>NC_086319.1:53861476-54545762 GCF_036172605.1 Pelobates fuscus
GTTGAATGAACCTCCGTGCCTTTTTAGTTTCTTATGAATGTGAACTATTCATGCTATATGATCCATTTGTAGAGGATTCGTGTTCCATTAGTTTCTAATGACTGCAAAGTTGTCCTTCTCCCAACCCCCATTACTCTATAAACACTGAGCAGGTGAACTGAGAAGGACAGTTAACTGAGATCTAAGGGAAGGTTCAAAGAATGGATTAATCCATCTGGAGTTCCTGGCGGTGTCAATCACAAATAAAAGATCCACTGGAATTTTAAGTGGATTTTTCTTTCCTTTCTTTTCATGTTGAAGGAAGTTCAAATGAACACTTGGCTAGCAGTTGGCACTTTCTTTGAGAAGATCCTTTATATTCATGATGGACTAGTTCAACCAATAAGCACGCTATAGAAAAGTCCAGGTTTTGTAGATAATGTCTACAAGCAGGTCATCTTTTCTGCCTACTCTAGTACCTTAACACAAATGCAAGCTCTACACCTTGTTTTAATGGAGCAGATCATTTGCTCATGTTGTCTACTTCCTGAAGGTAATTGTATTGCTATTTTCAAAACGGGAAACATTACCCTGTAATTAAGAGAAAATGCAGAGCGTAGCTGCTATTTGGGTTACCACTAAAGCAATACAGTATGTTTCTCATTGAAGCACAAGGATTTAATTTTTTGAGTTTTGTAGAAATGCGTATGTATGCTTGCCCTACCTTTTACGTCAGGGCGACTCTTACGCAAGAGGCTTTTGTGACGTACAAAGCATGCTGTGTCATAGTGACTTTCTATGTTCAGCTTCTGTTGAATGTTCAGACGGTAATTACAATTCTGGGTGGTCTCTTCTTTTTTCAGCTGTCAACAAGTCATCTGACAGAAGGGATTGTGACATAACACACATGAAACGAAGTACAAACAGTGTAGAGCTTTCATCTGTAAACTCCGTACATATATAGAAATAGATTTACTGATATGTAGATAAATATCAACAGCATAAAACAGACATATATAAACAGCAAGTCATCTTATTGGGTGGAATATTTTATTGCAGTCCCAAAATAAAAATATAATTTCCATTCTCTCATTCTTTGACAGAAACGGAAATGCATGTTTTATTTTTAAGAGAAGATGATGTATTTTTAGTTTTATTAGTATTTTTTTTTTTTTAACTCCTGTTATATTTCACATCTTCCTACTCAGGATTTTTTTTTTAAGACCAAATGCATATTATATGGTACATTTAATGCATGCTGTTTTAGGGTTAGGATCAATAAAATCTTAGGATTTGTCCTGGTTTGTCTGAAATTGATGGAAGCTGAATTCCGGGCCTGCAGCTGCTTTTCTGTAATTCAGTGCTGCCCTGAATTTCCGTGAGCTAACGCTGATATTCGACATAAGAAATTGTAATATATATATATATATATATATATATATATATATATATATATATATATATATATACACACACATACAGGGCTATTTACTAAAGTGAGAACTGTTGGGGTAATTCAAAGTAAATTACACATTTTAGACAAACATAGCTGAATTGGAAGCAATTTGAAATTTACTTTACATTCCTGACAATTCTCACATTAGTGAATAACTGTGATAAAGTGTGTGTGTGTGTATGTATGTATGTATATATATATATTATTTTAGTTTATTTATTTATTTATTTATTTATTAAAAATTCTTAAGAAACGCAGTCTTATTACCCATAGGGTCTCGATGCGCATACCAGCAATAAAAAACAGACAAAACAATATCCAGCAAACAACAGCATTATAATCACATGCATTTGGACCAAGTTAAAAATTTTCATGTCATCCCGTACGCCTGAGCAAATAAAGCTGTTTTTAAGCTCCGGCGGAACTTCAGTAGATCGTTCTCAAGCCTTACTGACAGTTGGTGGCCAGTGGTAGCTTGCTTGTCTAAAGCCTTACTGACAGTTGGTGGCCAGTGGTAGCTTGCTTGTCTAAAGCCTTACTGACAGTTGGTGGCCAGTGATAGCTTGCTTGTCTGAAGCCTTACTGACAGTTGGTGGCCAGTGATAGCTTGCTTGTCTGAAGCCTTACTGACAGTTGGTGGCCAGTGATAGCTTGCTTGTCTGGAGCCTTACTGACAGTTGGTGGCCAGTGATAGCTTGCTTGTCTGAAGCCTTACTGACAGTTGGTGGCCAGTGATAGCTTGCTTGTCTGAAGCCTTACTGACAGTCTATATATCTATATATATACTGTAAACACTAGGGTAACTAAAATAATAGATCAGGGTGGTGCAGTAGGCATTGCGTACCTAGATTTCAGTAAGGCTTTTGACACTGTTGCACATAGAAGGCTCATCAATAAACTGCAATCTTTAAGTTTTGATTCCAATATTGTTGAATGGGTAAGGCAGTGGCTGAGTGACAGGCAACAGAGGGTTGTAGTCAATGGAGTATATTCGAAGCATGGTGTTGTCACCAGTGGGGTACCTCAGGGATCTGTACTTGGACCCATTCTCTTTAATATTTTTATTAGCGATATTGCAAAAGGTCTTGATGGTAAAGTATTTCTTTTTGCGGATGATACTAAGATATGTAACAGGGTTGATGTTCCAGGAGGGATAAGCCAAATGGCTAATGATTTAGGTAAACTAGAAAAATGGTCAGAGTTGTGGCAGCTGACATTTAATGTGGATAAGTGCAAGATAATGCATCTTGGACGTAAAAACCCAAGGGCAGAGTACAGAATATTTGATAGAGTCCTAACCTCAACATCTGAGGAAAGGGATTTAGGGGTGATAGTAATTTAGGAATCCAATGTAATAGAGCAGCTGGAAATGCTAGCAGAATGCTTGGTTGTATAGGGAGAGGTATTAGCAGTAGAAAGAGGGAAGTGCTCATGCCATTGTACAGAACACTGGTGAGACCTCACTTGGAGTATTATACACAGTACTGGAGACCATATCTTCAGAAGGATATTGATAACTTAGAGAGAGTTCAGAGAAGGGCTACTAAACTGGTTCATGGATTGCAGGATAAAACTTACCAGTAAAGGTTAAAGGATCTTAACATGTATAGCTTGGAGGAAAGACGAGACAGGGGGGATATGATAGAAACATTTAAATACATAAAGGGAATCAACACAGTAAAGGAGGAGACTATATTTAAAAGAAGAAAAACTACCACAACAAGAGGACATAGTCTTAAATTAGAGGGACAAAGGTTTAAAAATAATATCAGGAAGTATTACTTTACTGAGAGGGTAGTGGATGCATGGAATAGCTTTCCAGCTGAAGTGGTAGAGGTTAACACAGTGAGGGAATTTAAGCATTCGTGGGATAGGCATAAGGCTTTCCTAGACTTAAGATAAGGCCAGGGACTAATTAAAAGTATTTCAAAATATTGGGCAGACTAGATGTGCTGAATGGTTCTTATCTGCCGTCACATTCTATGTTTCTATGTTTCTAGGCTTGTACTACAGGATAGTGTTTTTGAATCCCTGGTGCACGTCTGGCAAAAGTACAAACACCCACAAAATGACCACATTCCCAGGACTTTTTCCAAAAAGATATAAAACAAGATGTAACTTTTAATGCATAGCATTAAAGATCAATGTTAGATCAACATTTCAGCTCCTATCTGGAGCTTTCATCATCTCTGTTTATTAATGTGACCCCATCACTTTGTTTACTGTATGCATGGATCACAAAGTCTCCTTGACGCGATACATGTCATTTATACTGTACATTGTGCTAACCCCGTCATTAACAAATGTCCAGAATCCAGATTTATTTATATTCCCACTGGAAGCTTCTATTCTGTCATTTTGCGAGCAATGCTCCCCCATAATGCAAAGTTCATGATCCCAGTAATAATTGCATGGGGTTTTACGCATTGCATTCCAGTCGCTTTGTGGGACCTTATGCAGCCAACTCAATGCTGACTTAGTACTTTGTATCTGTAAAGCTGAAATGTACACACAATAATTAACCAATATTTATATATAAGGTAACTCACTATATAGATGAAATATTACATATATTAGAGTGGAAACCTGTAAAAAATGATCAGTTATTTTGCTCTAATATGTATCTACATCATTCGATCTCCATCACACAGCCCATTACAGTGACTGGTTAGCTTTGCAAAGTAAACAATAGAAGTAGAAATCAGAGATAATGAAATAGAATGCAGTAAGAAATGTAAGATATAAGAGAAGAAATTATTGCAGACAGAAGGAGAATAATTGAAAAGACAATGGATTATGCCAGATTCAAGATTAACGCAGATTGGATAATGCAGTACGTATGCCAAGTTCCCAGGCTTTGTTCATCTAACCGTACCTTTAGAGTTAATCTTTGTAGAATGTTTTACTTTATAATCAGCTAAACAGCGTTGACGTAAACCATAAACCCATCTCCAGGCTACAGAATGGCATGTTAATTGGCTTTGCTTAATATTGTGAATTTTTGGGTAGCTCATTATGCTCTGTATTTTATGATCCTCATGATGCTTTGCATTCACAAACAAGTGTTTTCGGCACGTTAAAAAAATTCAGTGAGTGGTAACTGACTGTGTGTTACTTGCCTACCGACATGTTCTTTAAAGGGAAACTCTAACTTGTCAGGGTGTTTAATATTGTGTTTACCTATCCCTATACAGACACTCCTCACTTACAGACCGGGTTCTGTTCCTACGACCCGGTCGTAGAATGAATTGGTCGGTAATTGAGGAGTTAAGGGATTCCCTGCTCTGGTGCAGTCGTCTATGTTCGGGGAAGTCGTCTATGTTCGGGGAAGTCGTCTATGTTCGGTGCGCACCAGAGCAGGGAATCCCCACGACGACTCACACTTATGCCTGGTCGTAAATGCGAGCCGTCGTAAAACAAGTAGGTCGCTAAATGAGGACTACCTGTACTTAACAAAATTGTATTTGTGAGGTGTGGAAAATTAACTTAAATGCAGAAATTCACACCTCTTTTTCCTGTAACCGGGTGCCTCCATATTAACTCCCTGTCAATCAAGGCTATAAGTTCTCTTCGTTTACCAGGCTGTCAGCATAGAGAATGCATACAGAGAAGAGGAAAAATGAAAAAAATATCTAAGTTCCTGTTCTTCAGTTGTACTGTCTGAACTTGATTATGATGTTACTTTTAAAATCTGTGATATAACATTGAAGGGAAATGGTGTATCCCATGAACACAAGTTATAGATCTCTTTAACCCCTTAAGGACCAAACTTCTGGAATAAAAGGGAATCATGACATGTCACACATGTCATGTGTCCTTAAGGGGTTAAAGGAACACTCTTGGTGCAATAACCACTCCCGTGTATCAGCAGTGCCCCCTCCATGAAAGTAGTCAAAACATTAGATAACAGGTTAGCTTCTTTTCTGGGTTTTACCCAGTACAGTAGGGCTTAGAAACATAGAAACATAGAATGTGACGGCAGATAAGAACCATTCGGCCCATCTAGTCTGCCCAGTTTTCTAAATACTTTCATTAGTCCCTGGCCTTATCTTATAGTTAGGATAGCCTTATGCCTATCCCATGCATGCTTAAACTCCTTTACTGTGTTAACCTCTACCACTTCAGCTGGAAGGCTATTCCATGCATCCACTACCCTCTCAGTAAAGTAATACTTCCTGATATTATTTTTAAACCTTTGTCCCTCTAATTTAAGACTATGTCCTCTTGTTGTGGTAGTTTTTCTTCTTTTAAATATAGTCTCCTCCTTTACTGTGTTGATTCCCTTTATGTATTTAAATGTTTCTATCATATCCCCCCTGTCTCGTCTTTCCTCCATGCTATACAAGCGGCCGGGAGGGAAGGGGGGCGAGCCCCCAGCCCCGACCCGGATGCTTAGGAGAATTAACAGAAGCTAATAGCGTGAACAAACATTATGGTGTTAGTAGGCTGCTGGTGTCATCCTCTAGATGGTCATACCCCAACCTCTATCTCTTTGTTCTGCTTTCTTATATATTTCATATATATTTTGATGGCATCGATTAATTAAATGTGCCAAGTGCCATTCTCAGACGATAATGTTATTCCAATATGGATGAAATTAATATTACAAATCTGAAAGTCGTGCAATACTGCAATCGGTGGCCAGGTCCCTGGCACCTGGGGAACCCCTGCTTTGAGTCAAAACACTTGATATGGGTTTGACACAGAACTAGGCATGGCACCAGTTGACTGCTAGCACCGCAACCTCTACAACCAGCTATAGTGGTTATGGTACAGAGAGTGTCACTTTTAGAGTGTAATGGGATATATTTTTAAATCTAAGCTCCAACAAAATATTACAGTTTAATCATTCATTATATTTAGAATGTTTCAATTATGGGTGTCTGAAGCAGCAGTATTCCAATGTGTGTCTGAAGCAGCAGTATTCTGATGTGTGTGAAGCAGCAGTATTCCAATGTGTGTCTGAAGCAGCAGTATTCCGATGGGTGTCTGAAGCAGCAGTATTCCAATGTGTGTCTGAAGCAGCAGTATTCCAATGTGTGTCTGAAGCAGCAGTATTCTGATGTGTGTGAAGCAGCAGTATTCCAATGTGTGTCTGAAGCAGCAGTATTCCGATGGGTGTCTGAAGCAGCAGTATTCCAATGTGTGTCTGAAGCAGCAGTATTCCAATGTGTGTCTGAAGCAGCAGTATTCCAATGGGTGTCTGAAGCAGCAGTATTCCGATGGGTGTCTGAAGCAGCAGTATTCCGATGGGTGTCTGAAGCAGCAGTATTCCAATGTGTGTCTGAAGCAGCAGTATTCCGATGGGTGTCTGAAGCAGCAGTATTCTGATGGATGTCTGAAGCAGCAGTATTCCGATGGGTGTCTGAAGCAGCAGTATCCTGATGGGTGTCTGAAGCAGCAGTATTCCGATGGGTGTCTGAAGCAGCAGTATTCCGATGGGTGTCTGAAGCAGCAGTATTCCGATGGGTGTCTGAAGCAGCAGTATTCCGATGGGTGTCTGAAGCAGCAGTATTCCGATGGGTGTCTGAAGCAGCAGTATTCCGATGGGTGTCTGAAGCAGCAGTATTCCGATGGGTGTCTGAAGCAGCAGTATTCTGATGGGTGTCTGAAGCAGCAGTATTCCGATGGGTGTCTGAAGCAGCAGTATTCCGATGGGTGTCTGAAGCAGCAGTATTCGGATGGGTGTCTGAAGCAGCAGTATTCCGATGGGTGTCTGAAGCAGCAGTATTCTGATGGGTGTCTGAAGCAGCAGTATTCTGATGGGTGTCTGAAGCAGCAGTATTCCGATGGGTGTCTGAAGCAGCAGTATTCTGATGGGTGTCTGAAGCAGCAGTATTCTGATAGGTGTCTGAAGCAGCAGTATTCTGATAGGTGTCTGAACAGGGGTGTATTTGCCGCGAGGCAAACAAGGCATTTGCCTTGGGCGGCATTTTTCAGGGGGCGGCAAAAAAAGCCGCCCCCAAATGCCCAGGGCAAATGCCTTGTTAGCCTTGCGGCTAACAAGGCATGCTGGGCGGCCGGCGGGCTGCTGGGAAGTGCGGGTAGGTGGGCGGCCGGCGAGGGAGCACTTCCTCTGAGCGGTCTGCTCAGCTCCCTCGCGCGCCGCAGAGTGAGGCTGGGAGACGGAATATGACGTCATATTCCGGCTCCGCCTCCCAGCATCACTCTGCGGCGCGCGAGGGAGCTGAGCAGACCGCTCAGAGGAAGTGCTCCCTCGCCGGCCGCCCACCTACCCGCACTTCCCAGCAGCCACTGGACCACCAGGGAGACAGATATCCCCCCCCCCCAGCTTTCCCAAAGGTAAGGAGGCTGGGGGGGTTAAATTAAAAAAAAAAAAAAATGTATTAAATATGTGAGTGATTGAGTGTGTTTGTATGTCTGTGTATGTCTGTTAGTGTGTGTGTGTGTGTGTGTATGTCTGTAAGTGTATGTCTGTAAGTGTGTGTATGTCTGTTAGTGGGTCTGTGTGTGTGTCTGTTAGTTTGTGTGTGTGTTTGTGTGTGTGTATGTCTGTTAGTGTGTGTATGTCTGTAAGTGTGTGTATGTCTGTTAGTGGGTCTGTGTGTGTGTCTGTTAGTTTGTGTGTGTGTTTGTGTGTGTGTATGTCTGTTAGTGTGTGTATGTCTGTTAGTGTGTGTATGTCTGTTAGTGTGTCTGTGTGTGTGTCTGTTAGTGTGTGTGTGTATGTCTGTATGTGTGTGTGTGTGTGTGTGTATGTCTGTATGTGTGTGTGTGTATGTCTGTATGTGTGTGGGTCTGTGTGTGTGTGTGTGTGTGTGTGTATGTCAGTGTGTGTGTCTGTAAGTGTGTGTCTGTTAGACTGTGTGTGTGTCTGTTAGACTGTGTGTGTGTCTGTTAGACTGTGTGTGTGTCTGCTAGTGAGTGTGTTTCTGTTACCTAGTGTATGCGTATTTGTCAGTGAATGTGTGTGTGTGTGTATTTAGAAGGCGGGACGGGGGAAGGGTTCGGTGGGGGTGGCGCGGGTGGGGGGGGGAGGGTTGGGTGAGGGTGGCGTGGGTGGGAGGGGGGCGCCTGAGTTTTGTCCTGCCTAGGGCAGCACAAAACCAGGATACACCACTGTGTCTGAAGCAGCAGTATTCCGATGGGTGTCTGAAGCAGCAGTATTCCGATGGGTGTCTGAAGCAGCAGTATTCCGATGGGTGTCTGAAGCAGCAGTATTCCGATGGGTGTCTGAAGCAGTAGTATTCTGATGGGTGTCTGAAGCAGCAGTATTCTGATAGGTGTCTGAAGCAGCAGTATTCTGATGGATGTCTGAAGCAGCAGTATTCCGATGGGTGTCTGAAGCAGCAGTATTCTGATGGGTGTCTGAAGCAGCAGTATTCCGATGTGTGTCTGAAGCAGCAGTATTCGGATGGGTGTCTGAAGCAGCAGTATTCCGATGTGTGTCTGAAGCAGCAGTATTCCGATGGGTGTCTGAAGCAGCAGTATTCCGATGGGTGTCTGAAGCAGCAGTATTCCGATGGGTGTCTGAAGCAGCAATATTCCGATGGGTGTCTGAAGCAGCAGTATTCCGATGGGTGTCTGAAGCAGCAGTATTCCGATGGGTGTCTGAAGCAGCAGTATTCTGATGGGTGTCTGAAGCAGCAGTATTCCGATGGGTGTCTGAAGCAGCAGTATTCCGATGGGTGTCTAAAGCAGCAGTATTCTGATGGGTGTCTGAAGCAGCAATATTATTTCTGCATGAAAAAATTAAACTACTCTGTTAATTAGGTAGATTCCACTGGGCACAATAAATTAAAAATTGAAAACTGCATATAAAATTATAGATTATTGTCAATAATTAAAGACTCAAACATCAAAATTTGCCATAGAGAATTGCAGTCCTGTCCCATTAGGAATAAGATCATTTTTAGCTACATTTTTTTTTTCTAAACATCATCTAATATACTCTACAGAAATCCTATTTTCCATTTATAAAACATACCGTTGTCTTACTGTCAATATTCTTATTGACATGAGTGGGGAATTGACTGAGATTAAATGTTGGATAATGCATATAAATTTCCATTGGTTTATATTAAAACATTTAAGCTGTCATTTGGCAATATTATGTTGCCACATCACCTGATCACTCCTCACCTCCTTTACAATTATTGTTTTTTTTTTTAATATACACAAATACACCTTACAGACTTTAAAATCTGTTGCATGGTTAAAATCACAGCTCCCGCTCTGCAACAGTTTAATTCAGGATAAGAGGGGAACAACAACAGCTGCAGTGGGAAAGAATGCATACACCGATGATATGATTTAATTCTACAATGTATGACCAATTGATCTACGCTTGCATCTCCAACTTCAAACACTCCAAAACTGGCAATTGTCAGATCCAAGAAAGAGATATATTAGTCATAACACTGATTAAATTCCATATGTTCTAATGATGGCATAGAAAATAGCTGCATGTGACTATTTGCATCAAATCTCAATCACCAATATCCTTGAAGAGGCTCACGGAGTCCTATGAAATAAGCACACTGGTGTTATTGAGTGGAGGGCACTCAGCCTCCAGCGTACTGCTCATTCCCTGCAATTACATTAAAATAAAAAGGATAGCATAATTCCATCAACATTGTCTGAATGAATGTTGCCACTTTATCGGTAGACAATGTGATCTTATAAGAGCCAGACAACGATCACGTGATACCTCTACATAGTTTTGATAAGATACTAGCAAAAGGAATTGTCGTGAATGTTCTTGTTGTATAAGAGGTGTGAATCACAACTGTAAGCTTGTTCGAGCAGGGTTCCCGCTACCTCTTTCCACGTCAAGCATGTCACTTGAACATGTTTGTACGTCTCAAGAATCCATTGCACAGCGTTACAGAAAATGTTTGTGCTTTATAAATAATAGTAACAAATAATAAAAACATTGTTCTGGTAGGGTTTGTGGTTTTTCCTGCATGTACACAGAATGAAAGAACGTAGTGCCCTTTCAGTCTCTATTCACAGACATTATAACAATGTAATAATGTATGCTAAAATTGCATAACCTTCAGTCAGTCACTTTGATAGAATACGTAGTATCAGTCTTTAGACCCACTGGTCCTTTTTTAAATGTTGGAGTATGAATGGTTACGTTTCCCTTCAAGATATCTATCAGATGTTTGATGAATTTTTAATGACACAAGTTTTGGGTGTGATTGGCATAGTAATGATATTAGAAGCCAAAAGAGCTGATGAGTTTACCAATGGAAGCAGTCTAGTTCGAGAACAGTAGGGGACCAAAGACAGAACCTTGGGGAACACCGACAGAGAGGGGCTGTGGAGGAGAGGAAGAGCCAGAAAAAGAAACACTGAATGAGAAATGGGAGAGGTAGGAGTAGAACCAGAAAGCACGGAGTCTCGTAGACAGAGATTACTGAGGATGAGAAGAAGTTGTTGATGATCAACATTGTCGAAAGCAGCCAAAAGATCAAGGAGAATTAGGAGGGAATAGCGACCACTGGATTTAGCAGCAATTAATGGATGCTTTGGTCAGGGTCGTTTCAACAGAGTGACAAGTGCAGAATCCAGACTGAAGCGAGTTGAGCAGAAAGTTGGATTAAAGGAAGTCAGTCAATCTAGCGTACACAACTCTTGATAGCAGTAGTAGTGGGATAGGGTGGTAGTTGGATGGGGAGTTGACATTGTGTAAGAGGCATTTGGGTTCTCGGGATAGTGTGGTTATGGGGTTATGAGGGTGTTGAAATAGTTTTCATTTGTGGAGGAAAGATAGACAAACTGTAGGAGTGCCACATAAATTTATAGCAGAGGAAGTAATATGCAGAATGAGACTTTTTCTGGCAGTGTTCAGAAGTTCTGGAGCATATTTGGAGGTAACAGGTTAGCTTAGTGTGCCAGGACTGTAACCGGGGTCGCTTACAACATTTAAATACAGGAGGTGCCATGATATCTAGTTCAGAGGAGAGGGTGCAGTTATAGAGGGAGGTTGCAGAGCTAAGGAAGGCGATGCTTGAGATGGACGAAAGAAGAGTTTGGGGGTTGGTTGAGAATTGCTGTAAATCAAGACAGTAGAGGTTCCTACGAGATTGATGTACTGTGGGATGTGTGATATGGGTACAGTCATAGGCGTGCGCAGCCTATTGCATTATGGTGTGCACCCTAAAGCACAAACACACATGCCGCATGTATATGTATACATAATATATATACATACATACACACACATATATATATACAAATAAACTCTTGCATACATACATACATACATAGCATTCCCCCATATTTCATGTCCATTCCCCCATAATTCATATATCCCCTTTATATTTCATGTCCATTCCCCCCCATATTTCATTCCCCCCATATTTCATGTCCATTCCCTCCCTCCATTTCATATCTATTGCCCCATATCATGTCCACCTCCTCCCCCCCCCCCACTACTGACTCACTGAGAGGAAGGTAGTACTAGTAAGTCCATGATAAAGATTCACTTCCCTCCCTCATTCCATGCACTTACCTGTTCCTGGGAGCTCCTCTCTCTTTCCTCCCGCGCGGCTGTCGGCAAAGAGTGATGGTAGAAAGTGACGTAATTGCATGTGACCTCACTTCCTCGCAGCGCTGGGAGGGGGAGGGTTGCCGTTCACTCATCTCCACCAGTGGGCAGCAAATGGGGGCGCTGGTATAGTGGGGAAGCCAGCGGGCCTCCTCTTCACAATATGGGGCCCAGCTCATTCCGGGACATTACATTGTCCCGGAATGAAGGTACCCAGGACAGACCCACAAAATACAGGACTGTCCCGGGCGATCTGGGACACGTGGGAACCCTAGATTAGGGTGTGCCCAGGCATACTCGGCACACCCAGTGCTCACGCCTATGGGTACTGTGTATGCCTATGTCAAAGGTCAGCAGACGGTGGTCAGATAGCGGATATAGAACATTGGAGAGATTACAGGTAGTACAGAGATTGGTGAAAATGAGATCAAGAGTGTTTTTTAATGGATCTTCACTTGGTGCCCCACAGAGAGGTGGAAAAACTCTTATCCAGTACAGAAAATTGAGAAGGCACATAGGAAAAACTCCAATGCAGTCTTTACTGGAAGTGAAAGGCAACGTATCAACTCACAAGAGTCTTTATGAAGCCATTATGGTCAAAATGTTGCCTTTATATTTAATTTTCTGTATTTAACAAATATGTGATTGTGCAGTTTGAAAAATTTTATAAAATTGTTGAATATTTTCCTCAATTCAGGAATTGTGTACCTCCATCTTGGCTCTCTGTCAATGCTGTAACACATTCCTTATAATGATTTTTGGTATTTGCACTATAATATTTGCAAGCAATAGAGCTCATAGATCCTATTACAAGCAGGGTTTGAGAATTCTGTCTTTCCATCTGTATGTGTCTGTCTGCTTGTCTGTCTGTCCCAAGCAAAAGTTTCATAAAGACTGCATAGGGAAGGATTGTAGCCATCTCTGTGCGTTCTGGCTGATAAAGTTTACTACTGAAAGATGTTAAAGTCAATGCCTGTCTCTCCTAGCTATAAAACGGCATGCTGTACTATCCCTGAAATTACAAATGACTCATTGATGAGTAAACACAAATTGTAAGTTATCTAAAACTAGCTCTAACTGTCATATCATTGACTGAAGTTCTACCAGAGATTCCATTTTACTGATGCATACCTCCTAGGAACCTTATGTAAGAATTCCCACTAGAATTGACCCTTTCGCTTCAGCTATAAGAGTAACTACCAGATGGGGCACTCCTGCTTCATTTGTGCCAATCATTCTGCACCTCAGAAATTATATTTCTACATCGATTTTGTCTCACTCCTGTAATTCTTTACGCAAAGTTGCTGTCATGCGTCTTCTCCCAAAATATTATAATACTACTTATCTCTCTTAAAATTATGTGGATTGCAGTGGTTTCTATATAATTTTTTGTCTTACCTGTTTGCAGTGTCAATTGCCTGTGCAGAATTGAGAGAGGGTTATGACATCATGGCACGATCCCATTTAGGCCTATATGACCTTGTGCCATTACCTGTGTAGAATTGACAGAGGGTTATGACATCATGGCATGATCCCATTTAGGCTTATATGACCTTGTGATTGCCACCCTTTCATGGTTCTAGGCCTGTAAACATGTTATTCTCTGTATTTCATTATTGCTTTGGTTTTTGACCAGGTTTAGTCCTTGATATTCGTTTTGTCCTTCAGCATCACTGACCTGGCTATTCTTGACCTTAATTTTATTTAATTTTTTTTCTGATCTGACCTTTTGTTGTCTGTTTAATATTTCTGTCCTTGCAGTTCGTATATTATGTTCTGCTACTTCTTATTTTCACTCTAAGCCTTAAGTCTAGCCAATCTAGGACCTGGTAATATGCCGTATTATTGCTCCCACTGTGTCTTTTGGTAGACTTGTATCTTGCTGAGGATCTATTTTGTCCCTGATACTAAAGAAGAGGTCTTTTTGAGTTGGCACTGTCTATGAATCTCATTGTGATGTCTTTCTTACTGAAAATCAATAAAGAAATAAACAGGCAAGCTGGGAATTGTCTGTCTGTATCCTCAAACCATTTTTCTTGAAAAAAGTGTTCTAGAATGTGGTTGAAAATATACAGCATAGGCTAACAGTGTATGAGCACAGATCAGACATAAGGTAACAGCATGGTGTATGAAACCAGGGGTTTCAAATTCTCTTCATTTTTGTGAAGTTTTTCTTGCCATCAGTCTTAAATAGCTCACATTCCAGTAAAACCTTACATGTAACAATGTTCTCAAATAGTTATAGCGGCTACCATGCAGGTGTACCCTCTTTCTGGTAAAAGTACATCATGCGTCCAGATGTACCTCTAACCAACACGAACAACAGATAGTATTAAATTCTACACACATTTTAGCTGCTGTGTAAAAAATTATTTCTCATCGCTGACACATTTTCTGCATTACAGTGGAATTTTTCCATACTAGATATAGGACTCCTCAGCAAGGCAAGTTGACCTATTTCATAGCAGGAGGTGCTGTTCAAAACTATCATCCCATAGTAAAAAAAGAAATGCCTTATCCTGCGTTAGAAAGACCTAAATAGCACTTTAAGAAAAATATGGTCAAAATATTGCATTGGCACAAATTGCAATGATGTACAAATGAGTGTCTTGATGATATTTAATATTCACCTATTTATCATTCACAATATATATTTTGTGTACAACCATCTTGCTTTTTTGTAAACACTAAGGTATATTAATTATTGTTACCACAAGAGTAGAAACCATAGAGTCTATAATAACCAAACGGAACTGAAACTTCCATACCTCTCCTTCTCTGGGTTTAACTGGCAACATAGTTTAAACACAGGGGCATATCACAATCAGCGCCCCTGACTCCACATACATTCCATAAACCATGAAAATCCCCATATACATTCTTTTCACCTATAACAGGGGTGCAACTTCTGCAGGTGCCACAGGTACAATGGCACCGGGGCACACCAGAGTTTAGGGGCACACAGTGAGGGCCCAAGCAGATGTGAGATAATGTGAGAGTTTCTATATTACTATCAGGCAAGGTCCCACAAGTGGCAGGAAGCAATGGATTCTGAGTCAGTTGCTCCATTTTACCCAGCCCCTTCTCACCCCAGAATGCAAGATGTCTTTTTAATGGGATTATGGATCAAACAGCTTCTTCAGCTTGGGTGTAGCCTGGGGAACAAGACCTTCCTTATGGTTGCTCAGTGAGTCAGCTTGTCTGTCAGAAGAACATGAAGAGGACTGGGCTTGATGTCTGGCTGGGAAGGGTGATCAAGGTTTTTGCTACCTTGGTACTTTAATTTATCAAATCAATTTGTCTGCAAAATTTCAGTGTGGTGTGTCTAAGAACTGCATGAGGTGTCTGTGTACTGCATGGAGTGTGTCGGAACTGCAAATGTGGCAAAAGAGAAAGAAAGTGAACTGTCAGGGTCTTTTGAGTTTAGAGTTAATTATTTGGCAGTGGAATGTGAGAACATTTTTGGAAAATTAGAGGTTACTTGTCTGGAGCAAAAAAATCTTCATTAGTTTCACCGCTAACCATGCAAATCCCCATCTTGTTAAATTCCATATACATTCCATACACCATGTAAAACTCCATAGATATTCCATACACCATATAGAACTCCATGTGCATTCCATATACCATGTAAAATCCATATACATTCCATACACCATGTAAAACTCCATATATATTCCATACACCATATAGAACTCCATGTACATTCCATATACGATGTAAAATCCATATACATTCCATACACCATGTAAAACTTCATATATATTCCATATACCATATAGAACTTAATGTACATTCCATATACCATGTAAAAGTCCATATACATTACAAAAACACTATATAAAACTGAATATATTCCATACACCATATAAAACTCCATATACATTCCATAAATCATATAAAAGTCCATATACATTTCATACAACATGGAAAATCGATGTTGCTTGCTCCCCTATTCATATCATTCTATTCATATCTAACTCTGTCTCTTCCTTCTTATATCTGTCTTTTCCCTAATATCTAAGTTCCATATCTTCACCTCATTTGATTTACAGTCTCGTGGGCCTGAAGCTGAACATTGGACTGTAACATTGGACCTATACTCCGACTGAGTATGTCCGTTGTAATTCTCCCAAGTCCCAAGTGAAGCCCCAAGTCCCAAGTGAAACAGTGTTTATAGCTCTGGTATACCCAAACATCAGCCTAGACTTGATGAAGGGTACAAGAAGACTGTTTTGTTATGGTTCAGGGGGTCTCCAGCAGTAACATGGGAAACCACTCCCACAACACGTCCAGGATTCTCTCTGTCTGGGAGATAATTTAGTGCACTTTGCTTAAACTAATTATCTCCCAGGCACTAGAGTTACAAAATATAAAACATATAAACATATATAAACATATAAAAAAATACATACAACACCTATAGGAACCCCCCACAGATATTATATCCCCGGATATCCTGGATCTGAGCGCCCAAGTTGTCCAAATAGCGCCAAGACCCCACGAACACAGCCGAATCACCACCGGGGTAACGTTTTCGGTCACTTTCGGGAGTTCCATATGACCAAACTGTCGGATGGTTCCTCTGGCGATCGTTCGCCTTGTTCGTGCGAACAATCCTAGCGAACAGTACTCTCCCGGTTTGTCGTGGTAAGAAGCAGGCGTTCGTGTAATTTTACGGGTGTTCGCAAGGCCGAGTGTCCGACTTATAGTTCCAGACACTCGACGATCAAGTCCCGCTGCCTGCGTTCCTGCGACAAGATTTTGCAGGGCATATTGTTTGTTTATACAAACGGCGGCCACACAGAGAGAGCGCTTGAGTTTGTGGTTTCGAACGGAGAAAAACGTGAATAGGGTTTGGGAACATAGTATACGAAAGCTTAGCAGGGAAATGTCTTAAAGGCAGGGAAAATAGTGGGTTTGTCACAATGTATATGGCCCATAGTCGGTGAGCATGAGGCCAGCTTCTACACTCCTGCAGGAGTTCGTGGCAAACATCCAGGGTAAAGAGCGTTTGTCACATGGGCCTATTGAGAAAAGTTGAATTTGCAATCCTATTTGCATAGCAGTTATGAACTGCATGTGTTGCAAATAGTTATTCAGACCTCTGCTCTATTTTTTCCTATATGATTGTTATGTTACATATATGGCTCTGAGATGGTGCACACAAAATAAAAATCAGCCTCTATGCGCAGTACATTCTGACTACTGGGAAACCATTATAATAATTAAAAAGATAGATTTATGCGAATGGAGTGAAACTGTAGTTTCAGCAGCCTATTTCAAAATAAATATGAGGCAAAAAAGGCCTGAACATTTATACTACAGCTACTTTGGGTATATTACAAAGAATGGACATGGAGCTTCCGCTCCAATACCTCCCATGTTAATATGGCCCAAGTGACTGCTGTAAAAATAAATACATTAAAATACTTAATACTACTTGATTGTTAATAATTCTTAATAGTCGTCAGGTAAACTTGGCTTTCCTGGTATCATATACATATGTTTTATCTGTATCACATAAAAATATAACACGATCAGACTTTCCTGTGTTTTCTTATAAAAAACGATTTATTCTTCTTGCTCCACAAATATAAAGTCAGTTTTTACAGCGTCATTGCTGTTAAATGGAGAACAGCTGATTTTTGGATCTGAATGTATTTACTAGACTTCCAGAGTGTTGGGTGGAGACACCCTGCCGTTGATGTTCTGTGTCTCTGTGTCTTAGTGTCTCCTCTTATATATAATCATCTCATCTCTTACATTCCATATATACATAAAAAGGTGTGGATGAATATATTATCATTACATTGTCACGCATTTAGGCTGGAAGTAAGGAGATTTAGTCTAAGGCAAAGAAAAGAAAAGGTTTTTTTACATTAAGAACTATAAGGATGTGGAATTCTCTGCCTGCAGAGGTGGTTTTATCAGAGTCATTACAGATGTTTAAACAGAAATTGGATTAATACTTGCAAAAACATAACATACAGGAATATAATTTATAATTAGGGGGATAATAGCTGCTTGATCCAAGGATATATCTGACTGCCATTTTGGGGTCAAAAAGGAATTTTTCCTAGTTTGTTGAAAAATTGGAAGCGCTTCAGATTGGATTTTTTTCCTTCTTTTGTATCAACAGCAAAACCATGTGAGTAAGGCTGAACTTGATGGACGCAAGTCTCTTTTCAGCTATGTAACTATGTAAATGTTATTGATACAATTCCTGTCTACATTTCTAATAACCTTCTAAGGCCATCCCTATGTCCATGGGCACTCAGAAATTGAAAAGAGTTTGCAACATCAACGAAGTCCAACTGTAACTGCATGTAAGACAAATTTCCCCAAAAGAGAATATTATACAACTGCTGATTTGTAAAACACACATGGATTTCATGATCATATCTTGTAAATAAACCCGCATCATTTTACCTAAGTCAGGTGTTTTAATTAAATATATATAGTAGACAGCCGCAGTATTATTATCCAAAGAGGGTGTGAGAAATATGGAAAATACGCCATCTATAAAATTTATGAAATGTAATAAATTAACGCCAGAGATTCGGAGCCAGGCAAAAGATAATACATAAGCAACATCTTCATTTTAGAAGTTAATATTTGATAGAATTCTGTTCAATAAAAGGACTGATTTTAAGAGGAGATTACACCATCAAACAAAACATTGAAAATCACCTATAGACAAACCATCCTCGTGGTGACCAGATCTACTGTAGGATTGTGGAGATCTCTGTGAAACATATGTAGAAAAAAGTGCTCATTACACACTACCATCCATGATACCTTATATAACAGTGAGGATGAGCAACTAGTTATTAGCTACGTTTTCCCATTCCCTGCCAAAATAACTTTATGCAACCTACTAGTTTAACTTGTAACTAGAAAAGGACCAGTAATTTCGGTTAACAATACAAAAGCCCTGGCAACACTAAAACATATAATTGGAAAAACAGTGGCGTTTAGTTGAACAAAAGCACATGAGGAATTTATTGTTATTTTAAAAAAAATAGAAACTGAAGACAAAAGCCCTACTGTAGTATCCTTTTGTTAGTATCAAGTTCTTAACCATAGCAAGCATTGCCCGTTTGATGTGTGGGTAGATGAGAGATACGTTGTCCAAGAGAATTAGTGTAATATAAGCCATGTGAATGTTTTGTTTAGCTTAATATGTGTATATGCCATTTATGGACTAAGGCGTCTAATCCTTTTGTAAAATTCCGAGAAAAATATAGTAGTTGGTGATTTGAAACCGATAAGTGATTGGAGGCCGCAATGAGAATTAAAGACCTCTCTAGTCTATAAACTGCTTTAAGTGACTTCTAGAGCAGGATGTACAACCGCAAAGAAAAGCAATTGTAATTTTAGAGTGTATTTTATTCCACAAAACAAATTATGTTTTTGCCTTATTGTGTTTTGTAGTTGTTTTTATATAAAAATGCTCATCTTCTGCATCTTTTGTGGGTGATTTAAAAAAAGGCAAAATAACAGCTATATTGTGTATCCAGTATAAACACAATAATCTCAAGCATTTAAAATGCTCATGGAACCGCTGTTTGTTTGTTTGTTTGTTTTTTGTTTTTCATTTTGTGACCCTTGCATACACTTCTGTGTAGAAATGATATTTGATAAATATAGCCTTTTGTAGAAGCTTTTTAAAACAGAAAGGGACTCGGATAAGAGCGACAAGGGTGTTTAATCGCTAAAGCAGGACTTGTGGAGAATTGTAGAGGGATAGTAATACAAATTGTATCCAAAAATGCCACCTTGTTAGAAGTCTCCACTCTGGCTTTTTTACAGGTCATCTATATTTGCCTACAAATTGGAATTCATTTGTGAGTCCCAGGCTTGGTGAATACACCTTGAAATTTAATTAAAGTAACTTACTCCTGTTAGATGTGAATCAAGAATCAATGAGCTGTTTTGAGTGGCTTCATTTTTGGGGAAATGTGTCCCACATATTGGAGTGTACAATGGAACAATATTATTTTATGCTAACATTTTCAAGGAAGTAAGAATAATAATATTTACTGTACACTACATGAATAATTGCATAACTCTAAGCATCATAACCATTACTGTAGTGGTTATGGTGCCAGAAGTGACCCAGCACCCTTCCTGGGTAAGTAGTGGGGCAACAAATTACATGGGGCCGGCTTTGTGCCAGTCATTATCCTCTTGTGCAGCTGGAAACTCCCTGCAATGAGCTAGGCTGGCAGGGTAGGCTTTGGCTCATTGGATTAGAACACTCAGCTGATGCTCTCAGCCAATGACCCAGCTCTGTACTTCGGGGATTAGCTCAGTGGAGCTAATAGAAGTTACTAGCAGGCGACTTTAAGGAACAGTAAAAAGGGGGGGGGGGGGGAGACACAAAAGATACCACAGTCAAAATTGGTGGGGCACTAATATTTTCCACCACTAAGTCAAATAAGTGGTGGTCTCAGGGGGATTGAGACTGTAGTGGGTGTAGGGGAGGGATAGGGGCTGTAATAGTAGCGGGGTGGGATAGGGGCGATAGTGCATGCATGGGAGGCATAGGGGCAGTAGTGGGAGCAAAGAAGCCCTAGGGGCTGTAGTGTGTGCAGGGGTAATAGAGGCTGTAGTATGTGCAGGGAATAAAGGGGCTGTAATATGTATAGGTGGCATAGGGGCTGTAGTGGGTGCTGGGAGTAATAGGGGCTGTAGTAGGTGCAGCGGGGTTAGGGTGTAATAGGGGCTGTAGTGGGTGCAGTGAGGTTAGGGACTGTAGTGTGTCAGACATATTGCCTGGTGCAGGGGGTAATAGGGTCTGTAGAGGGTGCATAGGTAATATGGGCTGTAATGAGTGTAGGGGCTGTAATGGATCAAGGAGGGTACTAGGGGCTGTAGAGGGTACATATGGTAAAATAGGCTGTAGTGGATGGGAAGGTAATATGGGTTTTAGTGGGTAAAGGGGGATGGGGAAAAGACTGTGGTGGGGGATAGGGGCAGTAGTGGGAGCAGGGGAGCCCTAGGGACTGTAGTGTGTGCAGGAGTAATAGACGCTGTAGTGTGTGCAGGGAATATTAGGGGCTGTAATATGTATAGGTGGCATAGGGGCTGTAGTGGGTGCTGGGAGTAATATAGGCTGTAGTAGGTGCAGCGGGGTTAGGGTGTAATAGGGGCTGTAGTGGGTGCAGTGGGGTTAGGGACTGTGGTGTGCCAGACATATTGCCTGGTGCAGGGGGTAATAGGGTCTGTAGAGGGGGCATAGGTAATATGGGCTGTCATGAGTGTAGGGGCTGTAGTGGGTCAAGGAAGGTACTATGGGCTGTAGAGGGTGCATATGGTAAAATGGGCTGTAGTGGGTAAAGGGGGATGGGGAAAAGACTGTGGTGGGGGATAGGGGCAGATGTTGGGGTTAGGAGCTGTGATGGAGCAGCTATATATGTATAAATATTTTTAATACAATAATAAGAAAAACATAAAAATAATGTATTCTCCCCTCCTTGAGCTTTACCTATGGCCAGGGAGGGGGGAATCCTTATTCCTGCTTGTCCGGTGGGAGAATTTGCTTGTCTGCACCCTAGATCTCCACCTTCTCTGTGACGCATGCTCCCTCCATCTTCCATCTATTCTTCTGTTGAATTCTGCTGGTAGCACCGATTGTACAGTAGGTTCCTAAGCCAGCCTCCACTAGCCCCAAATATCACATCATAACTCTGCCCCACGAAGAGGTAGGCTTAGGAACCTACTATACATCCAGTGCTAACAGCAGAATTCAACAGAGAAATGGATGGAGCAGAGAGGGGCGTGCACAAGCGATGAAGATTGATGGGAGGAGGGGCACATTGAAGGTGTAGGCACAGTCCAGGATGGGGCATTGCCCCCCTGTAGCGCCGCCTATGCTTATGCAGGTTAGTGCTTCCTTTCATTGTGAAGAGATTAATATATCCAGAAACAAATTGGTGGATCTGGCAACCTTAAAATAAAAGTGAGCCTGTGAACTCCTTGCCATAGAAATAATCACAGCATATTAACAACTCACGCAGTAGGTGTAGCTGTGATGAGGAGCAGGAGAACTGCCCGTAGAAGTAATCTCTTGCTCCTTCTTGTCATTCAGAGAACTGATTGAAAGGTGAGGGAGGGCCATATCATTGGAAATGCTGTCAATGTTTAATGGGCTATTATCCAAGAACGCCTGGACAGTCATTAAGGCAGGTATCCAAAGCACTTGGAATGACATAAATAGCATATGCCGTTATTACAGTATTTCTCAATTTCTCATCAGCCTGTTCTATGAAAAATGACTGAGTCCATCCACACTTTCTTCTTTCTAGTGGTTACTCTAGAATAAACAGACAAAGCATTGGCAGCAGACTGGAAGGAGCCAGAGAGGATATATTATTAGGAAACCTGTTAAGAGACAAAATTAGACATCAAGAGACAGAATTATGGATCTAAAATTCTTTAATTGCAAGGGTCAGATGCCTCGGTAAAAACATAATTATTATGATGAGCAAAGAGAATACGAAGTCCAAAGAATATGTTCACAATGAAGTTTGGGAACAAACTTTTATAGGATACCATATATCAATTTTGTATAATTAACCTTACATTATTATAATTGTGTTTTACCTTTGTACATTCCAATATACATATATATTCCAAAAGGTCCTTGCACTCATCAGCTTTCAAAATATAGTGGCCGGGTGCTTGTAATCAAGTGGAAGCAATTCACATAATATAGAGGGATTACCAGCACTCACGGACTTTCTGGAGTTAAAAGTTGTAGTCTTTATTGAAGAATCATTCAAAATAGGACAGACGTTTCAGTCCACACTCGGGACTTTCATCAGGATCACCTGTGCGTGGACTGAAACGTTGGTCCTATTTTAAATGATTCTTCAATAAAGACTACAACTTTTAACTCCAGAAAGTCCGCAAGTGCTGGTCATCCCTCTATACTATGTATATATATTATTTATTTATTTATTTTTAATTTGAAGGGCATAATGTCTTGATTGATATTTATAGAAAATCTCAATCTGAGAAAGAACATTTAATTCAAAACAGAGAAGGTTTTGGTGAAATATTGCTCAATGTTGAATGCTTTCAAAAAAATGTATTCATTGCTGATATAATTATCTTTGGACTGTTTGGTGTCGGGAATCCTTTTACTTTACTAAGAATTTTTCAATTTTATTTTGTCATGCTTGTTTTAGTTTCAAACGTTTTTTCATTGTCAAGTATCAATGATATCCATATGTAAGATAGTTATGAATATTGCATTACACATATCAAGTATTACATTGTTAATTACTTTTTATATGGATAACAAATGAAGAATATATCAAAATAATAAAATAAGGTAGAAAAAACATTATAACTTAGAAATAAAGTAAACTAAACATGCTATCTTTCATGTGTTTTGGGTATTTTGTCATCAATTTAGGGACACTTTAGGGGCGCCCAAGCTTAAAGATTCCTGTTCTTTGGAATTTACATTATGGGGCTATGGGGGTTGGCCTGCTATCACCCTGGTCAAGTAACAGTCAGAAAATGCAAAAGTGGTTTTCATTCTTGATTGGGTACCTCTATCTAAAGAGTCTGTATACGGTTGCCAAGTAAGAAAAAAAATTTGGTTAGCATACTTTTATTTAACGGGGTTTCTATCCTGTCCATGTGGAACAAAAAGATCTTCATGTAAAGCAAAGCTAATGGGGGTGGTGGCGTGGCAGCTCCAATGGCTATAGTGGGTTCAGGGGGCTAAGATTATTTGGACTACTTTTGGAACATGGGTTGCTTCTGCTATTGTTATTCCTAGCGTTGCCAACAATCAAGACTTCTGGAAGGATCTACCTAGTAATTTTGTTACATAATTATCTATTTGTTTCTAGAATACCTGAATCTCTGCACATCCCCACAAATAGTGATATATGTCTCCTCCATCCATTCCACATTTGTTGCAGCTGGTCAAGTCCCTCAGCTTTAAGTATAATAGTTTTTTAGGGGAGTAGTATGCGTGATGTGCAATCTTCAAGTGTATTTCTTGATAAGAAGCTCTTGGGAGTAGTTTAATTAATACATTTTGGCTGTTCTGTGATGGCTGATCCATCTAAAAAGATTGTGGGAGCTCTAAATATGTGGAAGCTTATTTAAACCAAGGGTGGATTTTTTATAACTGGAAATAGATGATGGATGGCCTAACTTGCAGATACACCATATATTTAACTGGTTAACCATTATCAACAAACAGTTGGAAAAGTTTTTAAGTGATGCCATACAATCGTTAATTATTTTTGCCAACTTATATTTCTGCAAAAAAATGAAAAAAATAAAATAAAACAAAAATGCCATAACTGTAACATATTAAAAATGTTGTTTGAACAGCAGAAAAAAGAAAAAGTGTGACTGTGATCATAAAAGCAAAATTTAAAAAAATCCTACATTTAATGACAAGTCAATATTGTGATTGAAAATGGAAAATTTGTGAAAATTCATATTCTTAATATTACTTTTAAAAAAAATGGTTAACATAGGAAAAAAACATAGTATAATATAGACAGTTTGTACTTGTTAAATTATTGAGTTTAACCCCTTAAGGACCAAACTTCTGGAATAAAAGGGAATCATGACATGTCACACATGTCATGTGTCCTTAAGGGGTTACAGGAAAAAAAATACATTTATTCATACTTAAAGGGACAGTTGAAGCCCCCAAATCAACATCTCACTGGGATTTGGTGTATAGATGCTGCTCCTTCAGCATTGCAGATGAAAAAATTGCTGTTTAAGAAATGTCACTATTCACATTTTGCAATCCCCGCACCTCTAGTGGGTTTGAGACAGGGTCTTTAACCCCTTAAGGACACATGACATGTGTGACATGTCATGATTCCCTTTTATTCCAGAAGTTTGGTCCTTAAGGGGTTAAAATGTATTGAGAGTATGCAGCCACTAACGTCATAACTAATTGCAACACAGAAACAAGCCAATGGTGTTTCGTGAAGAATTGACCCGTGAATATGTTCGTGTTACAGAATGTAATACCTGATTTAACAAATAACTGACACACAGACTTATTTTGTTATGACTAACTGGTGGATGTTCTCTTAACTCTCACGTGTCATTTTATTATGTTTAACTGCTAGCCAGAACAGAGCACACCACTCATTATTTATTATTATTATTTTTTAAAGAAAGTAAAGTTACTGTTAGTCATAACCACAAATATCTTCTTTACGGACGTTGTAACAAAGCTATTTTCATAGCAATGGCTTTCACTTCTATTAGTCATCTCCAATGAAGAATTTCCTGCAGAAGGGGATAACTGTAGAATTCCTGAACTGGTTGTCAGAAGTCACTAGAAAACAAATAACTTTATTACTCATATTGAGTTCCAGGAAACTGTAAATTGTGGAAATGTAACATGAACTGTAAAATTCATTAACATGTCGAATCAGACTATTGATAATTGTTTGTGAGCGTTGAGCAAAGAAGAACTGCAGGATTGTATTCCATGAGTATTAACAAGCACAAGTGTAGTTGGAAAGGGGGGGCTAAACATATAATACGCCACATTACTCTATATACCACCCAACATTTCAATAGGGCAAAGAAGGACACCTTAACTTTAGGGGTGTGCCCAGGGGTGTAATACAGAAGAAGAACAATGTATCTTATTTACACAGGATGATTTCTAAACACATTTATTGTCGATTAAAGACACATTACTGGGAGTATTATTGCTGCCGAGTTCTTGTATAAACCTCAGACGGACCAAAAATCTGGAGCTCCTAGTAAAAAAGGACATTACGAAAGAAAAGACAGACAGAGTAGGCCCAAAATAGGCACTGTACCTCCTAAATAGGGACACTTGGAAGGTACGTTTTCCAAATTTAACAAAATAAAATGTAAAATTATCATGATGAATTCCTTGCACTTTTTGCCGGTTATCTTGAAATTTCCAAAGTCAAAGTTTCCAGTTTGGCTTGAGCTGTAAGTAAAAAGAAATGAAATCACACTTCTGCCTTCCAGACTATGGCATCAGCTTTCTCCTCTGCCAATCTTTATATGCTACGTGATTTCCGAACCTCATACAAAATCACAGAGAATGTTATGTTTCAACTGTGGCACACGTTTGATTCTGCTCACATCATTAGTTTCATATTGAAAATGGAAAATCTGATGTAATATTTTATATTTTACAAGGTACCTTTAGTTTTGAAAAACAAGCTTAGATGAAGCGCTATAGACATTGTGCAGAACTGTTTTGGTTCATCTTGATAATACCAAAACATATCTAGAACATATCAATCAAGTGTATTAAATGTCAATTATGCAAAACTAATTTCAGACCTAAAAGCAAAGCTTTTAAGTAAACTGAGTGGCATTGTTTCGTTGATACAACATTTTGTAGCACATAAATTATTTAAAATCAATTTAGACATCTAGCGCTCAACTTATTAGTGCCCAACAGCCTTTGCCATAAATTGATATTTACTTACTGGTGTAACTTTGCAAGAATGACAGTAAATCGTTCCATTTGGAGTACAACCGTTCCATAGGAATGCATTAAAAGCAAAACACCATTTGATATTCTTTAATGGAGTTGCAACTTCAAAGGCTTCAAAAAAGGCCCCTTTACTAGTAGATGTGCTATGCCTTATAACGATTTAAGGCTTCACTATGCAAGCTACGCCAGGAACACTAACCTATTCAGTATCGTAGCTCTCCCCATTGCTACTGAAAGTGAAAGTAAAATAATATTCAATAATGGCAGCAGGACTGGACTGGGAGACAATAATATGCCCTGCCATTTCCACCGCACACTCCTTAAGTGAGCCCATCTCTTCTTGGAAGACACATCTGAAATATCCTCATTCCCTGTGTCCAGGGGTGGTAGTAGAAGTGGTATCAGTGTTGTCTGGGTAAGACACAGCCCAGGGTGGCTCTGCTGTGAAAACAACGCTATTTCAGGATGTTTGTCATTGTTTTCTCAGAATTGTCACTTGTGTTTTTCTTCTACAATGTACTGTCTGTGTGGTAAGTGGTATTTTAATATACTGTTTAAATTTGAACAGATTATGGATAATTAAAACAGAGCGTCCATTATGAGTGAAACACCAGGTATAAATATTTTTGATAAAAGAGGTTGACATCTTCTTTGAGATAACAGAAAGTTGGCATTTTTTAGCTGACAAAAGACTCTTAGTATTTTCAAGTTACCCATGTTACCCAAAACTGTGTGAGAGTTGTAAATTCAAACTTGATATAACAACAATGAAAAGAGGCATTGGCTTGTTACTAGACTCGTGACTTATTAATCATAATGTTAAAGGATCTCAGAAACACACAATTATACAAGGAAAATGCCAATTGGTCTACTTTGTCCAAGAGCCTTCGCATGATGTCATTTTATATCTTCCGTAAAGACAACTTAGAATCTATTCATGTAAGTGCAAAAAAAATAAAACCCCCGAGGATACAGTAAACAAAATAACACTGGCAAAATTCGAAAACTTCAGACTATTTCTGAGATCTAATTAAGTGACTGAATTCCAGCTGTGATTGTAAAACAGTTATTTATAAAAGTGATCTTTTAGTACGCATTGTACATGTTTCCAGTGCATGATGTCCACAGCAGAAAAACAAACAGGTCAAGACAATTAGCCGTTTTTAATTGCATTCATGTTAAAAATCATGTTCTTCCCAAATAGAAAAATCTATCAGTAGAGGAACAGTTTTTTTTTTGTTTTTATCTTTTGCAAAATCCCAAAGGAGTCCACAAAACATTCAAAACATTTCTTTCCTCTGTTGAATAATCATGACTGATTTCTGGGGCAATGAGTGTTACCCTGTTGGGTGGTCTTGCACACAAAATAGATGTAAAATCTACAAGTAAAAACTTGCAAATTATTTCACCAATCCTATGACTGTTGCACTAGGTTATATCCATTGCAATCTAATACACTACAAAGGAACTCACTAAACAATGTCATGGACATCAATAGCATGTCAAGGCAAGTTCATACCAAAAGCAGACTTGCCATATTGCTTCAGTCTGGGAATGAACTTCACTTCAAATATGATTTGATAAAAACTGGGGTTCTTATCATCACAGAAAATCTGATCCCTCTGCTGCCATTTAGATAATAATATAAACAGAAGATTCAGTGTGCATTATTAATCCACAATTGTGTAGCCAGGTGCAGGTTAAGCTAATGTTAAGGTAAGTACATATAAATAAATCATTTCTTGAGAGGGCAAGACCAGATTTCCAATTGGCAGAGCATGTACCTGCCTACAGGCACCTGTCCACTAGGAGGCTCCTGTTTACAGCACTAAATAAGGTGTCTGTTCCAGCTTCTCCAGTGTCTGTGTGTGAGACTGGACAGGAATAGGAAGGGTTCACTTCCTATTTGTTTTGTAGGGGGGAGCAGGGAAAACTCTCTGTGATGCACACAGTATACACAGCAGCTCTCATATCATCAATCTGACTGGTCTGCAGAAAGCATAGAAGGCTATATACTGTGCAAATAACCCTTCAAACTCCAGGACTCAAAGCCTAAACCTGAAAATTAACCCTATACCGTAATCCTATGTTTAAGTCATCTTAAAAAGTAACTAAATTTGGGGGGGTGGAGCCCGACCTCCAAACTGACCAGACGTAGAAAGCCTGAGCTCCTGACCTGAATTTGGGGTATTACACCCGATTTTGGGGCTTCCACACAAATCATCCCGATTACCGATGGTCAGGGGACCCTGGGCTAGCTTATCGCTAACTTACTTGAGCATTCAACTACACGGTGAGCCTGGGAGCTCTGCTGCGGCCTACCAGGGACAGGGCTGAGGGGGAAGCGGCCAATCCCCCCCGTGTTTCAACCTAGGGCTTGTCTCTGCAGCGCTTCTACCCCCCTCCCCCAGACCGGTGGGGGTCATCCCAGTTCCTCAGAGTTTACATGAGCGACTAAACCCGCAGTTACCATTCCGATATGGTTGCTATGCAGGAACCCCCAAAGCTTCAAAATGTCAGACCCCTCTCCCTTGCAGCTACACGCAGAGAGTCCAAAGCAGAAAGTCACATGCGATCACATGGCGGATTCTTTGAGGAGGCTGGATGCCATCCCTCAGTGCTTCTGGATCAGGATGAAGCACCGCGTCCTAGCCACCGAGGTAATAAAGCGCAAGGGAGACTGGAGAGCCAAGCGACAGGCGGTGAAGGGGCCTACTCAAGGCTTTATCCCAGCTGTGAAATCCGCATGACCTACCACAGGCCTTCCCAGGCTGAGAGCCACAAGGAGCTTAACTGCCTCGCATCGCCTGCGCGAGGAGGGAAGAAGCTGCACAACCGAGAGATGTTATAGTGCGCTTCCTACATTATCAAACTAAAGAGGCAGTGCTGAGGAAAGCCCGCAAAAGCCCGATACTGTACAACAACACAGATCTCACCTTATATCAAGAATGTGTCCTACTGTTATATATGCTGATTAGCTTGTGGAATGCTGTCGGGCCACCTCAAGCCTGCTTGTACACTTCAGCACTGCAAAAATAGCACTGCAAAAATACAAAATAAAAATGTTAACTAAATTTAACTCAACTCTAGCCTTAAACTCAATAGTCTTAAAACAACCTTGTATCCCAATGCTGAATGTAACCCCTATCTAATCCTAAACAGTCCTTATTATAGTTTTCTTAACACCTTCTAACATTCACCCCCCCCCCGCCCCACCCTTTACCCTAACCACTTCCAACATTGTCTGTAATCCTGCATTCATTTTCACAACTGCATACACTGTGCTTACAGATGCAGACACGACACATGACAAGCAGGAATGCATACAATTATGAATATGTTTTTTAGATGTTTACAGGCCTGCAAGCTCAGTTAATAATTTGATACTATACTATACTTTTATATGCCATTTTTTGGGATGGGGATCAGGGAGCGCCTTAACATTTTGTTCCTACAGGTGCCTGCCATGTAAATTCGGCCCATCGTTGCTGTAAAAATGTAAAATAAAATTATATTACCTGTATTTCAGTAAATTTACAGTACATGGTCAGTCATTCAGTCATAATTTTTAATAGGCAGGAGGATTCCAAATTAAAATCCAACTTCTTAAAAGTGACTCATTTGCGAATACATAAAGTGGTTAAACTATAGCCAAAGTGTACGTATCTGGGTGGTAATGTGCATTCCCACTCTAGTGTTATTAGATTAATATTTCCTTGTGAGTATCAAGGAGGGATCCAATAAAGGATTGATGTGCTGATGGATTTATGAGGTAAGAAATACTATATTACAGATAGATAGATAGATAGATAGATAGATAGATAGATAGATAGATAGATAATGTTATCCTATAACATCCAAGACACTTGCTATGATTTGACAACCGAGAGTGAGTTCACCAGGGAACTCAGGAGTTGCCTCTCTCTTTAAGCTACAATGCCGCTCAGGTTGAGCTAGTAACCTCCAAGAACAAGAGGTACAAGGAAAGAAGAAGCATCCCTTGTAGGCTTCTAAAACCTTCTCTGATTTAAGGGGAAGATATTGACAGCTATCTTCAGGACTTTGAATGACAGTGCCCCCCTCAGACTAGGTTCCAATCTTTGCTAGTAAACTAACTGGAAAAGCTGCAGAAGCATACAGAGATGTTTCTGACAGAATTTTACAGCTGTGAATGAATGCTTATTGGCTCGCTAGCCACTCCTGAGGCCCACCAGAGAAAACTTGTTTTGAATAGGGAACCAGGGCCCCTACTTTGATTAGGCTTAAAAATTAAGGTTGGTACCAGTCGGTTCCTGGGATGACAACTCAGCAAAGCAGAGGAAGCCTTGCAATTAGGAGAAATCCTTGCAATTAATCCTTCTAGAACATTTTTTTCATTTATGCTCAACCACAAATCATGGACTGGACAAGGGATAGGAGACCACCATGGTAGAAGATGCTGATCTGTTAGCAGATGATTATGAGTATATCTGTGGGACCCCGCAATTCATCACTGGAGCCAGTCATCCACCTCCATGGGTGTCAGCTTATTCTCCACTTCCTACAGGCATGACATCATGGGACCCATCCATACTCCCCTTAACGTGGAGGTTTTGCTTTGGAAACTGCCAAAATTCTGCAGTAAAACTGACAAAACTATAAAGCACCTTGGAGGAACTAAGTTTGTGTCAATGAATACATGACATCAGTTTAGTAAAAACCTGTACAGGTGACAACAGAGACCATCACAGTCAAAAATTTCTAGTCAATAAACAACAATTTGATGCTACTCATACCCTAACATAACTCCACTGGGTAGAACCTGGTTTACTAACTGATGAAACTGTGCCCATTTGGGTAGCAGGGGTAGCCATCCATCATATTCCTGCTGCAAAAGTTCAGTTGAACTGGGGTGTCGAGACAGGTTAATGAATGTTGTAGTAATGCAGGATATTCTTGTTGAAGTACTCTCTTCAGCAGTCACATGGGCTTGTGTTAGATAACAAAGAATCAAGCCAGAGATCTTTTCAATCTTTTTTCATATTTTTAAATTGTTTACTACTGCTATTACCAGACCATTGAAGAAAGTGTTGAAAATGTTTTTTTGTTTTTGTGCACAACTGACTTTTTTGAATAAAAAAAAAAAGTCTTCTTTATTTTTATTTTTGGTTGGATGAACATTAATTACAATTACATAACAATTTTTATTTTTTTTGTGCATAGTTACATTTAGAGAGATAAACAGGTCGTCAATCAAAATCAAGAAAAAATATCCGTCATAATAACAATATAAAATAGACTGCATAGTTTTACATGTTAAGATTAAGGAAAGTGATTGGATTATATAGATTGAAAATGCAAGAAAAACCTCCACCAAGGCTCATATTTAGATATAGAACACAAATAAACACCAGGCTAGAAACTGCAGGCCACTTCAACCCACACCTATTCGGGAGGTGTGTCAGGGTATTTATATCGGCAGACATATTGTGCTATGATAGAAATTAAAGTGTATATTGCCTAAATCATTCTGAACAGAGCAGACTCCATTTTGTTATCTTCAAGCTAACAAAAGACACAAGATTTCTATCCCTTCTGTAAAACTTACCACTTTGCCAGAAGCTAAGGAATGCTTAGTATATACAAACCAAATTGATAAGAAATGAGAACGGGGGATGGACAGACTGTCTAAATGCTAATGGAATATAATTAATTCTAAACCCAGACATTTGTGACAGAGAAGATTAAATAATTTATTTTTACATTCGATATTGTATAAGATCCCATTGTAAGTTTAGGGGTCATATTTAGTTATAACTGTCATATTAGAAATTATAGCAGAATTTGCCAGACACATAGTCTGAAGAAAGCCCAAAGAAACTCTTTGAACTGACAGTAAACTAAAGTTATGGACAACCATAAAGATGAGGTAAATGACGTCAAAATAGCCACCAGGAAAAGTTAACTCTTTCCTGGATAGGTATGTTTAGTGGGACGAGACTGCCCTCTATAGACCAAATACTTAAATTGCTATCTGGAAGGTAACCACACCTCCAGTTTTCTATTGGTCTATCACCTAGTGATATTTCCTTTTAAAAGTTAAGACAAAGGGAAGAGAGAGAGGGGAGGTATGCAAAGGAAGCAAAGAAGCAAAGAGGTGAGCAGTCGGGGGCAATGCAGAGAAATCCATGACAGATATCCACTCCAGGGTACTCAGAATTTCTTACACACCAATCACATATCCATTCAGTTCCTGAGACTACCTACTAATCTGATGAAAATATCTACTCAACTGGTAATTATACTGGTTTCATTTAATTAATCTAAATTATTTTTTTTATTTTTTTTAATAGCATGATATATGACTGGATAAATCACGATCAGATTTCGATATTTGGAAATCTTAGTTAAATAAGAAGTACATAGTTATAACCATTCCATTCTGCAGATGGAATTAGAATAATTATGTATTTATGTGATTTATCACATGTTAGCATATCGTGATATTTATCCAGGTGTATTGATTTGCCCTAAAATAAGATAAAATATCTGTTTAGGCAAGTTAAGATTCTGCTTATAGAACATGGTAGATTACTCTTATTGGATGGTTCCAGGAAATGACTAATGAGCTGGTATAAATGTTATTTTATTTAAAATCACATGAGAATAGGTCTTAATTACCTAGGAGATCTAACCAGCATTGAAAGGGTTATTCTAACTGTCAGCTAAAGTTGTATGGCCTTAAGCTGCAAGCTCTGTGTATGAAACTTTCACTTTCTTTCTGTGAACTACCGTCATAAATCTTCTCTTGACAGCTAATGTTGTAGATTCTATACTGTGTTAGCCAGTGGAATGTATTGCCATTTGTATTGCATACTCATGTTATACTGAATATTCATTGATTATTATCACGCATGTTACATATTATTATTTAATTTGTCACAATAAATTTTATCTATTTTTATAACAAATTGTGATTTTATTTATATGGAATACATTTCACGTACACGATAACGATCTTTGGGATCTGAGAATTGAAATAGTGGGCAATTCTCAACTGTTTACTATTATTATCCCATAAATATCCCCACAGGCGCTAATATGTGGAAAATGAGGCCGATAACTGTCATAGATCTAGGTTTAGCCCCGAGCCTAATGTTGAGGAAGTGGACAATTCAGAGGCCCAGGTAAATCCCTTTTAATACATATCGCTGCACCATTATGCCAACAGGGTCTTTGCAGCTAATTCGTATGCAAGCAAAGAAATTGACGCTGTTTTCCAAACATGTTGGACAAAAACCATGCTGGGGTCTCACAAATGGAAATGTTCTCTGTAAAATGAACTCTTCCAGCACCCCATTATATTGCTGTCTTCTTTTTTTGAATTTGACAATTTTTATTGTTTTCAGTTTTTTAAGGGGGTACAGAAGAGAAAGGGGGAGGGGAACAAGCAATATTATTACGTTTTCAACATTCTTGAGGTTCAGGGAGGGTACAGAAGAGAAAGGGGAAGGGAAGTAGGGGAGCCCTACATTTCCACCGATGTGTTGCTCTCTTAATTTTCTTCTGTATGTGCCTGTGTTTGGTAGTGGGAAAGAGGCATGTTTAGCGAGGCATTGAGTTAGAGCGATTATCCATCTCATTTCCCCATGTTTGCGTCTTTGTATATGTTGGAATGCATGTAACTCGTGGTTTGTAAGTGTTTGCCTAGCCTCGTTGCAGTCCTTCGATGGTTGTGGCATTTCATGAGTGGTTTTGCGGGTAGTGCGTTTGGCAGTTGGGGATTTGGGACCCGGGGGGGGGGGGGGAGGGGCAGTTTTGCGTGATATCATGGTGAAGTGAGTAGGGGGGGGGGGTCATGGAAGCAGTGGTTGGAGAGTTGGCGGTGGTTCAGTTGTCTTCTGTGGCACTCAAAGGGAAATATAAGATGTGAAAATACCTCAGCACATGATGTGAGAAGCGCAGGCATGCTGCAAACATTTTTTTAAATGAAAAGCTGGGTACAATACCCCACAACGAATCAGAGAAGACCATTAACTTGCTTCCCCTCTTCCTCCAAACTTGATGTAATTAGGCATAGAATAGGCTTAATCAGGGAGTGCTCCAGGGAATGGCACAAAATATCTGCACCTGGTCTCACTTGCTTTAACTTCTAAAAAGGGAATTTAGTAAATATCTGATAGCATTATTGTTAATATGGTTGCCTATGTGTATCTGTATACATCTGTGTGAGTACTTGCAACAATATTGTTCTGGAAAATCTTTTTAAACGTTGGCGATTATGCATTACTAAATATAGTAAAAACCAAAGAAAAGAAAATGTTACTTGCGCTTTCTCCTTAATCCCTATGTATATTTAGACAAATGGAGGTCATTTAGTTGCTCCAATGGCCATTGGAGGGATGCCCGCCTGCCAACGTCAAGGCAGACCCCCCTAAGCGGGTCCTAACACTGACCCTTCAGCCTGCTTCCTTGAGCTTCTGGCAAAGATATCTCTAATGAGACAGAAAGGGGTATTTTTTAAATACACCCCTTTACTTATTAACCCTTAATAGGGAACACATGGGATGGGTAGCAGCATTGTAACCAGGCTGTGTGATACAAAGTAAATACAAATACAAAAAGAGAAGTCCTGCGCTTAAGCAGCAAGGACTACAACACACATCAGCCCCAAAATATAGTAAAAACCAAAGAAAAGAAAATGTTACTTGCGCTTTCTCCTTAATCCCTATGTAGGACCCGCTTAGGGGGGTCTGCCTTGACGTTGGCAGGCGGGCATCCCTCCAATGGCCATTGGAGCAACTAAATGCATTACTAAATAGCCTATTGGGGTAAACTCTCCTTCCAAAAAAAATAAACAACGCCGTCACTTCTAGTACGTCAACATCTGTATGTCAAATGTATTGGCATCTTGATTTTACCGCTTAATGCACAGCAAAAATTAGAGAAATGTATATTCTAATGGGACCATTAATAACAAGGTACAACAAATATTTCTCATGATGGTACTTTTTTTTACCTGTTCATTTTTTTCAATGTTTTCTTATCCAAATGCAAACTTGCCAACAATTTTAGAGATTATGTTATATTTATCTTGACAATAAAGCACTGCGTGACTATATAAGCCATCTTATTTATTTGAGTTTTTTCCCCCCAATTTAATTACTTTAATTTAACATTTTAAATATAGAGGACTACGTCATCAGTGCTACTGGTCCAAAAAATAAATATATTCATCTTTATAGTCCATATTTGATCCGCTGCCATTTATGCTGGACATTTTATTGCATGCTATGAGCCTTAAAAATAAGTGACAGCATTTCTTCCACACACGTTGGCAATGCGTAGTGCATTTATATTTTCCATGTGCCAGGGCATGTTCACATTTTAATTCCTTTTTTCCTTTTCAGCAATACTATTTCAGTATTTTAACTGTATGGTGTATCTATTAAGCTTTTAGAGTATACCTGTGCTCACAAGTTTAAATAAAAGTACATTTAAGCTCACCTATACATTTTACAAGCAGAATTGCTAGCAAATGTACTGATTTAAATTAAAACTTAAAAAATATAAGGTCCTTCCTACCACTAACAATAAGCTTTTTTTTTAATGAAGGACTCATGCTATCTTCTATTTGACAACTGAGGGACAGGAGAGAGCAGGGGAGCTTTCATACAGGTGGTTCTCCTGCTCTCCAACACAGCAAATACAGCCAATGGAGTGTAATTTTTATATGAAGTTGTTGGGTTTTTTTGTTTTCTTTTTAAACATTCTGTGTTTATTGAGTTTCAAAAATTCCATTGTACAGAAAGTAAAGCAGTGCAAAGGTTAGTGCAAACAATAGCAGATAATATATAAATATATATATATATATATATGCCTATGTCGCTATACAAAATGATACTAAAAACTCCTCCAAATGCCTTAAAAGCAAGGAGAAGGGAAGGGAGTATTTAAACTAGAATGTGTTGAAGCCTCTCGTTCTTTAACTTTTGGGAACCCTATATATAATCCTTAGATTTACACCATGAAGATCTTATTTGTAAAACCTTTCAGTATACTGACTGTTTTTCTTTATAAATACTTTGTAGGAAGCTTCCACTTTAACCCAATTGAACTATTATATTTTTATTTATGCAATTTGCAAACAGACCATGATAATTCTAGTGTGTATATTGTTTTGTTTATTTCTTGTTCATTTAGATTTTTTATTATAGCAGCATAAATATTTGTTAGAGTGCTTTTCTACGATAAGATAGATAGATAAGAAAAGTGTAAAACATTGTTTTTAGTATGTTAATACCAAAAAGGTGAAAGTGTTGTTCCAAGGGAGAAGTGACATGTGTGGGTTAATCAAGGATAACACAGAAATTCTAAAAAAAAAAAAATCTTCAGTATATAGGTAAGAAGAGTCTATGACTGTAGCTTTGCAAATCCCTGTTACAAAAGCCTCACAGTAAAGTTTTGTAATGCAATCAATTATCCATTAATTACCCATGCTTATCCATTTGACATTTCCTCCCCTTACCAATATTTCCTCCAACCCCACTCCCTCCGCTCTCATTCACACCTGCCACAGCAAAAGAGGTCTCCACTCTACTCCAGTTCTCCCGCCCCACCACCTGTTCCCTCGATCCTATTCCCTCATATCTCATTCACACTCTGTCTCCTCTTGATCTGACTCACTAGAATATTCAATCTCTCCCTCTCCTCTTGCATATTTCCTTCACCCTTCCAACATGCAACCGTAACCCAGATTCTGACCATTGACCCTAACTTGTTTTCCCCAAGTCTCTGTCTTTGGTACCCTAATGTTCTCAATCTATACTGTCTCCCTTGATAAATGTATCAGCTTCTTTGGTTTAAAATTTAATTTCTATGCAGATGAAACGCAAACCTATCTGTCCTCTCCCGATCTCTCACCGTCCATCTTGACTCGTATCTCTGACTGCCTCTCAGCTGCTTTTAACTGGATGGCCTTTCCTTTATCAAGGGTTGCCACTCCTGTGTCTGTTTCCCTTCAAGTCAATGGTGCTACCATCAGCTCTACCTCGCAGGCTCACTGCCTAGGTGTTCTCTTCGACTCCAACCTCTTTCACCTCTCATGTCCAGTCAATCGCCAAATCCTGCCACTTCCATCTCAAAAACATAGCTCGCATCTGCCTATATTTAATGCTGGTTAAGGTCCATGTTGCTATTTTCTCTCGTCTTGACTACTGCAATCTGCTTCTCAGTGGCCTTACTTGTTCCCAACTTACCCCACTACAGTCTATAATAAATGTGGTGGCAAGGCTCATCTTCCTGTCTGTATAATTGATAGGAAGTTTTGGGATTCTGCTAGTGTACCTAGTCTACCCTGTCTGCCCGCACCTCCCAAGAGTGCCCCCTCTGTCAGTCCCTACACTGGTTTCCCGTAAGATATAGGGCTTAATTTTAAATTCTGGTACTCGTTTGCAAATCTCCTCATTATGCTGCTACTCCCTACTTATCCTCCCTAATACACAAGTATGTCCCGTCTAGGCCCCTACGCTCTGCCGAAGACCTGTGTCTATTCTCTTCTGTTCGTACTCCTACCTCCGATGCCCACCTTAAGACTTCTATAGGATTGCACCATTCCTGTGGAACCCCCTTTCCATCTCCGTTAGACTTTTACCCAGCCTCCATTCCTTCAAAAAAAATAATTGAAAACTCACTTCTTCTGGAAAGCATATCATTTAAGTTGTTAATAGCTTTCCCACCCAGCCCCTTGATTTGTCTACCGCAACTGTTGTAAAAAACAAACAAAAAAAAAACTACTATGCCCTCAGTAAATACTATTCTACTAATCTACTTCTCTACCCTCCCCTTACCTTCTGTGTCACTATACCCCACTCCCTCTAGCATGTACGCTTGTTTGAGCAGGGTCCTCGACCCTCTCTGTTCCTGGTTACATATATATGTCTGCTAGTACAGCCATTGTACGGCGCTGTGGAATTTGTTGGCGCTTTATAAATAAAATAATGATGATATTTATGCACTTAAAACAACTTTTTGGCGCTGATCTTGCTATTTTTGGCTATGAGCCTTGTGTGATTCTAAGTAGCTGTGTCTGTGAATAGTTAGTTATATATGTTTGAGGATAATTATGTATATATATGATTAGTGAATTAGTTATGTGTGACAAGTTACAGTATGTTTGGGTCACAGTTAGTGCATGTGGGGGTGGCGCAAATTTTGTTCTTGGACCCAGGCACCAAATATCTTGGGCACCTCAAATCATACATTGGCAACAGCTTCACAATCCCTTCATCCAAAACCTGATATTGCAGGTTTCTTAACTAAACTGTGAATTGTTCAGAATTCAGCAGGGACATTTTAAATATTATGCCAAAATAGCCAAGACTGGAAAATAAGTCTCCCAAGCCAGGTATGTTTCCAACTCACTTAATTTGCCCTTAAATTTCCTTGTGAATTCCTGACAGTCTTTAGTTTTATAAAACATTTCAAGCGTTAGGCCAGCATAAACAAGTTACAGAGATTTTTTTTTTTAAATGGTCTATTTTGGTTCACTAACACATTCCAATAGACCTTGTTTAGATAAATTGCTTACATACCTAAACAATATCCACCTTAAATATTCTAAATGATTCTTTATACACCAATAACAATCAACTGTAGTTTTCTCTCTCTATAGAATCTCTTCAACTCTATAAATCTGTCATACTACTCCTGTTGTAAATTGATGATGGTGTGATCTATTTTTCATTATTATATTACTTATTTTATGATTCTAGTTGTATTAATTTGTTAAATTCAGGCTGGGTCATAAATGGCACGCATGACATGTCCTTGGATAGATTGATCTGTTTCTGAGAACAACTATTATAACTTGAGATTTATTTCTATCACTATGATAAATTGAATGCATTTAACGCAAGCTAAAATAAATTATTTACGGAACAGCTGGCAAGGCAGAGATGGATCTGTGGTGCTGGGCAATATGAATAAAGTTTACTAGAAAGCTGGAGACTTAAGCTGCTATAATTTTGGGATGTTGCATGTCTTTTGCTTGTCAGTAAAATTCCCAGGTCTATGGAGATCGGAGACCGAGGACCCTTTTATGTCTCTTTTAAAAGGCTAAAGCATTGTAAATGATCTCTTCGGAATGTCCAAAAATGCAGTAATCTGTCAGTGTTCTTATTAAGCCATATGTTATAAAACTAATGTGTGCCAGTGGTGTGTCTAAAACAGTAGCATGACCAACAATGTTGAACGGATATTGTGCTCCTCACAAGTGAGACAAGGACTTTATTTTGCAGAAAGCAGTAAATTGAAGTTATGTGCAGGGCTTAGAAATGCAAGTCCTATGTTTCCATGCTACTATGTCACTGTCTAGCACCCAAAGACCATCTGCTACCGAGATCATGCAAAAGTTTCAGTTCCTTGTTATTTAAGCAGCTCTGTCTGAGTATAGATAGCAAAACCCCAAGCCATATGGGGTCTAGAGGCAGGTGGACCAGCCACTGTGGAATGAAGTCCTCAATACAAAAATGGGATACAAATATAATGGATAGATTCATAAATGAAAGCAGCTATTCCACTATCTGCGAACTTTACATAGTTTGCAAAGACCCCCGACGGTGGCTGTACTGCTGGCAGTAACCAAGGAGTGGAGGGGAAGGTGAATTATACTTACCTGAATCTGTCCCTCACCACTGCCATTTCCTTCTTGCTGGTCCTTTTCAGCTCTTGGCACTTCAGCTGATAGTACAACAGGTCTATGCAAGACCCAGCAAGACTGCTAGTTCCTCAATAGAAAGTGTCTTTTCCCCCTTCAGACGACTGAGGACTTGACAGGTAGCTCCAATTTTTGTCAAGTTATTCAAATGTAGTAAAATTGCAAGCCTAAGTAATCCCTGCTTTGTCTTAGTATATCTTTTGACTGGGTCAGAATTTATCTCAGTGACATTCCAACACAGTCAATGTAAAGGTAAACATTTGACCTTTATTAAAAACTCATTTTTTGGGGGGGGATGCCAACTCAGTGAGAAATATGACCATAGCCTTTCATAATGTCTAGGTCACTGAAAAGGTGCATGATCACTGAGTGTACTGTGTATAATTGGTTATCTTAAGTATAAGGTTAGTACATTTCCCCTTTTTTTGTCTCCCTTTCTCTCATCTCTTGACCTCTCCTTAAGATATCACTGGTTCTACACTTATCATCCATCAACAGTGAAGCCAGTCAAGGGGTGGGATACATTAGACTGCAGGGAAAATGGGCAAGCAAATAAATCAGAGTGACTTTGACAAGGGCCAAATTGTGATGGCTAGACAATTTGGTCAGGGCATCATTAAAATGACAAGTCTTGTGGGGTGTTCCCGGTATGCAGTGGTTAGTACTTACCAAAAGTGGTACTCTAATAATGGACTTACCCCTTAAGTTATTTTATCTTATTCCTACATCTGACTATATGATGATTCTGCTGTAACCCTGTGTACTTACAGATCAAGTGTATTATAAGTTCATTATAACCCTTGGTTTTTTTTTTACAAATAATGCAAAAGAGCACAATTATGATTAGGTTACAAAAACCTTGTATGTTTAAATTCACCAGATTGTAATAATCAATAAGTATACGTTTAAGTAAAAGATTTTTTTTCTATAAAATATCAAAATATATTTGTATTCATCAAACTAAACTGATCTTTACATTTATTAAAGGAACACTCCCACTCTAGGCATTTTAATTAAATCATTATGGTGCCTGGAGTTTCTGGGCACCATCTTTTATTAAGGGGTTAAACAATTTATGAACGGTCTAACCCCAAAGTGCTCCCCGTGGCCACTTCCTCCTGGCCCCTCTGCCTTCTCCTTTGGCTCCTGGCTTCAATGTGAAAGCCTTTCACTGAGTCATTATGGTGTTCCTTTAACAAAATGTTTGTTTTCTGTGATGATTGATTACCATCAATTACCCCCCCCCCCCCCGTCCCACTACCCTAGTCATCCCCCATAAGAAATAAGTTGACCTACCTAATCCTCCTCACTCTAATATTAGTAGGGAGGGGCAATACATATAGTACCTTTAAAAATTAAACATACCAATCTGAATTCTTCTGTTCTTCAACCACAAAAAGGCCAAATAAAAATCAATAATTCTGGACTTTACCAATTAAAATAAAAAAACCTGATTAACAAAGAAGACAAAATTAAAAATTTGGCGCGATAAAATGAATTCATATTCACCTCCACACAACCTGAGCTCTGATAGCTATGCAATATGAGTAAGCTTGCTTTGATTGGTTTTCTAGTAATTCAACCAATCAGAGCTCTCTGACAGACAAGTCTCGAGACAAGTGATTCATCTCTCAAGACTTACCTGTCTTTATTTTATTACATGGTATTACCTGCTGCCATGAGTGGGGATGGGGGATGGACAGTACTCTATAAACCATCCTTGCCCACAGTGGGACGTGTTCCCACTATTATTTTACAGGCCACATTCCCATGGGATGAGGACTTTCTAGCAATGTCTGCCCAGTCACTAGGTTTAAATATTTAGTAGACATACCCATACCTCCTTTCAAGTAATATGAGGGTCTTACTAAACCCCAACAGATTAATTCATTTTTTTGGGAAACGTATCGAATTAACCCTCGCATCGCCAAGCGTTTTTAACTATTTGCTTCCTGTCCGCTTGACAGGAGGCAAATAGTATTTTCAATTTTCATTCTCTTGCATGAAAGCAAGTGAACATTAATTTGCAAACGTGCAAATTGCCAGATGCATTCGGTCTTTGTATGGGATTTGGATGTGAATGCACCAATTTTAATCTATTCTAGAAGATTGCTGTAGATTAACTCAAGCAAACCAAATTTGGTTTTAGTAAATAGAGAATTGACAATGCTGTCGGAAATCAGCCATTTTCCTCAGATTTTGTTTGTCCGAACTAAAGCCAATGTTTAGTGAATAACCCCGTAAATTTATATTAGTTAACAAATATAAAAGTCCTGTAAATACATGACTGATATAGCAGTGATTCTTACATAGCATTTTCTGGAACTGTGTAGAGAGATTTAAACCATTTGCTACTCTAGTCGGGAAAAAAAAAACTTGGAAGTTCTACAGGTGATATATACGAAATTTTACCAAAATAAATAGTGAATTCATCCTATACAAATTTGAGTTTATTTTCTGTGTCCATACACTGTATTTAATTTGAGTTCTGCCACCAACTTAGATGAAATGTATTTCATGAGACTCAGCTGTACATGGAAAAGAAACAAATGGAATAGACATTTACCCATTACGAACAAAATGTACTTTATTCTGGGAGTTTAGCCTAAATACTCTACTGAGTACACAGCAGAAGCCATGATTGCTCAGGCTGCCGGACACCTGTTGTAGATTGAGGTAAAATTCTAGAATTTACTATGCTGGAAAGCCTAAAAGAGCAGTTTGGCAGAATAAAGATAAAAATAAAAGAAAAAAGCATTCTGTCTGTATAATAATGATTCAGATACTAATAGGAAAAATGGGAACGGAGACATATTTAAATTAGAAACATATCAGAATAGGTATAAAGCATTGGTTTGAAGCAGTTAAACCATTCTTTTGCAATTTATTTGCACGTGTCAGGACCCTAAAATTCTTGCCAGCTTACTAACAAAGATGTATCACCATAAAGTAGGACTTCTGCATATAAAGCAAACATGTTTAAGTTTGTTAATTTGTCCTCGAGGATTAGTTCATAAATATTCATTAAAATAAATTCATTAAATAAATAGTCATTAGTTAAGAAAGCATCATATCCTGTGATGTGAAGGAAAAAAGTGTAGAAAAACAAATCGCAATGGAATGCTATAAGCATTCTTTAAAGTACAATAAAAACTTGGTACGTACTGACAAATATTTGTACTGTGAATTAACTTATCAAGAATTGAGATATAGCAGGGCTGTGGAAGTTGAACGCAAGCCAGATGTTTAATATGTAACGTAACACGTTTAAGTGGTTAAATCGAATAGTTGGATGTCTTTGAAGTGAAAAAAACTCAGTTTGAAAGATACCGTATTCAATGCATCTCAAAACATCCTTGTGTTTTTCAAATCTGAATGAACAGCTGCCACGCCTCGTAAAGCAGGGGGAATCTGATTTACACAATGTAAGTTAGAACGCTACATACTGGACCAAACAGTAAATGGACAGATGAATATTATCAATCCTTATAATAGTGGAAAGCAACGAAAGGTCTCTCCAATCAGACTGAATAAGACCAACAAAACTTAGGAAGATTGAAGGGGTCATTACATCTGTGTTAAACTGTTGGAAAATGTTTTTTACACCAGAAGGTAAGAAGGCACCAGGAGACTCCAGACACCATAACCCCTTAACTGAGATAAAGTGGTTATGGTGCCCTGACTGTTTATATACGTTAGGGGACCAGACGCCAGCATATACAACAAACCATTGGTATATGCAGCATATCATACAATAGTCCAACAAGTCAAGGCCAATATAAAAAAGGTTAGAACTACAAAATACAACCTAAATCATAGCATTCCTGCAGTCTTGGAGGCAAAAAAAACAGAAAAGACCATTGTCAGGAATATCTCAGGAACCGGCAGAGATTAATTTTGAGTTAAAGGGGCACCTTAGAATTGAAAAGTTCAGCTCTACAAAAAGGATTCTGCAGTCCCCTGTGTGTATCAATCCCTCAGTCGCCAATGTGTCTCATTCCCTCAGTCCCCCGTGTGCATCATTTCCTGTCTTCTCTCCCCATTGTGTCTTACCCGTCAGTGTTAATTTTGGCGGCAAATTTAAATTTAGTTTTAGTTATAGTCTTTTGACTAAAAAGCCATAATTGTTTTAGGTTTAAACTAATTATCCAAAATTTTAGTCGACTAAATCCAACAAAAATTGTTAGTCAAAAAAATTAACACTGCTTTTTTTTTTTCTTCTCCTCTAAGAAATTTCTGGGTAAAAGGTGCACTATTCACAAAATCGATAAGAGATATAAACAGGCTTTTGGATATTTAAAGAAAAAAAAAAGAGGGGAAAGGAGAGTAAGCAAAACTTAAGGTATAAGAGGTAACAAAACGTAGGATAATATAGATATGATGTTGTATGATTAGACAGAAAACAGGTAATTTTTATTTTTTTATTTTTTCCTCCTCTTCTTCCTCCTCTCTCTGTAAGAAAATACGTTAACTCACTCAGGTATATAACTAATAACTGTATCTCTCACTTAAGGGCATTCTCTTTTTGTTCCCAGCCATGTGTCCGTGGTTGAGACACAACAACCGATAAGGTGAAAATTCCAAATTCACCTATCGAAAAAATGGCTCCACCCTTTTTGACGGGTGAGAGGCCATTCTTTCCTATCTGGTGTACAACTAGAAAGGAAGGGTATGAATGTTTTAGTATTTGTTTTGTTTTGTTGTTAGTGTTGAACATGCCGTCGGGGATGATGGGAGACTTCTGCGGGGAATATGGTTAAAATGATATCAGTTAACACTCAGGGCCTGAACTCTCCTTCTAAAAAAGCATTAGTATATGATTTTTTGGTCAACCAAAAGATAGATGTTGGTTTTTTGCAAGAGACGCACTGGAGACTGAGGGATAATGTAAAATGGGGGGGGGGGGGGTAGATTTCCACACGTGTTCCAGGCTTCGCTTAGCGATAGTAAGAAAAGGGAACCCCCTTTTTGTTAGTGGCAAATACAGTGAAATTCGAATTAATCTACCAGTACGTGGATAGGGAAGGTAGATTTTTAATTATTATTTGTAAACTAAACGAAATTAAATATACTCTAGTCAACATCTACCTGCCAAATGCTTTTCCTGTGGTTACACTGAGAAGGATTTTGGAACAGGCAGAAACGATCAAGACAGGAGTATATTTGATGGCAGGTGATTTCAACTGCGTGTTGGATCCGGTTTTAGACAAGAAACTTAGCCTCAATACTCAAGTGAACAGAGCAATAGTTAAAATGGCAAAAAATCTTAGAAATATAAAGAACGAGTTTGATTGTTTTGACCTATGGAGATCTTCATATCCAGAGAAACTGGAATACACTTTTTTCTCTAGAGTCCATTACTCATATTCGCGCATTGATATGGTTTGGGGGGATATAAACGCACTAGAAAACTTAGTGAAAAGTGATATCAGGAACAATACATGGTCGGACCATAGTATCAACATATGGATTATGAAAGATCAGTGGAGCACTAAAAATAGTACGACATGGAGAATTAATGATTATATACTCCATAAGGAAAAAAAACCAAGAGGCTCTTAGATTCCAGATAGAAAGATTTTTTATAGATAATCAACCCGACGAAACTTCACATCCTAACAACTGGTGTACCTTTAAAGCCACAATAAGAGGTAGTTTAATAAGTATAGAATCGTACCTTAAAAAGTCCAAAAGAGAAGAATTAGCTCCCCTATTAGATAAATTAGAGAAAAAATCTAAAGAGAACAAACAAACACCCTCAAGAGAGAACTCGGAGGCGATTGCTGAGATCAAAAATCAAATTAATCAAATCAAAATTGAGAAAAATATAAAGATAATGGGGAAACTGAAGCTGAAAGAATACAGCACAGGTAATAGAGCAGATAAACTGTTAACTAAGAAGCTGAGAGGAAAAATCGCCTCCAATAAAATAACTAGAATAAAGAGGAACGAAGAGGAACACATCTCCCCCAAATCCATAGGCCAATGCTTTAACTCATATTACAGCGAACTATATTCTCTAGCAACTCAGGATAAGGAGATAGACAATTATTTAGATGGTATTAATACTCCAATAATATTAGAGAATCAAAAAACAAGTCTTAATAACTTAATAACGGCACAAGAGGTGGAAGAGGTCATCAAAAAGCTGGACAACAATAAAACCCCAGGCCCAGATGGATTTTCAAATCTATTTAATAAAACTTTCGGAGATTTACTTATAAAACATCTAGCAGATTTATTTAATAAGATTGTCGATAGGGGACAATTCCCAAAGGAAATGCTGAGGGCAAATATATTACCCATTCCGAAACAGAATAAAGACCCGGGAGAGGTGGAAAACTACAGGCCAATTTCCCTTATAAATACCGATGTGAAGATTTTTTCCGCAATAATAGCAAACAGAATAAAACCGACCTTAGTCAATATTATCGACCCTGACCAAATAGGATTTGTTCCGGGAAGAATTTCTTCAGATAATACAAGATGTATAACAGATATTATAGATCTAGCTAATAGAACAGAAACACCTATGACAATTCTAACTGTCGACGCAGAAAAAGCTTTTGACAGGGTCGACTGGGAATTCATGAGTAAATCCTTGCTGAAATTCGGCTACCAGGGTTGGATACATAGAGCCATAATGTCCCTGTATTCTGGTCCCTCGGCTAGGACAGTAGGCCCTAATATATGTGCTGACTGGTTTAATCTCCATAACGGGACAAGACAGGGATGCCCGCTCTCTCCAATCTTGTATATAATAACCATGGAGATTTTGGCGATAAATATAAGATCAAACAATCTAATAAGTGGAATCACCACGAAACAAAGAGAGCTGAAATTAAAACTATATGCAGATGATCTGATACTTACCCTAACTAAGCCAGTTACATCTATTACTGCTTTTATGAAAACTGTCAAGAGATTTAGCGAAGTTTCGAACTATAAATTAAATGAAAATAAATCTATAATTCTAGATATTAACCTAGATACAGCAAGCAGAAATCATATAAAGGACAACTATAACTTTAATTGGGTTAATACCAGCACTCCATATTTAGGTATATTGCTGACAAAGAAAGCCTCAGACCTAGTGCAGGTTAACTTTCTAAGTTGTCTTAGAAACATGATGAATGCACTGAATAAATGGAAAAAAATTGAAATTACATGGTGGGGAAGAATGAACCTTATAAAAGCCTACCTTTTACCCAAATGGGCATACATGTTTCGAATGATCCCCTTAAAAATCCCCAGACCATGGTTGGATATGATTCAAAATAAGATTAATAACTTCATCTGGAAGAATAAGAGACCGAGAATTAACAAAACTCTATTGGCTCAAAAAATTAAAGATGGAGGCGTGGGCTTTCCAAGTATTATTGATATTTATCTAGCAAACTATTTTTTTCATATATACAGAACTCAATTGAATAGTGTAACAAGGGAAGGATGGTATATCTTAGAAAGTGAGAGCTGCCAAGTAAAGGAATTGAGCGCTATTCTTTGGTATAGGTATACAGACCCGAAACTACGGGCTATTAGGCAATCTAACTTGTGTATAGATTCAATATTAGAATTCTGGAAAGTAATAAAAAGAAAAGCTAATATGGAGAATAAAATGACAAACAATCTTAAAGTGGAACTACTCCCATATTATATTAAAGATTTAAGTATAAAAAGTTGGATCCAAAAAGGGATAACTCAAATAGATAATTTGTATAACAACGAAAAAATGAAAACCTTCTCACAATTAATGCAAGAATTTCAACTGTCAAATAAGGAACTATTTACATTTTTGAGAGTGAAAAACTATTTAACCCAAAACATTATAAGACACCCCCAAGAAGGAACCAAATTGATCTGCTCACTTTTAAACTATAAACAAATAGAGAAAGTTTCCTCCAAGGCAATGAATGCTATACTGAAATTAGAGGCTCCTCAGGTTATCATCGCAAAACAAAAGTGGGAGAAAGATTTAAACATAATAATAAACAAAGAACTGTGGTGTGCAATACTACCCCGCGCTTGTGAAACTATACACTGTCTGAATTTATTAGAAACTCTGTTTAAAGTTATTAACAGATGGTACCTCGTGCCCACAAGAATAGCTAGCATGTATAGTTCAAGCTCACCGATATGTTGGAGATGCAAAAGGGACTTGGGTACCTTCCTGCATATCTGGTGGGAATGTGAGATCGTAGGCAAGTTGTGGCAGGAATTATTTAATTATTTAAAGAACCTTTTATGCGTGTCCATTCCAAAGCTACCTGAGAATGCCTTACTCCACCTTAATATCGATTCACTAAAGCAAAAAGAAAAGGCAATCTATATTCACTTCATGATAGCGGCCAAATTAAGTATAGCACGCAACTGGAAGAGCTCTTCTCCAATTTCCTTGGACAGGGTGATTTCCCAAGTCAGGTTTCAACTTGGAATGGAAGGTCAGTTGGACAGGGTTCAAGGAAGAGATCCAAAGAAGGTATATAATGCCTTCTGGTTGGAGAGAATTAAAGGAGAGGGTTAGGCGGAACTTGAGTGTACAAGTATGCATGAATTAACCTATTTCCGAGGGTTTTTCATGCATATAATATAAAAAAAAAAAATACCCACGAAAAATTAAAGTTAAGGAACTGGCTATCCCAGTAATCCCGTCGGCATGGGAAACGTTATGTGGTTCGCTGGGTATTATGCTGTAACTGTAAGAGGAGTTTTAGTGCACAGTAGGTTACTCCATAGGTTTAAACTAAAATTACTCCCTGAGATCGACTAAGTTATTACCAGGGTTAATCTCAGCGATTAATGTATTGTATTGTATTGTATTGTACTGTATTGTATTGTATTATATTTTTGGTACAATAATTTATTATAATGACACTTTTTTGAATGGATACAATCTATCTGTTTTGTTGATACGATGTGATAAAACAATAAAAAATTAAAAAAAAAATGAACACTGCTGTCTATGCTGAAGAAAATGTAAACCACTTAATCACAATAACGTTATTATGGTGTGAGAAGATCCCCAGAGCCATCTTAGAAGGGGTTAAATCATAAACGAGTAGTTTCCAAATGGTTACCAAAGTCTGGAAGCCAGCGCCCATTAGCTCTGCCCGAGTCTTCAATCAGGAAGTCTCGGAGCAGACCCTGCTCATAGGTTAAAGCAGCAGCTCCTCATTCAGAAAAGTGAATAAAAAGGGTACATACCTTCCTCATTCACTTTTCTAAAGGGGGAGCTAATGACAGGCTGATTGTGTCAGTTAAAACTCTCAGCCTATCAGGGGTGCCCGGTCCTAGGATTCCTGATTGAAGCTCTAGACATTCAGAGGAAGTACAGGGGCAGAGCGATTGGGTGCTGGCTTGTAGACTTTTGGGCTAAACTGCTCATTAACAGTTTAGTTGCTTCTGGTAAGATGGTGCCAAGGACCTTTTTGCGCTATAATAACAATGAAGATGCTATGGTGCCTGCATTGGTACTTTAACTTGCTTTAGTTACCAAGAACATTCAACGCAGTATTAATATTTGCTGAATCTGCTTCCACTGTTCTTATTTAAACCCATATGGTTCATATGTTACTGTAATAATATGGAATATTTTCTGATTTTATTGCATTTTATTTTTATTGCATTTGTTCACAACCTGATTGATCAAGCCAAATATAATTAAATCATGTCCCAAAATGTTTTATTGGGTTAGGCTAATATCATGCCTGCAGTTCCTCATTCACAGAAACGTTAACCTAACTGTTAGTGTTTATAGTTCAGGATGCGGCATTAAGGCTCCACATTTCAACATTAAGCCATTATATTAGGTGCTGTTAGTTTGCATACTATCTGTTTTTGAACATATATAAATATTGCACCCTACTGATTACACTGGCCAAGATCTAAAAATAAAAATAAGTATCCGATTATTTTTTTTTTTATCTATCTGAATGAAATTCAAGATTCTAACTTTTTAGAAAAAAATCTCAATTATTTAAGGTCAAACATTATACAAAGGAGAGGAAATATTCCTCAAATCAGAGTCACAGCTGCAAATTACCATGCTAAAAGAAAAGAAAAAATGTGATGGCATCAAGACCATTTTATGAGATAAAGTGGTCTGGTGCCTATAATGTCCCTTTAGGAGGTCTTGTCAGTGCCGTAAGGTTGTCCATGAGTTTGTTGTTTTTGATCTTAAATGGATGGTGGAATGTTCTGTACACAAAAATCTACCAACACCCTGCAGAATGTTGAGGGCATTTTAATAACTACCTCTTGCTTCTGGATAATCTTATGGATAAATTGATCTATTTAAACCTCTTTAAATTTCCAGGGATTTTTTTTGTTTTTAACTTTTCAGTTTAGCTGTATTTTTGAATAACTTAGATCATTAAACTCTTCTGAACATATGGTAAAGCCATTTATTATTACATTTGTTACACCCTGCTAGTGAATCAAATACATGTATTCTGTATGGATGTTAACATCAAAAGTTCCATAAAATAGCACATAACTCTGTCTTGGAAGAATACAGCATTATCTGCACTGTTTGAACTTATATTTTATCAGAGAGTGATCTGTTCCTGTAACCTTGATTCCTGCAGATCGTCGCTTACTGTCAGCTAGGATGGGCCACCCTCTCATTTACTGCAATCCATGGTAGACTTGGGATGGCTTTATGATGTAGGATAAAATGTGGATTAGCAAAGCAACGCTGTTGCAATTTAATGGTACATATAATAAGACCAGTATATAACTAAAATAAGGGCTACTGCAGTACCCAGAGAAAATCAAAATACAAACGTTTCCTATTGTGCTGCTGACACCTCCCTCTGCAGCTCCAAGCAGGGAAAAGTAATCCACAAAAATAGAAAAAATGAGGTCAGTGCAAACAATTGCAAATGTGCAAACCAAGTGCTACAAAAATATAAATTTTCAAGGACATACGGTACAAACGTTTCGGGTTATCCCCTTTATCAATGCATGTCCTTACAAAAACAGAGTGCACTCACTATTTAATACATGACCCAAATAGACAGGACAAACCATAATTCCCAACACCTCTCTTGTATAATTGAGTAAAGCAGCCCCTCCCGACAACCCTCCGCCATCTTGGATACTGGCTCACATGACGCTCTGTCCTGTTGCTAGGAGATAAACAAAACAAAACTAGTAGCAAACAGACTGAGTAAGCTAGGTACAGAGGCCTCATAAATATAAAGTACCAAAAAATGGTTTAAACTGCAGTGTTGCTAGCAGAGGTAATTATAAGGGGCTTTACGCAACCAGACACATCATAGAAGAACACCCAGATGAGAGCTTCTATTCCACAAATTATTATTATTATTATTATTATTGGCATTTATATAGCGCCAGCAGATTCCGTAGCGCTTTACAATATTATGAGAGGGGATTTAACTATAAATAGGACAATTACAAATAAACTTACAGGAACAATAGGTTGAAGAGGACCCTGCTCAATCGAGCTTACATTCTATAGGAAGTGGGGTGTAAAACACATTAGGACAGGAATTTGCAATCAAATAAGGTGGGCTGCCCTTTAGGAGAGGGCAAGAGACAGGTATGTGAGGTAGGGGTTAGTCTTGGAGGCCATACATCAAACCAAGTGTTAGAGTGTAAATATAAATATAAAATATATACAAAAAATCTACAAGGTCCCTCAAACCCCTGCAAAGAGGAGGGAACAAGAAGGAGGACCTAGAGGTCCCATCCATAAGGAGGGGAATATCTGACAGGAATAAAGAGAAAATTTAATCCAAAACCAATATCTATAAGCACATAGAAAACAGTCATACCAAGACACTAGTATGCATAAAGATATAATTCAAAAAGATATCATTCAAAAAAGACTCACCTTCCAGTGGGTATCATATCGAGAATCTAGAGGAACCAGTGCTACTCATGCTTCTCATTAAGACCATGAGGTGACACTGTGTCCAGTACATGCATCCAGCGAACTTCCCTCTGCTATAATCTCCTTTCTCTATCACTACCCTTAGGGGGTAGTTTAACCCTCTCAAGAATCTGGTACTGGAGCTGTGATACATTGTGTCTCATCTCCCGAAAGTGACGTGCGACTGGAGTGTCTGCATTTGCATTACGAATGGAGGTTTCGTGTTGAGAGACCCGATCTTTAAAAGCACAAATGTTTTTTCCCACATAGCCCAAGCCGCATGGACACTTCAGGAGATAGACCACAAAGTCAGATTGACAATTAAAGAAACCTTTCAGTTAAATCTGCGGTCATGTTCGGAGACGTGCACAGAATTCACCTTTTATGATTCCGCTGCAGTGATTACAGCAGAGACAGGGGTAAGTACAAAAGACCGGTGTAGATAAGAACCGCTGTTTGTTTGGGATTAAGCTATCAGCCTTTACCACTAAATCCCTTATGGTACGGCCTCTCTTGTAGGCAAATAGTGGTGGTTCTTTAAATAGATGCCTTACCTGTCTGTCCAATTGTAGAATGTGCCAGTTTTTGTGTATAATGTCATGCATTTGAGGAGAAAAATATAATAAAACAATAGGAAATTTACACTATCATCATTTAAAAAAAAAATCTCAATAAAATATGTTACAATATTTACTGGATACAATAAATACTGAAATTTTTGAAGAAATCACTTCTAAATCCCCATTCTTTATACCATCTGTATGCACCTTTTGTCAGATTGTTAGTTATCTCACCAAATACTTACAGTTCCAAAGAAAAGCAATAAATGGCTGCTAAATAGTAAGTTTTGGGTCAGATAACTAGCAATTTGACTAAAGTACATAAAGATTTGTCAGAAAGGGGTAGAGGGAAAGGTATTCACAGGTTTTCTTCAAACATTTCATGTATTTAAAAAAAATGATATGGTATGTTATAATGTAAAGATTGTGTTAAGATATTTAAAAATGTTTATGGCAAGTGTTCCTTTAAATAGTGAGTGTTCTGTTTACTGTCTTTTGGTGTTTGCTTGGAAAACAGGTCCTGTCCTCCCTTCTTTCCTCACAAATACCAAAGCAACAAGCGTTGTGTCCAAACTTTTGAAACATAAAATTCTGCCTTAATTTACAAAGCATTTGGACAAAGTTCACTCCTTCCTCAAAACAGATTGAATCTTCAAATAGATCAGAACGTATGTCAATTTGCCTTCCTGTGTTCTGGAACCGAAACCTAGCTGTGCATAACTCCATGAGTGAATTTCCTCATCCTTTTACTTTAATAATCATGCATTCGGTAAATTCTACGATAACAAAAGGTTAGTTAAAACATGACGACAAGAGTATATGGATAGTATTTAGTATTTTAATTCTGACATGGTTTCAGCTTATCTGTTACACTTTTTCATATCCATTTAGTGAATGAAGTATATAAACAGGTCATTGCGTTTTTGGAGAAATTTCTTGCCAACAACTCATCAGAACTGGTGTGATCCTAGTTATTTGTTCAATCACATAAGCCAAATCTTACCCGCTTTCTTTTTCTTTAGCTGCCTCTCTATTAAAACCAATGTTTCTATTTTATTTTTTTGATAACTGAAACAGAGCATTAATTCTTCCACATGCATTATTTTTATAGTAAAGCAAGGCATTCACGGTATTATGTATTATACTTGACAAAACTTTAGAAATGTGATCTAAAAACCTAAATACATTTTACCCAGAAGCCATTTAGGGCAGGCCCTGAATCCTGATGTTATTGTACCTGCTGCTGTTCTCCAGGTCTTCAACTTACCTCCTGAGCTCCACATTTCCCTGTCGAGAGGTGGCTAGATCAGTCGCCTGTTGGTGCCGCATGGCCTGCCTGGCTTCAGCCTCAAGAGCCTCAACCCCTTGCTCCACCGCAGTCAGGTCTTGCCTCACATCTGCAACCTCCTCCCCGATTACCATCCTTAGTTCCGTGACGATGAGCTTCTAGTCAGCTTTGGTGAGCATTTTTGCAGCTATAGCAGCCAGCTATGTGAATATTCTGTGCAGGGTCTCCTCATGCGACAACCCCTGCAGGGACTCCGCCATGCTTTCAGAGCCGGGCGACGTGGGCACCATCTTGTCTGGCTGGTGGGAGCTCCTGATGCCGTCCGGTGTAGCCAGAAATTCATCTATGGGGCCAGAGTAACCTCTCGGTGAGGCAGCGTAGGAGGTACCTGGGACTGACGGGTGATTTGTTCTCCCCATTTTCAGCTTTTAAAGCTGGTTTTATCGGGCTTAAGCGGCCGAGGGATGAGGACCTGAAATCACTGGTGTCTTACCCAATCAATGTTCAGACCACACCCCTTTTAAAGTTTTTTTTATCTTAAGGTATCCTATCACTAATTGGCCCTCAAAAGATATCCTTATATGCAGACAATGTTTTATTGCCTCTGTCGCTCCTGGAGTACCTGATCCCTGCCTTGTTGAACCTTCTCCAGCAATATGTCTCTCTATAACAATGTCTGGAAGACCCAGGCACTCCCACACCAGCTATGGCAGGAGCTCTTCAAATGGTATTCAACTTTAAGTGTAAGATTACCTTGATTTTGCATTTGGGAGTTAAACTCAAACTCACAGCTAGAGGGCCACTCTCATAAAAGAAAGTCATCTCAAAATAATGGCATGCATGAATTGACCAAATGGAGACAGCTTGACATCTCCTGGGTGGGGCGTATACACAATGAAAATATCCATTTTGCTGCTAGTACTCTTTCCGCACCCTTCCGATTTCATTGTCTACAAAGATACTGTGCAACTTTAAATCTATAATATATTTCTATATCTAAAAGAAACATCCACCGAGACTATCTCACAAAACATCTCCATCTGTCAACTTACAAGGGAGGTCTGGGGGTCCCGGATATAAGATTATACTATTATACATACACTTCAACACAATGCATAGATGCTCTCAGCTTAATTTAGCAACCACCTTGGCTGTGCCTTGAAAACTCTTACCTTTCTCCCTACGATAAAGGTCAACTATTGTGGATAACTTCCGACTAAAAAAAATTCTGATGACTACAAAACATGCTTTGTGAATTTTTAATATATGGAGAAACAAATTCCTACCAGATTTGGCAAGTCTATACTTCGTCCCTATGGATTCGCTGCAGCTGCTGACTCCAGATCTGACTACCCATAGGTGGGTTGCGGTATGACTGACCAGAGTATAAAAACTTTTCTCCTTCAATGGCATACTGAGCTTACCTACTCCACTGAAAACCGACTTAATATTCATAGGAGAAACCTTCTTATACTTAGCCTAGAGCACATCCAACAAAAGAATAAAATTCAACCTCCACCTCCAGCAACCCTATACTTTCAAAGACTTTGCCTTTGCCCCATGTCCATATAACATCTCTATCTTCCTGTTGCCAATCAATCATCATAGAAACCTCACAGAAAAAGCCCATACATGCTAATCAATGGGAAACTAAACTCAACACTACATTCTCTAGTCCTCAATGACAAAAAGCAAACATCAAAAGGTGTTTCGAGATGTCTAGCATACTGAGAAATGAATCATTAGCTCCTGTTTTGCTGGTATCTGGTTCCCAGCAGATTGGCCCACATCTACCCAAATGTAGCATCCACATGCTAGAGATGCGAGGAAGAATTAGGAAACCTTTCCCACACTGGTATTGCAAACTAATTTAACCATACTGGAAGAAGATCCACCAGCTGATTGTGGATATCACAGGACATCATCTCCTTTATCAACTTCAAATCATCTTACTAGATATGATCCCTCCCTATATCCTGAAACCTGATAGATCTTACATATTACATATCTCACTAGCGGCTGAAAATAACTTAGCCAGTCATTAGAAAACTACTACTACTCCACCAATAGAATTACTAGAAAGAACTAAGAATTTTGAAGAAATGGATTAACGGATTAAGCAAACCAAGCAAGTGGGTCCAGAAGCCCCCATGGGTCAACCATCCCACGCCTTTCCTATCCCTTTCTTTTCATAGTCAAAGTGTCAATATATGTTAAATAGTAGAAAAACAGAAGCTTGTTCTTTGTACATATCTATTAAATGTTTATCAAAAAGCATGTGTTATTTCTATATATATGGCTGTGTAACCTTTGCTATATCTGAAAATGTCCAATAATTTTTTTAATTTGGAACAGGACTGTGGTAGTAGAGAGAGAAAATGTGTCTGTGGTAGTGGACTGAAGTAAAAATGAATGTGGGGAGAATGGCGCTGGGAGGGGTGGAAATATGGCTGTGGCGACATGTTGGATAGAGCTGTAAAGACAAGCAGGGAAATACCTTGATTGTTTTGCGATTCATGTGAATTAGATTCTTCTTATTATTATTAGATTAGAGGTTGTAAGAGGGTTCGCGGGGAGCCCTAAATGAGAACCCCTGTCAGTTATGAATAAGGCCAATACATTATAGTTGGCCTACAATAAAATAGATGTATGTTGCTGTTACATTGTATGGTTTCCTTCCTTTCCTTTTCGTAACAGCTTTTTGTTCACACAGCTTTCAAAACATGGCCAAGTTCTACCACAAAAAACATCATCAGTCACTGAAAATGTCATATCAAGCCACAGAACATCTGCTAACATCTGGAAGTGTAACCTGCTAGCCTCTATCCTAAATCTTGATGATAAGCCTCGACCTCTTGTCTGAATCTACTGTCAGAATGTTGGAATGTTATCTTCACAATTCTTAGTTCAGCCAAGGCCTCTCCAGTTATTACAATGCCAGCACCCTCGGTGTTGTCAAAAACATATAAATGCGCACTGCCACCATCCCAAGACATTATCCAACAGCTAGCATTTCCAGCAGTCTTAATGACTGTGCACTCTGTGTTACATTTATGACTCTGGAGGAGTATGTGTCAAATCTCTCTGGAAGCTCATACCACACTTAACATTTTATGATGTTATTCCTTTATTTCACAGCATGTCTACTTTTTAATGCCAAAATACTACATAATTTATTTCAATATTTTTTTTTTCCAAACAGCAGTTTATCGTAGTAAGGAGCTTATTTTATATGGGTTTTTTTTTCAAAAACATATGAAACATCCTAAAATAATCCATCATAATTATCTTCATGTGCATGAGTTATGGAAAAAAAAATGTCTTATCGTTATTGAGAATGCTTTGTATGCCTCATTGAGGGTATTAAACAAAAAGCAATCGATAATGGATTTAGATGGATATTAAGAGGTGGTCAGACTGATGGGTGCATTGTTGGTGAATATGAGATAATGAGAGAATGCAATACAAGCACAGATAAGATCTACTAAGTAATACTGATAGCAAGAAAAAGGTCAGTTTGGGTCAGTTTGGGTCACGAAAGATATTTGTGGATAGGTGGGTTTGTAATGGTGTACTTAGCATTAGAAGTTTCTGTATGCCTGTTTTAGGAAGAACAAGTACTTTATTTTATTTCGATTTTTTTCCTTAATTAGAAAGAGGTAACACAGCCAAATAAAATAAAAATATAAATAGTAGACAGCCGTGCCCAGACATTGGCCAATATTTATCATCAGCTTTACTAAGTGTCAGACAGCTAAGCTGTTAGATCGCAAATAAAGAAAATACTACCATTCCTAGATAATCATTAGGGTTGCTAAACTTTACCCTACCAACTCTGCCCCAATAGACCAAATACCTTTTACCCTTTGAGTTTAAAAAGTAGGTCCGTGCGAGAATGCTTTATCCTACAAGAAATGGCAATTTGTGTTTAATTCTTACCACCGAATGGGCTACTCACGACGTCTATGTAAAGATGGTGCCAGCAGATACCTATGGAGAGAGAAAAATACTTGCCTCGAAGAAGGATAGAGCAGGGGGACAGCACGTAGCAGTCCAGCGGTTAGAGGGAAAGACCTTACCCAGAAGAGATGTGGAGATTCCTCGTGGCAGAGGAAATGGGATGAATGACATAACGACTCAGTCTGGGTTTTGACTAAGTGACTCTAAGCCATGCAACACATGAAGTAGTAATGGCTGCCAGATTTTAACTGTTGTTATGGAATAAAGGTGACATTTTAAACTGCTGAAAGATATATATATATATATATATATATACATATATATACATATATATTTCCTGGTGCTCTGTACCTCAATTATACATTTTGCTGCTTATGTGTTGAGTTGGGCAGGCTCATTTGTGCACAGCTGGAGCAACAAAAAAATTAAAGGGACACGCCACTGACCAAATACAGAAAATAGGTTTGTTTGTTTTTTTTAAATCACTATTCCGTAGTTATACCCCCGATGAAAACATGCATGCATTTAATTATTCATTTTTTTCATTGGGGTATATCTGAAAACAGCTTGCAAAAACTGCAGATTTCTTGTATGTTGCCTTTGCAAGGCCTCCTCTTCTAACCCCGCCCAGACTTTCTGTGGCTGTCCAATCACAGACGTCCCAATGCAGCTCAATGAGAAGGCAGGTGCTCTGGGCAATTACTGGCTTAAGAGTTTAGCTCCACTGAGCTAAACAACCAGGAAGTAACAGGACTTGTTTTCTGATTGACAGCCTGGGCAGCGTAACAATGTTAATTTAGAAATGTTCCAATTTTTGGGGAAATGTAAACTTTTTGTAAAATGAAAAAAGGGGCATGTTCTTCACACATAAAGCACTTCAGCAAAATAATGTGCTGTGTTGGAGCATTCCTTTAAGGTAAATAAGTCATTATTTATGGCAACTGCATTGTATCCTTGGAGAAAAAAAAAACATTAAATTTAAAGCACACCTTCCCTATTCTCATCCCATCCAACGATTTAACTATAACATTCAATTAAATGTATTATATTAATTTCATGAAAACTAATTTGTGTGGAATTTTGGCTAAATTTATCTTATACAATGTTAAAATGAATGCTTACGGGAAAACCAGTATTAGTAATTGAGCGATCACAGAACTTTTCTAGTGAATGCTTTACAGATGCTTAAAGTCGTGCGCTCCGAATGATCTCATTGGACAGTTAAGTTTCATGACTTTGATAGGCAGTCAGTTGTGCAAGCTTCGCCATTCTCCTGCCAGAAACAATGAAAAATAGTATTTTCAAATACTTCATATTATGATCTTGTGGCGTAAGCAAAGGTTACTTATATATTTTTGCTGCGTTAGGCATTTTTTTTACAGTCTGGCAAATACATCTTTGAAGTTTCCTTTTTCTACTGACAAAATTATTTCCACCATCCTGTTACATATTTTCTTTTCTTTGCTGATGCCAACTTATTTATTAAAACTATCGGTGACAAGTAAGCTGAGAAAATACAGAACCGCTGCCGCTTCGATGAGCCAAAAATGTCCTTTTTTTTTTCCTCCTGTGCCTTTAAATCTTCTAGTCATGTAAATTGACACGACTGCCAAGTATAAAATTATTATTTATTTTTAACATTGAAGATATTTTTAATTGCATTTAAAGACAATGTCTGAAATTGAAATTTCACCAGTTGGCATCTAGTACTTACCCTCAAAATTGGTATACTGTTGAAAGCTATAAAACTGTTTTCCATGAAAAAGTAATTTAATGATTTGAATGGAATCCTGGAACCCTGGACATATTACAATATGGCAGTTGTGCAACTATAAAGTTTAATGGATCACTCGAAGTACCAGGACAACTATGCATCATTGAAAAGGTTATGGTTCAGAAAGTACCCTGCACCCCGTGTACCTGCCGAGAGTTTATAACTGCAGTACTTTGTAAAAAATCACTGTAGATGTAGGTCTGCCCTGTTTCTGAATAATCTGGGGTTGATAATCTTTTCTATATTATTTTTTCTAGTTAATTATTTTCGCCTTTTTCACATGCACTATATTTTAATGCATTAAAATAGCAGTAGGTGATTTCCACCATATCCCTTTAATACCGTTAATATGCCAGATAAGGTTATTATCTAATTATCTTAATTACCAATAATATCATATGCTATTCATTGAACACTTTTCCTCCTGGCTACCCCACTTTCTCTCTAGCACTCCTTCCCTCATACTTGGAGACTTTAACTTCCCAATCACAGGCCCGTCGCTAGCGGGCAGGCAAACCAAGCAATTGCTTGGGGCCCCGAGCTGGCCCGGGGCCCCGAGCAGAGCCGGTGCATCCTATAAGGCTGCAGCCGCCTGAGCGCTCTATATAGAGCGCTCAGATGGCTGCAGCACTCCTCTCTCGTCACCTCCCCTTCCCTGTAGCGTGGCCGAGCTCCTCTTCCTCCTGGCTGTCAGTCCGGCCGGGTACCGCGCGGTACAGGAGATTCAGTTTCCTGTTCCTGGCCGAACTGACAGGAAGTGCACATTTCCTTTCAGTCCGGCCGGGAACAGGAAACTGAATCTCCTGTACCGCGCGGTACCCGGCCGGACTGACAGCCAGGAGGAAGAGGAGCTCGGCCACGCTACAGGGAAGTGGAGGTAACTGAGAAGAACATGGGGGGGGGAGTAGTAAAAAGAACAGAGGGAGTGGGGGGGTAAAAAAACATAGGGAGGGGGAGTAAAAAAAACATAGGATGGGGGAGGGGGGAGTAAAAAAACATTGGGGGAGTAAAAAAACATGGGGGGTAAAAAACATGGGGGGAGTAAAAAAAACATAGGGAGGGGGAGTAAAAAAAACATGGAGAGGAATTAAAAAAACATGGAGGGGGAGTAAAAAAACATGGGGAGGGGGAAGTAAAAAAACATGGGGAGGGGGGAGTAAAAAAACATGGGATGGGGGAGTAAAAAAAACAGGGGGAGTAAAAAGAACACAGGGAGGGGGAAGTGGAGTAAGAAGGACACAGGGAGGGGGAAGGGTAGTAAGCAGGACACAGGGAGGGGGAAGGGGAGTAAGAAGGACACAGGGAGGGAGGAGGGGAGTAAGAAGGACAAGATGGGGGAGGGGAGTAAGAAGAACATAGGGAGGGGGAGAGAGGAGTAGTAAGAAGAACATAGGGAGGGGGAGAGAGGAGTAATAAGAAGAACTTAGGGAGGGGGAGGGGGGAGGAGTAAGAAGAACATAGGGGGAGGAGTAAGAAGAAAATGGGGGCAGTATGAAGAACATAGGGAGGGGGGAAGGAGTAAGAAAAACACAGGGAGGGGGAGGAGTAAGAAGAACACAGGGAGGGGGGAAGGAGTAAGAAAAACACAGGGAGGGGGAGGAGTAAGAAGAACACAGGGAGAGGGGGTGAGGAGATGAGGAGAACACGGAGGGGGGAGGTGAGGAGAAGTGGAGATGAGGAGAACACAGGCAGGGGGTGAGGAGAAGCGGAGATGAGAACATGGGGGTCGGGGGAGGAAAGACCACTAAGGGGCAGGGCAGAGCTCTAAGGGACGTTAGAGAGAGCCCTAAAGGACAAGGGGCAGGACAGGGAGCTCTTTCACACTACGTGCACAGCAGTTTTAGATAATTTGCACATGTTTGTGAAAACTGAAAAATGTGTGTGTATTTTAAGTATGTTGGATTTAGTTATTGTGCACTTTTTTAATGTATATTTGATTTTATGGTACACTGGTGTTTTTTGCAAATGTTAAATAGTTGAAAATGTTAAAATGTTATGCACATTATATGCAACAGCAGTATTTGCACTGTAACCCTTTTTTATTTATATAAAGTGTGGGTGAACTTAAACTGTATGGCTATACTGTGGTTCCTGTAGGCTTTGCGTGCGTGTGGGGGGGAGGGGGTTCGCGGGGCCTCCATGTCCATTTTGCTTGGGGCCCCCAAATTCCTTCAAACGGCCCTGCCCAATCAACAACCTCAACTGCCCTGATGCCTCCCGTCTGCTCTCTGTAACCTCCTCTTTCAGTGTCACACAGTTGTCTACTTCTGAAACTCATACAGCAGGAAACACTCTTGACTTCATCTTCATCAATCTCTGTACCACCTCTAATCTCTCCATTGTTCCATTTAATTTATCTGACCACCATCTGCTGAACTTTGACATCGGCATATCCCATACCCAAATCTCACAACCCTCAACTCTCCAGTCTCACAGAAACCTCCACTTCCTTGATCTCCAGCATTTCTCCACCAAACTCTAAACTCTCCTTTTACCCATCTCAAATCTCACTTGCCCTAACTCTGCAACCTCACTCTACACTCTCTCCTCTCAACTAGACATCATGGCACCTCCTACATTTAAACGCAGCAAGCGTTCCCAATTACAACCCTGGCACACCAAGCTGACCCGATATCTCCAAAAATGTTCCGGAACTGCAGAACGCTGTTGGAGAAAGTCTCACTATGGACCTGACTTCATCCACTATAAATTTATGCTGCGCTCCTACACTGGTTCTTTCCTCTGCAAAAGTAAATTACTTCAACACCCTCATAAGCATGCTGTCCCGCCAACCCAAATGCCTATTTCACACTTTTAATGCTCTCCTTCGCCCTGTTGCTCGCCCTCCTCCTACCACTCCTACCAAAGTTTGAGGTTTGTCCACCTCAAACTTTGCAACTCACTTCACTGAGAAGATTTCTACAATCATGGAAAAGATCTCTAATCTCTCTCCCTCCCCTTCCAATATGTCACCCAACCCCACTCACTTCACTGTTCTATGCTTATTCGCACCTACTACAACAGAAAAGGTTTCCACTCTGCTCCAGTCCTCCCGCCCCCCCAACCTGTTCCCTCGATCCTATTCCCTCATATCTCATCTGCACTCTTCCTCACTTGCTCTTCTTCTCACTAAAATTTTGAATCTCGCCCTTTCCTCAGGCACATTTCCTTCACCCTTCAAGCATGCAACCATAATACCAATTCTCAAAAAGCCCAACCTCGACACCAACTCCCCATCCAACTACTGCCTATGTCGCTACTGTCGTTTGCCTCCAAGATCCTTGAGAGAGTTGTGTATGTGAGATTGACAGACTTCCTCGAATCCAACTCACTGCTTGACCCGCTTCAGTCTGGATTCCGCGCTTGTCACTCTGTTGAAACAGCTGTGATCAAAGTATCCAACGCTTCTAAATCTCGCGCCCATTACTCTATCCTAATTCTCCTTGATCTTTCTGCTGCCTTTGACACTGTTGACCATCAACAGCTTCTTCTTATTCTCCATAATCTTGGTCTATGAGATACCGCTCTCTCCTGGTGCTCCTCCTACCTCTCTCAGCACTTTTTCAGTGTTTCTTTCGCTGGCTCTGCCTCTTCTCCCCAACTCCCCCCTCTCTGTTGGTGTCCCCCAAGGTTCATTCCCTGGCCCCCTACTGTTCTCCATCTATACTGCCTCCCTTGGTAAACTCATCAGCTCCTTTGGCTTCCATTATCATTTATATGCAGATGACATGCAAATCTACCTCTCCTCTCCTGATCTCTCTCCGCCCATCTTGACTCATGTCTCTGACTGCCTCTCCATGATTTCCAATTGGATGGCTGCTCACTTCCTTAAACTCAACCTGCCCAAAACAGAACTTCTGGTCTTGTCTCCCTCAAGTGTTGCTACTCCCATGTCTGTCTCCCTCCAACTCATCGGCGCCACCATCACCTCTACCTCGCAGGCTCTCTGCCTAGGTGTTCTCTTTGACTCCGACCTCTCCTTTACCCCTCATGTGAAGTCGATCGCCTAATCCTGCTGCTTCCATCTAAAATACACAACTCAAATCCGCCCATATTTAACACCAGACAAGGCTAAGGTGCTGGTCCATGCCATTGTTCTTTCTCGTCTTGACTACTGCAATCCCCTACTCAGTGGTCTTACGTGTTACCAGATTGCACAGCTGCAATTAATTATGAACGCGGCAGCAAGGCTAATTTTCCTGTCCGCCCGCCCGCACCTCCCACGCCTCCCCCCTCTGTCAGTCCGTACATTGGCTTTCAGTTAGATAGTGGGCTCAATTTAAGATTTCTGGTGCATGCTTACAAGTCCCTACTAGTGATGTCGCGAACATAAAATTTTCGGTTCGCGAACCGCGAACGCGAACTTCCGCAAATGTTCGCGAACTGGGCGAACCGCCATAGACTTCAGTAGGCAGGCGAATTTTAGGCGGGTGGGGGCCATAAAGATAATGAGGGGGGGGGGAACCTACTGTTGGATGGCTTGAAATCCATCCAATCACAGCGCTCTGTGTCATTTTACACAGCGTGGAAAATTTTAACTTTCCCACGCTGTGTAAAATGACACAGAGCACTGTGATTGGATGGATTTCAAGCCATCCAATCACACTGCTCTGTGTCATTTTACACAGCGTGGGAAAGTTGGACAGCTACAGGTGTAATATACGCATGCGGGGTGTACCTGAACCTGACGGTGAAGAAGATGTTGAGAGGCTACTTATCCACCTGTTCCGTTCTATCCTCAGGGAAGAAGCACCAGACTCATTAGGGTATGTGAGAGCACACCGCGCGCTGCGCCCAAGAAATGAGAACACCGCTCCCAGAGATCCCATATGCTGCCTAGGTGTCAGGGTCTTACCTGTGGTGGGAGTCCAGTAGGCAGAGATTTGTGCTCTCCCTTGCAGATAAACACAATCCAAGGTGATAAGGCTGGAAACCAAGACAAGGACACAAGCAGAAGGATTGTCGAGGATAAGCCAAAGTCAAAGGATGCCAGAGGTCTGGATAAACAAGGAGGAAAACCAAGGTTAGGAGCCGGGGTCAATCTGGAGAACAAGTATCAGGAGACAAAACAGGAACAACTCACGATCACCAGAATCAAAGAACTGACAATGTTCTCATGGAGAGGCAGGTTTAATTATCTTGCTAATGAGCTATCTGCCTCAGGTGACAGGAGCAGCCACAAGTCCAGCCCCCTAGTGCTGCAGACAAGGCAGGATAGGACATCAGACAGAAAGATGAACTGAAGTGTGGCTCAGAGGCAAGACAGCAGGACTAAAGCAGCAAGAGTCCTGAGTTAATTTCCCCTTTTTGGCACCTGTGGATCGGCCACGCTTGGCCGTCACCGTGACAGGACCCCCACTTTAACCCTTAACCCCTTAAGGACACATGACATGTCTGACACGTCATGATTCCCTTTTATTCCAGAAGTTTGGTCCTTAAGGGGTTAAGGACCAAACTTCTGGAATAAAAGGGAATCATGACATGTCACACATGTCATGTGTCATTAAGGGGTTAAGAACGCCCTCCGTGTGTTTAGGAACAGCTTTCTTGGAAGCAGAGCACTGTAAGTATAACGCGGTTATGAACGATTCCCAGTTGTCCAAGGCAGTATCTCTTTTTTTGTAGCATCTGGTATGCCCACTCCTTAATCCATCCAGAAAGTAATATAATAGTGGCACAGCTCGTCGCTCTATTGAATCGCATAGCCGATCTAGAATCACAGCATAAAAGATCACGACTGGAATCGGTATACGCGGACCTGCTGGATGCACGACGCTCGCTTACTGAACTCCTGACGCACAGACATTTCCAAGGCGTTCAAAGGTCTAAAGGATTTCTCTACACACATGCTAATATAGGGGGGAAGTATCTAGCCCAAATTCTTCAAGGACCAAGACAATTCATGCAGATCCACAGGCTTAAGTTAACATCTGGGGGCGTCTCTCCATTCCCGCAAGACGTCGTGAAAGAGTTTCAGGCATTTTATTCCACACTATACAAGACCACGGAGGACCCAGCCCAATTCTCAGAACCACTCCTCTACCATTCAGGAATATCTCCATAAACACAAACCTAGTAGGATCTCCGAAGAGACAGCCGACTTACTGGACGCACCACTAGAGGAGGAAGAGCTCCTTGCCACAATCAAGGCCACCAAGACAGGAAAAGCCCCTGGACCAGACAGTCTCTCTATAGCCTACTACAAGACGTTTTCTCATCTCCTAACACCAAGATTAATGAAAGCCTTGAATAAGCTACCAGATGGAGGCGAATTCCATAGGGAAGCCTTGGCCGCCATGATAACAGTAATATTAAAACCTGATAAAGATCCAGAATCCTGCGGTAGTAACCGACCAATATCGCTCCTTAATGTAGATGTTAAGTTACTCACAAAAATATTGTCAACTAGCATGCAGATGCATTTACCTGGTCTTATTCATCCAGACCAAATAGGTTTTATTGAAAACAAAGTAGTATACAAACTAATCATAGATAATAAATCTTCTGGATTGAAAGGGTCCCAGGTGAACCTCACTAATCACCCAAAATAGTGAAACAAGAAGCAACAAAGTGGAGACCACATTCAATAAGCATACAACATATGTATACATGCGCATGCGCTCGGCAAACGGATGGACGTCACGGGAAGTGCGTCCGTGCGTTCCAGGATGAAACGCACGCCGCCAGTGATCGGCATTATGAAGAATTACGACGGGTATAAGAAGATTATCCTTCACAAGATCTCCTACATATCCCTGAAGAAGTCCCTTATACATTATTCCGGACGAAACGCGTTGGATATATGGACTCTGATTGTTCTTAATATCTATTTTATTTTTATTGTATTTTATTATCTCCACTTGTTTTGCTACTTCGAAGTTGGAATTGTACTGTTTTTTCCACACTGCCTTGGAGTTCCACTTAGAGTGGAGACATGCTCAGAATCTCATATTTGGAGCTACTATCAAGTTTCATACTTCACATACCCCAAGGGGGTGAGAGGCCTGATTTTCACCTTTGTTTGTGAGTTTAATACCAAAATCACTAATTTGCTTACATCATATCACAGTGTTATGCTATGATCTGTATATTTTTATCTTTTTAGATTCTACCATATTCTTATATAGAATATTTCTACTCTGGTTATATTCCCAGGTTCCAACTTCGAAGTAGCAAAACAAGTGGAGATAATAAAATACAATAAAAATAAAATAGATATTAAGAACAATCAGAGTCCATATATCCAACGCGTTTCGTCCAGAATAATGTATACGGGACTTCTTCAGGGATATGTAATCTAGAAAAGATTACAACAACTTCAGCTATCAAACATACTTTAAAGACTTGGAGATCCCTGCGTGGAGCGAAACACATGTCTCCCATTCCGAGTCCCTTGATACCGTTGCAACACAACAAGTCCCTGGGAGGAGACTTACTTTCATTGTATTTGTACCACACTCCTATCCTACATAGGATTTTCCCGGATGTGTCTCCCCTCTGCTAGAGATGTGGCCTAGGTGAAGAGACGATTGAACATATCTGGTGGAGCTGCACCAAAATCACCCATTCTTGGATATGGTGCGGGACACCATGTCAGACATCTTCGGTGAACCACAACATCTTCCAGCTGAATTAGCCTTGTTACATCTCACTTCAACACCGATCTCGACATACAAGAAATCCATCGCTAGACATCTTCTCAACACAGTGAAGTCACTAATACCAGACCTATGGAAACAAAGACTAGTCACCAGTAGGGAACAATGGTTGGAACAATTGGAAGATATCTAAGCTGCAGAAGCTATCCAGGCAGCTTTGCTGAACGTGAGCGACAAACATGCAGAACAATGACAACCATGGTTTCTATATATGGCGGACAGGATGAGGGCCGACGGGGATAACGCTGCTGCCGGACTACAAGGCAGTGGAGTGACCGGGGCGTGGCCCGCAGGCGGGTGACTTCACTTCTCATCCCTTTCTACATAAACTTGCCACTTCTACACCACTATACAATTTCTTATTCTTTTCTCTCCTTTTCCTGTGTCCACCCTCACAAATCTCCTCCTTTTCACCTTGACTTATCTTAAACTTCTTCATCCGTATCCCTCCCTGATAGGAATACCACCATAGAACTAGAAGTAGATATAGGCACCCCTGGATCAAATGCACGTGTGCAGTGGGACACATGGCTACATTGCAGGTGCATACTGACCCAATGGCTAGGAATTCTTACTCTGGTATCCACGGCTTAAGCACCCACTATAGAGGGCTGGATGATAAATAGCGTTATAGACGCCGAACTCACTGATCTTACATTGAGTGGGGGTAATTTAAGATATATAGATAGCTGTTTGGAACCACAGCCAATCACCTCCTCATTACCTTTACAGGCTATCAGCTGCTGCAGTTATACTATTAACTCTCTCTGCCATCACATACAAATCCCTCTGCTACCTCTTCTCTCATCTCACCAGTTTAACCTTTAGATTGTAAGCTCACGCACAGGGCCCTCTACCTGTTGTATCGGTCTGTTCTTACTGTGTTGTCTTTCCCAATTGTACAGCGCTGCGGAATATGTTGGCGCTTTATAAATGCCAGCAATAATAATAAATATATGTGAATCCTAAGAGGAGCTGATCGAACCGGGGAAACCCCTTCACAAAATCCTGCAGCTCACAGCCGATGCTTAAGCAACCAGGGGCAATATTGATTTCAATTTTAAAAGGATCTGCATGGTTTGCTTTAAATGAAACACTCTTAATATTTACCAACTGATCTTAAAAAATATGTCTAAAATGTTGACACCTTTTCAGAGCCTGCATGTTCCTCTTATTATTCTTTATTTTCTCCTGAAAACAAAAAATCTCAATAAAATATGATTTGCAAATAAAATAAACGAATTAAATGCAATTACTTTTTTTACGTTTCCAGACACCAGGGTTGCCAAATATAAAACATATAAAATCATTCCTTAAACATCCCTGGACAGGTCTCTTTCCCCCCAGCAAAATGCCCAAAAAGTGCCCGGATTGGATGTACCCAGTCTGAAAAATCATTGAATAAAGTTTGACTGGGCTAAGGAGTTCCTGTTCCCATGTGCCTGTTGGCTTGACCCTCCTCTACCTCCCATCCAAAAAGCGCTCTACTAGGTGTTAATTTCAAGGGAGTAGGAACAGCCGTTAGTTTCATTGCAAATTTCCACCAGGTCCCGATGGAGATATTGCAGCTGTCCCAGGCGTGTGGAACCATTTTGCGACCGGGAGAAGGATCACTCAGCATGATTTGGGCTTGGAGAAGGAGGTGGCCAGATGAGCTCTATGTATTCAGGAGTCTTGCACCGGTTAATCCACAGTTCTGGTGCAGGATCCATAACATTATACAACAAAATAGGTGGAGCGGTGAATAACAAATATTGTAAATACTTTCCTCTCTTCAATATTACAGCCAAAAAATACAACTGAAACAGAAACAGAGGGAGATACAATAGTGTAAATCTGATCAAACAAAAGTATGTCACTATATCTTTAAAATGGCACACTCACAAAAATAGAGCCATAAAATAACCTGGCTCTAGTCTGGATTGCAGTAGGATCCTTAAGGGAGATCCAAATCCCACTCCAGTAGATGGAAAGGATGATGCAGGAACAATAACTGCTTCAAAATTAATACATTTATTCCAGAAATAAAAGAAAAGCGTAAAACAAAGTCCATATAATCACAAAAACGCGTTTCGCCGAATAGGCTTCCTCCTGGAATACTCACCAACTGAGGAAGCCTATTCGGCGAAACGCGTTTTGGTGATTATATGGACTTTGTTTTACGCTTTTCTTTTATTTCTGGAATAAATGTATTAATTTTGAAGCAGTTATTGTTCCTGCATCATCCTTTCCATCTACTGGAGTGGGATTTGGATCTCCCTTAAGGATCCTACTGCAATCCAGACTAGAGCCAGGTTATTTTATGGCTCTATTTTTGTGAGTGTGCCATTTTAAAGATATAGTGACATACTTTTGTTTGATCAGATTTACACTATTGTATCTCCCTCTGTTTCTGTTTCAGTTTTATTTTTTGGCTGTAATATTGAAGAGAGGAAAGTATTTACAATATTTGTTATTCACCGCTCCACCTATTTTGTTGTATAATATTACTGTATTTGTGAAGGTGAGGGGGATACCTCACTGGTGTTTGAGCAGTTTCACAGTTTGGGATATACTTGTTTTTGTGTGTACCAGGATCCATAACAGATTGAATAAATTGTAAACCTAAGCATTATTAATGATGACTTAATGAATGAATAAAAACGTTATTTAGTGCATCTGGATTATGTAGTTTGAATTGATCTTCTTATGGCGTACTGTTGCTCCGTATAAAATCATACTCATTACTACCCTTTACAATGATGAATATTTTTCCTGACTTTAACAGGCAATTATGGCTTAACAGAATATTTCAGACTAATATTTAATAAACTGTTCTACCATTTGTCATCTATAAAACTGTTCCATTCTGATCATATTTACAGCTCATTCTTGGCATGAAAGACAATGACTACATAAGTAAGGTATTAGTTAAACCTCTTTCTGGTTGATAGATCTCAACAAAATTTTTTTTTTTTAAACAAGACTTAAACACTAAAACTGCAAGACACATAAACTGACTAGTGGTCGATAAATGAAAGTTTTGCTTTCTTTATTTGAAAGGAAACTATAGGCACCAGAACAACTACAGCTTATTGAATTTGTTCTGGTGAGTATAATCATTACCTTCTCTTTTCAGAGAAAATGCAGTGTTTACATTACAGCCTAGGAATAAGTCCACTGGCCACTCCTCAGATGGCTACTAGAGGTACTGCAGTACTGCACACTATGCAGCACTGCCATTCAGTGTCTCCACCCTCTGCATGTCAACACTGAACATTCCTCATAGAGATGCATTGATTCAATGTATCTCTGTGAGGAGATGTTGATCGGCCAGGATTGTGTTTGGCTCCGCCTCCTTGGATGAGATAATCAGAATTGACAATCTCAGCCAATCCAATGCTTTCCTACAGGAAAGCATTGTGATTGGCTGAAGTCATTTCTGATAAAGTCAGCCATGGAGGCACATCAGGGGCAGAGTCAGCACCAGCTGACTGGAATAAAGGTAATATTTTACTATTTTTAGGGGGTCAGAGAGGCTAAGGTGGCTAGATAGCGTTTTTTAACACCCTAAAGTGTTCCTTTAATATTATTATGACCTAGCAGCAATTAAATGGTCTAATACAGGGGTGGACTGAGAACCCTCAGGGCCCCCGGGCAAAATAAATCAAGGGCCCCCTTACAGGCCCCACCCATACTCCGCAGCAAGCGCCACCCATGTCCCGCCTCCATGCACCGCTTCCAGCCACACCCTACACAATCTTTAGACACAAGGAACAAAAGTGCAATAATCCCTTCCAGGCCCCAGTAGAGACTACAATTGAGGGCTAATGGGCCATGGAGGGGGGGGAGCATTCTAGCAGAGGCTATCTCAGTGTCCTTTAGAGAGTGTGTTAGAAAGAATTTCCTCCAGGTCCCATTAGAGACTACAATGGAGTCTAATGGGGCCTGGAGGGGGGTCTCTCCAACACTCTGGTTCCTATTCACAATATAGCAACACAACATAGCTCGCTGATACCTAGGCCAAGTTGGCTCCTCTTACCTTAATTACTGTTGCTGGCTGGCAGTCTGTGGGCTTGCTGGAAGGCTGTGGGCTTACTGGCTGCGGCTGGCAGGCTGTGGGCTTGCTGGCAGGCTGTGGGCTTGCTGGCTACTGCCGGCAGGCTGTGGGCTTGCTGGCTGCGGCTGGCAGGCTGTGGCTTGCTGGCTGTGGCTTGCTGGCTGGCAGGCTGTGGCTTGCTGGTTGCGGTTGGCAGGCTGTGGGTTTGCTGGCTTTAAGCCTAACTGGTGGCCTGTGGGCTGGCTGGCTACTGGCCAGCCTGTGGGCTGGCTGGCCAGCCTGTGGGCTGGCTGGCTGGCTAGCCGGCCTGTGGGCTGGCTGGCTTGCTGGCTACTGGGGCACTCGTAGATTATTTAAAGAAATAATCCATGCACAATAACCACTACTGCTCTGTGTAGTCGTTATGGTGCCAGGAGGGCCGGGCCCCCCTCCTAGAGTAAGTAGTCAAACCGTTTAAGAACAGTTTGACAACTTACCTGGGGTCTGCTGGGATATGAGGCTGTAGTAAGGTATAGGAGCAGTGGTGCAATGTGTAAGGGGTGCAGTGTGTGTGTGAAAGGTTCAGTGTGTGTGAGGGGGTGTAGTGTGTGAATGTATAGGGTGTGTGGGGCAATGTGTGTACGAGGGGGCTGTGTATGTGTGTGGCAATGTTAGTATGGGGGGCTGTGTGTGTATGGGTGGGCAGTGTATGTATGTGTTTGAGGCAATGTGTGTAAATGTGTATGGTCTGTGTGGGGGCAGTGTGTGTGTATGGGGGGCAGTGTGTGAATGTGTATGGTGTGTGGGGGCAGTGTGTTTATTGGGCTAGAGTTCACTCTCACCACTGCAACCACCAGGAATACCTGGTGGTCACAGTGTTGAGAGTGAACTCTAGCCGTAGCTCCAGGGCTAGAGTTTACTCTCGCAAGAGCCGTAACGTTGCCGTGGTAACCGCGGCAACGATCTGTGCTCGCGCAAGAAGGACCCAGAGGAGCTGCAGGCTGAGCTCCCGGGTCCTCTCTTCCTCCCTCCCCTGCCAGCTGCCCGCACAGTGCCTGCGGACAGGGAAGGGGGCAATTGCCCTCCTCTTACTCCCCCCTCCCCCTCTTCTTAACCCCCCTCCCCCTCTTCTTACCCCCTCCCCCTCTTCTTACCCCCTTCTTACTCCCACTCTCTTCTTACCCCCTTCTTACTCTCCCCCTCTTCTTACTCCCCCCTCCCCCTCTTCTTACTCCCCCTCCCTCTCTTCTTACTCCCCCCTCCCTCTCTTCTAACTCCCCCTCCCTCTCTTCTTACTCCCCCCTCTTCCCTTTTCTTACTCTTCCCTCCCCCCTCTTCTTACTCTTCCCTCCCCCCTCTTCTTACTCCCTTTTACTCCCCCCTCCCCCTCTTCTTACCCCCTTCTTACTCCCCCCTCCCTTCTTACTCCCCCCTCTCTCTCTTCTTACTCCCCTCCCTCTCTTTTTTACCCCCCTCCCCCTCTTTTCTTACCCCCCTCCTCTTACCCCCCTTCCTCTCTCTTCTTACCCCCCCCCTCTCTTCTTACCCCCCCTCTCTTCTTACCCCCCTCCCTCTCTCTTCTTACCCCCCTCCCTCTCTCTTTTTACCCCTCTCTTTTTACCCCCTCTCTTTTTACCCCCCCTCTCTCTTTTAACCCCCCTCTCTCTTTCAACCCCCCTCTCTTAACCCCCCTCTCTTTTAACCCCCCTCTCTTTTAACCTCCCCATCTCTTTTAACCCCCTCTCTCTTTTAACCCCCCCCCTCTCTATTTTAACCCCCCTCTTTTAACCCCCCCTCTCTTTTAACCCCTCTCTCTTTTAACCACCCTTTCTCTTTTAACCCCCCTCTCTTTTAACCCCCCCTCTCTCTTTTAACCCCCTCCCTCTCTCTTTTAACCCCCCCTCTCTCTTTTAACCCCCCTCCCTCTCTCTTTTAACCCCCCCCTATCTCTTTTTACCCTCTCCCCTGTAGCGTGGCTGAGCTGCACTCCGGTCCACGGTGCCCGGCCGGAGTGATAGGAAGGTGCACACTGTGCACCTTCCTGTCAGTCCGGCCGGGTACAGGAAACAGAAACTTCTGTTCCGCGCGGAACAGGAGTTTCTGTTTCCTGTACCCGGCCAGACTGACAGGAAGGTGCAGGAAGGTTCCTATCACTCCGGCCGGGCACGTGAGAAGCTGCAGCCGCCTGAGGCTCTTAAGAGAGCGCTCAGGCGGCTGCAGCATTTAAAGGGGCGGCCGGGCCCCCTGATGGCGGGCCCCCCTCCCGGCCGGGCCCTCGGACCATGTCCGAAGTGCCCGACCGGTCAGTCCGCCCCTGGTCTAATATAAAAACAGTTTAACCCCTTAAGGACAGAGCTTCGGAAGCTTGTCTTTTACTTTATGACAACGGCATTTTTTGCATTTTTTGCTGTTTGCATTCAACTGCAATTTGCATTTTACTAATTTATTGCACCGATGCATATTATATACCGTTTTTTAAAGGACAGAAAGGGCTTTAATTTGATGTAACATATATATGTATAAATGCTTATTTATTATAAAAAAATACAGAAAAATGCAAAAAAAATGAAAAATGTTGAGTTTTTTTACAGTTTTTGCAATACTAATGTGTGCACAATTAGTGCAGGTTAAGGAAAGTAATTAAAAATAAATTCATTTAGTTGTTCTGATTTACAGAATATATAATGTGTCTGGGATTTTAAGTTTTTTTTCGTAGTTACAGGTCACAAAGCACAAAGAGTAAAATAAACTTTTAATGTGGAGCGATTTTAGAATTTGGTATGTTTGTCTTGTAAGCTTAATAGCCATAAAAGAAAACAAAATTGCCACACAAAAGTATATATTTATATAAAGTAGACACCACAGGCTATTTACCTAAGGTTGTTTTGACACTTTCTACGTAGCCATTTTACCGCCAACCTCTGCTAAATATTGGAGTAAAATTTTTGGGGGGGTTTTGGCACACAAACTTATAACAAATAACTTCTCATGTGTATTTTGTAAAGTTGGTGTGTGCTATTCCTGTACAAAGTTTTATTATGTGTTCAGTTACTTCTGCTGAGTACAACGGTACCCCCATTGTATGTCTTTGGCACTATTTCGTGAAGCTACAGTGCCATATAGGAGACCTGTCCTTTTTAGTATTCACAGTCGAATTTTGAGAGACGGATTTAATGAGCCTATGCTTCCATTTGGGGTATTATAGTAGTTCGACTGTTCAAAAAACCCCACAAAGGCATACCATTTGTAAAAGTAGACACCCCAGGGTATCTCATAAGGTGCATATTGTGCCTTAACATGCCCCCATTATTTTACCAATATATGCCAAAGTATGTGGTAAAACATAATTTTGTGCATTTTTTACATACGGTTTGCATTTTCGTGAAGCTACAGTGCCATACAGGAGACCTGTCCTTTTCAGTATTCACAGTAGAGTTTTGAGAGACAGATTTAATGAGCCTATGCTTCCATTTGGGGTATTATAACAGTCTGACTGTTCAAAAAAAACCCACAAAGGCCTACCCTTTGTAAAAGTAGACACTCCAGGGTATCTCATTAGGTGCATAGTGTGCCTTAGCATGCCCCCATTTTTCCACCAAAGTATGTGGTAAAAAATTATTTTGGGCATTTTTTTACATACATGCATTTTTGCTGAGCATTTTGTATATTTCATATGTGCCACTAAGTTCAAAACCCCCAAATTATGCTCAGCTAAGTCTTCTGAGTAAAAAGACACCCCCAATGATTGTCTTTGGCACTATTCCGTGAAGCTACAGTGCCATATAGGAGACCAAGCCATATCAGTTTTTACCGAACTTTGAATTTTGACGCTGGGCCTATGTGCAATTTCCAAGCATCTTCGCAGGTTTTAAATTCAAACTACCCCACAAAGGCCTACCATTTCTTAAAGTAGACACCCCAGGGTATTTCAAAAGGCATATTTTGAACCTTAGCGTGGGATCATTTTTCCGCTAGCTTGTACCAAGTGTAGTGGTAATAAGCGTTTTTTCTGCCTTTTTGACACACAAAGTGAGTTTGCACAGTATATTTTGCAAACCTTATGTGTGCTACGACTGTATAATACTTCATATGTTGCTCAGCTATGTGGTCTGAGTACAGCAATAGCCCCGTATGTACCCTTGCCAGGTATATGTGGATGTTGAAGGGGCACATTTGAGACGCAGCCATTCAGTTTTTTTCTAACTTTGAAGTTTTACGCTGTGTCCATGTTCCAATTTGGAGTAGTTGGTTGGTTATTGAAACTTCCGCACAAACACATACTATTTATTAAAGAATACACCCTGGGGTAATTCAAAAGGCATATTTTGAACCTTGGCGTGGGATCATTTTTTCTCTAGTTTGTTCCAGGTGTAGTGGTAATGAGCGTTTTTAAATGTATTTTTTAACTTTTTAAAACTTTTTAAACTTTAACGATTTTTTTAACTTTTGTTTTGCTTATTCATTTTTTTAAAGTTTCCTAAACTTTCTTAAAACTTTTTTTTACAGATTTAGCATTTTTCGAAGCTTTTTCTTTACCGTTAACCCCTAACTAGCTGTAAGCAGCACTAACAGTAAATTCCCCATTTCCCATAACTCCCACCCACCCTAGCTAGCAAAATATTTAATTAAACAATATTTAAATTAGTTAATTAAATAAATTTAACCCCTGAGGGTTAAAAAAATAAAAAAAAAAGTTAATCGTCAGGGGTTAAAAAAAATTAGTATAATACTGTGATCTGTATTTTGATCACTGTAGGCAGTGATCGACTGGCAGGGAAGGGGTTAATTTTTATTTGGACTGGGTAAAGGGGTGGGGGGGGGTATTTTTTACTTAAACGTTATTAAAACTTTTTTTCAACTTAATTTTTTTTACTTTTTATAGCTTATTTTAAAACTTTTTTTTAACGTTAACCCCTAGTTAGCTTAACACTAAATCCCCCAATTCCCCACTAACTTCTACCCTCCCCAGCTAGCTAAATTTATAATTAAAAAATATTTAAATTAATTAATAAAATAAATGTAACCCCTGAGGGTTAAAAAAAAAAAAGAATTAACCCTCAGGGGTTAAAAAAAAAGTCAGATCATAGTAAAATGAAATCCCTGCCAATTGATCACTGTAGTCAGTGATCAATTGGCAGGGAAGGGGTTAATTTTTTATTAAACTGGGTAAAGGGGGGTGGGATTTTAATTAAACTTTCTTTTTTTTTTACAGGGGGCAGGATCCAGTGGTGTATCCTGGTTTTGTGCTGCCCTAGGCAGGACAAAACTCAGATGCCCCCCCCCCCCCGCGCCACCCCCACCCAACCTTTCCCCCCGCCCCGCATTCTAAATACACACACACACACATTCACTTCAATGACAGATACGCATACACTAGCTAACAGAAACACACACTTGTTAACAGAAACACACACACACTAACAGACACACTCACACTCAGTAACAGACAAACACACTCACTAACAGACACACACTAACAGACACACACTCACTCACAGTCAGACACACACACTAACAGACACACACAGTCAGACACACACACTCACAGGCAAACACACTAACAGAAACACACTAACAGACACACACACTAACAGACACACACACTAACAGACACACACTAACAGACAGACACACACACACACACTAACAGACACACACACTAACAGACACACACTAACACACACACACACACTAACAGACACACACTAACACACACACACACACTAACAGACACACACACACACTAACAGACACACACACACACACACACACACACACTAACAGACACACACACTAACACTAACACACACACACTAACAGACACACACTAACAGACACACACACCCACATTAAATGTATTTAAACACCCCCCCCCCAGCCTTCTTACCTTTGGGAATGCTGGGGGGGGGTCTCTTCCTCCCTGGTGGTCCAGTGGCTGCTGGGTGGGCGGCATTGGCGGGCGGCTGGCGAGGGAGCACTTCCTCTGAGCTGTCTGTTCAGCTCCCTTGCGCGCCTCACAGTTAGGCTGGGAGCCGGGATATGACGTCATATTCCGGCTCCGCCTCCCAGCCTCACTCTGCGGCGCGCGAGGGAGCTGAGCAGACAGCTCAGAGTAAGTGTTCCCTCGCCAGCCACCAATGCCGCCCACCCAGCCCAGCAGCCCAGCAGCCCGCCGGCAGCCCAGCATGTCTGTTAGCCGCAAGGCTAACAAGACATTTGCCTTGGGCATTTGGGGGCGGCTTTTTTTGCCGCCCCCTGGAAAATGCCGCCCAAGGCAAATGCCTTGTTTGCCTCGCGGCTAATACGCCCCTGGCAGGATCAGCACTTCACAGTGAACCCGGAAGTGCAGGGAGGCGGAAGGTGAATATACTGAGCACATGTGCCCGCTCTGACATGCTGTCAGAGCAGACACATGAGCTGGGACAGCCGGATCCGGTGCTCCAGGTCTGCCTCTAATACAGAGGCAGACCGGAGCACCATTAACCCCGCGATCACCGCGATTGCGGCGATCTGGGGTTAATTTTAACGGGTGACGGACGAGGTCCGTCACTCGTCATTAAGGGGTTAAGTATATTGCCAAAAGAGCAGTATTTAAAGGGACAGTTTAAGCATCCTAACCGATACAGCCTGTTATGTCTAGTGGCTGTGGTGCTAGTTTGCTATGGACTCCATATGCTGTTTTTGGATTGAACCAATTTTGTGCTGTTTGACTAGAAATGAGAGTCCCCTAGGCACAGGGGTGGGCTGGGAAGGGGAACCGGGGGGCAACTGCCCCCCAGGCCGCCCTAAACCCAGGGCCGCTCGCATCCAGCAAAAAAAGGAAAAATCTGAATCCCCTGCCTCTGGCTCCGGCCCTGCCTTTAGCTCTCTCCCTGCCTCTTGTTGTGACCCTGCCTCTGGCTCCGGCCCTGCCTCTGGCTCCGGCCCTGCCTATGGCTCCGGCCCTGCCTATGGCTCCGGCCCTGCCTCTGGCTCTCTCCCTGCCTCTGGCTCCGGCCTTGCCTCTGGCTGTGACCCTGCCTCTGGCTCCAGCCCTGCCTCTGGCTGAGGACTCAGATTTTTCAACTCACCTCTCTCCCTGCAGCCAGTGGAGTCGGCCGGCCTCTCCTGATGATGTCAGTAGGAAGGGGCGTGGCTTTTACTGCTCTTCTCCCAGGACCGCTGGGGAATCTAGGAGAAGAGCAGAGGAAGTCATGCCCCCTCCTCCTGACATCATCAGGGGAGGCCGACTTCACTGACTGCTGTATGCTGGTTGCTGCTCCTGCTGGCTGCTGCCCACCCCTCCCTGGCCTAAGGTAAGACTCAGGGGGGGGATACACTTTAGGTTTTTTTTTATTCCCTTCCTCAGTCCCTGTCCCCTACCTCAGCCCCTGTCCCCTCTTCAGCCCCTGTTTCCTACCTTCAGCCCCTGTTTCCTATCTTCAGCCCCTGTTTCAACCCCGGTCCTCTCCTCAGCCCCTGTCCCCTTAGACAGCCCCTGTCCCCTCCTCAGCCCTGTCCCCTTAGTCAGCCCCTGTCACCCCTTCTCAGCCCCTTTCCCAAATTGTAGCCATCAACCTACTTCAGCCCCTATTCCCCCCCCCCTACATTTCCTAAGCCCCCAATTACAGCATTTACCCCCCACTACAGCCCCTGTCCCCCCACTACAGCCCTGTCCCCTTACTCAGCCCCTGTCTACTGGTTTTAAAAGTGTAAAGTTTGGGTGTATGTGTGTGTATGAGTATGTCTCTGTGTGTTTGTGTGTGTGTGTGTGCGCCAGTATGTCTGTCTGTGTGTCTGCCAGTATGTCTGTCTATGTGTGTGCAAGTATGTCTGTGTGCCAGTTTGTCTGTGTGTGTGTGTGTGTGTCAGCCAGTATGCCTGTGTGTGTGTGCCAGTTTGTCTGTGTGTGTGTGTGTCAGCCAGTATGCCTGTGTGTGTGTGCCAGTTTGTCTGTGTGTGTGTGTGTGTGTGTGTGTCAGTATGTATGTCTCTGTGTGCGCCAGTATGTCTGTCTGTGTGTGTGTGTTTTTACTATCCAAATTAGGACAGCAGTGTCAGGATGTTGAAAAACTAAAAAAATATTAATAAACAAAAATAAATCATGTAGAAGTGAGTCCTTGGATACTTTGATAGTATGTAAACTAGTGAAAGAACTGAGGTGCCTTTTTAATGGTTTGTTTTTAGTGCTTTGAGTGTACTATTTGCAAATATAAATGAGTTCATGCACATAGTGACTTATACATTTAAGCTCCTTATAAACAATTGACTTTTCTTTAGTGCTTGCACTGCTAAATGTGATACAAATGAACCTCTTTCAGGAAACTGGTAAACAAAATCTATCTTTCGGAGTGTATTCACCGGGTACAAGAAAACTACTCTGCAGCAGCCAGGACTCTGTAGACTTTACACACATCAATCACTAGCTCAGACAGACCCCACTACTTAAGCTTAATAAGCTGATTTTGTATTAATTATTTTTCAAACAGAACTATTTCCGAAGCCCCTCAGGCCCAATAGCTACTCGAATTCTCATAATCAGATCTCTTGTGATGACCACACTAGAACACTCTGTGACGTTCTGCGCTGTTTGTGTGTAGACATGGTATCCAGAGGTTCCAATCCAACACTTCATTACTTTTTGTAGGTATATGTTCCTGTTTTTTGCTTGTACTATAAAATCAGCAAAGTTTCTCAGTAGCATTTTTCTTTATATAAATAACACAAAGCCATCACACATTGAATCTAAGAATAGTTGTCATTTCAATCCCTGGTCCAATCTAACATACACTATTCTATCCACAGTTATTATTATTATTATTATTATTGGCATTTAGATACCGCCGACTTATTCTTCAGCGGTTTACAATATTGTTAAGGGGGGATTTAACAACAAGGCATACAAACTATCACAAAGTTTGATAGAAACTTGAAATGACTAAAGAGCCCCAGCTACAGGCCGATATCGCTACTGAATGCGGATCTGAAGCTCTTTACGAAGATCCTGGCAACGCGCATCAGTGGATTTCTCCCCACGCTAGTAGATCCGGACCAGGTTGGATTTATCCCCGGAAGGGAGACGAGAGATAACACCATCCATGCACTGAACATCATCCATGCAGCCCGACGCTCGAGTCAGAAGACCCTTCTCCTCTCCACCGACGCGGAGAAGGCTTTCGACCTTGTAGATTGGCAATATATGAAAGCAACGCTGACTGCCATGGGTTTTGGCCCACATCTGCTGTCCTGGATCATCTTTGTATACGATTCCAAGTGCTAGGATTCAGATTAATGGGGCTCTATCATAGCCCTTTCAAATTCGAAATGGGACAAGATAGGGATGCCCGTTTTTCCCCCTCCTCTTTGCCCTATCCCTAGAACTATTTCTGGGGGCAGTCAGGTAGGATGGGGGAATAGCTGGGTTTACCCTGAAAGGGTCTACACATAAGGTAGCCGCCTACGCGGATGACATGCTATTGTTCATCAGCAATCCCTTGGTCTACTTTCCGAATCTACTGAGGGCTTTCACAGAATATGGTCTGATCTCAAACCTGAAACTGAACATGGAGAATTCGGAGGCATTAGCCATCTCGATAGGGGACGCAGTTTATCTGCGAACGCAGTCCGCATTCACATGGTGCACCACCAAACTTAAATACCTGGGTATTTGGCTTACTGTAGACCTGACCCAGCTGTACACACATAACTTTACCCCGCTTTTGTGCACACTGAAAAACTTTATGGCTCGCTGGTCCAGCCTCTGCGTCTCGTGGTTTGGCAGAATGAATGCCATTAAGATGAATATCCTCCCCGCCTGCTCTACATATTCCAAACGATCCCGATAAGCTTGCCTACGACCTTCTTCTGATTCTTGGATACGACCATCTCCAGGTTTGTATGGCAGTCTCGGGCACCTAGGATCAAGAGAGCATTACTGCACTTATTGAAGGCACAAGAGGGAGTGGGACTTCCTTCCATCCAGAACTACCACAGAGCCACTCACCTTCTACAGGTAGTGGAATGGCACGTATCTAAGTCACCCAAGATTTGGATTCAACTGGAGAGGACTGTGGAGTAGACGCTTCCAGCTGCAGTGTGGTTGCATGGCACACTGAGAGGTGCACAGTCACAGACCCACCCATTCATAGGGGCGACCCTGAAGGTGTGGAACTCAGTTAGGGCAAGGCTTATACTATCCACAACACCAGACCCATTAACCCCGCGCATATATAACCCTGAGATAGCTGGTGGCCTTACACAGAGACATCAATGCCTTTGATGAGTCGGACTGGACATACATGCACCAGTGGTGCACATTGGACGCACTGAAGCCCCTCCCGGATCTACAGCCAAACATGACTCCAACGAGACTGGACAGATTTCGCTACTTCCAAGTTAAATCTTACTACCCTTACCAATATAGGCGACACCTATTTCACAGGAATCTAATGGAGATGAGGAACTGTGCAGGGCGCGGGCACACCTCTATAAGGGAAACTCTGAACTATACACTGTCACATCCTGTTCCTAGCTGCGGATCATTCTGGCAATGGCTTCTGGTATCCAGTACTCTTTTTACAATTCTTGTTTAGTTTTTCTTGTTTTTTCTGGTTTTCTATATGCTGGGTTTTCTGGGTTCATTCCTGTATTCCTTTCCCGAAATTCCCAGTCTCTTGGATTTCTTTAAATGTTTGTTTTATTTTGCCACACCCGTTCCTTTTCCATGATTCCTTTTGTTTCAGTTTGTCCCTGCAGGCAGTTGCTCAAGTGCTCTGCCTCTTCTTGCAGGTAAGTGTTGTGTGTGTTTTATTATTGTTCATTTATCAGACATTAGGCAGTTGGAGTAGGACCTGCCTAATATGGGGTACGTTGACGTTGTGGCAGGCTTATGCAATGTATGATCATATAATGTAACTAAATCCCCATAGTTTTTCACATATAGTACTTAGTTATGTCTCCTCTTGTTTTGCCTATTGTCACGATTCCGGGAACCAAACACGCTCACACACAGAAAAGGTGCAGTACCGGACCTTAGAGTGGCCGGACTAAGCACACAAAGAATAGACAGGAGACAAGCCGAGTAAGGGGAACCAGAAGACAGAATAACGAGAGACAAGCCGAGGTCAAAGGGTAGGAGAAAGTCACGAAGTCAGATAAACAAGCCAGAGTACGTAACCAGAGAGTAACACCAATTCAGTAGCAATACTAGCAAGCAAAGACCACAACAGGGCAGAGAGGAACAGGAAAGGTAAGTATTTAAATCCATAGGTTAATTCTGATTGGATAATTTCCAATCAGAATTAACAATCACACGTGGGAGATATCTAGACCTCCCACTGTGATTGAGGCACCGTGCCTTTAACGCCGGGTCAGGTGGCTGACCCCGGCGTTTATTAAAATGGGCGGTCTCCCAGCGTGCAGCGTCATGCATGCTGCCGCTGGGGGACGTAGAGGAAGACGCGGGCGGCATCCGTGGCTGAGAGTATGCCGCCCGCCGAGCGCACGCCAGGAAGGGGACCGCGGACCTCCCCTCGCAGCCGCCCGCGGGATCCTGACACCTATTATATCTTGTCTTGCTTTATTTTGTATTCCCAGTCCATGTACACTCCTGTCCTGTCCTGCTTCTGTTCTGTTAATGTTTCCCTCATGTATTGTGTACATGTTCTGGGTTTAGCTTCTTATCCTTCTCTGGTTCTGGGTTCTACTAGTTCTGTCTTGTTTTCATGTTTGGTGCCTATCTTAGTCTTGCCTTGTTTCTGTACTGGATACATTCCTGCTGCAGAGCCTCCCTATTCAGCTCCTGGGAGGTCTGCTTATTTCAAGCTCCTAGTTCCTGGGATCCGCTGTAGCTGCATCAGGGTCCTGATATGTGGCTGCACAAACACTGGTGCTCAACACCAGGGGGCGTGCGGTTACCCTGCACCAGACCCTGCTAATCCACTTCCACACTGTGACTCCTACTTTCAACATCAGGCATACCGGCTCCCGGTCGTCCGACCGCCACCTAGACAGTGTCTGGGTCCTGGTCACCGGACCGCCACCTTGACATACAGCTCAATTACAAATTATTGATGGGGTGGTACAGAACACTAGAGAGAATACATTGTATGCTTCCTGGGGTCTCTGAGGCCTGCTGGAGATGTGAGGAGGAGGTGGGTTCTGATCTCCACATTTGGTGGTCTTGCAGAAAACTAATCCCTTACTGGACTGAGGTCCACACAACGATCAAAGACATACTGTATACAGACCTCCCTTTCCAGCCTCTCCATATACTCCACCACACCACAATGCCACTCACGAGGTTTAAGAAGTCGCTAACCAAACTTTTTTTTTTTTTTAAATGCAGCTAAACTGCTGACCCCACCTAGGTGGCACTCAACTACGGTGCCCACCCTCACACAGTGGATGGCGAAGGTGGAAGAGATCCATGCAATGGAAACACTCACAGCTTCCATGAAGGGTAATACGGAATGCTGCCTGCAGAGATGAACTCCGTGGATTGACTTCCTGTCCCGACAACCGACAACCTTTCCATCTGTGGTGGGTCCGGGGTCTCGGGTTGGCCGCCACCCTCTCCTCTCCCCTCCCCCCATTTTTTTATTTTTCTTTTTCATCTTTCTCCTCCTCATGTATCTCGGTCTCATTTACCCTTGCAATACTGCATTATACGGTATATCTCTTCTTTTTGTATAAAATATAAAACCGTCAATGAAGATAAAAAAAAAAAAAAAAGAAAGAAATGACTAAGGAGCCAATCTCTACTACCAATATAAAGATTATACATTTAACATCTTGAAGAGAGCGATCACGGTTTGAAGGGCCTGCTCCAGATGGTGAATTGGTATCTCTGCTACTCTGAAGGGACATTCTAAGAACCATAACCACTACAGCCTTAATGTAGTGGTTATGGTGCTAGTAAGCCACAGTTACTTTTGTAATACGTTCGACAAAAACAAAACACCCCCTTATACCAAAAGCCTATCACATTAATCTGAGATGTCAAAATGTAGACATTTTAGCGCACTGGGTTTGTTTAGCCATGCTGAATTGTCACCGCCAGTTTGGTGCAGTTGTGTCCTTACTAGCAATTCCAACATTGTCAAATTGACTCAGTAAGCCTATGTCAATATGGTGGCCTCAAAAGGAACAGCGATGATTCAGCTGTGGCGTATTTATGTGGCCAAATTGTCCTATATCTCAGCTGTCTCATTTTTCTGCTTGGGAAGAGCACAAATGCCAACATTTATAAATCTAAACTACCTTAATATATAATTAAGAGAAACTTAAATGTACTCTCGTTGCAAAACTGTGATAAAAAATGTTTTTCATTGTGACCTGTAGTGTTTGTAATAGAGTAATATCAATAGTTTCTGACATAATATGTCTGACATAAGTGTTCTTATTGCATCTCTTGGCAATGGTTCCTCTCTTGGCAAAGGTTTCATTCTCTTGGCAAAAATGTTTTATTCAATATTCTAACCATGCTTTAGGACAGAAATACATTGATCAACCAAAACATTAGTACCACCTGCCTAATATCATGTAGGTCCCACTTGTGCTGCCAAAACAGCTCTGATGCATCGAGACATGGTCTCCATAAGACCTCTGAACATGTCCTGTGGTATCTGGTACCAAGACATTGGCAAAAGATCCTTTAAGTCCTCCAAATTCCCAGGTGGGGCCTCCATGGATCAGGTTTGTTGTTCTGACACATCCCACTGATGCTCAGTCAGATTAAGATATGTGGAATCCTGAGGCCAAGGCAACATCTTAAACTCTTTAATGTTCCTAAAAGTATTCCTGAACAATTGTTGCAGTGTCACAGGTGAAAGTCATCCGTATTATTACTGTGCTTGTTTTATTCCCTTTTAATCCTTTTTTTATGTATGAATATTTTCAATAAATTTGTGAATTTTACAACATTATTGGACCGTTCTGATTTTCCTTTGGAGCCTTTACATTTATTTCTTTGGTGGGGAACATACCACCTAAGTCCTGACCTGAGAATTGAGCAAACCCACTATTTTGCTCTGCACCAGTGAATACTTCTCCAATATTTTTAATGTTCTTTGTATTGCACAGTGAACTGAACACTATATTCTTATTTCTATTTTTATCCACAGAAATTGGGAGTATATTTCTATGTAATTATTTATTCTACCTCATAACATACTACACTAGATTTGAGCTTGTTTTCTGCTTATTTTGCCTACCACCAATGGATACCCCATACATCCCAGGTGGTGAATGTACCCCCCAGGCGCATCAAAGAAGAGCTAATTGGTAGGTCTACACATTTCTCATTACATATTTACCAACACCCAAGAACTTCTTATGGTGCTACTCCCTCCACTTATCGCATATACCCTTTGTTGGATCGGACTTGTTTGAGCTGCCTTCTACATCCCATTAAAAGTGCTAGAATCCTACCACCTCTATATGTTTTCTATTAAACTATGTCTAAGAGCAAAACCAACAAATTAGTTTTTTTATTTACGTGTGTAAGTACTTAGAATATATATATATATATATATATATATAGTACTTAGAATATATATATATATATATATATAACCTCCTACCTACATCCGTATAAAACACCAGTACTTGCTGGAGTCTTTTTTTTTTAAATTCCATCCTTATTATACAAATATTTTTCATACGTGTTCCTACTCATTTTTGGTTGTCTTGCGGATTTCTTGCATCTGTCTCAAGTTTTAATCCCATTTATCTGAATTCAAGAAAAATAAAGAAATATCTTAGCAGAAACTTGGCAGAAAAATTAACAAAATACTTTTTAGAAAAAAAAGTCAAATCTCACACAAGAACTCAAAAAACACAAAACACCAAAACATACAATCAAAGTGGCATTTTAATTTTGAACACAATATTGTAAATTTTACTGTAATGACATTATACTATAGTTGCTTTGAAGCTAATATAAAATGTCCATACATTTTCTGCAGTTAACAATATACAATATATCATAATCACGGTATGCCACTTACTACTCCCAAGTCCCAACAAATGCTTGTTTAACTAATTCTAGTATCAAGACCGCAGTCAAAGCTGCTTGGCCCTGATTAGTTTGCAGTTTACTGTATTTTACATGAATATAAAGATTTCAAGGGATTACAAAATTAATTAAATTATGACATTAAATGTTTAAGAATTAAGTACACAAAAGCAAAGAAATAAACACCACACTTTGTGTTATCTGCCTGCAATGTCTGAATTTAGAGGAATATTAATGGCTAAAATGACAATTTTTGTCATCAAATTCTGCCTTTCCTTTCTCCAGTAAAAGAGACACATGCTTTGCAAAGCTTTGAGCTATGGTGGGATGAATTTTCTAATGGTAGACCAACGATAATAGATGAAAAATGTACATTAAAAATCACTGATGTTCGCTGCTGCAGTGCTCAGCACTAAGAGAGATCAAAAACTCGACATTTCCCGAGGTCAGTCTCGACAAAAGACTGAGAAAGGCAATGCTTTATTTAACTTTTAATGGCAGTGACTGATTTGTTCGTTAATAACAATTTAGTCTTACAGATCCTATTCTAAATTAAGATGTCCCACTCATTTAAAGGATTAAATCCCCTCTTTGTGGCATAATTGGCCATCGTTTCAAACTTTTTTTTTTCTACTGTTTGATCAACAGGATAAAAAGATGTGTTCTAAAGGTTGAACTCGAAGGACTTTATTTTTTTTTTTTTAAGCTAGCTGACTGCGTAACTTCAAACACCATAACTACTACAGCACACTTAGCTCAGAGCTGAGAATTTACAGCTCTTATAGATAAAGTGACCAGCAGCTTGCAGACCCCAGTTGAGAAGCCAAACCACTAGGAAGTAGTTTGACTACTTTTATTGGGAGAGGTGCCAATACACCACAGTGCTCTGTAGTGGTCATAGTACTTGGAATTTTCAGGGTTGGACACAGCAGACAGCTGGAAATTAGAAACAGAAAAAACAATGTATTTGGTCCTTATGAGATAAAATATTCTTCATCAAAATTAAATGCCTCGCCCAATAAGTGTGTAGATCTACCTATAGTAATTAACGAGAACATTCCATACTGGAAGAGGTTGTGACGCGGACATGAAATATCATAAGGGGTTAAACAATAAGACACTATGACTCAATAGAATTTTCACTTTAACCATTTTTATTCCTGTAAATTAGTAACAGTTCTCACCGACTCTTCACTTGCTTCTGAAATGACTAATGTCTGCCTGATATTTGTTTTTAAGAAATGGTAAAAATGGATTTATGTTGGAAATACATAGGACGTAGATGGAACCACTGAGTAAAGGAAATCTATGTAATAATACTAAGCACATAACCTTGGTAGTAAAAGATTATGTCAGTGGTTTATAATGAAGCTAATAAGATTCAGGCCAGTAATCTCAAACTGTTCTGAACAGCACTTTAACATCCAACACATGAAAGGTTAATGAAGGCTGCGAACTTTGTGTAATGTAAAAGGTTTCAGATGTGCGGGTTCACCAGATATAATTGGATTCGGGTGGAATGTGCCTTTCTTCAGTCCTTTTAGGAGAAGGAGTGTGTTGTCTGTTTTTGGTGCCTGTTGGCTTTAGGGCATTCATGACGTTGGCTCCGTACCCTGAAAAATTATCCAAAAGAAATTGTAAAAACAGACTTTTCAGCATAATTCACACATTTTTCTAGATTTTGGTTTAACCTGTTATTACAATTTTTATTTTATTTTTTTTCAGTGGACACTGAAACCGCATTGTGAGGTTAAAAACAGCCAACACTTTAGGATTTACAGTGAAATTAATGCCATTGAGGTTTTCTGTTTTAACACTTAACTTAACATGCAGTGTAAGTGCCAGTTTTATTTTGTACACAATATTGCAATGCTTGTATGCAGGGGTGTATTTACTGCAAGGCTTACAAGGCATTTGCCTTGGGCAGCACTTTCAGGGGGACGGCAAAAAAAGACCCCCCCCCCCAAACACCCTGGCAGATGCCTTGCCAGCCTCATGTCCTGGGGGGCCCAAGAGCTGTCCGGCTGCCCACCTCAGGCCCCATGCCCCCGAGGCTGGCATCTACCTTATGTGGGAGGGAGCACTCTCCCTTGAGCTCTTCCCTGCTCAGCTCCCTCGTGCGCACCGCAGTGATGCCGGAGACGTAATATAACGTCACTCCGGCATCACTAAGAGGCACGCGAGGGAGCTGAGCAGGGAAGATCACTGCTCCCTCGCTGCGTGCCTCCACTCTGCGCCTGCATGCCTGTCTGCCCATCGGCCCGCCGAGCTGCAGTCAGCCCCACTGGACCACCGGAAGGAATCCACTCTAGCACTCCTAAAGGTAAGGAGGCTGGGTGGATTTAACTTTAATTAATTTTTTTGTAAATTGTGAGTGTGTGTGTGTTTGTTAGTGAGTGTGTTAGTGTGTGTGTGTGTCTGTAAGTGAATGTGTTAGTGTGTGTCTGTTAGTGAGAGTGTAAGTGTGTGCACCTGTTAGTGAGAGTGTGTGTGTTAGTGAGTGTTAGTGTGTGTCTGTTAGTGAGATTGTGTATGTCAATGAGAGTGTATATGGGTTTGTCAGTGAGTGTGTATGTGTGTTTGCCAGTGAGAGTGTATACGTGTTTGTCAGTGTGTGTATGTGTGTCTGTCAGTGTGTGTATCTGTCATTGTATGTATGCGTGTTTCAGCATGTGTATCTGTGTCTGTCAGTGTGTGTGTGTATCCGTGTCTGTCAGTGAGTGTATGCCTCTCTGTCACTGAGAGTATGTGTCTGTCAGTGAAGGTGTATGTCTGTCAGCTAATGTATGTGTATCTGTCAGTCATTGTGTGTGTCTGACACTGAGTGCATATATGTCTGTAAGTGAGTGTTGTATATGTGTTTGTCAGTGTGTATCTGTCAGTGATGTCCATTTTGCTTGGGGCCCCCGAATTCCTTCAAACGGCCCTGGGTGAATGCATATCTGTCGGTTAGTGAATATGTGTGTCTGTGAATGAGTGCGTGTGTATTTCTGTGAATCTGTTTGTTTCAGTGAAAGTGTGTGTTGGTTAAACAGTGTGTGTGACAATGACTGTGTATCTGTAAGTGAGTGTATGTCAGTGTATGCATCAGTGAGTGCATGTGTCTGTCAGGAAGAGATATTGGAGGGGGGGAAGGGTGTGCCTGAGTTTTGTCATGCCTAGGGCAGCACAAAACCAGAATACACCACTGCTTGTAGGCAAGAAATTGGGTTTCAACACTAGTTAGTTTATTTACTTTAGTGAGAATTGCCAGCAATTCAAAGTGAATTTTAAATCTAAGGTCAAAATTGTTGAATTGGGAAAATTCTCTTAAGTCAGCTATGCTTCCAGTTCAGCTATTTCGGTTGAATATTTGAAATTGACTTTCAATTCCTGACAATTCTCACTTTAGTAAATAACGGTGTTAAATAAAATGTCAAAAGCAGAGAGAGAAGCTTATCATAAATAGTTAAAAAAAATATATATACTTTGTCTGGCTGTAGAAAGTAACAATTACTTATAAAACATCAGTGTGATGTGTTCACTGTTGGTGAATAGCCATTAGTCAAGCCTTCTCCAGTTTTGAGGGATGCCCATTTGATTTTGTTTTGACATGTGGACTCACTATGGGTCCCTCATATTATCTGGAGTCTTAGTGTCTCTGTATAAATTTTGATTTATTCAAAATGTATTCACTATAGTCACCAGAACCACTACAGCTGAAGGTAGATTTAATAAAAAGAAATGAGAATGTTTTGAGGTATATAATATAATCTAAGCCATTATATTGATGCTGCACGTGGTTCTGATTTTAATGTTGGTAAAGTGTGACAATGAATTAGGAAAGCATTCCTTTAGACAACTGGACATCCGCTGTTGGAAAGAGACTTTTATCTGACCTGCAAACTCTGATGGAAGCTTCTACAGAGCTAATTATATACAGAGGATTAACAGACAACAACTAGATAAATTATTAACACTAACGTACATATCAATTGATAAATATTCATTTCAGAAGAAAACAGGGAAAGATATGTGTCTGTATTAGGAATGCATGTTAGTGAGACACAGTTGTTATTTTGAAAGTTACAATATCTTGATTTTGTTGTCTACAAAGTCATCTGTATCTGATTGTTTTACATTTTTTATTTGATAAAACTATTTAATGTTATCAATTTATTCTTGTTATATCTATATATATATATATATATATATTATTTTAAAAAAGTTATAATGCAAAATTGATATGGATATCAATACCTAGCTTAAAGAGTGTGAGTTTGAAGTTAAAGAAACAGTAAGAATGGTAGCACCTCAACCTTCCAAGAATTCTAATATATCAGAAAGTTGTAACTGCATCTTGTCTTATACTCAATGACTGTGATACGAATGTGATCTGAAAGGTGTATGAAAGGACACGCTAGTGACATTGTGTTATAAAGAAAACAAAAGTCTGATGCGTACTGATGTTTCTGACACACAGAAGAATTATAATATATGTATATTAACATGAAGATGAGCCACACAACTAGCATAAAGAAGAGACATATATATTATAAGAAAGTGTTTCTCTACAATTACGGAGTGTTTTTCATTAAATCTATAGTATGTCTGCCATTCTGGGTTTAGGGGATGGATAAACTGCTTAACAGGTGTTTCTTTTTTGCTCATTAAGAAGTTTAGACCATCATTAGTCATACTGAGTAGAAGCACATTCGTTTTGACATTTTAGATGGCCGTTTTTACGAGAGATGAAAAAAGTTACCTCCAGTATTCCAATTGGCGTAAAAAAACAGGAAGAAATCACAGCAGTTTCGTTTTAAAGCGGAACTTATAGTTCATAAAATAGCAATTGTTATTTCTCGACTATAGGTTGTAAACTAATGATTACTCACCTCCTTTCCAACACCAGGACTCTTCTACTGTAGCCTCCAGCTCCGCCTCTGGTGATGTCAGTATCCAAGTTGACATCACCATAATCTTCTCCAATCCATTGCTTCTAATAGAGAGGCACTGAATTGGAACTGGGAATGTGTGGCCAAACACCGCGCTCTTCCAAGACTGCTATCAGTTTCACTTGGTACTGGAGGGGGAAGCGTCTCTATTGGCTGTCAGGAAAGCAGTCACTAGAGGTGTATTTAATCCTGCAATTTAAACACTGCAGTTCCTACAACATTTTAAGTTTTAAATCGCAGGGTTACAGTGACAAGACCATTACACCCAGACTACTTAATTGAGGTGAAGTGGTTTGGGTTACGTTAGTGTCCCTTTAATTTTTCTAAAGATACAGTATTATTGTGATATCCATATACATTCTACTATCTTTGTGTCACAGTTTGTTGCAAATATATTTAAGCAAACCCTGACAAGCAACATGATCAATGTTTTATCGTTACAACATGAATTTACATTTTATGACATTAACTTATTAAATACACCTTGATATCTTAGTAGTCACAGATCTTGGCACTCTAGAATATTTAATCTGTGAGGATGATAGGAGTAGCAGTCCGCACACATGCACATAACACCACTGGCCCTCACTTGTTCTGATGATTAAGGACTACATATACTCTGCAGTTTTACCGACACCATGATGCAAATGCCGTATAATTGCCTTAATGAGAAGTGCTTCTGTGAAATGTTACAATCAGTAGCTAAGTCATGCACCGCAGTGTTTCATCTATAATTAATAGCTGTTCTTTGACAAATCCCAGACTTAATAAACGTTTATATTTTCTCTTTTTCCAGCGATCCTTTATTTTGAAATTCCCAGGTTTAAGAGGAGTGCAGTCTGCCAGCATTTGAACTGAAATATTGTACTCCCAAGATCCTATGTTTTGGCTCGTTTTTAGAGGAATCCTTGTTATGGTATTGCTGTGTGTATATTATGGCTCTGATGCCCTGTCACTATTTGTTCAGCATACTTAAAGATTCAGTAAACAGTTCTACACAGGGAAATACTACATAAGCACAGACCTATTTGAAGATCAGTCTCGCTACATAATGGTATCTATCATTATCTGCCAGCATCGTCTGATTAAAAGCTTGTATTGGCAAGTGACCAAGCAATCTCTGCCAGCTTAAACTTCAGTGGTGGTCCGGCCAGCGTTATGTTAGAATACGGGCAAAAGAACACCGTGACTCTCATTGGCTTAATCACTAAACTACATTTGAAATGGCAAAATTTATTAAACGAATAGGTATTTTGAAAAATTCACAACTCAGTTATAGTGAGGCTATTTTGTTATATTTTGCCATTTGGATTTCAATTTGGTATTTAGTGAGTAACCAGAATAATATTCTAAAGGAGAAAGACAAATGGCATCTTAATGCACCATAAAATCTTCAAATCACAGGTTGTTACAGATCGCCTCTCAAAGAATTATATACTAAAGTTGAGCATTCAAGAAGTATTCGTGGAAATTGATTTTTTTGGGCCACAGTTTCCAAACTGGAAACAATCCTCCAGGTCCACTATATTTTCAATACGCCTATTTTGACCTTAAACGAAAATTCTCAACAATTCACTATTAATTATTGAAGACTCCCGGTTGCAATCATGCATGGGAACAATAATTTATATAATGCTACTAGTTTCAATTTGGCATTTATCTGTTGATTATTCAATGACCCAGCGTTGCACATTCTATTATTATTATTATTGTTAGTTATATAGCGCCAACAGATTCTGTAGCGCTTTACAATATTATAAATGGGGGGGGGATTATTTTTACTGCAGCAATTTGTAGAAATTACTTTCAGCTTCTGCTCAATCTCCTGCTACAAAAGTAACTGACTTTCCTGAGAGATGGCGTTTGTGCATTTGCAGGCACCTCCTACAAAACATAATTAAATTGTCTAATATTTGCTAACTATTTACCATCTCTGTTTGTTAGAAAGCATCAATGCTGTCTATGGAACATACATAATGGTCAACTAGAGAGTAATTTGCAAACCAAGATTGACTAAGAAATCTTTAGAAACCGTAGATTTTCCACAAACAGAGGAAATACAAAGGTGCCCTTCCAATTATTTTTAGTTATTTGTGTCTAGTTCCCTTCATCAATTCATTATTGTAGAAAAACTGAGAGAACCCTTTAATGACACTCATATAGGAATGAATAGTATATATATATAGTAGAATGATAAGATCTACCATCGTAACACGATTGACACTATTAAAAATACATCAGATATAGCTAGATATTTAGCGTAAATAATCCTAATCGTGTCCCTAATTTGACTCATGCTATATTAAAATTCACATTCTGATTATTAACAAAGCCTTCAAGCTATGGTACGAATGTTTTTATATCAAGAGTTATAGTGAGCCCTACAAGTAAAGGTTTATGAATAGAATTTCTTCATCTGATTTTAATGCAAGCTTCGAATGTGAGAGATGTCTCTGAATATTCTGTAACCGCGCTATTCAGTAAAGTTGATCTCAAATGTTAGACTGAAAGAGCCAAACTGGAAGCATTTCTGACTTGAACAATTTAAAATTTCACCAGTTTTAGCTTTAAATATGGAACTCACTTTGACAGTTCTGACTTCAGTAAATAACACGGTCGATGTCCAAACTCCCAATACTGTAGCACACAGTCTGACCCTAGCTGACAGTCACCCTAACCGTATTACCTTGCAAGACCTTACTAAGCGGTCCTCAGTTACTCCACATCCTCCTTTCTGTGATATCCCATCTCTACAGATAACCCAACTAAGTACAACCAACAATATTTTGGGAGTAGCCTTCTTCGAACAGATCTCACCTAACTTTACTGGGAGTTAAAGGAACACTCCAATGTAAGAACAATGTTTATTTATAACATTGCAGTCTTTTCTTCTTTTTCTTTAGAGTCTCCTTCACTGTGTGCCAATAAATAAGTTGCTTACCTCAAATCCAGCGGTGAGAATGTCTTGTCATCACAGCTCCTTTCTTCCCCAGTAGATCGTGGCTAGTTACATACCGGCCAGTCCAATGGTTCTAATAGAAAAGTGTGCATGCACAACAATTCCCTAAATCCACTACAGCAGCGTTTTAGCCAATGCTTCTTCCTCTCTGAGTGAGTGCTTAAAGGGAGAAAAGAAAGCAACGCTCCTGGTTGTCTGACAGCTGTGAGGTGTGACCAAGGTGCTGATTTGTCTTGAAATAAAATAAATTTAGACAGTGGGGACATGCAGTTAACCCCTTTGTTGTGTTTCTTTAAACTCTTTAAAAAAACTTTTTTTAAGGGCTGTGTATCATCTTTCTTTATAAACATGTTTTCTATGATAGAGAACAGCATCATTAAGTACAACCTGCCTATGCCAATTTATAGAGTGAACCCTGGCAGAAAACCCTTGACGTGTTTCCTTAAATTAATAAGCTATTTGTGTATCTTCAAAGACAATAGCAATATCCATTACCATAGGTGATCATTCATTCACTCTGAGTTCTTGCACGTCTTAGTATGGACACTAGCTGATAAAACATGGGCAATATGATACTGTGACTTTTCTGGCCATACTTACTTTTGTTACAATGTCTTCCACTCCATCCTTCTTTGCATTGACATTTGTTGGGTTCAATGCAAGTACCATGCGCTCCACAAGCCGGTTCACAAACAGCTGCAAATAAAGCAGTATATATGCCTTTACTAAAACACAGGGAATTCGTGTTACTGATCACATTTATTTCTAAAGCACCAGGATATTGCACAGAACCATATTTTATTAAACAGATATTACAGGATTGCTTATATTGTACCATCATAACATGTCGCATTATTCATTCAAACGGAGCATGTACGTATTATGAATTTACCAAGAACCCGACTCCAAACACTGACTGAACATGTCTCAACATGTCTAAAATGCGTGGATGAGGGGGCTGATTTGTTTCAATGATTTTGGGACTGTTTTTGAAAAAATGAATTCTGGGGAGAGGTGCTAACTTGTACTGAATCCCTCTTACATTTCCTAGTGCCGCTATCCCCGGAGATGTCCATTTCTGGTGTTTTCCCTGACATTACCCCAAGGTAGATTTATTTAAATGGTTTGCAGTTGTCAGAAAGACCACTATTCATGTCCAAATTTCACCTGATAAGCCAGCTAAATCAGCTTATAAATTCAAATATGAGTGGATCGAAGCATCCAAATATAAGGAGTGCAAGGTTGCCCAAGTATTTAAATATTGGGAGACCTACATTCACTCTCTGGACACACATAGCAAAGCTCTTGCTTGCCATATGTTTCACTTTACTAACTGGTATTCTTTGTGAACACTCCATGGGCAACACCAAATTTCGGTTGAATTACAGTGTGGGATGGACAATATTTTCCTTTCTACATATTTTATTCAGTACCGAACACATAGTATAAATTAATTGTTTTGTTTACTTTTAATGCCTTGTTTTTGCTGTTTTTCCTTTTCAACATTCTATTCGACATTCTATTATTAGCCTGTTTGGTCATGTTACCCATACACCCTCCAAGTTCTTCCACTCTAAATAAAAGCAATAAAATGTTTTAGGGGAAAATGAAGCATCTCTATGATATATCTTATTCTTCATGTCCAAGTGCACCTCCACATATCCCAAAACATTATTGGTAATTTTGTATATGTATGGAAAGATATATATGGTTGCTGGCACTTTAAATAATCTATCAAAAAAATCAACTACTCTAAGTAACAAAACCAAAGGTCAACATACTTACATCATAAAATATACCTATATATTGCAAGTGAAATAATTACCCCTTTTCACCATTCAAGTAACAAAGTGGTTATATCAATAGAAATGCACTTACACATTGATATGATGGATGGACTCTCTGTTACTGTTCATGTGAGCAAAAACGTGTTTGACATGTGAGTGGGAACTATCTATAGAACATGTGTTAATGTGTCAATCTGCTCTCAGTTTCTCTTACTCTCTGATTTCAGCCTACATATGCAATGATTCCCCAAAAAATAACAATCGCATTATTAATTCCAAGAAAAAGAGAAACAGAAAAAAAGTGTAAACTGCAATAATTAGTTATTCTTATATTTCTTTTGTGCCGCACCAAGTGGGAGGAATTCCATTACACTTTTTTCAAAATCTTCATACAATCAGATAAAGTCTACCAATTTATATTTCCATAACAGAAAACCAATGTCAACCTCAAATCATAGGTTCTTTAACTGTAAAGGGACATGCTATTCAGTTAATTGTAGTGATTATGGTGCATTGAGTTTTACGGTGTCATACTCTACTGCCTGTCAAACGGTTTTGTAGCAGTTTGACAAAAGCCAAGGCTCTCCCTACCATCCACAGCTAGGTCCCTTCACAGCCACATTATAGGTTTTAACCCCCTCCCCCCCAGGAGCACTGGAATAACTCACCACCAATGCTTTGTCATCCAAGATCAAAATGACTCGCAGACTGACTTCAGATTTTAGCTCACCATTTTCAACCTCTGTTTTATTCTTAGCTTAATTGGTGAGAAAGCAAAATGGCAGGACACAAATATAGCACATGTGGTGAGCTTTGTCCACCTTTGCTGCTTATGGCCATAACGCCACCAATGACCAGATTAATATGTATAGGGCCCATGAGATCCACAAGAGGCCAGTTGTCACCAGGCCCCTATTATCAACTTCCCAAATATTACATTCCATAATACTCACCCCCCCCCCACCCCTCCCCCTTTTTTGGGGAGGGAGTATTGAAGTAGAACAGCATAGCCTTAAAAACCTAAAACCCTGCAAAGGAAAGAATGAACTATTTACCCGTCAATATCTTGGTTAAAGATCTTACTTTTTTTTTTTTCTTCAGCCCAAAAAAATTGGTTGTAAAAAAAAAAACTTTACAACCCAATGCAATTATAGGAATATAATATATACAGATATATTTTAAATCACACACTAAAACCCCACCTGATTTAAGTACGGTAATCAAGATCCTTCAATTTGCACTTTCAGCACCCCATAAGTGAGTATGTCATCAATCCTCTCTTCGCGTTCGCGGTGACACTGAAAGGGATTATTTTCATCCTTGCATGTAGTGATGGGGAGGACTAAACTTTATGCCATAAAATGGGATTCTTTACATCCAGAAAATTGCAACGCCATCTACTGAATGCGTAATGGTAGTGCAGTTTCTAGTGTTTCCTAAGAGTGGTTTTCTGTGTCTGGAGGCTATATTCTGCCTCATCAGCTCTGATACTCCATTAAGTAAATATCATTTTAATGGATCTTTACTGATACACCAATTCTTTTTTGGGCAACTCCACTTAGAAATCACCTTAATAGTTACTGAGATCTGTCATTTGTTAGATTAATATACGGCTAGATAAGAGGAACATGGAAGAAACCATTTGTTTATCACAGCATGTTCTTCAACAATAGAATAAATCTTTTCATAACCAGACAACATGTGCTTAAATACTTACGTTTTGAACACAGATCTCCTTGGTAACCCTTAGAACACTTGCATTTATTTCTGCCGCTGCATTTTCCCCCATTTCTGCATGGTTGGTGGCATTTACCTAAAGGAACCCACAAACATTTAAATTCTTAGTTTCCTTTGTACGTCATGGTAAGGTCACCAAAGTAACCATTTAAAGTAATTATTAGTAAAGCTTTGAAATAAACAGCAATCATCGTTATCCTTCAAGGTAATTGGAAAATCCACTTTAAGCCTGTTGTTTATTTCACAGTATTTATTTTCATTCCTTTGAACTGTGACTCTTAGCATGTACAAGACATGCAGTAATGTATCATGCTCATTTTTCAGACCAAAATATGCTTAAACCCTTCTGCGACTTTAATTATTGCAGAATATAAACCTTAAAAGCGAAAATAGCATTAGATCTACGAAATCTCACAGAATTTTCAGTTTTTTTTTTCTGTATATAAAATGCCATGTTACTCACTTCAACTTAAATGGAAAAGGTGCATTTAACTGGATTATTGTAATAGGTACATTAAAAAAAAATTGTATTAAAGATAAAAGACAATTTTAAAAGAGACACCATTGTGATTACCGTATATACTCGAGTATAAGACGAGTTTTTCGGCACATTTTTTGTGCTGAAAAACCCCCACTCATCTTATACTCGAGTCAATGTCTGTATAATGCCTGAAACTTACATTGCCATAATACAGACCAGGACCGCCGGGCTCATCTGTTTTTCGTAATGTCTGTATAATGCCTGAAACTTACATTGCCATAATACAGACCAGGACCACCGGGCTCATTTCAAGCCCGGCGGTCCTGTTGGGGCCTGGCAGCGAGCTGTGAATTAACTTTTCCTGCAGCTCCTGTCAGCTCTCTTCTCTCTCCCCCGGTCTGGTCAGCTCCCCTGTAAATCTCGCGAGAGCCGCGGGGTCAGAGCGTTTCCACAGGTTACCATGGCAACACTCCGCGCGGCACTCACACCGCGAGACTTGCAGTGGAGCTGACAGGGGAGCTGACCAGACCGGAGGAGAGAGAAGGGAGCTGACAGGAGCTGCAGGAAAGGTAAGTTACAGCTCTCTGCCAGCCCCCCTACTACACAGCCCATCCATTGGACCACCAGGGAATGAGAGCCCCCCTCCCTGGCCATGTATCAAGCAGGGAGGGGGTACAAATAAAAATAAAGAAAAATTTAAATAATAATAAAATAAAAATAAAATAATAATATTAAAAATAATAATAATAAAATAAAAATAAAATATTAATAATATAACAAAAAAAATTAAAATAATAATTAAAAAATAATAAAAATGCCCACCCCCCCACCAAGGCTCTGCATCACATACACACACTGCATTCATACACACACACACCGCATTCATACAAACACACTGCATTCATACACACACACACACACTGCATTCATTATATACACACACTGTAAATAAATATTCAATTCATATAATTTTTTGGGGATATAATTTTATTTAGAAATTTACCAGTAGCTGCTGCATTTCCCACCCTAGTCTTATACTCGAGTCAATAAGTTGTCCCAGTTTTTTTGGGTAAAATTAGGGGACTCGACTTATATTCGGGTCGACTTATATTCGAGTATATACGGTAATTTGTTCTATTATACTAACACCTTCACTGCTACATGTGTACATGCCAATAGTGTCATTTTAGAATCCATACAAAATATATCACAATAAATTAACTTTACCAATATTCCTCATTGAGATTACACCAAATTTCTTATGCAGGGGGATTGTAAATAAACCTTTTTCCATCCAGCACAGAGCCATGCACAAATCACCGCACGCAGATCCCTAAATTATATTTGGGGGGTAGAGAGGTAGGAAGGTATTCACACAGCCATGCCTGATTTTAGCCAGGCAACTGTATTTACCTTTTATGGCCATTATGCCATATGTTTGTATTTTGCTGGCATTTTGTCAATCTGCATTTCAAAAATACCAGCATATTAAAGGGACACTGTAGGCACGCAGACCACTTCAGCTCATTGAAGTAGTCTGGGTGTTGTGTCCCTTTTGCACTTAGTGCTGCAACAATGTTAAACATTGCAGCACTAAATGCAAAAGGGACCGGGCACCCAGACTAGAGGGTTTCCGGATTCGTAACGGACTTTTGGTCCGTTATCTGACGCTGGACGTCCTCACAAACCTCCAGCGCCAGATTTTCCCCATAGGAAAGCATTGAATAATGTTTTACTATGGGGAGGTCCAATGCATGCACGGCCCTTGCCGCTCATGCACATTAGGTCTCCCCCGCCGGCTGACGTCGGCGGGGGAGGAGCGTGGGCGGAGCCTGACCCAGTGCCGGGGACATCGGCACTGCATTCAGGTAAGTGGCTGAAGGGGTTTTAACCCCTTCAGTCCCGCGGGAGGGAAGGGGCAAAGGAGGGGGGCACTCAAGGAGCTCAGTGCCAGGAAAACGGGTTTGTTTTCCTGGCACTATAGGATCCCTTTAAATACCTGCACATAGGAGAGATAAATTTTATTTTTGTTTCACAACTACTAAATGTTACAATATTATGTATTGTATGTATACATACATTTTTCAAAACTTGTGTGAAGTATTTCAAGAAGACAACATTTTACTAATATGTTGTACTCTTGTTTAATATTTCTGCAAATGTTGAACAAATAAATGAAACAATAACATTCTGTACACCAATTTTTAACCCCTTAAGGACCAAACTTCTGGAATAAAAGGGAATCATGACATGTCACACATGTCATGTGTCCTTAAGGGGTTAAAGGATCACTATAGTGTCAGGAAAACAAACTAGTTTTCCTGACACTATAGCATCCTTGGGGGACCATCACCCTCCGGGTCCCCCTCCCGGACCCTCACCATCAGGGTCCCCCTCCCGCTGGGGCAGTGGCGTACTAAGGGGGGGGCGGTCCGCCCCGGGTGCCACTGACTAGGGGGGTGCCATGACGTCCGGTGTCATGTGTCACCCCCCGGCCCCCATCATTACGCTGCGCACAGCCGCAGCACCTGAAGGGGAGGAGTGTTGCGGGCCGCGGCGTCGCGCAACGTGATGACGTCGTGCGCAGCGCCGTCAGCCCGCCTTCACGGATCTTCAGCGGAAGGATCCGGGCGGTGAGGCACCCAGTCGGTCAAGGCATCAATAAAATGTAAGTAGTAATTTTATGTGATGGGGCTAAATTAATTAAAGGTGGGGGGGGGGGTGGATAATGGATTAAAGAATTAAAGGGGAGGGAGGTTTAATTAAGGGGGGTGTATTAATTAAGGGGGGTGTAATCATTAAGGGGGTGTATTAATTAAGGGGGGTGTATAATTAAGGGGGGAGTGAGTATTAAGGGGTGTATTAATTAAGGGAGTGTATTAATTAAGGGGGGTGTATTAATTAAGGGGGTGTATTGATTAATTAAGGGGGGAGTATTAATTAAGGGGGTGAGTATTAATTAAGGGGGTTTATTAATTAAGGGGGGTGTATTAATTAAGGGGGGAGTGAGTTAATTAAGGGGGGTGTATTAATTAAGGGGGTGTATTAATTAAGGGGGGGTGAGTATTAATGAAGGGGGTGTATTAATTAAGGGGGGAGTGAGTATTAATTAAGGGGGGTGTATTAATTAAGGGGGGAGTGAGTATTAATAAAGGGGGGTGTATTAATTAAGGGGGTGTATTAATTAAGGGGGGTGTATTAATTAAGGGGGGTGTATTGATTAATTAAGGGGGGAGTATTAATTAAGGGGGGGTGAGTATTAATTAAGGGGGGGGTGGATTAATTAAGGGGGTGTATTAAGGGGGTGTGGGTTAATTAAGGGGGGTGTATTAATTAAGGGGGTGTGGATTAATTAAGGGGGTGTGGATTAATTAAAGGGGGTGTATTAATTAAGGGGAGAGTGAGTATTAATTAAGGGTGGTGTATTAAGGGGGAGTGAGGATTAATTAAGGGGTGATTGGATTAATTAAGGGGTGAGTGGATTAATTAAGGGGGATGTATTAATTAAGGGGGGAGTGAGTATTAATTAAGGGGGTTTATTAATTAAGGGGGTGTATTAATTAAGGGGGGAGTGAGTTAATTAAGGGGGGTGTATTAATTAAGGGGGTGTATTAATTAAGGGGGGGTGAGTATTAATTAAGGGGGGTGTATTAATGAAGGGGGTGTATTAATTAAGGGGGGAGTGAGTATTAATTAAGGGGGGTGTATTAATGAAGGGGGGAGTGAGTATTAATTAAGGGGGGTGTATTAATTAAGGGGGTGTATTACTTAAGGGGGGTGTAATAATTAAGGGGGTGTATTAATTAAGAGGGTGTATTAATTAAGGGGGTGTATTAATTAAGGGGGGTGTATTGATTAATTAAGGGGGGAGTATTAATTAAGGGGGAGTGAGTATTAATTAAGGGGGGTGTGGATTAAGGGGGGTGTATTAAGGGGGTGTGGGTTAATTAAGGGGGGTGTATTAATTAAGGGGTGTGTGGATTAATTAAGGGGGGTTTATTAATTAAGGGGAGAGTGAGTATTAATTAAGGGTGGTGTATTAAGGGGGAGTGAGTATTAATTAAGGGGGTGTATTAATTAAGGGGGTGTATTAATTAAGGGGGGTGTATTGATTAATTAAGGGGGGAGTATTAATTAAGGGGGGAGTGAGTATTAATTAAGGGGGGTGTATTAAGGGGGTGTGGGTTAATTAAGGGGGGTGTATTAATTAAGGGGGGGTGTGGATTAATTAATGGGGGTTTATTAATTAAGGGGAGAGTGAGTATTAATTAAGGGTGGTGTATTAAGGGGGAGTGAGGATTAATTAAGGGGTGAGTGGATTAATTAAGGGGTGAGTGGATTAATTAAGGGGGTGTAATAATTAAGGGGTGTGTGGATTAATTAAGGGGGGTGTATTAATTAAGGGGGTGTGGATTAATTAAGGGTGGTGGAGTAATTAAGGGGGGTGTATTAAGGGGGAGTGAGGATTAATTAAGGGGGTGTATTAATTAAGGGGTGTGTGGATTAATTAAGGGGGTGTATTAATTAAGGGAAGTGTTGATTAATTAAGGGGGTGTATTAATTAAGGGGGAGTGAGGATTAATTAAGGGGGGTGTATTAATTAAGGGGGGTGAGGATTTATTAAGGGGGGTGTATTAATTAAGGGGGTGTGGATTAATTAAAGGGGGCTGTGGATTAAAGGGGGAGGTTTAAATAATGGGGGTGCAGGTTTTTTTTGATTAAGGGGGTTGCAGTATTCTATTTATTAAGGGAGGATGTGCACTGCAGCTTTTTGTTTTTTTGTTAAGGGTTTTTTATTAAGGGGGTGTGCAGGGTTTTTTATTAAGGGGGTGTGCAGGATTTTTATGTGTAGGGAGTGAATGAAATGTATGTGATCGGGGTGCAGGGTTTTTATGTGTAGGGAGTGTATGAAATGTATGTGATCGGGGTGCAGGGTTTTTATATGAAGGGCGAGACAAGGGGCTTTGTAGAAAGGGGCAGGGCAGGAGTTTTCTAGAAGGTTCTCACCAGCCCCTTTCTACAAAAGCACTGGTATTGAAAATATTGAAAAAATAGAAAAAATATGTGGGTGTTTTCTTACATTTTTATTATGGGGGGGTGGGGGGGGGGGGTGTGCCACACTCAGGGTCCGCCCCGGGTGCCAAATGCTCTAGGTAAAAACCCCTTCAGCAGCTTACCTTAATCTAGTGCTGGGCTCCCTCTGCGCTGGTGACCTCTCCTCCTCTGTCAGCTCCTGAGTGGAGCGGAATGCGCATGCGCGTCAAGAGCCCCGTGCGCATTCAAACAGTCCATAGGAAAGCATTTCTCAATGCTTTCCTATGGACATTCTTCATGTTGGATGCGAAACGTCGCAGAAGCGCCTATAGCGGCTGTCAGGAAGACAGCCACTAGAGGTTGGATTGACCCTGGTATGTAAACATAGCAGTTTCTCTGAAAACAGCAGTTTCAGAGAAACTGCTATGTTTCACTGAGGGTTAATCCAACCTCTAGTGGCTGTCTCACTGACAGTTGCTAGAGGCGCTTCTGCGATTCTCACTGTGAAAATCACAGTGAGAAGTCGCTGGACGTCCATAGGAAAGCATTGAGTAATGCTTTTATATAGGCTGTTTGAATGTGCGCATTAGGATCTGACGTTGGCAGTGGGTGGAGAGTTCCCCAGCACAGAGGGAGCCTGGTGCTGGAGAAAGGCAAGTGGCTGAAGGGGTTTTCTCTGAAACTGCTATGTTTACATGTGAAGGGTTAAAGCCAGAGGGACCTGGCACCCAGACCACTTCATTGAGCTGAAGTGGTCTGGGTGACTATAGTGTCCCTTTAATTATATATATGTTAAATAACCGATTAGTTGCAAATGTATGTGTTGGGTTTACATCACATTGTTCAAACAAATGTTTTAAGTGGGGTATTTTTAACTAAACAACTAGTTATGGTCACTAGTGAACTGATATGTAAAATTGAGATGATAGTTTTCAAAACAAATGATTTTTTTTCTGATTTTTATTTTCACAACTGTACTATTTTACCATGTGTAGGTTAGGTTGCATTTATATGTTACTTCATCTTATATAGTTTTATTTTTTTTTAAAAATAATTTGTTTTATCTCCAACGTTTAAAAGACTATATACAAACTTCTTGTGGACAATGACATGAAACCTCTTTAACTTACCTTCCCGTTGGAAAAAAACTGTTAGTCCAACTTTGACCTTAGTCTAAGTATGTCAGTGAGACATGCAATGGAAAAATGTCTCGGTGACACAGGACCCTTCAGTGCCCGGTATCCACTCAGCCAACCCTAGTCCTGTCTAATACAGAGACCTTATTCTTATGTTATGCTACCATTTTTGGAAAACTGTATTCCCAGAAAGGCCACGGGCTCCTTACAGATTCAGAGAAGAGGGTAAACGAGATACTATATTGGCTGTAAAGCATTCTAACCACCCAGATTACTATAAAGAATAAACAAGTGTATATATGTTCATATTTTTAGGTATCCATGAGCTGCAATATGTATCAAAAGTTGTATCCTAATTCTACGTGAAACCATGTTTCAAAAGTTTTAATTAGACCCTCTGATCTTTTTTCTTTTAACCCCTTAAGGCCACATGACATGTGTGACCTGTCATGATTCCCTTTTATTCCAGAAGTTTGGTCCTTAAGGGGTTAAAGAAAAATAGCTTAATAGTGAAAGGGTTGCCATTACTTTTTAAAGATTTTAAATAAGGTTAAAATTTTTAAATTGGGTTGAAAATAGAAGAGTTTAAAATAATGGGGACCATATCATGATAAGTGAATGTGAAATTATTAATTTCATCACAGCTGTTACGTGTATGCACTTCTTAGCTTCAAACACCGATCCATTTAATGGTGGCATCTTTGAAACACTTTGATGCCAAACCGATTTCGTTTGATCTTGACAGAAATACAAACAGTAAAGGCTTGTGAGTCACTGGGGATATAATTACATGCTTTTTAACTTAACGCAGGCAAAGGTCACATGATCATATCATTTACATTAAACACAATTAATTCTGTTCAAGCAAACATCACAGAAATTAAGCACTTACTGTTTTCGCACTGATCGCCCTCAAACCCAGAAGGACAGATGCACTTTCCTGGGTAGAAGCAGGTCCCGCCATTCAGACAAGTTGTTGTACAGTTTACTGAATAAAAATACATATTTTAGAATGAAATACTTTCTTTTTATATCGATCATATTTAAGTATAATACTTTGGTAAAAATTAACTATTAAATAATAAACTGTAATTTTTACTTTTAACTGAGTCAATGGTACATACAAAATCAGTTATTTTTTCATAGCTTACAAAAAAGTTTATATTATAATGACTAGTGCTTTTTGATGCCATCCTACCGGTCTCGTACTCAAAGGTGCTATTCTGAAATGGAATGTCCCATTCATATGGGCTGAAAGCATTTGGATTAATCTGAAAGTAATAATTGTTTTTTTTTTTTACAATACTACCCACCTCTTTTAAAAGAAAATTGCCACCAGCACCGGAATCCTGTTTTCATGATGTTGCTAGTCATTTTTAGGTTTTTAACATTTTGTAAATTAACTGTAGACTTCATTACAGATTAGTTCATGGTGGCTGGAATGATTTTGATCCTTACAGTATAGAATAAATTGGATTTTGTCTGCATGTATTAGATCAGGTAAAAATGATCAAATTCAGCAAATTCAGAATTCGGTTGATCCAACTGGATTTTTAGCAGTTGCTCGGATGGACTCGGTGTCTGGATTAAAATCAGTGCTTTCCTATCCAAATCCTATACAAATTATAGGATTTAGAAAATGTACAAAGTACAGATTTTAATAAAATTCGGAACAGAATGCATTCGGTAGCATGCACATTTGCAAATTAGCATTCATTTGCAATTTTGCAAGTAAATTCATAATTTGAAGAACTATTCGTACGCAGACAGCGCTAGCGGACAAATAGTTAAAAATCCTCAGTGTTACCAGGGTTAATTATGTTGCGGTTGGCCACTGCTTGCTAGCCAGCCACCACATTAAATAGATAAAAATAATAACAATTAAATAAATAAAAAGCCTATGGGGGTCAATAAGACTCCAATATTACTATAGGGGAGGTATTTCACCTCCCTATGCTCCCACCTGCTGGGCATGTCTTCTAAATTTTCAAACAAGAGACTAGGCAGCCATTGCGATGGGGCCTGTTACATAATGGGAATGATACGCATGATTTTTTAAAATCTGGGCCCAGGTTTGAAACATTTTGGCCTGGATTTGAAACTTTCCGTCAGGATTTCAGCTGTCCCGAAGTATTCGGTCCTGCGGAAATCCACATCAAATTCAGGCCCATTCAGCACCCGAACTGCAAAATCTGGACACCGTTGAATAGCGTGACCGATGTCCAGATTTTACAGTCCAAAAGGCCCCATACACAGCTGGATGATTTTGCCCTATTCGGTATGGAGCCATTCGAATTTTAGTGAATAACCCTGAAAATATTTTCGAATGCCTTCTGTTTATTTGTTTTTTGTGTATTTTTTTTAAATCAAGAATTGGCACTTTCATCAACAAAAATAAAATCTAAAACAGCTAGAAAACATTAGCATGTGCAATATAGTTTGCATTCTAAACATAGGCTGGGTACAGGCGGCCGAAGGTACATTGTAACACCTATCTGCCAAGCTGACGGCTGCTGGCATCAATACCTTTATCGCAGTTGACTCCATAATAGCCAGGTGGACAGATGCACAATCCAGGTGTAACACAGAGTCCACCATTCATACACCGCGGCATGCACAGCGCTACAGCAGAAACAATGGGAAGAGAACAAAGCAGAGCGGTTTTCATTATTTATGTGACTGTTTAACATGTAAGCACCAGCCACGACTCTCTAAACAACAGTTGCAATGCAAGTGTAGGCACCTCATGCAATGCACTTCCATCAACCCACCTACCATGTATCACTCATCACTTACCCCAGATGCTGTAGATTGACCTATCTCTAGATGGGAAAAGCAAGTCACTCAAGGACACTACTAATAATCCACTGGTTTTCAGTACAATACGCTAATGAATAGAGAGGTTCAAACTATAGAAGAGTGTGATTCTAAGAGTACTGTATCTTAATCCCTGTAAAATGGTCTGTATGCCATGCTAAATAGGCAGCTGACTGAGTAGACTTTCTGGCTTGTGATAGGCTTAAAAGAAAATCCAAAGGTCAGGAAGTGAAATTCTGCAATTGTTAAAGGGTTAAATGTTGTAATTTGGGGATAACATAAAGCCATAATTTCATATTAAAGAATGACGGCCCCTGTACGGATAATAATGTAATGTGAAAAAAACCTTTTGATATTCAATATTGACTTGCTTTTAGGTGGATAATCCACGTTAGCGAACAATCAGGCATTGCACTTCAGACAAGGCAATAGTATGCTAGCCCATTCATTAATTATCATGTTTTACTTTAATCCCTATCATTTATCAATGGTCACCAAAGTACAGTGGGACCTCGGTTTACAAACGCCTCGGTTAACATAATTTTCGGTTTACAAATGAAAATCCATAAAAAATAATGCTTTGGTTTACAAATTTGTTTCGCAATACACAATTGCACCTGGGTGGTTTATAGCACCGCCCCCTGCATGCTGGAGCCTGTGGGTAGCACGTGGCGTCAAGTGTGGAGGTGTTGGAGCGGCTTTTGCATCACATTTTGGAGCCATTCTGGAAATTGTTTGAAGTTGTTTTGGGACTTTTTGGTGCATTTCTCAAGCTGTGGAAAGGTAGGGAGCTGCATTGTGGGTTGGTTTCCATGCCAGCTCATTTTGACTTATTTCTGACCTCCAGAACGGATTAATTGGTTTTCAATGCATTCCTATGGGAAACCGTGTTTCGGTTTACAAATGTTTCGCAATAAGAAACGTCCCGGAGAACGCATTAAATTCGTAAACCGAGGTCCCACTGTAATTGCAATAGAGAGTTTCTTGGAAGGTATTGGATTCACAGACTTATTCGATCATATCCCTTTTTTCTTTTTATGTTCTAGAGCAGCGTTCTTGTTAGATTGTATCGTACATGCCACATTGGCACACAAAAAGGCAGAGAAATCCCACAACTCCATAAACAGAAGATGTGGTTATAGTTAGAAAAACAAGACTGTGAGAATTGCATGGAACAGGCTAAGAATATATGTAAAACAGTAATTTTATTATGTAACAAAATCATGTGAATTTATATTTGTTTGCTTTCTGGTGTGCTTCACACTTGTGTTCACTAATGACCATCAATGGACTTTTCAATCGTCTTCTGCGCACGGTTTGCAGAGCCCCACTAGTGCTCTATATCTTAGATTTGGAATGCAAATAACTATATGCGCCTACTGATCTGCTCAATGGCTTTGCAAACTTCACCATATTTGTGAGTATTTTATATTTTGCATTAAAGATTTATACACTGTGCTTCCTGATGTGTCACCCCGATACTCTAGTGTTTGATGACTAAGTTTGGTGATAAATGGAAAGAAGTAGAGCCATACCTTTTTCACAGTGCGGTCCGTAAAACCCATCAGGACATTCGCAGACATGCCTGTCGTTGCAGAATCCCCCATTCCTGCATCCACCCGGACATTTTGCTTTAGACAGAAGAAGGTTTTAACATTTTTAAAGAATACTGATGCATTTTTTCTTTAACAGATTTTCGACGCCATATATATTTCAAAACCAATGTAGTTACTACTTAAAGGACCACTATAGGCACGCAGACCACTTCAGCTCAATTAAGTGGTCTGGGTGCCAGGTCCCTCTAGTTTTAACCCTGCAGCTGAAAACAGCAGTTTCAGAGAAACTACTATGTTTCACTGAGGGTTAATCCAGCCTCTAGTGGCTGTCTCACTGACAGCTGCTAGAGGCGCTTCTGCAATTCTCACTGTGAAAATCAGGTCACGCATTTAGGCTGGAAGAAAGTAGATTTAATCTAAGGCAAAGAATTTTATTTACAGTAAGAGCAATAAGGATATGGAATTCTCTGCCTGAAGAGGTGGTTTTATTAGAGTCCGTACAGATGTTTAAACAGCAATTGGATAAATACTTCCAAAAACATAACACACAGGCATATCATTTATAATTAGTGGGGTAATAGCTGCTTGATCCAAGGAGATATCTGACTTCCAATTTGGAGTCAAGAAGGAATTCTTTCCTAGTTTGTGGCAAAATTGGAAGGGCTTCAGACTGGGTTTTTTTTGCCTTCTTTTGGATCAACAGCAAAAGCATATGTGAGGAAGGCTGAACTTGATGGACGCAAGTCTCTTTTCAGCTATGTAACTATGTAACTATGTAACATTGGCTATTCATTACTGATATGTCAACTCCTGGATCGACTGGTCATCACACGAACCAGAATTGAGTTCATTAAAGTGGCTGAAGTAGTATCTGAAATAGTCTATGCATCGTCATATAGTATGTTAAAATAGTTTTCATTCCATTCATCAGTTTTTGTTTTTTTTTATTTAAATAAATAAATATATAAACAATCAGCGAGTTCAAAGAATAGTTTTCTCTTCTTTTGATTGGCTACTGACATTACATGTTTTCTGCAGTTTTTTATTTTTTTTGTTTTCCAAGAGGCTGTGTGATGAGTTCCAAGATGGCCACCTGACCTCCACTTTAAAAATGGCCAGATTTTCAAACACCAATTTCAGCTCAATTTACTATTGCAGGGTTGTATAAAAATGATATTACTTTACTTGCATTAATATTTAGAATTGATTTATGGAGCAAAATGTTAGGTGACAGTGTCAGTTTAAATGTTAAATATAGTAGCACCAGAACAGTAGACAGGGTGGTTACCCACACACGATAAACTGTATGCGTTTGAGTTACCTTGCTGACATGTTTTGAAAAATATGGCATTCTGCGGTGTTTGGAGGATAACATTGCCTTCGGAATTCATGACGATCACATTCACTTCGAAGGCTGCAACTCCATCTTGATTACCAAGGCACGGGAATCCAACCTGCACAACTAGGGCAGAACAGAATGGGTGTCTCAAACAAAAGAAAAAGGGAAATGAGAACAGTCTATATAATTTGGAACCACAGCTGACTTGGAGAATTTTTCCAGTTCAGATATTTTTGGCTTTCAATTTGAAATTAACTTTGAATTCTGGTCAATTCTCACTTTAGTAAATAACTTTGTAAATGAGCAGAAAAACATCAAAATTCCCAGCGCAAGTTTAAAAAAAGTAAAAAATAAATAAAATAAAAGCAAACACCACACACACAGATATAAAACCATAGATGTCAGGCTGCCTTAACATCGTAAGACATAGTTCACAAACATTTGTAGTAGCACAATTAGTCATTATATTTATAAATATCAGTGCTACAGCTTGTAGATGCTAAAGGATATATCACAAGATGTGCACGTGCTTACAAACATAGCATGGCTTACAAAGAAACATACACTGCCCCCCATACACACATACACTGCCCCCCATACACACAATTACCCCCCATACACACATTGCCTTCCCATACACACACACTGCCATACCATACACACAAACTGCACCCTTCACACACATTGTACCCCTCACACACTGCCCCACAAACATTGTACCCCTCACATAACCTGCCCCTACACACACTTTACCCCTCGCAAACACATTATACTCATCATACAACCTGCCCCCACACACACACTGCCCCCCCCCCACACACTGTACCTATTACGCACAAGCTGTCCCACATACACACACACTGTGCACCCCACACACACGCACACTGCACCCCTTCCACACTGCATACTGCACCCCTCAAACACGCACCCCTTACACACACACACTGCACCTCTCACACACATGCACGCTGCACCCCTCACACACATGCAAACTGCACAATGCACCCCTCACACACTCACCCCTCACACGCACCTAACAACTCACACACACATATTGCACCCCTCACACACACAACTGCCCCTATCCCCTTCTATAGACCCTATCCCGGCAGATCCCAGGTAAGTTGTCAAACTGTTCTTAAACAGTAGTGGTTATTGTGCCTGGATTATTTCTTTAAATAATCTACCAGTGCCCCTACCAAGATTAGGTTCTGGATCTGCGCTTGAACGGCAAGCATTTCTGCTAAACATCGACCCAGTATATGCCGCTGCACTGTACATATATACAACCTAGAATCTTTTTTGACTTGAGGCGCCTTGGAAAAATATAAAAATATTAAGGGCGCCTTGAACCTAAAACGTTTGGGAACCACTGGCTTAGACATATGCAGAATTTGACAGATCCCAACCAGGACTGTCTTACCTTATCCAGTACACTTTATACATATGAAGAGGTAACATAAAAACTTATTGAATAGGAAAATACTTGCTTATTGAAAGCAGGATATGATAAGAAATAAATAGGGTATTTGTTTCTTAGGAAAAATAGGTTTTTATATTCAGATTTAAGATTCAAGTTTATGACACTAGGGGCGCAGTCGTGCTCTTCATATTACCAAGCTTCACAAAGCAAAATGCTGGCAGTTAATAACAAAGCCAATAATGTAATAATATTTCAAGCAAAAAAATATGCTTTTTAAGTAAAAAAGTCAAAAGTAAAAAATCCAGAAAGTGATTTTATCCACTGTAGATCTGAGACTCAAAGGGTTGAAGCCATACAAATTACTTTCAGAATAATGATTCACCATCACCTTTGTGTTATCTGAGAATTATTCACCATTCACCATTAGAACTTGGTCTACTACAAACCAATACACCTTTCAATGAGCCAGTGTAAAGAATGATCACCAACCAGGATCCAGACATTACCTAGTCAAAAGCATTTCACACATTGCTCACTGCTCTATAGTCACCAGAACAACTTTAGCTTAACAAAGCGGTTTTGGTGTATAGAGCATGCCCCTGCAGTTTCACTGATCAACTCCCTGCTATTAATGAGTTAAATCGCTTTGTTTATGCAGCCCAAGCCACACCACTCCTGAAGATTCTAACAACCTCCATGAAAAAAAAGATTTCATAAAAATAAAAAAATAAATGTAATTCTTTATTTTTGGTCGTGCGTGAAAATACATTGCAGCCTGCGATGCCACAACAGCAATCGCAAGAGTTAGTCATATACACAATGAAACAGCGAGCAGAACAACAGAAACAACTATGGTTTGATAACGTTTCAATTCGATTGAATAGCACAATATTTTAGATTTAGTATACAGTTGCTAACTATGCTTTTTTCCATAGGTTTATTATGTCGATAGTGTTAATAAACTGTTCGCAAAACTTGTGATGGCCCTGTGAGAGGTAGTACAGTTTAAGTGTTAGTACATATTGGGCAGGTTAGTAAGAAAGTTGCTAAACATGCTTAGTATTTGCTTAGCCTGGTATGTGCTGTTAGTGAGCATTAGGGAACATGCTATATCAATTGACTGGCCTACCACGCTTGGGAATAGAGCTAGTTATGCAGTAACAGGCTGATCTACAGGTAAGACAATTAGGAGGGAACATTAGTACCGCTGGGTATGTGACATGCAATAATAATAATGTAAGCACTCAAGTCCCGCTCTGTTGTCCAGTATGGCAGCTGGCAGAATAGGAACTGCTATCCCCCACCCTGTACCATTAATGTGCTTGTACAGGCAGTCCAGTCCTTAGCCCGGCATGGTGAGGATTGTGCACTGGAACTTAGGGCCCCATCAGCCAATACCTCAGCTCGGCATAGCTGTGACTGTTAAGTCCCTGGAAACTACTGGATTCGCTTGGGCGTGGGTCAGTGGCAGTTCAGGGCATGGGTTGCGTTCGCCATCCCGCCTGCCCCGTGTCTCGCTGAGGGCCGGCAGCCATGTACCCCGGACCTGGAGTTCCCCGACCGAGTCCAGTTTCTTCTCCTCTGGGAGGCGGTGGAAGCCCCGGTTAGTCGAGCGCCTCTTGCAGGGTCTGCGTTTCTGCCGCTGTGGGTGGAGGTCCCTGTAGACACTCCGCTTAGGTGAGCTGCGTGTGTGCGGCTTAGGTGCGTGGCGGGTGGTTGTGACCGGTGGTTCCATGCGCCTCCGCTTGCTCTGCTTTCCTCCAGTCGCCGCTTTAGTCCGACCTCCAGCCGTCGCCAGAAACGGGTGAAGATCTCATCTATGCGTTGTAGCATGCTGTCGATCCGGGCACATCCGTCTTGCTTGGCTGGCTGCTGCCGCTCGCCACGTGTGGAGAGTGCGTCTGCCATTTTGGGAGGTAGTGTTGCTTCCCAGGTGTAAGCGGTTTCAGTGGCCCGCCCTCAGCTGGGTGAGTAAGGCTGCTGTGTGTGGACCGGGATAGCCCCCGTTGGTTCAGGGGGGGGGGGGGATATTGTTTCACTGGGGTCCCAGTCTCTGCTTATGTGCCCGGAGAGCGGTCATCTCTCCGTGGCCCAATCTCATGTAGGCCGCAGGCCTCGTTGTGGCAGGTCGACTGTTGAGGAGCTTGAGAGAGGCACCGTTCAATGCAGCAGCCTCTACTGGATACGAGTACCATGTTCTGCGGTCTGTGAGCGTTGAAATTCGGGGATAGTGCCCCGTTTTTGGTCCCCAAATGTGGGAGCTTATGCTGGACACGTCTGGGCTGCTTGGTTGCTTGGCTCCGCCCCCAAAAGATTTCATTTTTAAAGGGCTGTTAATTTAACTTTACTCAGGTACAGGAGGCTGCTACATGCTCCTGCAAGCAATTAACAGAGCAGGAGATAACTTCTAAATTAAGCACACTGCGCAATAGGAAAAGCTTAATAATTAATGATTGACTAATATTTCAGCTTGTATTCTGGTTTGGACTTGTATTTGTCATGGAATAAGTTCACATACAAGGATTCAAGTCAACTCCAACTGGAAGAAGAAAGAACACACCCTGGGATTCAGCTCCTCACTGTTTAAATGTAAAGCACTTGGAAACATGGTCCAAAAATGCAGGTATCATATCATGAGAGTGAAGAATGCAGTACTTCTAAAAAAGTCAATGTTTGACATATATTTTGACATATATTTGTATAAACCAGCGTTAATTTTGGCGGCACATTTCAATTTAGTTTTAGTCATAGTCTTTTGACTAAAAGCCATTTTAGTTTTAGTCGACTAAATCTCCAGTAGACTTTAGTCGTCAACACTAAAATCTAATGGGTTTAGTTAAAGCCTCTATCTGTCTCTTTTTCCCCTTTCCCTCTGTGTGTCTTTGTGTCCTCCAAGCCCCTGCAGGTCTCTATCTCCTAAGCTCTGGTCTTTCTCTTTTGCCCCTTCCACAGCCCCTCTGTGCAGAGTTAATTTTGGCGGCAAATTTTGATTTAGTTTTAGTCATAGTCTTTTGACTAAAATGTCATTTTAGTTTCAGTTGTATTTTAGTCATCTGAATTGTTTTAGTTTTAGTCTAGTTTTAGTCAGGGCTGGACTGGCCCACCGGGATACCAGAAAATTTCCCAGTGGGCCAGCACACTATCGGCCACCTAGTGCAGCACAATTACAGAGTAACCGACAGGAGGGGACACGCTCCCCTCCTGACGGTCACAGAATGTAGCGTGGGTGAGCAGGTAGACCGAGCAGCACCTGTTCCCCTACCTGGTCTGACAGGAAGTGCTCACAAAGAGCACATGACTGCTTCCTGTCAGACCGGGTAAAGTGAGCAGGAGCTCCTCCAACCGGCCTGCTCGGCCACGCTACAGCAAGGGGAGTTGGGGGGAAATAATGGGACATCTGGGGGGGGGGGCACTAATGGGTCACCTGGGATCTGGGGACTAATGGGATACCTGGGGGGAAACTAATGGGGGTGTGGGGGGAGAGGGAAACTAATGGGACACCTGGGGGCTTGAAACTAATGGGACACCTGGGGGTTGGGTGGGGGGGGAAACTAATGGGGCACCTGGGGGTGGGGGGGAACTAATGGGACACCTGGGTGCTGGGAACTAATAGGACACATGCATGGGGGCTGGGGAGGAGACTAATCGGACACCTGAGGGGGGGACTAATGGGACACATGGGGGCCTGGGGGGGAACTAATGGGACACATTAAGGCTGGGGGGAGACTAATGGGACACCTGGGGGGGAACTAATGGGACACATGGGGGCTGGGGGGAAGTAACGGGACATATGGGGCCTGGGGGGGGGAGCTATAAGGACACATGGGGCTGGTATAGAATTTTTTTCCATGGCTGCTTTTCATTCCCAGTCCGGCCCTGGTTTTAGTAGATTAAATCTCAAAAATATTTTTAAAATTTTTAGTCGACAAAATTAACACTGGTATAAACTAGTTTAGACTGAGGATTTGCACTAAATGCAGGTCAGATGTGAATTTAAAGGGGGCATACCAGGCACCCTAAGACATTAGGTTCAATTTGAGGAATAAATTAGTTTATTAAACAAGTTAATTAACCATTAGATTTGTACAACAAAAAGAGGTGACAATTAAGTTAAAACACCAAGAAACGCTTGCTATGCCAATACATCTCTGCCCATGAGGCAAGTCTAACAGTTCAATAGAAAGTTAAATTTGCGTCATGATTGGCCAAGTTAATTTCTGCTTTGGGGAGCACCTCCCGGCTAAGCAAAGCCTGTAGATTTGCTGCAGTTGCAGGGTTTTCAAATGTTTTATATGTCATTTGTTTGCATTCTGGTTCTGGTATATTACTATGTAACACATTAAAAAGAGTCCCAGCTTCATAAGAAATATCCCTAGTATTCCAACTCGTCGTGTTCTATGATTAGTAAACACTGCCACCAACAGGACATGCTTCTTCGATTCATAATAAGTGATAAAATATATGAAGGGAGCTGTTGAATGTTTGCTTTTTCATTTCTAATTACCGTAATGCTAATATTACCACAATCCCTCCATCAGTCAAAGGGTGAAAGAAACACACACACTATCAAAGCTCTCAGGTATTTACCAAAGCATCAGTTTGGAATGACGTTTGAGTCACTGATGAAAATGAATGCGGATCATGGAACTGCACTCCAAACATTCCTTTTTACAAACACATTAAAGACTTAGAACACTCTTAGAAAGTGTGAAAATATATAAACAAATACCTGATCTAATGATTATGTCTTTATTACATCATGACTGTTCTTTAAACTGACACATGTTTGGAGACAGTAATAGAAGGGTTTTTAAGAATTTACCTGGAATTTAGGAGCTAGTGCGAAATTATGGAGTGGAGTCGTCAATAAGCAACACACAATCTTAGCCACACACCTCTCTACCTTTTAACATGTTTTCAGAATCACAACTATCTAATTAACCACACAATCATAGCCCAACAACCACTCCAGCTCTACATTCTCACTTACACATTCATAAATGCCCATTCACATCTTATTAACCATATACACACAAAACTAACCAAACACACATACAAATATATAGCCAGTCAATCATTCACAAACATACACTCATGCATTGACACACATTCAGTTATTCTTATTCTATTCTACAGGCGATGAGGAAGAAATTGTGAAGAAGAGACTGCAGGTCATACAGGTGATACTCGAAAAATTAGAATATTTTGCAAAAGTTAATTTATTTCAGTAATGCAACGTAAAAGGGGAAACTAATATATGAGATAGACGCATTACATACAAAGCAAGATAGTTCAAGCCGTGATTTGTCAAAAGTGCGATGATTATGGCTTACAGCTCTTGAAAACCCCAAATCCACAATCTCAGTTCATTAGAATATTGTGAAAAGGTGCAATATTCTAGGCTCACAGTGTCCCACTCTAATCAGCTAAGTAAGCCATAACACCTGCAAAGGGTTTCTGAGCCTTTAAATGGTCTCTCAGTCTGGTTCAGTAGGGATCACAATCATGGGGAAGACTACTGACCTGACAGTTGTACAGAAAACCATCATTGACACCATCCATAAGGAGGGAAAGCCTCAAAAGGTGATTGCGAAGGAAGTTGGATGTTCCCAAAGTGCTGTATCAAAGCACATTAATAGAAAGTTATGTTGAATAAAAAGGTGCACAAGCAGCAAGGATGACCGCAACCTGGAGAGGATTGTCAGGAAAAGGCCATTCAAAAGTGTTGGGGACTTTCACAAGGAGTGGACTGAGGCTGGAGTCAGTGCATCAAGAGCCACCACACACAGACGGATCCTAAACATGGGCTTCAGATGTCGTTTTCCTTTGTCAAGCCGCTCCTGAACAACAAGCAACGTCAGAAGCACCTTACCTGGGCTAAAGAAAAACAGACCTGGTCTGTTGCTCAGTGGTCCAAATTCCTCTTTTCTGATGAGAGCAACTTTTGCATCTCATTTGGAAACCAAGGACCCAGAGTTTGGAGGAAGAATGGAGAGGCACACACTGCAAGACGTTTCCACACTCTGTGTTGATTTTGGGAGCCATGACATCTGCTGGTGTTGGTCCACTGTGCTTCATTAAGTCCAGGGTCAATGCAGCCATCTACCAGGAGATTTTGGAGCACTTCATGCTTCCTTCCGCAGACGAGCTTTATGGGGATGCTGGCTCATTTTCCAGCAGGGCTTGGCACCTGCCCACACTGCCAAAAGCACCAAAGCCTGGTTCAATGACCTTGGGATTACTGTGCTTGATAGGCCAGTAAACTCGCCTTACCTGAACCCCATAGAGAATCTATGGGGCATTGCCAAGAGAAAAATGAGAGACATGAGACCGAACAATGCAGAAGAGCTGAAGGCTGCTATTGAAGCATCCTGGTCTTCCATAACACCTCAGCAGTGCCACGGGCTGATAGCTTCCATGCCACGCCGCATTGGGGCAGTAATTGCTGCAAAAGGGGCCCAAACCAAGTACTGAGTCCATATGCATGCTTATATTTTCAGAGGTCCGATATTGTTCTATGTACACTCCCTGTTTTATTGATTGCATGTAATATTCTAATTTACTGAGATTGTGGATTTGGGGTTTTCATGAGCTGTAAGCCATAATCATCGCACTTATGACAAATCACGGCTTGAACTATCTTGCTTTGCATGTAATGCGTCTATCTCATATATTAGTTTCCCCTTTTACGTTGCTTTACTGAACTAAATGAACTTTTGCACGATATTCTAATTTTTCGAGTATCACCTGTATATGGTGTGTAAAAGAGTTATGGTCTTTCTCTGCATGCTATATTGGCAGAGATATATTTAAGGATCACCTTGTTCATCTGGAATCAAAATGACAGAAGCACAGGTAAATTTTAGGAGCTCTGAAGCTGTCCCTACTAGAAGATTATGCAGAGACAGCCTTCTTTTTTGTATTCTTTGGTCAGATGACATCTTTCGATCTTCAAACAGGAAGAGAAAATGACTGATGTCAGATTCCAGCAACGTTTATATATAGTGATGTCGCGAACACGAAATTTTCGGTTCACGAACGGCGAACGGGAACTTCCGCAAACGTTCGCAAACCGGCGAACCGGGCGAACCGCCATAGACTTCAATGGGCAGCAGGGGCGGACTGACCACTTGGGCATATCGGTCATGGACCGAGGGCCCGAGGCAGCCAGGGGCCCGGCAGCAAAGCCATGCTCCAGCTGGAGAGATCAGAGATCTCTCCAACTGGAACGGCAAAAAAATAAAAAAAGTATTTTCCTTTATTAGGTTGCTGGGGCCCCTGATGCAGCGCAGGGCCCCAGCAACCTACCGCTCTTTAAATCACCCCCCTCTCACCCTCACCCGAGACCTGGCAGCTTCACCTCCTCTCTGCCAGGTCTCCTCCTTCCTGTCCCATGCGGCTCTGTGTGATGGGAGAGGCGGAGCCAGGAAGTGACATCACTTCCTGTATTCTCCTCTCACACAGAGCCCGATCACAGCCACCGGGGGAGGGAGCAGCAGCCTGGGAGAGAAGAGGGAGCAGAGAGACAGGTAGGCACTAATCACCCCCCCCCCCCTGTCACTAGTCACCCCCACTCTGTCACTAGTCACCCCCCTGTCACTGTCACCCTCCCTCTGTCACTAGTCACCCTCCCTCTGTCACTAGTCACCCCCCTGTCACTGTCACCCTCCCTCTGTCACTAGTCACCCCCCTGTCACTGTCACCCTCCCTCTGTCACTAGTCACCCTCCCTCTGTCACTAGTCAACCCCCCTCTTTCACTGGTCACCCCCCCTCTGTCATTGGTCACCCCCCCCTGTCACTAGTCACCCCCCCTGTCACGGTCACCCCTCCCTCTGTCACTAGTCACCCCCCCTTTCACTGTCACCCCCCTCTGTCACTGTCACCCCCCCTCTGTCACTGTCACCCCCTCTGTCACTGTCACCCCCGCTCTGTCACTGTCACCCCCCTGTCACTGTCACCCCTCCCTCTGTCACTGTCACCCCCGCTCTGTCACTGTCACCCCCCCGTCACTGTCACCCCCCTCTGTCACTAGTCACCCCTCCCTCTGTCACTAGTCACCCCCCTGTCACTGTCACCCTCCCTCTGTCACTAGTCACCCCCCTGTCACTGTCACCCTCCCTCTGTCACTAGTCACCCTCCCTCTGTCACTAGTCACCCCCCCTCTTTCACTGGTCACCCCCCCTCTGTCATTGGTCACCCCCCCTGTCACTAGTCACCCCCCCTGTCATGGTCACCCCTCCCTCTGTCACTAGTCACCCCCCCCTTTCACTGTCACCCCCCTCTGTCACTGTCACCCCCCCCTCTGTCACCCCCCTCTGTCACTGTCACCCCCGCTCTGTCACTGTCACCCCCGCTCTGTCACTGTCACCCCCCTGTCACTGTCACCCCTCCCTCTGTCACTGTCACCCCCCTGTCACTGTCACCCCCCCTGTCACTGTCACCCCCCTCTGTCACTAGTCACCCCTCCCTCTGTCACTGGTCACACCCCTGTCACTGTCACCCTCCCTCTGTCACTAGTCACCCCCCCTCTTTCACTGGTCACCCCCCCTCTGTCATTGGTCACCCCCCCCTGTCACTAGTCACCCCCCCTGTCACGGTCACCCCTCCCTCTGTCACTAGTCACCCCCCCCTTTCACTGTCACCCCCCTCTGTCACTGTCACCCCCCCTCTGTCACTGTCACCCCCGCTCTGTCACTGTCACCCTCCTGTCACTGTCACCCCTCCCTCTGTCACTAGTCACCCCCCTCTGTCACTGTCACCCCCCCTGTCACTGTCACCCCCCTCTGTCACTAGTCACCCCTCCCTCTGTCACTGGTCACACCCCTGTCACTGGTTACCCCCCCTCTGTCACTGTCACCCCTCCCTCTGTCACTGTCACCCCCCCTCTGTCACTGTCACCCCCCCTCTGTCACTGTCACCCCCCCTCTGTCACTGTCACCCCCCCTCTGTCACTGTCACCCCCCCTCTGTCACTGTCACCCCTGCTCTGTCACTGTCACCCCTCCCCCTGTCACTGTCACCCCTCCCCTGTCACTGTCACCCCTCCCTCTGTCACTAGTCACCCCCTCTCTCTGTCACTGTGTCACCCCCTCCCTCACTGCCACAAGTCACCACTCCCTCCGTCACTGTGTCACTAATCACTCACTCCCTCCGTCACTGTGTCACTAATCACTCCCTCCCTGTGTCACTGTGTCACCCCCACCCTCCCTCTGTCACTAGTCACCCCACCCTCTGTCACCCCTTCCCTCCCTCTGTCATTGTGTCACCCCCTCCCTCTGTCATTAGTCACCCCTCCCTCTGTCACTAGTCACCCCCTCTCTCTGTCATTAGTCACCCCTTCCCTCCCTCACTCTGTCCTTAGTCACCCCCTCCCTCCGTCACTAGTCACCCCATCCCTCCCTCTGTCACTAGTCACCCCTCCCTCTGTCACTGTGTCACCCCCACCCTCCCTCTGTCACTAGTCACCTCTCCCTCTGTCACTGTGTCACCCCCTCCCTCCCTCACTCTGTCACTAGTCACCCCCTCCCTCACTCTGTCACTAGTCACCCCCTCACTCTAGTGACAGTGAGGGAGGGGGAGGGTGTGACTAGTGATAGAGGGAGGAGATGACTAGTGACAGAGTGAGGGAGGCATAGGGTGACTAGTGACAGAGGGAGGGAGGGGGTGACTAGTGACAGAGGGAGGGAGGGGGTGACTAGTGACAGAGTGAGGGAGGGGTGACTAGTGACAGAGTGAGGGAGGGAGGGGGTGACTAGGGACAGAGGGAGGGTGTGACTAGTGACAGTCACCCTCTCCCTCCCTCTGTCACTAGTCAACCCTTCCCTCCATTACTCTGTCACTAGTCACCCCCTCACTCACTCTGTCACTAGTCACCCCCTCTAGTCACCCCCTCACTCACTCTGTCACTGTCACTAGTCACCCCTTCCCTTCCTTACTCTGTCACTAGTCACCCCCTCCCTCACTCTGTCAGTAGTCACCCCCTCACTCTAGTGACAGAGTGAGTGAGGGGATGACTGGTGACAGAGTGAGGGAGGGAGGTGGTGACTAGTGACAGAGTAAGGGGGACAGTCACCCCCTCCCTCACTCTGTCACTAGTCACCCCCTCCCTCCCTGACTCTGCCTCCAGGTACCCCCTCACTCTGCCACCTGTCACCCTCTCCCTCACACACTCTGTCACCTGTCACATATGCATTCACACTGACACTACATCCAGACATGCACAAGTGCATTCGCACAGACTCAAATACAAACATGCATTAATACACAGGTCTTCACAATATACACATCCAAAGGAATGCTGTATTATATGAGAGTTGTATTTAAAGGGACACTATAGTCACCCAGACCACTTCAGCTCAATGAAGTGGTCTGGGTGCCAGGTCCCTCAGGTTTTAACCCTTCAGATGTAAACATAGCAGTTTCAGAGAAACTGCTATGTTTACTTAGCAGGGTTAATCAAACCTCTAGTGGGTGTCATCCTGACGTGCAGAACGTCTATAGGAAAGCATTGAGAAATGCTTTCCTATGGACTGTTTGAAAGCGCACTTGCCGCGCATGCGCATTTCGCTCCACTCATGAGCTGACGTCGGCGGGGGAGGAGAGGTCACCAGCGCCGAGGGGGCCCGGTGCTGGTTAAAGGTAAGCTGCTGAAGGGGTTTTAACCCCTTCAGCGCAACGGGAGGGGGACCCTGAGGGTGGGAGCACCCTTAGGGCACTATAGTGTCAGGAAAACAAAGCGGTTTTCCTGACACTATAGTGATCCTTTAACATTTATTTAATGCACATATATTTGTGCATTCAAAGGGCCTGGGATCTAATTTTGCCCGGGGGCCCCAAAGGCTCTCAGTCCGCCCCTGATGGGCAGGCGAATTTTAAAACCCACAGGGACTCTTTCTGGCCATAATAGTAATGGAAAAGTTGTTTCAAGGGGACTAACACCTGGACTGTGGCATGCCGGAGGGGGATCCATGGCAAAACTCACATGGAAAATTACACAGTTGATGCAGAGTCTGGTTTTAATCCATAAAGGGCAAAAATCACCTAACATTCCTAAATTGTTTGGAATAACCTGCTTTAAAACATCAGGTATGATGTTGTATCGATCAGGTAGTGTAAGGGTTACGCCCGCTTCACAGTGACAGACCAAACTCCCCGTTTAACGCACCGCAAACAACCGCAAACAGTCCATTTGCACAACCGCAAACTCCCCATTTGCACAAGGTTGGATACCAAGCTAGCCATGTCCCGTTCCTTGTCCTGATGTCATTGAAGGTCTCTTCCTCCACCCAGCCACGTACAACACCAAGGGTCCCCGAAAGGTGACAACAAGCCCCCTGTATTCTTTTTTTTTTTAAATGTACACTACTGTTACACCAGATATGAGTTGCACTGGTGTGACACTGTGCCCTGGCAGGCCCTGTAACGCACACGTGTGAAGGAAACTGACTGCTATTATTTCACAGTCAAATTTCTAGTTTTTTTTTTTTTTTTAATTCTTTCTTTTATTATGGCATATGCGTTATGGGGTCCAGAATAGAAAGAGGAGGTATTTTGGGGTAACACAAGTTGATGATTACAAGATGGTTTGTAATACACTCCTAAGAAAGACTGCCATATTTTTGTTTTTAAATGACAAGTAAAGTAACATAGAGTACAGCAGAATAGAGTGAAATAGGGTAAAGGATTGGCTAAAGCGATATAACAGGATTAGCAGAGCAGTGCTGAGGAAGTGTCAATGACAGTGTGATTGGCATAAATACCCTGTACTGGTTGTTATTGCAGGCTAGGATAGAACGATTATTCAGTTGCTTATTATTTAAATACAGGCTAGGACCAGGCTCCGGCATAGAAAAACTGAACAGAGGCGAAGTAATAAGGTTCTGTCAACGTTAATTGCATCAGGCTAGGTTTAGCAGGTAACTCTATTAATATGAGATGCAGCCCATACATCAACATTGCGCCTTGCCATATGTGGTGCTTCAGTAGTTAGGCAGTTAGTTACAAGCGCTTCCCTGGACCCAGATTAACTATGTATGCCTCCCCCCCTCCTGAGATAAAGACACAACAGTATTAGCTTGTTAAGTGCAGATCCCCATATTCCTGACTGGTAGCTGGTAACAATGATTGAGTTACTAAGTGCCCCCTTTATGTTGGCAGTCTCTTATATTTAGACAGTGTTTTATGCTTGCCGCTGGTATTCAAGGTTGCAGTCATCTTCATGTTCCACGTGTTGCTCCGGCGGGAGTCTCTGCAGCGTCTCTTCAGTGTTCTCTGTGGTCGGGGGCAGCGTGACAATATTCAGGTACATTAGATGCTCCCATCTCCAGTGTCCATACACTTTTTATTGCCTTGTAATGTGCTGCTGGGATAATAGTGGGTGCTCTTCTCATTAGCTGCGTTGGATTCCTCATTTTCGAGCAGGCGTCAGCTCGTTCTCACTGGCGGCCCGCGCACATAGCGGCGGCCATCTTGTGGACTGGCGCCCGGGTGATGTTCCCCGCCAGGGTGGTTGATTGGCCCAGGTTGGTGCACTGGTTAGTGCCTCCACGGACCGGGATGACCCCCCCGGTCTGGGGGAGGGGGGTGCTAGCCGCCGGCCAGGAGACCCGAGAGAGCGGCCGTCCCTCCCGGCTCAAGCCCCAGCGAGCTTCGAGCCCAGCCAGGTTACTAACGGTGCCGGACTGGTTCCCATGCGGTGTCCCCGCTCTCCCCAGTAACTGGGGGTCTGTGTGGACGTTGGTGGGTTTTGCCGGTCGCAGCATCCTCCAATTTGCTCCGATTTTTGGGTCTTGGAGCGGGAGCTCAGACACAACGCGTCTGATCCCGTCGGCGGTTAGGCCCCGCCCCCCCTAGTTGTTTTTTTTTTAATGTACACTGTTACACCAGATATGAGTTGCACTTGTGTGACACTGTGCCCTGGCAGGCCCTGAAACGCACATGTGTGAAGGAAACTGTCTGCTATTATATTACAGTCAAAAAGTTTTTTTTTGTTTTTTTTTAAATGCAAGCTATTGTGACACCAGATATGAGTGGTGGCACTGGGCAAGTGGGCACAGTATACGCTGTGAGCCTGACACACACGCTGACAGGCAGGCAACTGCAATTAGATTACACAGAAAAAAAAATGTTCTAGCCCTAAAAAGGGCTTTTTGGGGTGCTGTCCTTACAGCAGAGATCAGATGAGTCCTTCAGGACTGTAGTGGACACTGAATACACTAGCCTAGCTATCGATTTCTCTATTAAATCAGCAGCAGTTACACTGTCCCTCCTCTCACTAGAATGCAGCTTCCGGTGGGCGGGGCCTAGCTGTCATGGAGGAAAGACGCACTTCGTGTGAGCTCCCTCAATATCTCACTTTAAGCAGCTATCAACAAGCGAATTTCACCCCAGAAGGGGATGACCTAGCAATGTTGCTCCTACCTGACCGACCCGACATGCTTAATAGCGGTCAGCAACTCGACAGAGTCTTACTTACCTCTGCGTGGCAAGTGTGGCCTGGTGCTCACCGGGCGGGAGAGGAGGCCGATCTCCCGATCCTGGGATGCCCAGGAGCAGCTACTTCCCGGCAGGAGCTCTGTTACCCCCCCCTCGGACCGGTGGGGGTTATCACGGTCCACCCCTGAGAGGCTGTCTGGAGCTAATGGACGCACAGAGCACAACGCGCCCAGGCTGACATACTCATCTGCGACTCTCCCAATATGGCGGCAGCCGCGTGTCCTCCAGGTACCAGCAAAGCATGGCAGGATATTGAGTCTAAGCTGGACAGACTCTTTAATCAATTTTGGAAGCAAATAACAAGCAGGAAGCCCCAACAAGCTCCATCACAGCCCCAACAAGCTCCACCACAGCTAAGCGAAGCAGTCCCCATTAAAATGCACCAACGTAAAAGGCGTCGAAGATGGGACCGGAGGCACAAACAGAAATGCAGAGCCTGCCCCGCGTCAAGCACTCGCCTCCACCTTAAGCCACCACAATCCCGCACCGGACATGAAGCACCACCGGGACAGATCCGACCACCCGACAAAACAAGCTTACATCCACCTCAAGCCGCGAACCCGGCACTCAGCCAGAGACTTGCCTTTGTTGTTCCAGGTATCAGGGACTCCCAGGGTCTGCACCTGGCACCCAGAAGGGATCAGATGAGCACAAGCAGTAAACAGCAGCCTGCCAAGCATGTCCCACTATAGCCGATCCTCCACACCATGCCTTTGATCACATGAACTGCTCTCTGCACATTAACTAATCGTAACGTAGCAAGCGTTTAAACATGTCATTATTTCACCTCCTAAAGAGTTCATTGTCGTAGTTCCTTACATGCCTTTACCTTAACCGTTCATGTATTATGTTATTCACTAGTCTCATCTCATGGGGCGACTCACACTTGATTTATAACTAGTGGTGGAGCTGCTGATATAAATACACAGTTGATAACGTGCAAGCTACACCCTATACATGACAGCCATCTTTCACAACAATGTACTGCTATACAGGGCCGTTTGAAGGAATTTGGGGGCCCCAAGCAAAATGGACATGGAGGCCCCCCCACCCCCAACTCCCCACCCCCCACACGCACGCAAAGCCTACAGGAACCACAGCATAGCCATACAGTTTAAGTTCACCCACACTTTATATAAATAAAAAAGGTTTACAGTGCAAATACTGCTTAGAGCTCTGCCCTGCCCCTTAGTGGTTTTTCCTCTCCCCCCCACCCTCCCCTGCCAGTCTCTCCTCACCCTCCCCCCGTATTCTCCACACCCCCCTTCCCTGCGTTCTCCTCATCTCTGCTTCTCCTCACCCCCTCCCTGTGTTCTCCTCATCTCCGCACCTCCCCCTTCCCTGTGTTTTCCTCATCTCCTCACCCCCCTCTCCCTGTATTTTTCTTACTCTTCACCCCCATGTTCTTCTTACTACTCCCCCTCCCTATGTTCTTCTTACTCCCCTCCTCCCCCTCCCTGTGTCCTTCTCACTCCCCTCCCTATGTTTTTTTACTCCCCCCTCCCCCTCCCTATGGTCTTTTTACCCCCTCCCCCCCCAGGGCCGTCTTTAATATTGATTGGGCCCTGGGCAAGCATTTGATGGGGCCCCCCTGACCCCAACTCCCTGACATGCAATCACGCTCTCCACTTCCCAACGCAGTAGCGGAACCATTTTCCCATGCTTGCAGAGTTGTATTTAGCACTGAGATGTGTTTATGTGTTTGAATGGAAGCATGTTTTTGTATGGAGTATGTTTGTGTAAATGTAGGGGTGTGTTTGTAGGTGTTGTTGGTGTTTGAATGCATGCATGCATCTATGTGTAGTTTTTTTTTGTTTTTGCTTTTTAATGTGTTTTTTATATATATTTTTGGTGTTTAACACAAAGATGTGTTTGTATGTATTGTTGACGTTTCAATGCAGGACTGTGTTTGTATGTAGTGTTGAAGTTGGAATGCAGGGGTGTACTTGAGTGTAGTGTTGGCGATTTGAATGATGAGATGTATGCACATGTACACATACACTGCCACACACACACACTGTGATACACATACACACACACACACACACTGAAACACATGCAGACACACAGATATAAACACTGACACTCACACTAACACTAACACACATTCAGATACAGACTGACACAGATACACACACTAGCACATACAGACACACAGATACACAACCTGACACACATACAGAGACATATATACAAACACTGGCACATATGGATACTCAGACACACTGATGCATATACTGACACACATGCAGATACACAGATAAAAACACTGACTATATACAGATGCACACACAGATATACACACGCAGGTACACAAACTGACACACATACAGATACGCAGATACACAACCTGACACATATACAGATACACACAGAGCACATAGAGAAACATAGATATACTAAATACAGATACAGAGATATACACACATAGATATACATACTGACAACAGAGATACACACTGGCAGACATACTGACACACTGACATAGTGACACACACTGACAGACAGGCATACTGATACACACACAGAAATAGTGACACACACACACACACAGACCCCCTGACAGACATACTCACACACATACACAGACATACTAAGACAAACACAGACATACTAAGACACACACAGACACACACATACATAGTGACACACATGCAAAGTTAAAATTTTTACACACTGACAGACATATTGACACACTGATATACTGACAGACAAACTGACACGTACACTGACAGACAAACTGATATGCACAGACAGACATACTGACACGTACAGACAGACACACACACACGCCCTGACAGACATACTGACACGTACACAGACATACTGACACACAGACATAGTGACACACACAAACACCCTGACAGACATACTGACACACATACTAAGACACACATACTGACACACACAACACACATACTAAGACACACACAGATATACTGATACACACAGACATACATACTAAGACACACATACAGACACCCTGTCACACGCACACAGACAACTTGACAGACATACTGACACCCTGACAGACATACTCACACACAGACAGACAGAAATAGTGACACACACACAGACACCTTGACAGACATACTCACACACAGACACACTGACAGACATACTGACACACTGACAGACATACACACAGAAATAGTGACATACTCACACAGAAACCCTGACAGACAGTCCAGCTGTGTAAAATGAGGAATATATATAATGGGGCACAGGGCAGTGCTGAAATATAGCTGGAGGTTTTAATGACAGTAATTTCACCCATAACATAAAAATACATAATGTCATTGGAAGGCAATGCAAAATAATTACAACATGAAGCTATTGGAGCATCTATAAAACCTTATGCAAACATAAAATGGACATTGGCATGCATGAAAGCAATTCCCCTCTGGATTTAAAATGGATTCAGGCACAATAATTAACCTGATATTGCAGGCATTTGTAAACGATCTATAAATATGTATAACAATTGGTCATTAAAGCCATATGTAAAGCCATCATCACATGCATATGTAATGCACTGTATTTAACAAACACACAGAAAAGCAGATCACTGTATGAATAAAACAAAAAACAATCTCAATACATTGCAATGTGATTTTTGTAGCCCAAGTCTTCACACCCTCCAAACTACTTAGCATGTACACTTTATAACTTTCAGATATACAACCAGGATGGGTAAAAATCTGTGTTCTAACCCTCCAGCCTACCTTATGGGTTCCCTGGGGTCCAGTGGCAGGCTGAGGAAGTTGGGAGTGTGAGGCTCCTGCACTCCATCTCCCTCCTGACGGCCTCCTCCTCCTCCATCCCATGCGGCTTCATTCTATCTGGGAGGAAGTGACTCACGGCAGTCACTTCCTCCCAGCCTGCTGCAGTAAAACAAGGGGGCCCAGTCGTGCTGTTAAAGGGCCACAGCGCCCGACCGGGCCCTCTTATTATGTGGGCTCCTCCCCCCCTCCTTATGCTCTTCTCACCTCCCCTTCTCTGGCTGTGGCCGAGCTCCTCTTCCTCCTGTCAGTCCGGCCAGGTACCACGCGGTACAGGAGATTCAGTTTCCTGTTCCTGGCCGGTCTGAAAGGAAGTGAGCACTCAGTGACAGTGAGGAGTGACTGACAGTGAGGAGGAAGAGGAGCTCGGCCATGCTACAGGGAAGGGGAGGTGATGACGAGGAGTGCTGCAGCTGCCTGAGGCTCTCTATAGAGCGCTCAGGCGGCTGCAGCCTTATAGGAAGCACCAGCTCTGCTTGGGGCCCCGGGCCAGCTCGGGGCCCCAAGCAGTTGCTTGGTTTGCCTGTCCTGTAGCGACGGGCCTGCTGCTATATACTCATACCCTCAGTGCAACTAGCCATGATATACGCACGTTCAGCCTAGCATGCTCAAATATAACACACTTCTGTCTAAAAAAAAAAAATAATAATACAAAAAAATTAAATAAAAAAATAATGCAGCTTCAGAATTAATCTAAATTGTATGCTGTCTAGGAGGTGGGAGGGTCTGGGAGGGAGGGTCTGCTGCTGATTGGCTGGAATGTGTCTGCTGACTGTGAGGTACAGGGTAAAAGTTTACTCAATGATGACGAATAGGGGGCGGACCGAACATCGCATATGTTCGCCATCCGTGGTGAACGCGAACAAGCTATGTTCGCCAGGAACTATTCGCCAGCGAACCGTTTGGGACATCTCTAGTTGTAAGGCATAAGGCACAAAGTTGGTTGCTGGTGATAAGAGCTGATTATTGTTTCTCCCTCAGTAAACATTGTTATATATATATATATATAGACATTCTGAACTATAAACACAAACAATATACTAGGACCAACCTGAGGTTTTGTGTGGTACAGTTCCTAGTAATGGAATGTTTACGGTAGGATCTGCCATGATTCCTTTATCCAGGGACCGCAGAGAAAGAAACTCGTAGAAATATTCTGCCTGTAACAAACAGCATTGGTGAGATGAAAAAGGGCACAATCTATTAAAACAGTACAACCAGACATGTATAGTACAAGGATTCCGAACATCGCCCGTCTCATGCTGGGTCTACCCGGTCTATTTTCAGACCTCATCGGCTCATTTCCAGTTGTCATTCAGGAAATGTAGCATTATTGTGGATGTATTGTGAACATGTATATATTAGACAAAAAATACAACCTTTTTAATTATTATTCAGCTAAGACACATACACTTTATGTTAATAGAAGGTTGTGCATTAACAGTCTATTTTTTGTATATATGTGTCCAATGAAGATCAACTTAACCAAAATTGTGATTCTGGTAGATAATCATATAAAATATAAGAAAATACATTAATATATATATAAAAAAAAAAAACTGTAGACACCTTGTATATAATAATCCTACTCTAAGTTTAGGTCCCTCTTATATATGACATGTACTAATTCATGTGCATTATAATTCTTTTTTTATACACTGCCAACAAATACTACAATGCAAGGTACATTAAAGGGTCACTGTAGGCATGTTTCACGCAGTTTGGTATTTTTCAAGGTATAAGCCTAACGCCTATCTAGTTGGCTTCTATTTCCCCCTCCCCAGGCTGTTCTTGTATGTTATATGTACATGTGCAAATCTAAACTAACATATGATGTGAATAGCTTTATTTGTGAAAAATAATTTCATCCATGTCTTTCCATGATAACAGGTTAATAAAATTTGCACAGAACTCTCATTCAGAGCAATATTAGTGACAGCAATTACAGAATAATCTCAAATACTTCCCAGCCCTTTTTAGCCCTGCGAAAAGTAAAAAAAAAAAAAATATCATCTCTGTAGCTTTGGGCTATTATTTTTATTTCGTGCATCTAGAGTCAACTTTTAAGTAATAAAATAACCAAGTTGGTAAATAAATATGAAATATTGAAAGAAAACCGATCCCGAATGTTTTAGTGCCGTCCCATGAAAAGATATGGAAGCATTTCATTTTAACTAATTTGGCTGCCCACGGCTGCATCCTTTGTTGTCCTGCGGTGAATTACTTCTATAGTGCAAAGCAGGGCCATGTATGACCGTGCTCATGGCATTAAAACATCAGCCGATTGCTCTGAGAAAATTAGCACGTCTTGATTTTCTTTATAGACCCTTGCTGAAGAAGAATGGCTGCCTGGTGGTGGAATCCAGGTAGGTTTTCAAAACATATTAACAGAGTTTGACATTCTAGCAGGATTTAGTGGTGCCGGTGCTTTGGGTGTTCCATTAAAAATAATATCTGGGATACAAAATACATTTATGGCATTAGAACAATGCAGTTAAAAATATGTGAATTCCCTTTCTAACTATGTAAAATCTTGCCCTTTTAGTTGGACTGATTTGTCTCTTTTTGCCCCGTACAAAATTTGTTTGTGCTAGGCTCTGTCCAATCAAATATTTTTCACGGGAAGCATTGAGGACTCAGAGAGCATTATATAACATATTATGAACACTTACTCAAATAACATATACTGCAAACACACCTAGAATCTATACAAAACACATAAATTTAAATATATATATATTTGTAAATTCCATAAATTATTAAATACAGGATATTTTACAAATCATTTGAAAACAAATATTTAGAATAATGTTGTGTTCTAAATCATTTCAAGTCTGCAGGCTTATCTTTAGTCTTCTTGTGAGTCCCCTGTTTAATTTCACACAGGAGGCTGTAGGGGCCCCTAAGCCCTTTGCAAATCCTAAAGGATATACTGGAGCTGAGCTAAATGTAAGAAAGGGTCTTCATTGCTTTATCTTTTCAGGAAGTGTGGAGAAAGGCTCGGTGATTGACAGCCAGGGAAGGTGTGGCTAGGCTTTAAAACGTAAAGATTACAAAACATTTTGTGCTTACATTAATGTGAAATTAATATGTTAATTCCAGCTAAATATTAAAATGGATTTGTGTTCTTTTAGTTTTAAGTGATTGAAATCTCTTTCCAATCTTATACTGTCTGCATACTAGCTTACACTTACCAATTAGGCACCACTGGTAGAATATAATTGTAAATATTTTAAATAACTGCAGTCTATTTAATTTTTTTTTAAGTTTTAGTTTAATTCTAAATATTGCACTTTTATGATTCGCTATTACAGTTTAAGGTCACAGACACTGAATTAATTTTTGTAAGAACAGCTTACATTAAAAAAATGAAGGTCCAATTTTATTTTTCACAGATAAATGTAATTAAAATAGTCCACGTATTGACAAAAAATACTTTTTTAGATGAATAACTTTCAAAGGGATGATCAGGATACAGTTTACCCAACAGTATGCATTACATTTTTAGAATATTGATAGATCTTAAAAACAAAATACGGAGAAAACAAGTTTTCTCAAGAAATTAAGGTAACTTGTCTGATCGAAGTTATCTTTAAATGAACATTATAGTGTTAGGACTACAAAGCTACAAAGCTGTATTTCTAACACTATTAGTGTCCCCATGGCCACCTCCCCCCTCACCACTATCAAAGGGATAAAAAAATGTTTTTACACTTACCTGATTCTAGTGCCGAGGTCCCTCAGCACTGGCTCCACCTCCACTGACATCATTGAGAGGAGGAACCTAATGCTCATGAGCAGCAAGCACTGTTCGCATTAAGCCTTCACCATAGGAAAGCATTGGATGAATGCATTCTTATCGGGATTTATAAGACACTGGACGTCCTCATGTAAAGCTTGAGGACATCCAATGTCGTTTCACAGAGTAAAATTTTGTGAAAGGCTAGGGAGCACCTCTAGTAGCTGTCTGGGAGTCTTCCACTAGAGGCAGTCCTAGCCCTGCAATGAAAACATTGCAGTTTCCCTAAAACTGAAATGTTTTGAGCTGCAGTGTTAAGGGAACAGGGACACTGCACCCAGACCACTTCAATGAGATGAAGTGGTCTGGGTGCCTATAGCATTGCACTGAGCGTTGTTGCGTACCCTACAACCGGTTTCTTATTTGTCTGCTTCGCATATTCTTAGTATAAAGGCTAGTCTGGATGCGGTACTCTGAAGGTGTTCCTAGATGGATATCAACCTACCTACCTGACAAAACTTATGAGACACTGAAACAATTGTTAGGGCACCTGCTTGGCATTCTAGACTGACTTTATGGGTGAAGTCCATCTGATATGCTAATGGCATGGGTCTTCCCTAAAACTGATCTAAAACTTTTGGATGCCCCTTAGTCAAAACAAGATCTATGGCAGTGGTATCTCTTAGTGGTCATGAGAGAGAGGTCAAGCTTTTCAACTTTTATCTGTTTCTCTGAGTGTCTCTCGTATCCTTTTTCTGGATCACTTCTAAATTCTGTACAATTATAACACTTTATGCTCACTGGTTAATCACACCAGGGGCGGACTGACCGGTTGGGCACTTCAGACATGGTCCGAGGGCCCGGACGGGGGCCTGCCGCACCAGACCAGTGCACTGTACGTGCATATAACAAAATGCAGAGTAAGTTAATTTCCCCCGGCTATCCGGGCCCGGCGGCCGGCGCTACTTACCTCAGCATAGGTGGAGGGGCCCGGCCCTGGGTTTCCATGGCGTCCTGTACACGTCGTGATGTCAACGTGATGATGTCGACATGTGCCTCATGCACGGGCCGGCCGGATTTCATTCTAAGGCAAACAGTGTGCAGAAGGATTCTGCACACTGCCTACAAAGCCCAAAATTCTGGGCCACACATTTGTCGGCCATCTTTAGAGCCAGCGCTCCAGCCAAGCCTACAGCCAGCAGCCAGCCAGCCACAGCTCACAGGTCAGTAGCCACTGCCAGCCAGCCACAGCCCACAGGTCAGTAGCCACTGCCAGCCAGCCACAACACACAGTCCAGTAGCCAGCCACAGCCCACAGTCCAGTAGCCAGCCACAGCCCACAGGACAGTAACCAGCCACAGCCCACAGGCCAGTAGCCAGAGCCCACAGGCCAGTAGCCAGAACCTACAGGCCAGTAGCCACAGCCCAGAGGAAAGTGGCCAGCCAGCAACAGGCCAGTAGCCAGCCAGCCACAGCCCACAGTCCAGTAGCCAGCCACAGCCCACAGGCCTGCAGCCAGCCCCAGCCCACAGGCCTGCAGCCAGCCCCAGCCCACAGGCCTGCAGCCAGCCCCAGCCCACAGGCCTGCAGCCAGCCCCAGCCCACAGGCCTGCAGCCAGCCACAGCCCACAGGCCGCCAGCCACAGCCCACAGGCCGCCAGCCACCAGCCAGCCACAGCCCGTACGCCGCCAGCCACAGCCCACATGCCTACAGCCAGCCACAGATACAGCCAGCCACAGCCCACAGGCCTAGAGCCAGCCACAGGCTTACAGCAATCCACAACCTACAGGCCTACAGCCAGCCACAGGCCTACAGCCAGCCACAACCCACAGGCCTACACCTAGCCACAGCCCACAGGCCTACAGCTAGCCACAGCCCACAGGCCTACAGCCAGCAACAGCCCACAGGCCTACAACCAACCAGCCACAGGCCGCCAGCCATCTAGCCACAGGCCACCAGTCATCCAGCCCACAGCCTGCTAGCCATTCTGCCCACAGCCTGCCAGCCATTCAGCCCACAGCCTGCTAGCCAGCAATCCGCAGCCAGCAAGCCCACAGCCTGCCAGCCAGCAAGCCGCACCCAGCAAGCCCGCACCCAGCAAGCCCACAGCCTGCCGGCCATAGCCAGCAAGCCCACAGCCAGCCAGCAAGCCCACAGCCTGCCGACTGTAGCCAGCCTGCCTGGGGTCGTGTGGGAGGCAACGCGCTAGGGAGCAGTAATCCTCCTGCAGTTCCTCAATGCTTCCTCGCACTGTTTAGTGATGCCAGGAGCTGGAATATGACATAATCCCGGGTCCGGCATCACTACAGCGATTGTGCAAGGGAGCTCAGAGGAACTGCAGGAAGATTAGACAGCAGCCCCACTGGACCACAGGGAAAGATCCACTCAGTTCTCCCAAAGGTATGGAGGCTGGGTGGACATAAAGAAAAACTTTAAATGTTAATTTATGAGTTTATAAGAAACTGTGTGTCTTTCTGTGTCTGTCTGTTTGTCTCTGTGTGTGTCTCTGTGTTCGGTTTCTGCATTCATAAATTATATTGCACTTGTTTATAACTTATTGCACTTTTGTTCCTTGTGCCTAAAGATTGTGTAGGGTGTGGCTGAAGGTGGGGCATGGAGGCGGGACAAGGGTGGGGCTTGAGGCGGGACATGGCTGGGACCTGTAAGGGGACCCTTGATTTATTTTGCCATAGGGCCCTGAGGGTTCTCAGTCCGCCCCTGAATCACCTGAGGTTCAGTACTGGGAAAATGTTCAGATTGTATTTACTTTTTATTCCATATGACACAGTGTTGTTAGAAGATTTTGAAGGAGACAGAATAACATATTGAACAGCACATTTTTAAAGTCTAGTCTTCCATTTAGCTCACATGTGTTTTGCTTGTGTCAGAACTTCTCTTGAACCGAAAATGATTTATTTTCTTATTTCCCAGTGATAGTTACTGAGTAAATAGAAAAAGCTTCTCAGTCACTAATGGGGTTAATCTGAGCCATGAAAGGTAAGGTACATGGCTAACTGATGCAGACTGATTTTGGACAAGATTCAAGCTATTAAGCTTACAGAATGGCTTTGAAGTCTTGGATAAAACACCCAGAGCACACTAAAGACCAAATGTCTGATTATGTTCTAAGGAAAGCATAATCAATAGGGCAGGAGAGTTAAAATGGAAGAGAATTAAAATGCCTTGGTAATTAAGCCTTTATTGGCTGTTTACGCCTCATTTAACCTGTTTAAGCCTAGGCTTGCAATACAAGCTGTTGTACTATGCAAACAGATAATGTTCTAAGTGTAAACGGTGCAAGGCCTCGAGCGTTCTACAAACTAATGCACAAACTAAAACATTGAGGGCTTTATTTACTGAACTCTGAATCAAAAAGTTAAAACGAAATGTTTAATTTAAGCTAAAATACTTAAGCTGTAACTACGACTGAGTTACAGAATTGCTCAAAATCCGCTATGATTAAAACAAAATTGTAATGCCCAATGCAACAATTTGAATGAACACAAAAAAACCTTTTAGAGCAGTGTTCCCCAACCCCCGGGCCGCGGACCGGTACCGGTCCGTGGATCAAACGGTACCGGGCCGCCCAGGGGTGTGGGGTGTGCGAGCCTGCCGGCTAATGCAGGGCTGGCATTGCCCAAGTGCCAGCCCTGCAATGTGCCTGCGGACCGGAGGGGAGATCAGAGATCTCCCTCCCCGGTCTGCAGGCACTGTGCTGACAGCCGGCAGGGGAGTGAGAGAGGACCCGGGAGCTCTTACCTGCAGCTCCTCCGGGTCCTCCTCTCGCGAGATTTGGAGCGTTGCCGCGGTAACCACGGCAACGCTCCAAATCTCGCGAGAGTGAACTCTAGCCCTGTAACTGGGCTAGAGTTCACCTCACCACCACCGGACCACCAGGGAATCCCCACCGGACCACCAGGGACTAAGAAATGTCCCCCCCTCCTCCCAGTAAAGGTAAGAAGGGAGGGGGGACATGAATATCTTAATTTTAATTAAATAAATTTTTAAAAAGCCTCCTTACCCCCCATACACACACTGCCCCATAAACACACTACACACACTGCCCCCACACACACACTACACACATTGCCCCATACACACACTACAAACACTGCCCCATACACAGACTGCACACACTGCCCCACAAACACTGCCCCATAAACACACTACACACATTGCCCCATACACACACTGCCCCATACACACACTGCCCCATACACACACTGCCCCATACACACACTGCCCCATACACACACTACCCCATACACACACTGCCCCATACACACACTGCCCCATACACACACTACCCCATACACACACTACCCCATACACACACTACACACACTGCCCCATACACACACTACACACACTGCCCCACAAACACTGCCCCCATACACACACTGCCCCACAAACATTGCCCCCATACACACACTGCACACACTGCCCCACAAACATTTCCCCCATACACACACAACACACACTGCCCCACAAACACTGCCCCCCACACACACACTGCAACTCTCACACACACTGCCACCCTCACATACACACTGCACCGCTCACACACACATACACACAATTTTGAGTCTATGTCTTTATGTGACTGTGTTTGTGATTTTCTGACTATGTATGTGTCTGCGTGTTTTTTTTTAATATATGTGACTGTTTGGGTTTTTTTTGTCTTATTAAATCAAAACAAGCGGGCCACGGAAAAATTATCAAACGTTTACCGGTCCGCGGCGATAAAAAGGTTGGGGAGCACTGTTTTAGAGTACATACTATCATGGAGTACGTTCTAAAAAAATCGAAATGTGGTACAAAGTAATGCAAATAATTATATTATGTTTGGTATAGTTCAATCTCCTTGACCTGGGTACATACTAGTTCATTTGTTTCCCCAGAGGGATGTCACTGAGCAAGAATTCTAAGAAAAAATAAAATTGTTTCCACACTTACTGTATATGACTTTTTTTCCTGATTAAAACCATGGCAGTTTTAACCAATGGGTTAGCTCCTTTGCTCAAAGCAGAAAGCACAGTATTAATATAAATATTGTACTGCCAGGCAGTCTGTGTAACTCAAGCATGTCAAACTCAAAGGCTAACACAGGCCAAATAAACAAGGTTTAACCCCTTAAGGACACTTGACATGTGTGACATGTCATGATTCCCTTTTATTCCAGAAGTTTGGTCCTTAAGGGGTTAAAGGGACACTATAGTCACCAGAACAACTACAGCTTATTGAATTTGTTCTGGTGAGTAGAATCATTACCTTCAGGCTTTTTGCTGTAAACACTGTATTTTCAGAGAAAATGCAGTGTTTACATTACAGCCTAGTGATAACTCCACTGGCCACTCCTCAGATGGCTGTTAGAGATCCTTCCTGGGTCATGGCTGCCTAAAATGCATCCAAACATTCAGTATCTCCTCCCTCTGCATGCAGACACTGAACTTTCCTCATAGAGATTCATTGATTCAATTCATCTCAATGAGGAGATGCTGATTGGCCAGGGCTGTGCTTGATCAGCCAATCCTATAGAGAAGCATTGTGATTGGATCAGGCTACCACTTCTGATGATGTCAGTAGACAACTTGTTTTTCTGAGGCAAACAGCATGCAGAGCTATAGCTTCAGGCTTGAATGCAAGTAAACAACTACAAATAAGGTGTGCTGTGTCTTTAAGACATAAATTTCAAAAAGTGCCACAAGTGCTAAATATGATAAAGTGCAAAATAATATAAGGTGCACTCTGTGTATAGTGAAAAAGTCACAACAAATATTTCATACATACATCTGAGGGTCTTCTCCAAATAACAAACCATACATGTAAGGGAGAAACACAAGAAAAAACAATAATAGTGTAAATCTGTTTAAAAACAATATCAAAATTAAAAAAGGGGGAGGTGCACTCACAAAGGTAGAGCAGATTGAAGCCTGCTCTAACTGTAACAGCCTCTTCAAAATATTCCCTTCTTGGGTAATAACTGCGGGGACGACAAAGATCCTCTTCACAAATTTATTGCACAATCCAACACAAGTACAGGTAACCCTTCTTCCTTATTCCCGTTTGTCCCAATTCGGAAGACTCCTTACCACTTAGGGGTGTCGACCAGTCCCTTCGTGTGCCTCCAATATTCCAATACTGCCGATCTAAATCCGCGAGCATACAGTTCCGGGTTTCGATGGGTCACCAAAGCGTGCGTCATGCGTGATCAACGCGTTCATGCGTGATGACGCGTTTCGCCGTACTTCCGGCTTCATCAGATCTGAAGAGGATCTTTGTCGTCTGCGCAGTTATTACCCAAGAAGGGAATATCTTGAAGAGGCTGTTACAGTTAGAGCAGGCTTCAATCTGCTATACCTTTGTGAGAGCACACTTGCAACGGATTTACACTATTATTGTTTTTTCTTGTGTTTCTCCCTTACATGTATGGTTTGTTATTTGGAGAAGACCCTCAGATGTATGTATGAAATATTTGTTGTGACTGTTTCACTATACACAGAGTGCACCTTATATTATTTTGCACTTTATCATATTTAGCACTTGTGGCACTTTTTGAAATGTATGTCTTAAAGACACAGTGCACCTTATTTGTAGTTGTATACTGTGTAAGTGGTTTCTGGAGCTTTTCACTTTTTTGGTGCAGCTTTTTGTATGTAATAATTTCTGGCATATTACTGTTTTTAGACTTTTTATTACTAGCGCCTTTATTCTATTTGTTTCTTTGTATATATTTGAATACAAGTAAGATTGATTGCTATATTTATGAAGGCATGAGGGGCCCAGGGGGGCTAGATGGTGGTTTTAACACTATAGGCTCAGGAATACATGTTTGTGTTCCTGACCCTATAGTGTTCCTTTAAGTTTAAGTGGGCCGGAAAAAAACAAAAGCTTTGGTTTTCTTAGAAATGTAGACTTATTTTGAAAAGTACAGTATAATAAAGCTCTCTAACTGACACTGGACGTCCTCACGCTCGCAGGGCTTCAAATTAAACAAAAGAGAAAAGTTATTTTAAGGATTTGCATATAACCAATATTTCAGTCCAACTACCTTGACATATTAAGAAATGTTTGGTCATGAGAATAAAATGGTGAATGATTGCTTTTGCACGGCTGTAAAAACCAAATTACGTTATCTCGTTTATTTTGAAGTTCTATGAGTGTGTTCTTCACTTTGGCTGAAATTATCAAACTGGATGATCTCAGCCAATCCAATGCTTTCCCATAGGAAACCATTGGGAGGCTATTGTGCATGTCTGGTAAAAATCTGCTCAGCCAAACAGCATCTCCATGGGGAGCATTCAGCGCCTCCATGCAGACCCAATCTAACACACTACCCTCTCCCCCATTCTACTACACTGCCTCCATCTAAATTACTGCACCAAATCCAAGACATTGCCCCCAAATTCAATACACTGCCCCCTCCTGCCATTCTAATACACTGCCAGCAAATCCAATGCATCACCCCCTCTCCCTCCACTCTAAGACACTGCCCCCTCCACCCGATCTAATACACTGCCCCTCCTTTCTCCACTCTAATGTAATACACTGCCCTTCCTCTAACAATTTAATACACTGCCCCCTCCTTCCCCAGTTTAATACACTGCCCTCCAACCAATTTAACACACAGCCCCCTGCCACCACTCTAATACACTGCCCCCCTCATTCCTGGGAAATATTACACTGCCCTCACCCCAATTTAGCACACTGCCCCCCTGCCACCACTCTAATACGCTGCCCCACTTCCTCCCCCCAATTTAATAAACTGTCCTCCTCCCTAATTTCCTGATCAAACCGAGGCAGCACCAATGGGTAATGTTCAAAATATAACGATATATGTAAAGCCAGATAATTCAGCTTAAATGTACAATAGACATTACTGAGCTGCATGAATGTTAAAAGTTAATTTCTCAAAAATGTGAAATCCCCAAAAAGTAGTCAGTGGATTAGTTCATGGGTCCTCTCCACTATATCTGACTAAACAAGTTAGCATACTCCAGAGGCGGTTTTCAGAAACCCCACTGCATTCGATAAATTGGATAACCAGGGTAAACCATACGATACAGAATAGAGTAGAATAGAGTCTTGGTACAATAAATCTCGGATAATAATGAGCCCAAATACAGGAAAAAGGGAATCACCTCTTATAATAACAAGAAAAGTCTGGACGTCACTTGTCTTAATTACTCTGTGGTCTTTCAGAATTTCTAGGCAAGGGCAACAGGAAAAGGGGCCTTCTAGGTCTCAGTAAATATAAAAAAAATGCACTGAATGAATCTGTATCTGGTTATTATATACAATTAAACAGCAAAGAGGTAAACATTAACATTCCATTCTATAAAGTTTTGTGCTAAAAGCACAGGTGCTGATAAATCAATGACATGAATCTTGTGCCAAGTGTATTTACAATCCCGTTCTGGACAGGTGTTATACACAGGTATAAACTATACTGAGCGGTGTACTCTTGCTCTGGTATTGGTTTATCCTTGGTCCTTGACAAATTAGAATAGAGCAGGCTTCCCATGAAATGTAGTCATTAGCTCTGGTATTGCCCTCTCTGTTTGCATGGCTGTAGCTAGCATACAGACGTCCCAGTCCAATTTAGCCGTTAGCTGCACTGTTTTATCTACACGCAATACTGGATAACTATAATCACATACGGTTACATACGGTAGATGCTCAAAAATAACCTCCTATCTAGAAATAGGGGTAGAAACAGATATATTGCTGCAGGATTTTACAAACTAACAGCTGATATGCTTAAAACAGCCTGTAATTTCCTTAAAGGGACACTCCAGGCACCCAGACCACTTCTGCCCATTGGAGTGGTCTGGGTGCCAACTCCCATCACCCATAACACTGCAAGTGTAATTGTTGTTCTCAGCCAATATCAATGCATCCCAATAGGATTGGCTGAGACTGTGAAAGAGGCAGATCAGGGGCAGAGCCAGCACAAGTCAAACACAGCCCTGGCCAATCAGTATCTCCTCATAGAGATGAATTGAATCAATGAATCTCTATGAGGAAAGTTCAGTGTCTGCATGCAGAGGGAGGAGATACTGATATGTTGTGTTGCACACTAGGAAAGACTGAGATAGGAAGCAGCTTTAGTATCTCCCTGGACTGAAAAGGAAGGGAGGGCATGACTGCAGGCCAGCAGTAAGGGGGGGTGGCTATATTGGATACTTTGTTGCAAAATTAAATATAAAGCAGTGCAGAGGAGGGGCCATATCAGTTTCTCAGTAAAGTGAGGAGTGAGAACGTACTAATTTTACAAGAGTATAGGGCCTAGTAATTTAGATCTAGTGTTAGGTCATCAGTAGTTCTATATTTCATTATGGCATCTGTCATGTTACATGATATTGTTTTATTATAATGTACTGTTTCTTTAATGTTCATCTTAAGTTTGTCTCTTGGGCCACTCCATAGTTTGCATGACGCTTCAGATTCTCCCCTCCCCCTTTCCTGTTCCAGTGTATTCTATGCTGTACATCTATATGTGACTTGTGATATCTCTCCTACCTGTTTGGAAGAATCGTTCTTTTACCTGTTGTAACTGCACATTCTACAGATCATACGACGAATAAACAGCACCAGAAACAGGCAGGAGTACCAGACGCCCAGGGAGAGATGCTAGAAGATCCTCAACTCGGCTGGCAGACAGCAGAAGTGCAAGGAGAATCAGTGCTGCTCGGGGAGAGTCAGATTCAGACTCTTGGACAGAGGAAGAGGAAGAAGCTGTCATACCTACAGTGCAGGAGCCGCCTTAGCACTCTCCAGGGGTGAGTTGACTTGCGCGAGCGTCTGGGGTGAGTTGCCTGGGGATCTGGGTAGCTCTAGGGAGGTTTTGAGCTTACTGCATGCAGTATTAGGAAAGTTGTCTGAGGGGTCGCAGGCCCAGAGCAATAGTGCGCAGGTATCTAGGGGGGTTCAAGGGGGGTTTAGACCGTGTCTGCCTGGGTCTATCATATCCCCCCTGGCGGTCCATATTCCTGCGGAGACGCAGGACAGGATATGTAATGGTGAGTACGTTGACTTCTTGTCATTGGTTCCCCCTGACAGGAAATCTGTTGACAGGCCCCGTAGGGGGGATATGCAGGAGGCCGACAAGTCTAAGCAGATTCCTTGCACGTTCGGTAACTGGCTTCAGGGGTTTAATATTTATTCAAGTATTCTAGTCCGTCGTTTTCCAGAGAAGGCTAGCTCTCTATTTGGGTATCTGGATTTAATCTGGGGGGCTTATAAGATTTATGGGGGTCAATGTTGGTTTCGCTACGACCAACAATTTAGGCAAAAAATGGCAGCATGCCCGGATATGGATTTCAGCATGCAGGATGGTAGCTTATGGCTACTTCTGATGACGCCGTGTAGGCCATCGCCATCTCCCTTTCCTGGGCCTGCCGGTGTGCACAGTAGCGCGCCGGCAGGCCACAAGAGAGGAGTCTGCTGGCTGTTCAATGAAAGCCAGTGTAAATGGTTCAGTTCCTGTCGTTTCAGACATGAATGCTCTCATTGTGGAGGAGCACACCCCGCTATGCGCTGCTTTAAAAAGGGGAGAGAGGCTGCGGGGAAGGGAGCAGGTAGGGATGACGTACCTAGAAGCGAGGACTCCAGTGAGTGTCACAATGATGCGGCCGTGGCTCGACCGGTATCCCGCGTATCCCGGTATCCTGCGGTGCTTCTTGAAGGGATTTTGGATTCCTTTTGTCTTGTCTGAGTCCTTTTGTTCTGCGGAAAACTTGAAATCAGTCCACGAGATGGAGGATAGGTTACAGCAGTGTTTCCCAACCCAGTCATCAAGGCACACCTACCGGTCCAGGATTTAAGGATTACCCAGTTTTGTCTAAGGTGTTTTTTCTTTTTTTTCTAAAAACACCTTAGACAAAACTGGGTAATCCTTAAATCCGAGACTGGTAGGTGTGCCTTGAGGACTGGGTTGGGAAACACTGGGTTACAGGACATTTTGAATAGGGAGATTAAACTGGGGCGGATGGCCGGCCCCTTTGTCTTCCCTTCTTTTCACAATCTCCGCGTGTCGCCGCTGGGTTTAGTCCCCAAAAAAGAGCCCGGCTCCTTCCGATTGATTCATCACCTATCCTACCCGGCTGGAGGATCTGTGAACGATGACATCAGAAAGGAGGTGTGTCGAGTTCGATACGCATCCTTTGACAGGGCTTTGGAACTGGTTCGGGCAGCTGCAGCAGGTTCCCTGCTAGCCAAGTCAGACATTGAGTCTTTCGTGGTAGTTATTATTACGACATGTGCCTGCCCATGGGGTGCGCGATTTCTTGCTCCTACTTCGAAATGTTTTCATCCTTTCTCGAATGGGTTACTGTTCAGCAATCAGGTTGGAACTCAGTTACGCACTACTTGGATGACTTCCTGTCTGTGGGCCCTGCGGGCTCCCAAGTATGTGTGGACTTGCTGGCTTCCTTTCGGGCTATAGCTAAGGAGTTTGGGGTTCCGGTCGCCGAGAATAAGACAGTGGGCCCGGTGACTATCGTTTCTCGGTATCGAAATCGATACCGTTAATATGATTTTTCGGTTGCTGGAGGATAAGCTCACGGTTCTTCTGGAATTAGTGGACCGGGTCAAAGGAGCTAGGAAGGTTCAATTGCGGCAGATGCAGGTCCTTTTGGGTCACCTGACCTTTGCGTGTCAGGTTCTGCCCATGGGTCGGGCATTCTGTCGTCGACTGTCGTTGGCCACGGTTGGTATTCAGGAACCGCATCATTTCATCAGGGTAAAAAAACGCATGCGGGAGGATTTACGCGTCTGGAGTTCCTTTCTGGGCACCTACAATGGCCACTCCTGTTGGCTCCCGGAGGCTGCTCCATCTTTACGGATGCGTCCGGCTCCGTGTGATTTGGAGCTTTCTTTCGTGGTCAGTGGTGTGCAGAGTCATGGCCTGTGGGCTGGAAAGGTAGGGATATCATGCGTAACCTCACCTTTTTGGAGCTCTTTCCGATTGTGGTGTCCTTGGAACTTTGGGGTGGAGATTTGCGAAGTCATGTTGTCGTTTTTCAAACTGACAACATGAGCGTGGTTCACGCTATCACCCCTCCGGTGTTGGCCTTGCTCCGGCGCTTAGTTCTGTTAAGCTTACGCTTCAATGTATGGGCTAAGGCGTGTCATGTTCCTGGGGTATTGAATGTGGTGGCTGACTCTCTCTCGGTTGCAGTGGGACCGTTTTCGAAAGGCGGCGCCCGGTGCAGACCGAGTGGGTCGGTCCTGTCCTCCATCTTTATGGGACCTGGCTTTGGAGGCCTGAGACAATTGTTGTCGGATTCGCTATCCCAGGGGTCATGGCGGGCCTATCAGGGGGTATGGTCTAGCTGGCTGTCCTTGGCTGACAGGACTAAAGGGGTTTTATCGGAGGAGGGCCAGTTTGAGGCCACTCTGCTTCTCCTAGCCTCTTTGGAGTCTCAAGGAAAGTCCAGTGCGGTGGCGTTGCGTGCTATGTCTGCCTTGTCCTTTTTCTTTCGGTTTCTGGGTTGGAGGGATCTTTCCAAAGAATTCATTATTCAGCGAGTATTGAAGGGTTGGAGACTGTGAAAGGGTAAGGATCGTCAGAGGCCGATCTCAGCGGACCTGCTGGAGCTTTTGTTGAAGGACCTTCTGAAGGTATGTGCTTCTGACTTTGAGGTGTTACTTTTTCGGGTAGCCTTTTACTTATGTTTTTTTTGGAGCATTCAGAGTGGGGGAGCTGGTGGCTCCTAACTTACGGTCGTTATCTCCTATGTTGTTGTCGGACGTGCATCTGTCGACCTCGGCCCTGGATCTGCGGGTTCGTCGGTCGAAAACCGACCGTGCTGGTCGAAGTGCCTGGGTGCGAATTGGTGCCGCCAGTGGCCCCTTCTGCCCAGTGTGATTGTTGGAATCGTACTTAGCAGTTCGTCCGGGCCGGGTGGGCTCCTTATTGGTACATGCTGATGGGTCCCTGTTAACTCGGTATCAGTTCTCAGGTAGGCTTAGGGCGGCTTTATTGGCCGTCGGTGTGGATGTTTCAGGATACTCGGCCCACTCCTTCCGCTACTTAAGCAGGCATGTTAGGATTCTCGGAGGCCTCGATTAAGCGGTTGGGCAGGTGGGAGTCGGGTCGCTTCAAGTTATATATGCGGCCGCATCTTTTGTAATTTTCTTTCTTGTAGGTTCCCCTCGTTTTGTCTGGATTCTGGGTCACTCCTATATTTATTGGGCAGCACGCAGAGCTGAGGAAAGGTCCTACGGGAGGAACTTAGGCTTTCCCTTTGAAGTGGCCAGGGTTCGGTGGCGAGGTGTTCGTGGTCTCTCCAGTTTTTCACAGAATGTGTTCAGTTACAGAGGTTTGTTTCTGGGCCTGTTACGTTAGTGGTTCACGCGGGAGGCAATGATTTGGTTCGGGTCAGGACGGTGGATCTCCTCTACATGCTAAAACAGGATTTGGCCAGATGCATGGCGCTCTTCCGAGACATCACGCTTATTTGGTCCGAAATGGTTCCGCGCCCCTGTTTAGCGGGCATTGCCGCACGCCCGCGGGATTGAGCGGGCTCTGCGAAAATTGAACATGACGGTTGCCAGGTTTGTTCGAAGTCTCGGGGGCATAGTGGTTCGCCACATGGAACTGGAAGGGGATAACAGGAATTTGATGCGGAGAGATGGTGTCCACCTAACTAGTATTGGCAAAAACACAATAATAGGTCGCGCTGTACAGGAAATATTACAATAAATAGATAAAAATATATATTTTACTCACATATGATAAAAAGACAAACAGAGAATAAAAATTAATATGTGCACAATAGTCCCAATATATAGTAAACTTCTTGTGGATTCCAATAGGCTAATAGAGACTTGATAGTGTAGTCAATGAGAGGCTGGATCTTCTATAGCTTAGGAAATCTTGACTCAATGGCGGACATGTGAATGAAAAAAACAGAAAGACTCCAATAGTGCAAACTGTATTTGAGTAGATAGAATAAAGTGTATGTTAGGGAGGTATTTCACTCACCTATTCAAGAGCATGTACTTGCTCAAGTGTGATTAGCATTCAGTGGCGTTGGCCCCCCACTGTCGGGATATAGGTGTAGATAATTCCTCGATATGAAAGAAAAATAGGAACCAAATATAGTGCTCACTGTATTAATAAAAGTAAGTCTGAGAAGTATAGGGCGTACTCACATTTGAATGAGCAGGATATACTGCTCAATATGATGGCGTGGGTGGTATAATCCCCACCTAGGATTCTTTGGATGATTGTCAGCTCCAAAGTGACGTATGACCAGGTTAAAAAATAAATAAATAAATTAGAAATATAAAATGAAATAGAATAAAAGGTATATGGCAAATAAATGGTAAGAAAGGAAAAAGACTAAAGTGAAATGGTTGCTCCACTAAAGATGAAAAAATTGGACATGCATTCCACAAGATGATATCTCTAAAATGTTTAGAATAATTATGGGGTATACCCTTTATTAAGCCAATATTCCTTTATTAGTACAATAAAATTAAATATAAAAATAGCCAAAACGTTGGAGGACGTTGGAGGGAACCTCATACCCATAGGTTGCAGCTCTCAACTTGTTTATTTCCCTCTAGATCACTCAGCGCTGATCCTATACCTTTTTTTGTCTAACTAGTATTGGGCTTGATATTTTTAATTTGGGACTTCAGTCTGGAGTGGACTAGGCGCTGGCTGCGGGGGGCGCAATGCCGACAGGAGGGACTGGACAGGGTCGACATCGCGGTGGCGGTGTTCCTGGCCAGCGCATTGGAAATTGAAAGAAATTGATGAGTCAACTTGGGGAGTCGCAGCCTGCCGAGGGCTGATGGCGGTACGCAGGCTGATATGAACTCATGGACAAAGAAGTGGTATCTGCCTGTTGGGAGAAGTCTCTCAACAGCTGGCAGTTGGATGGAAAGCTGGTCTGTGTAAAAAATTAATAAAGCTGTGGCCGTTGCCCTTACCCATAACTATTGTGTGGTGTTATTATTTACGGAGGGCAACGGGAGGTGGGGTTTTTCTGGATCAGCAGTCAAGCAGCCATCTGATGAGTGGCCAGTGAAGTTATCCCTAGGCTGTAATGTAAACACTGCATTTTCTCTGAAAAGACAGTGTTTACAGCAAAAAGCCTGAAGGTAATGATTCTACTCACCAGAACAAATTCAATAAGCTGTAGTTGTTCTGGTGATTATAGTGTTCTTTTAAGCCCTGAGACATCCCTCAAGGTACACCATAACTTTTCTGGAATTGTGGACACACTTCAAGACACACGCGGTGTCACGCTGGTTTCCAGGTGTGATCCATTCACAGAAATCTCTTTTATTTTCTCTGAAATAAATAGTTCCTGTAGTTTTGTTCACTAGAATGCATAAAATAAACTACTCGACAATCTAATACTGCTTAGTACCGCTTACATTAGTACGTGTAAGAACATACAGCATGCCCAAACACCTAGTTCAATCATCCCAGGAACGGAAATGCTTTAAGTAGCTGAAATGCTGTCTATTAAGAGTGAGCTAGTGAAACAGCACCTTTAAACGGTTCATATAAAACATTTTTTGTCAAGTTTCTTACATCTGTTTTCACCCTGATTCCATAATGCATTTCACATGAACAGCTACCAAGATCGGTATTTCATTTTCTAGATTCAGATCTAATGGCAAAACTGCACTTTCCACCCATTCATCAAAACATATTGCTATACAAGACGATGACATTTTCCACATATATGCAGACATATCATAGATTTTACATCTGATTGACATCTGCATATCGTTACATGCAATCTCTTTATTTCTAAAAGATAGGTGTGTTTGCCACATCATTTTGGAAATGGTTTGACATCAACTGGGGATACGGCAAACACTGTCTCTTTGTACCCTAGACACTAAAATGAACGGCAGTGGTTATAGTGCTAAGAGTATACCTTAAATAAATTCAAAAGAACACGTCTGATTATATAATGACAAAATATCGCAAGAATGTTGCATTTAAATTTGGACTCCTCTCAATGTAAAAATGCAGCTGTGATTAGTAAATATTAATAGCTTGGATTGCACGTAGATAACGTATACGGTAAGTCTTTGTGCCAACGTTGTGAGCAAATGCATTGCTCAAACCTCTTGTAGTTAAAGGGTGTGGCTGCTCGATGTACATGTTATATACAGCAATAGTAATATTAAGAATAGCATTGTACTATGGATTGAAAAAAACGAAATCATATTCCAGGTTTAACATATTTGTGATGCTGCTGCTGAACCAAAAGACAACACAAAAACACAACTTGAAGAGAATTCCAACTATTTCCTTGGCTGATACCGGTCAGCTGACACTCTCAGCCAATGCATGAGAGGCATTCTGCTATAAAACCCTGCTTCAGAGTAGACCGTGTTCAATGCAACAATGCGAACCTTTCTCTGGTATCATAACTCTAAAACACTCTGTAATGGAGTACAAAAAAACATTTTTTATTTTTTTTTAAGTGTTCATAATACAAATTTTAAAAATCTACAATTTCCATTACTAACTTTGTAACCTGCCGAGGCTTATTTTACAGTTTCATAATGCCATCCATTACATTTTTTTCCCCAAAACAGCGCTGCATATTTAAGATGGTACCATTAACCTATAAAGAAACAGAATTACATTTTCATTGCTTTAATCAATACTTTTTATATACAACATTATTAAAAATAATTAATTTAAAGGGACACTTTGAAATCCCTAAAACACTTCCGCTTGCTGAATTGCTTTAGGGTTTAAAAAAAAACCAAAAAAAACAGAGCAGCACCTTTATAAAGGTCCTAGATTGCACCCTCTAGGATATACGTTACACGGCCGGTTGGGTTCTCATCCTCACACACTTTGAGGGTTTGCTCAAAATGGATTTTGCTGAGAAGCATTGCTGACGAATCCTGTACATGCGCACAGCGGCAGAATGCTTCTCTGTGAAGCACTGGGTTGGCCAGGGAGATTTTCACTAGTGAGTGAATCAAGCTGCAGCAAGGAGCCTGTTTTGACACTGGAGTAGAGGTAAGTAATACGTTCTTTATTTACAGTATCCGGTGTATAGTGTTCCTTTACGTTTGGCAAAACCTAAAGGAACACTTAAGTGATAGGAATAGAAAGCTGTGTCCCTCTGCCCTTTCCACCCCCGCCCCTTGTGGCTCCCTTCCCCGGTGGTAATTTAAGGGTTAAGAACCCTTTAAAACACTCACTTTATTGCAGCACCGAAGTCCCTCGGCACTGGATCCAACGCCACCTCTCCCATCGTCCTCTGACCTAATGTGCGTGCGCAGCAAGCACCACACGCACAATCAATGCTTTCCTATGGGAGATCGAAGATTATGGATGTGCTCATGCAAAGGTTGAGGACATCCTCTGTAAACTCCATGAAATTGCAGTAAGTGCCTCTAGTGGCTGTCTGGTACACAGACACTAGAGGCTGTCTTAACACTGCAATGTAAACAGTGCAATGTTTTACATTACAGGGTTAAGGAGACTGGGACACTGCACCTACACCACTTCAACGAGATGAAGTAGTCTTGGTGCATATAGTGTCCCTTTAAAAAATACTTTCATTCCTCTCTGTTTATCCATTTCAGCATATGTTTCCTTTTTTCATCCAATTTCTTTGCTTGCCAGTTACTATTTCGTTTAACATTTCAGCACTAATTGTTCCCTCTACTCACTGCCTCAAAACAGATTTATAAAGCGATGTTCATGGCATTTTGGAGTTTGTTTCCAACATAATGTGCAATCTGTTACGTTCCCAGAATAAGCATGACATCCAATCAACATAAAACAAATTGTAAATGTTTTATAAAATTTCATATTGGGTAAAAATAAACAGGACTGAGGTATGAGGTCATACTTTTGTTGCCTGCACATACGCAAAATTGATTGTAAACTAGTTAAAGTGGCTCTGTCACCTCAAACTTACCTTTCTCCTATCGTTTACTTGTAAGGACTACTTTGTCTTATGTATTTTTCCTACAATTGACAATTGTGACGAAAGTGTGGAGCTATAGGCAAGCTTCACATTCTCTGTCAAGCTAACAAAGGGTGAAGCTCGCCTTAAACTCCACCCTTGTCAAGATTGCCAAATGGAGGAAAAATACCCAAGGCAAAGTAGTCCCTATTTTGTCTTATGTTTTAAAGATAAATAAATCAGAAATTAAAAAAAGAACAGATTCTGAAAGAGGAAAACAATAGGTGAAAGGTAAGTTGGAGGTAACAGAGTTTGTAAGAGCTTCACGGTGCACTGTTATAAGCGAGATCCGAGATGTTTAGCTCGCCATTGAAGATATTTCCCATGATGCTTAGTCAACCAAGTGCCCGAGTTAGCCATTGTCGAAACGAAACCATAAATAATATCTCCTAAAATAACTGCAAGACAAATGCGATCTGAGATTAACACAGATTTATTTCATTCCTAGGATTCACAACCAGGATTTATTGTTTCATGTGTGTGCAACATTTCGAAATGTACCCAATGCGAACCATGTGAAAAGGTTACCCAAATGAGAATAAAGTTATGGGAAAGTTTGAAAATACTAGGCAGAGACACATGCAAAATTCCTGCGAATATATAATAATTTAAAGGGATAAGAAAGAAAAAAAACAATTATTTTTACACAATAAATTATACCAAAACAAAATGACAAAATAAAAAACATATTTATCTTCAAAGTTCCTGCAGCTGCACTGCACAGAGAGGCAAAAGCATTATCGAACCAGGAAGTGGTTCCACCAATCAGGAGCCCGTCATTCTGGCCAGTGTGTTATGATCCTATCTCATAAAGACCTGTCCAGCATAGGGTTATGGGATAAGCTTAAGTTATGAATAAAGGCAAAATTAAATGTATTTCTCCTTATTGAAAAATTTCTATAAAAAAAGGCACAGTGCCCATGGGCCACCGATCCTGCCGTATGGCGAAAGAGGATCTCTGGAATTCGGTTTCTGGCCCCCATCTTGGCTCAAATTAGCAAGAAAACATACTGCCCTGCAATGGGCCGACAGATACTCCAGCGACGTTGGAGCTACCCCCAGGGAGCAGGGGAAGGAGACAAACCCAGCATGGAGATGGACTCTCTGGAAAGACCTAACTGCGGCATTGGCTAAACATGCAGAAACGCAGCTTCTACACAGCAGTTTATATTTTGACACTAAGGCCATTGGTTAACTCGTTATATATTATTTTAATTTTTTATTATATATATTATTCTTATACCTTTCAGCTTGGGGAGCCCAGTGGTACCTAATTTAAGCTATTTCTAAGCAGCATGTCAATTAACTCTCACAGATTTTAGTTATAAATCTTTGTGCAAACAGTCTGTATCATGCCTTCATCTGTTCTGACACTGATAGGATATTTGTTTTGTGTGAGCCTCGTTATTATAAAAACTGTGCAGTCTTATTCTATGCCATACTACTGTTAACTATGAACTGCTGGTATATGCGGTCGTGGCATTACTAGCATGTATGTATTCTTTATGCACATCCAAAATAAATAATAATAAAAAAAAAAACAGGCACAGTGAAAAATAAGACAAATCACAATAAAAAAGTATAAGGTTGCTTAACACATGAAGAAACACCCTGATTGGTGCTACTTTGACCTAGCAAAGATCGCTATATATATGTGCATTTTTGGGCCCCTGGCTACCTGTACACCGCAGGGGGCCCAGCACAGTCCATCCTCACTTCCCAGCTCCTCTGCTCTAAGTCTTGCAAGCCGCACGGAGCGTTGCCATGGTAACCCGTGGCAACACTCTGACGACCATGGCGCTCCCGAGACTGAGTCTCGCAGTCTACACAGACTTAGTCTCGAGAGCGCCGCAGTCGTCAGTGCGTTGCCACGGGTTACCATGGCAGTGCTCTGCGTGGCTCGCAAGACTTAGAGTAGAGCTGCTGAGAAGTGAGGATGGATTGTGCTGGCCCCCCCTGCGGTGTACAGGTAGCCGGGGGCCCGCAGCATGCCACCAGACCACCAGGGAATGTGACCTCCCTGGCCACAGGTAAGATGCAGGGAGGGGGGAATTAAATTAAATGTATTACAATTAATGGGAAAAAATGCTCACCCCATCCACAGTATGAACACCCACTACATTTTACACACACACTTTTCATTAACTAAACACACACACTACATCCTTACACACACACACGCTGCATTAACTAAACACGCTACATCCTTACACTCACAGACACTCTGCATTAACTAAACACACCCTACATCCTTACACACGCACATTCTGCAGTCAGGAAACCAGACAACATCCTTACACAAACACACTCTGTGTAAGGATGTAGTGTGTGTAGTGACTGCCGAGTGTGTGTTTGTGTAAGGATGTAGTGTGCGTAGCAAATGCAAACACACACACTCTGAATTCACTACACACACTTCATCCTTACACAAATACACAATCTGCCATCACTATATACACACTACATGCATTACTCAAACACATAATCTGCCATCACTATACACACATACTACTTCCTTACACAAATATACACTTTGCATTCACTAACCACACACTACATTCTTGCACAAACACACACTCTACAGTCACTATACTCACACTACATCCTTACATAAACACACTCTGCATTCACTAAACACACACACTTCATCTTTACACACACACACTCTGCATTCACTAAGCACACACTACATCTTTACACACACACACTCTGCATTCAGTGTAGACACACTACATCCACAAACACACACTCTGCATTCACTAAACACACACTACATCCTTACACAAACACACACTGCATTCACTATACACACACTAAATCCACTACACAAAGAGACATTCTGTATTCACTATACACACACTACATCCACTACACAAAGATACACTAAGCATTTACTATACACACACTCTGCATTTACTACAAACACTGCATCCACTACACAAACACACACTCTGCATTCACTATAGACACACGCTAGATCCACTACACAAGCATACACTCTGCATCTAATACAAACAAACACTACATACATTAAATAAACACCCAATCTGCATCCACTATACACTCTGCATCCATGACACACACACACCTCATCCATTTTACACATACTACATCCACTATACACACACCACATTCAGTACACACACACTTCATCCTTCTGGATAGACTCGGGGAAAGGCCCTGTGCACGGACTCGGGTGTGGGGCACAGGGGCACAGAACTTGGGCTGTGCCAGAGGCCCCAACATTTCTGATGGCAGCCCTGATTCCACGTTTATTAAATAACCCCACCAAAAAGTGAATTAAACTGTATCTAGTGCAGCAATAGAAGGGAAAAAAGACACAGTCTGAAAACCCAAAATGTGCGCTATAGTTGAGTTAAAGTTATTTTAACATTAATTGTCCCCATTAAATTAGTTTTAACAAAAAAAATAAAACATCAAACCATGCAGAAAGAAGCACTTGCTCATTCGGGTTCACTGAAGCGGGCAGTTTTATACAGACAGCCTGTTTGATGCTCATTAACGTATCATTCGCTTCGCCAAAAGCTCTTGTTTCTCTTTTTTTTTGCCAAAGAGCAAAGTTGCAAAATATGGGGTCACAATATTGGGTCTACCTCAACATTTGCTTTCTCTTTCTGTCTATAGAGGATTATTTTGGCAACGTGAAAGAGATGGTATGAGATAAGGTGGTCTGAATACCTGTTTATAACCTGCCAATAAACACATGTGACAAATGTTTCATCCCGTGCCATACCTATGTACTTGTCTTGGCAGTTCTGCTTTTAATTATAAAAAAATTAAAGCGACATACACCGCCAAAATAACATAAACAAGTAGAAGAAGCAATAACACTACTGGTATATAAAATAACTGTAAAAACTGTATACTTTGAAAAATATTAACTTATTCCTGTAAGAATACAATAGTTTTTCTTTTTTTTTTTCATTCAAGGTTTATTTGCGTAATTTTTACATACATCAGTGAAGGCAAATATGTGCATCAAGGATAATATGTAGCTTTACAGTTTCATGGTATAGCGTATTATTTAACTACATAACAGAAAATAACATAAGCCTACAGCACACAGTTTAGTCAAAACGTTATATTAATTTAAGTCTGAATATCACAACAGTGTCAAGACATTACACTGATTTGATGCCATTTGTGTCAGGTGGTTCTAGTTGTGATGAAGTTATAAGTTCCGTCGCACTCTGTCACTTTAGGTCAAAGTTTAATTATGGTGCGAGGCTATAATTGTTTCTAATGATAAGACAGTACATTTAGGCATATAAAAAGAAAGCCTATTTCTGCATAAGGTGCCTATCTAGCATATCTAGCCTACCTAGTCTAGGCCAACGTCCAAACATTTAACCTAAGTCTGTATAACCGTCAGTTTAATATTGAAGCATTATATAAACTATAGTAGCCATTAATGGCACAGGTTTCCTGTGTTTATTTGGGCAGTGCAGTCCATCACTACCTGTATACTGGTTCAAAGCATAGTTAAGCATATTTGGCTAAACAGTAATAATATAAAACAGTGCAAAGCATAGTATCGGTCACGTCATGTTATAAAACAAAATTATTCCCGCCTGACCAGGAGAGACATAAAAAAGGGGAAGAAAGGGCCTACGTGAAGTCCCCAATTAAGCACCAGTGAGAATGTATCCCAGTGGTCAAAATGGGCCTTGTGCCGTGCACGCGCGGCCGGGCATAATAATACACCCTGAGGTAAAATAATAAAAGGAAGAAAGTAAGAGAATGGTAATACAGCTATTGAACAGGTCTCCCCCCCCCCCCTATCCACCCCAGTCAGACCCGGCAGTCCATGACAATCAGATGTAAGCAAGCAATTCTTAATAGCCGTCCGAGAAGGGCCACCCATGGTTCAGCTGCATTACCTCCCTCGGGGTGCCGAGCCCCCATCTGTCCTCTCCAGGCCGTGCCCAGCCCGCCTGTTGGGCCTCTCATGGCGCTGTGGGCACTCAGGAGCAGAATCTTCCACTGGACTCCCCCACCTAGAGTCCGCGGGCTGTTCGCCCCCTGCACCTCCCCGGCCTCACTTAAGTCCCTGCGAAGTGTGCGCCCACATGTCTCTCCCGGTGCCGGCCACATACTTGGGGCTGGTGCACATCCCCCACGGCCACCGGTCCGCCAGAGGGACCGTGCAAGCCCGCCCCACAGGGCTCACGACACCAGGGACAAGGCCCTCAGGGGACCCCTCAGACCCAAAGGCCAGGGCACTCACATCTTTGGCTGGCGGGCAAACAGTGTGGAGGATCCGTCCGGCGCTCAGCAGTACCCGGGTCTGCATGAGCCATCCAGTTCAGCCCCTCACGGTGGATAGCTTTCGCAGGTGCTCCATCGCGGATTGTTCAAAAGTGTAGTGAGGCGTTCCGAGAGCAGGGGTGAGGGTGAGTTCTCGTCCGTGTGAATCCTCTACCTCCTCCGGTGCTTCTGCAGGTGCCAGCGTGAGTTTAGTGGTCAGGCTCCTGGTAAGTGCCGGGCTTGTATTAGGGGCTTAGCCTGTCTCTGTGTTCCACGTTCATAACTGCTGGCCGGCTGTTTCATGCAGCCATACAATAGTTTTTCATGTCCACTTTTAGGTAAAGATGCTATACAAATTAAATGTATATATAATTTAACTCTAGACTATAAGCTTGTTTGAGCAGGTTTCTCAACCTATTTTCCTGTAACTTTTTCTTATTAGCTCATTTAATGTTAAATTTCCCCCTTTTATAATATTGTAAACCGCAGCAGAATAAGTTGGCGTTATAAAAATGCTAAAAAATAATAATAATATTAATAATTAGCACTATTAATATTTGGTGGGTTTTAATAATAAATAAGAAAGCATATATTCACATAGCAGAGCACGCTCAACACTGTAATTAACATATATTGTTTAAATACAATGCTTTGAATTTCAAACAAATAATCTATCAAAGTCAACTTTGTGGCATTCTATAGATTGCTTTGCATTCTGGGTGATTATACGGATACAATGTAAGTGATGAACGGTTGCCTAGTTACACTTGGATCGACCATTCCGCATTCTCTTATACATTGATGATAAAGATCGGTACCATCGCAGTAATCCCACACCTAATCTCGGTGGATTATTCTCTCGTCTGCCTGACATAAATGGTAGTTTACGCACTAATATGGTCAAGAGAGTCTGCCTATTTTACATTTGTGCTTTCTTAACTACTATGGAAACCAGATGTAGCTTACAAGGTGCCTCGCATCTCATCTTCTCTGAGTGCTAAAGCCTTTTTTGGCCTACGTTGGAGACTTTTACCGCTGTTTGCAATCAGAAACAACAGATGGCAGGCACATGCTCGCTCTAGTAAATGAAGAGGGATCTCAGCAGTATTAAGCTTTGATCCCTGGTGGCATGTCTACAACACCAGGATGCAAAATACCACAGCAGTACAGGATCTCAATATTAAAGGCTGGAAGCCGCACTTTTGATATGTGAACCCCTAAGAAAGAAAAAAAAAACACACAAAAAAAAAAAAAAAACGATTCCATGCCCACAGTACGTAAACATACTGACATTCCACTTTGGAAATTCTGTTACAGAGGTCAGAATACAAGGCATTTCCTCTGTTTGGTGACACGCTCCACTGTGAAGGTATTACTGCAAATCCCTGGGGATCAATTCTGGAAAAATACAGTTAACCTGACTTCAAAAGATAATCTCGATTCTGTTAGGAAAGAATCCAGAGTGCTCACATCAGGCAATTAACGCGATAGTATTAATAAAAAAAAAAACGTAGAAAAAAAAAAGAGGCTACAGTAATTATGTTTGATGAATATGCCATTGATCCATATTCATGCAGCTGTTCCAACTTCTCATGTTTGCAAGAGAGTATTTTAACCGACATTCACATCACATTTTGCAGACATTTTTTTTTTTTAGGAGGGTGTAGGAGCTAATCTGAACACATCTCTTTCATTTAGTCAATAAGCCGGAGATAGCATAGAGAGAAATGCTCATTTTAGCCTTAAATAGCAGCACAGAAAAAAAATTATAACAATTTTTATAATACGGCTATTTCAGCCTAAATTTGCAATTCCCTTGTAGATTCTCCACCCATCCAAGTTACAGTGAATTTTTAATTTTAGGCTGAATTGGAAAAATTCTCCAAAGCACCTAAGGTTCCAGATAAAAATATTTCATAAAAATAGATTCTGAATACCTCTTAACATGTCTGAAAATCATCAGCGCTGTGATATATTTAAAGTTATTGCAATTAGGCATCTGTCTGTCTGCGACCTAAATTTACCCAGCTTAGATTTTTAAAAGCTGTCTACTTTCTGGCACAACTGACATAATCTGTTGGTTATGGCAAAAATGTATATCACATTTAACCACTTTTACCACTTGTCGAGGGATTATATACAGTAAAAATAGGTAGTAGTGTAAAAGAAGAAATCTGGGCATTTTATCTGAGAATCCAAAAATAATTCATCTACTACAAAGGTGTTATATGAAATGTTTGTCCACATTTAATATAATTGCATTCAGATTGTTTAGCTTCGTCATGGAGTTAAGCAAACACCCCTCTTTTTAATGACAGCTCTATTCACGTCATCTCTCATTAAGGGGTTACTGTATTTCAACGTTTTATGATATAATAGAAAACAGTGGTAAACATAAATAACAAGTGAAAAACACAATTTTATCCAATCACAGCTATATATTTGTAATATATACATTAAACATTAACTAAAAACACAGCCGTGCAGGCTCATTTTGGCAGGGCCCTCTTCACCTTCTGTTCCTGTATGTCAAATATGTTTTGTTAGAATGGTTGGTCCTATTATACAGCGCTGCACAATATGTTGGCGCTATATACATAATAGTAATTTATTTATTTTTTTTAAAAAGAAAAAAACGGTAATATTAAGTGCTTTCCCCCCCCCCCCCCCAAGAATTTTCCAAGGAGCAGCAAATACAAATTATATACTTGCAACTTCTAATAACTAACTATACAAAAGTTAATGCTTCTCGCAATTTTTTTTTTCGATCTCTTTTAATTAACATGCCATAAATCACTTAGGTCTTTAAGATATCTAAATAACAACTAAGGGTAAAAAAAAAAAAAAAAATTCCTAAATGGCATTATGGACCAAGGGGTTAACCCACTAAATAATGTTTTGTAATGAAGTGACAGCCAATAGCCAAAACAGCATCACTGGGGGAAAAAATACTTAATTTACTAGGGAGATATATTTTCCAAAATCAGCTACTTTTGCCTGAAAGTTGCAAAACAGGTGTCAACTAATGAAAATTCACCATTTAGCTGATGATGCCCCCTCCCCCCAAAAAATTATTTTTCTGTATCTGAAAGGACAACTTGAAAGTAACATAATCACTAATGACAATATGATGTATTGTTGTGTAACTCTCACACATCGCTGAGGGTGTCTGTTAGTACATACCTGCCCAGTTGCTTTCCAAGTAAAATTCATAGAATGTATATTTACAGGTATTGCTGGCATCCTCTGTTGGGCTTTTCTGAAATCATGAGTAAATGGAGCCATTTTCCCTTCGGACACAATCAAAATATCCTCTTCAAAACCTAGCAAGTAAAATGTTACACAGATGAAAACACAGACACGTGCTTGGGATAAGGGGCAGGGAGAGGAATTCTTTCTTTTCTGTTAAATTCCACTCCAGCAAAATCATTCAAATAAAAATGCAAGTGAAAAAAATAATAATATTATTAATAATAATAATAATAAAAAAAAGGTTTGAATTTTGCAACATCAGAAACCTGGTTTTCCCAGCAAAGTCCCTCTAAATAAAAACAGGATAAAATCTGAAAATACCTATTAAAACTCTGGCTTGATGAGCATCAATCCACATGTACAAGCTGTCTGTTTGTTGCTGCCCAGCCGCAATCTGAGCACAAGAATAGAGAAATATAGTGCATATCTGCAGAGCTGCTGGGAATGCCATGATGGTCACTGGGATTTTGCTTTGCTTCTCCTCCTTCACTTTATTTTTAATCTCCCTTTGCCTTTGAGCTGTTAGAGATAGTTTTTACTTTCCCCTGTTTTTTTTTTTTTCTTGTTTTTTTTTTTTTGAGAGAGCAAGGCTACTCTGATCTCACTCTGGAGGCTGGGTCCTGGCAGTTTGCAGTCAATGAAGTAGGGAGAGAAGGGGGGGGTGGAATAGTGTTTGATGTCTTGGAAAGGCATCAGGTTACAAATGCCAGACCTGCACAGAGCATGTTCTGCCAGAAGAGGGCGCTGGAAAACTGGGTGAGACATTTCAGAACTACAAATATTTTTAATAATTAAAACAATAATATTATATTTATATTATATTTCATAACTATATTTATATCTTTATTATATAACTGCTTATAATCTCTATAATTAATGTTCAGATAATGTAGGTGTATCTTAAATAAGAGAATAATATATAGTATAACTTGTATTAATTGTGTCGATTGATAAATTGTATTACTGTTTTTTATTTACAGCACTAGAGAGTTAGAGGCAGACTCTATGAAGCACTTCTGCGAGTCTTCACTCATAAAGGAGTTAAAAATTAAAGAAAATCCAAGTGGGGCCTTCCTTGTGTTACTCCCACTATTCTGCATTTTTTTTTTTTTTTAACTAGTTTATATCTTAGTACGATTCACACTGGTCATTAACTTGGTGCCTATTTGCTATACGTCGGTGAATAGACATGGCATCATTTTGATCACCCTGGAATGTCAGATAAATGGGAAGCAAGCCTACTTCTGTAATGTACTAATATTGTGTAACTGTTTAGATATTACTTCAACGTGACATGTCTATATTATTGGTGAAATACACCAACTTGTGAAGCCATCTCTAAAGTAATTTTTTTGAACTGTTTGTCTTATACACCTAATGATGTATTCCCTTCTACATGACGGTAACTGTAAACTGTTATATTGTGGCTTTGGTTTTTGTGTGTAAGTGAAAGCCATAAATAAATAATTATTTATTTATTTTTTTAAATGAACGTAAACTCTGTTTTCAAATATTTTTTATGCTTCTGTGTCAATCATAGATCAGAGAATAGTTAGTATGCAATTCACTTCCTTATTGTAATAAGCATTTGATTATTTTAATTTAGTTTAATTTTTATGTGTGCGAAGGCCGAGAAGGGGTTCGTACTTCATCCTGTTTAGATCAAGGTAAATGTTATTTCGGTTTTGGATTTAACTTTCTTTTTCTGTTTTTCTTTATCATACATAGTGCTGAAATGACAAGATCATTTTAAATATTGGGCCAGGATATCAGAACTGGGCTAAAAATATGCAACTCAGATGTTTTGTTTGCTTGGCTATACTTGCCTAAAATGTGATGTTCACATTGAGTTCCCAGCAATTCACACATTGAATAAACCTGCAGTGTTTTTGAAATGTGCAGATTGTCAGGAATTCTAAATTCATTTTAAAATCCAAACCAAAATAGCTTTGAAGAATTGGAGAAATTTTTTTTCTTATTGAATGTTTCCAACTTGAATATTTTGGCCTAAAAACAGTTGTTAATTTGTCAGTTTTCTGTCAATTATTGGAGGACAGAGTAAGAGACTACCTATGGACGTGGAAGTCAAGGGTTTGGTATCTTGCGTTTCACTGTTAATTATTATATTTTGCAAAAAGAATATAGTATTTTACATTCCTAATAATGTATGTAACTAACACCAATTATTGCACTAAACATCTGTAGATGTTATCTATACAAATAATTCTGATACAAATTTCTGCATATGGAGAAATCACTCCATGGAATGTTATCACCAATTATGTAACCTATTTTATATTTTGCTCCAGAATTCACTACTCTTTCTCTCTCAGAGTACAGAAACAAGCAGTCTATTATTGGAGCAAAACATTATTGTATCTATTATCGGAGCATAGAAACATGTTATATATTCTCAGAGTACAAACACACGGTATCTGTTATCACAGTGTAGAAACATGGTATCTGTTATTGGAACATAGAAACATGGTATATATTCTCAGAGTACAGAAACACGGTATCTGTTATCACAGTGTAGAAACATGGTATCTGTTATTGGAACATAGAAACATGGTATATATTCTCAGAGTACAGAAACACGGTATCTGTTATCACAGTGTAGAAACATGGTATCTGTTATCGGAGCATAGAAACATGGTATATATTCTCAGAGTACAGAGACACGGTATCTGTTATCACAGTGTAGAAACATGTTGTCTGACTGTTACTGGAGCAAAATGTTATCATATCTATTGTTAGCGTGTAGGATCATAGTATATATTATCAGAGTGTAGAAACATGGTATCTGTTATTGGAACATAGAAATGCTGTATTTATTATCAGAGAGTATAAACATGTTATCTATTTTCGGAGTGTAGCAAGATGTTATCTGTTATCAGATCACAGAAACACAGTATCACACAGTATCTATCAACCGAGCATAGAAACGTGGTATTGATTATCAGTGTGTAGAAATATGGTATGTATCATCAGAGCATACAACATGGTATCTGTTATCAGTGTGTAGATGTTATGTGTTCCTTATTGGAATTGTTCCTTTAAAACATTACTCGGTCATTGTGTTTCTAGGAGAGACACTTAGTTAATCTACCATCTTGTAAAGGACATAATATAAAACAGCAGAAACTAGACTTGTGGGAAAATTGCAGGGTCTTCTAAGGGTAGCCTCAGAGCTACAACTAGTACAAAGAGCCATAGTAGCCCAGTAAGTCAGAAGAAGCACATTCTAGCTGCAGATTTTTTGATAATCTCCTCTCTTGATTCTTGGGAAGAAAGGAAAATGGAGGGTGCAGAACGGAGAAAGTTTGGTGCAAAGTGTACCAGCTGGGTTGGAACTGGGAGTTAGGTTCCAGAGACTGTTTTCTAAATCCCCTCTGAAGTGTACAACCTCCACTACTAGTTCTGCTGGCAGTGGCACTGCAGCTCTACTTACTCCTAAGAGTAAGGAGGAGATAGTAGAGGAGAGTCTGGACATGTCATGGAGAAATCCCCACCAGCAACGTGTAGTGAACAACCTATTTCTGTGAAGTCTGCTAGAACTTTGTTTGCTACCAAAACAACAGCCAGGTCCACTACTTCTAGCACTGGCACAGTTACTAAAACCACCAGTGTAAAAGTACAAATTAGCAGCACCACCACTAATACTACGAGCTAGCAGCAGCAATCCAAGTGTTTTAGTAAGTTAGAGTTGCTAGAGTTAATCCACACGCAGCATTGCCAGCAGCAGGTAGAACGGGAGAAGCATCAAAGCAACATTTGGGACCACTTTGAAAGTGTTGGAGATGGGCGCTTGGCAAAGTGCAAACTGTGCGGAAAGGAAGTAAGAAGTGGGAGAGTGTTGGGTAAACTCACCAGTTTCGGGATGAATCGTCCCTTCCGCAGACATCAAATGGCTGGTTTATTGAGGGAAACGGCAGAGAGTAGTACTGCATGCAAAAGAGCTACTACTACTATTACTAATACCACCAGCTACAACCAGCAATAGTACCACCATTAGGCAGGAGAGAGAGGGGTGTTAAAGAGTCTAGAGAGAGTGTCAGCAAACAACCCAGGCAGGTTGGACAGTCGGCAGCAGCATTCCAATTACATGTCCGGCCCACCCTGGAGAATTTTTGTTGATTTCACTCCAGAGCCATGTCTAAACGGCATGCCGATAAGATCATGTAACTTATTGGCCAGCTGATTGCTGTTCGGGGGTGCTTAGGATGGGAGCCTTTTAAGCAGCTGTTAAGCTCCCCAATATCACGCTTTACTTTTCATAGTCACGTTTCTCTATCGTTACTGTGTTGTAGTTTTCAAAGAGGAGCTGGCTTAGGCTGTTGGTCAGCAAGATATTTACCATTCTTGAGAACCACAGGGTTGTTCTGGATGGCTCTCTACATACTGCTGTGGCATCACTGGTCAAACGAGTTGATAAATTTCCCAAACTGATGCCAACTTCCTAAGATTAAGGGAAACTGACACTCATGTCGAACAGCCTGCCAGCTTGGAGAGACAAGCTGATTCAAAGGGTGTGTGGCTAGCAGTAGAAGATGGGAATGCTGGCTAAGGTAGAAGGGCAGCAGGAGACTGAGATGTTTGTAACTCCCAGCACCAGCGACAGCAGTAGCTCCACAACACAGCTAAGTGGTGGAACTGTGTTTTGGGCAGAGTTTACCAATCTGAAGCTCCTTTACCCTTTAATGCTGACCTTCTTACCTACTGGCATGACAAGAAGAGTGTGTGGCCTGCCCTCTCACTGGTTGCCCAGGAGCTCCTGTCATGTTTGCCAACTAGTGTCCTACGTGAGTGTATGTTTTCAGTAACAGGCAATGAACTAATCCTCAGAGCTCACGTCAATCACTGGCAGCACTCCTCTACTGTACTCTGCTGCTGGTGGATGGTGTAAAAGTAAATTTTCAGCTGAAAGTAGAGAGAGGGTGGCTATTGCAAATTGCTCACTCTCTCTATGTCACTTTGACCCTTCTCCTTGCCTCAATGTACAGGGCCAAAAGAATACCAGGGGTTTGAGCCCAAAGCCCAATTTGGACAAAAGCCCCACTCCCACCAAACTCCACTCCTTAACATGTGTGTGTGTCTGTAAGTAACCCTCACAGTTACTTACAGACACACACACACATAGGAGCAGGCAGACAAAACATACACAGTTAGACACACAAACGCAGACAGGCATACACAGGCACAGAGAGACAAACAGACTGACTGGCACAGACAGATAGACATGGACAAACATATAGTCACAGAAAGGCTCAAACACAAAGACAGACACACAGTCACAGTCTGACACAGGCATTCATACACATGATAAAGTTGAGCAGTGATCATACAGCAGTGTGCAGGCAAAAATATTTTGGGCTAAGGGGCCTTACATTCAGGGCGAGTGACGAGTCTGGTGTTGTGGCAATGCCTGCTACCTTCCAGGTAACTTGCTAAAGGCACAGCTTGTGCACTCTGCATGTCTACTGCCAACAAGGACTGAGGTTGTGTGTCCTGTTGGTGAAACAAATGGTTACCAATTGCCCACTCAATCATTCTCTGCAGCAGCATGATGCTCTCCTTGCCTGACTGCTCCTGCTATTTTTGTTGTCTCTGCTGCTGCAGCTGGGAAGCCTTCACTCCAGGAGGCATTGCCCAGGGGCTGAAACAGGTGAGTGGGTCTTCAATTGCCATTGACTCTCCTTTTCCACTTTCTTTTCTATTTTAATATCTTTCTTTTTTTTTCTTCAACAAATCAGCAGTTATCGATTATTAAGATAGAACAACATCAAAGATAATATTTTAAATTCATATTTCTCACACACATACACAACACACACACACACACACACATTTCCTCACAACAAATAAAATTCAAGTTAACATACCACAACTACTACCATTACCACCAGTGAGACATACAGTCCAAAGATACACACTCACTGACCTATCCAAACGCAGGAAGAGGAAGACTAGACATGTGCGATTCGTTTAGCTCTGAATGTACATTCGTACGAATTTCATGCCATTGGGACATTCGGATGCTTACGAAAGTCCGAAGTACCGAAGTTCGGTAGTTGGAAGTGCCGAAGCTCCGAAGTGATTTAGATTTCTGAAAAGGGGCAAAACAAGAGAGAGGGAGGGGAAATTAGGTGAATGATGACCGGAATCTTGACCAATAAGCTAATTCCTTTTGCTGCCAGCGAACCCTGAAGGATGTGCGAGGGAGCTGTGTTGCAAGAGCACAGTAAGTACTTTGCTCCCTTGCCACCTGGCATGGGATGTTTGTCCCATGCAGTCTCGCACAGTTTCTACTGCGCATGACTGCATCGGACAAACATCCTTAGCTAATTATTATATAGGATATATAAAGTAGACATGTGCAATCTCCGAACTGGACCAATTGTTTTGCCCATGCACATCCCTAATGAAGACTGATGGAAATGAAAAAGTACTACAACCAGAACTGGAGTAAGATGACATAGACCGACCTGTGACCTGGCCAACCACTGGACTACAACAGGCAGACACTGCTGCTGCGCAATAAAGTTTATCTATTTTTAGTTGGTTCATTTAACTGACTTTTTATTTTTAAAACTCTGGTCATCATAACCATTACAGGGCACTGTTGTGGTTATGGTTCCAGGATTGTTCTTGCACCCCACAAATGTAAGTAGCTATTAAATCATTTGGTAATGGTTTGGCAGGGACCAGAAGGGCACAAGTCACTTTCTCTATGTGTGCAGTAGTAGTGGTACACTACACAACAGAAGAAGTGAGCAGTGCCCTCAGAGACCCTGGTAAGTAAATAGACTGAGCACTTCTGCATGGAACTTCCATTAGCTTTCCAGAGCCAAAACCTTCTCTGCAGGGCTAGCTCATTGGGTGACAGCAACAGATGATAATTTACAGCTAATGATATAAGCCTTGCACCTCCAGGATTTGCTCAATTAATTGAGAGAGAGAGCTTACATCTCTTACAGAGATATTGACTGGTGCCCAGCATACCCCAGGTACGTTGCTTTTCAAGCAATTAGCAAACAGCTTACCTACTGCTGTTCTACTGCTTACGTTGGGGGTTCGTCAGGGAGTGCACTGCTCCTGGCACTAGAACGTCAACTGTTATGGTGCATGTATTAGTGTATTTTTATTTTCTTCATTCAGTCACACATGTCCATTACGACAAGTAATGCAACCTTACAGTACATATAACATGTAACGTGGAATTTAAATAATACTCACAGCACCATAACCACTACAGCCTGACTGAGCCCACTGTAATTTCGGTAGTGCTAGGAATGAGTTCCATGGTGTCACTGGCTCCCGGTGCAAACAATAGCTGCGTAGTGGCAAAAATACCCTCCCTGATAGCCCCTCAATAAGAGTCAAGCCATTTTACAGTGGTTTGAATTCTTGTTCTAACCTGGAGCCCGTCTGACGTTGCTCCCCACCTCCTCGGTGGAGAGCTGGAAGTTCTCATATCTAATTCCAGAACTGCAGAACTTTCAGCTAATGAGTTAGCCCTACACTGCAGGGTTTAAACTCAGGAGAGTGGAAAGGTCCTGAGCATCCTAAGCACTACGTAGGAGTACGAGTAGGAGTATGCAGCAGTCTGGTTGAGGTAGTGGAGGTGGGGAATGGCAACTAACAGAACGCAGGCAACAAAGAGGTCACTATATAATCATTGTAGTTTGACTCCTTCTGTAAAATGAGGATGCAAAATGGTAATCCTTCTTGGCACCATTACAGACCAGTGGTGGTTATGGTGCTGCTTTGTCTGCTTAACCTGCAGGAAAACCAGAAAAATAAAAGCACGAGAACAAATAACTTAATATATCCGAATCCAAAAATTAACCAAAGATATGGGATGAAATTTGGATGAATTTAACCACTCAATAGACATTTGATTTGGGCATTAAAAAAAAAAAAAAAAAAAAGTGAGTACTAATTTATTCACATAGACCAAATTTTTCGCTTGTACACGAGTCTAGCAGTAACATGGCTAGAGACACATTAACATAGGGGCTAAAGGAGTACCAGCTCCATGCCCATGCTTTGAAATAGGCCAAAAGCAGACACAATGACCCCTGGTCCGAATATTACTGCATCCAAAGGGGTTCACAAGTCATTCATTACCCTATAATGAGCAGGGGATATATGGATGCCTAGTATCAAAATAAAGCTGTTGCTACCTACGCTCTCCCGCTAGTATGTGGTAGTAAAAAGAAAAAAAAAACATGTTTAAAATAGTTGAGCTGGCTAAATAGCAGAGCTCGAGATTTTTGTTCCAAATTGGGTATTGTGGCCTTAAATCTTCAGTTCACTTGTTAGTCCTCTACAAATCCCAGTTTAGGAGATAACAAGTATTGCATCCATTATCAGAGAGTAGATTTAGAAGATAGATATAAATGATTATTATCAATGTCCAATTGACCTTTCTTGCACTACTATCTATAAACATTTTGCATGTGGTTATGTTTTGAGATATTTTTAATGGATCTTTAATCCAAACAGTGTATTTATAACTTGTGTTTATTGTGTCTGCCAATTTCTGTACTCGGGATCAAATAGTCCTGTTTAGTGTTATGTACTGTGTCCAAGAATGCTGACTGCTGTTCTGGGACAAATCAAAATGTGGTTTTCAATTAGTAACAATGATAACAGCATACCATATGAATTCCACATTTCTTCTCTGCATTAATAAATTCCATTATCTGAAGGGTAAATAATCTTTGCTTACGATCGGACTAGTTAAATCTAGATTTCCGCATGGTGGAAAAACTTTGATTCAGCCGAATCACTTTGTCTGAAAATAACATTTATTCCGGATTGTCCAGTTAGGCGTCCATGTTGTGGTTGGGCTTGTCCTAATATCGTCCATGCAAAATATTCAGATGAATCAAAATGGAGTGAAAATGGGCCAATCAGTCTACTGCAAAATATAAACACATTATAAATATTTATATTATATACGAATTGTTTACATCTCAAGTGAGTAACCTACAGTGGAAAAGAGGAGCAGCAATTAAAAAAAATATAATTATATTTGCATGTTATATTTCTGTATTTATGAATAATATTTAATTATAGATTTATATTTTTTACTGCTCCTACTTTGTTTCCCTTTATTGGTCACTTTTCTCTTAATCTGTGAATAAAATCAACATTTAATGGCTGTCTCCTACCCATCAATCATCTCTTTTTTTTTTTGCACCAAGGATGGAACTCCGAATCACGCGAACAAGCTCATCCATCGTGCAAGTAATTTGTTTGGCTATACACTGATCAGCTACAACATTCCCTGACAGGTGAATTATATCGTTACAATGGCACCTGTCAAGGGATTATATATATTAGGCAGCAAGTGAACAATCAGTTCTTGAATTTCATGCATTGGAAGCAGGAAAAATGGGCAAGCGAAAAGATCGACAATTGCCAAATAGTGATCACAAGATGACAAGATCAGAGCATCTCCTAAACAGCAAGTCTTGTGGGGTGTTCCCAGTATGCATTGGTTAGAACCTACCAAAAGTGGTGTATGTATAAACCGGAGTCAGAACCGGAGTCAGGGTCATGGGCACCCAAGGCCCATAGGGAGCAACCGGTAACCTGCCTGGTCCGATCACAGATAATGGCTACTGTAGTTCACATTGCTCAAAATCCTTGCTGGTGAAGATAGAAAGATGTCAGAACACACAGTGCATGGCCGTTTGGTGCGTAGACACAGACTGGTCAGAGTGCCAATGAAGACCCCTGTCCACCACTGAAAGCACCTCCAATGAAGACGTGAGTGTCAGAAATGGACCATGGGACAATGGTAGAAGGTTTCCTGGTTTGCTGAATCACATTTTCTTTTAGATCAGGTGGATGGTAGGGTACATGTGTGTAGTTTATCTGGGGAAGAGATGGCAGCAGGATACACTATGGGAAGAAGGCAGGCCAGTGGAGGCAGTGTTATGCTCTGTGCAATGTTCTGCTGGGAAACCTTGGGTCCTGGCATTCATGCGAATGTTACTTCCACATGCACTACTTACTTAGAGATTGTTGCATGTCACGTACACTACTTCATGGCAATGGCCACTTTCAGTATGATCATGCACCCGGCCACACTGCAACATTTTTTTAGGGAATAGTTTGAGGAACCTGACAAAGAGTTCAGTGGCTAGGACTTCATGGACAGAAACAAAAGTAGTGGTTGTTGTTCAGGTCATAAAGAAGTCTTCTTCCGGTTCGCTACCAGTTTTGTCTTTGTTGCGATTTTTGGTTCTTCGGCGTTTGGAATCCAAAATTTGGCGTCACACGATTCATGTTTTAGAAGAGAAGATTATTATTGCTTATGCTCTCTCATTTCCAGTGGCAGCTTTTTCTGGAGGTTACCCCAGAGGCGGATGTGTTCTGAGCACTTATGGAGCCTTGTTTCAAGCATTTGATGCCACTGGTTCTGGATTCTGTGTCCCCATCTACCTGGGGAAGATTGAAGGTGAAACATTGGCATGAGTGGTTTCAGATGTCCCAAGGTGAGTCCAGTTTTGGTGATGGTTAGGGTAGAGTGGCGTCCACATTTTTCTTTTTACCTGGTTTGCATTCTAAGGGGTTGTTGGCATCCATAGTGTATCGAAGGTTTGATGTGCTCAAATTTTTGCTTTGGTCTTTAGGTTGAGAGGATTTTTCCAAGTCATTTTTGATTCGCCACATAGTCCAGGGTTGGAGCAGGTTGGAGCCGGAGGTGTATGTCTGACTCTAGGTGCACGGTTTATTTTTGGTTTATTTTTCCTCCAACAAGTTTGTATTTTCGTATTGCTTTTTCAATAGGGGGAGTTTGTGTTTGCTAATAAGGGTGTAGATTCTCCTTTCTGTTATTTGGATGCTTCCCTACATTTCAGAGACGATTCACATTTGAAATAAGTATTCTAAGACTGATTGTGTTGGTAGAGGGATGGAGGTGGTTAATCGGGAAGTGGATAATTCATTAAATTTAGTTTGTAAATTAGAGTTTTTTCTTCATGGCGATAGCTCCCCTCTCACTAAATATTAGTTTATTGAGGTTTTGTGTGTCTGCTTGCACAAGCTGGGAATGGAAGACAAATCTTTTGCTGCCCACTTTTTTCGTATAGGGTCTGCAATGGCGTCGCATGGTTTAGGACTGTCAGGAGAGCAGTTGCTAGGATAGGTAGGTGGGAGTCTGTTACGTCCTGCTCTGTTCTGTGGAGATATCTGGCCTTGGCTTCTAGTATCCAGTACTCTTGTTACAATTCTTGTTTAGTTTTTTCTGGGTTCATTTCTGGGTTCATTCCTGTAATCCATCCCTGGGATTCCCAGTCTCCAGGTTTCATTTAAATGTTTGTTTTATGTTGCCACACCCATTTGTTTTCCTTCATTCACTCTGTTTCAGTGTTCCTTCAGGCAGCTCCTCCTTTCTTGCAGGTAAGTGCTATATATGTCTTTTGGTTGTTTTAGTATACATTAGGCAGTGTATGACCTGCCATATATGGGGTACATTGGCGTTGTTGGCAGGCTTATGCTATGTATGATCATATAGTGTGACTAAATCCCCATGATTTCCATATGTAGTACTTAGTTATTTCTCCTCTTATTTTGCCTATGTTATCTTGTCTTGTTTTACTTTGTATACCCAGTCCATGTACAGTCCTGTCCAGTCTTTCCCATGTTATGTTCATGTTTTCCTCATGTCTTGTGTATATGTTCTGGGTTTAGCTTACTATCCTTCTCTGGTTCTGGGTTCTCCTAGTTTTGTCTTGTTTCCTTGTTTGGTGCCTATCTCTAGTCTTGCTTTGTTTCTAGTACTGGATACAATCTTGCTGCAGAGCCTCCCTATTCAGCTCCTGGGAGGTCTGCTTAATTTCTAAGCTCCTAGTTCCTAGTATCCGCTTAAGCGGATTCAGGGTCTTGGTATGTGGCTGCACAAACGCTGGTGCTCAACACCAGGGGGTGTGCGGTTATCCTGCACCAGACCCTGCTAATCCACTTCCACACTGTGACTCCTACTCTGAACATCAGGCATACTGGGTCCTGGTCCTGCACCGCCGCCCGGACGCTGTCCGGGTCCCGGGCACCGGACCGCCACCCTGACAGAGTCAAATTGAATGTTATTGTATGTTCATTCTCATTTTTTTTTTATATCTTTCAGGTGTTCATCCAGTGATGGTTTGGTTTCTGGGGCATTCTTATATTTATTGAGTCAGCCGCTATGCAGAGGTCCGCAATTGTGGTAAGAATGTGGGATTCCCTCTCCATGTTGCCCGTCTATGTTGTTGTGGTATTCGTGAACTTCCTAGGCTTTGCACTTTGTGGCTCATAGTTTGCAGCCCTCTTATTTTAGATGTTCATGCAGGGGATAATGATCTGGGTTATCTTTGGACAATTGATTTGCTTAGGAGCATTAAGCAGGATCTCACATTCTGCTTTGCGCTATTCTCTCAGGTTCCATTGGTATGGTTTGAGATGGTTCCCCACACGGGTTGGGCATCTGTGAGTAATCCAAGAGCACTAGAGGGATCTAGGTGTAAATTGAATTACGGGGTATCTCAGTTTGTACGTCTGCAGAGTAGTGGTGCAGCATTTGGAGTTTGAAAGGGATAACAGTGTCCTGGGGAAGGATGGTGTACATATGAGTGAAATTGGGCTTGACATTTTTATCACAGGTCTACAATCGGGGATTGAGCAAGTGCTGTTTGGGAAGGGGGGCATAGCCTGCGCCTAGATTAGACAGGTAGCTCAAGACTGAGCATTGGGAGAGGGGGTTCCCGATGAAATATAGAGCACTTACCTTGTCAATTCTCCACAACTGTCTTCACGTTAGTAAATAAACCACAATATATACAGTTAAACTGTTGCTTAAAAGGGAGTATTGCCACCAAATCCACTACAACCTGGCCCAGTCCCATGGTAAATAGTCAAAGCATTTTTGAACAGCTTTACACTTATCCCAGTCCCACACAGGCACCTTTGTTCTGGCTGCTTCTTCGGATTTATTAATTTTATCCTTTTCTAGACAGAATTAATTTGCTAATGTTGTCAGCCAATTAATCACATCCAAAACCAGGCAGACGTAGAGAATTTCGCTCTACTGATATCTGAAGAGGTGGAACCCAGTTAAGTATTAAACCATTTCAAAACAGTTTTACTACTTGCTGTGGGACAGCTCCAGGGGACTCCTGGCACCATAACAGAAACAGTGTGCTGTAGTGGTTATGGTGCATGGAGTGTTCTTTAAAAGCCAATTATATACCACAATTATGTAATTTATTACTACTTCATTGTCATCACCCGGGACCAATACATTGCAAATGGATGGGAAGGTCTCTGACAGCAGTAAGTAGTGCACTTCATTTCAATCAGTCTTCCTGTTTGAACAGTTGGGATTGCAAGAAACATAATTGAATCCAGAGAGACAAGGACAAATTCCTAGACGAAGCAGGCAGCCATACACATGTTTGAAGTGTAGTTGTTTTACAACCACAAGTCATGTTCAATTAGTGATTCACAGAGAGTTTTATTTTCATACCAAACACAGTACAAAAATAAAGTAGACAAGGCTCCTTGAATAACATTGACAGAAATCACCAATTACTACGTTAAATATTATTTTGTCATTTAATTGCTTTGCCGAGGATAAATGCTCTTAATATGAATAAAATTTGTTGGTTACTTTTTCCTATACCGCAACATTTCCTGTATTATATAATGAGGTCAGATTGCGCTGTGCACCTCTGTTTTGTGAAGTTGAAGCCTGTTTAAATGCAAGATAGTCGTAGGATGTGTAATTTAAATTGGAACCTCAATAACATAGGCAGAGTTATTTACTGAAATATGAGTTAAAAAGTGAATTGAAAGTCAATTTGAATTTTTAGGCAGAAATTGCAGAATTGGAAAAATTGTTCGTCAGCTATTTTTAAACTTCAGTTTTTGTAGACTAAATTTAAAATTAACTTTTAATACACTTTAAAATATCAAAAATTCACAATTTACCCCGCTTATACACTAAAGTGAGTCGTGCAGAGAATTTCAAATTTAAATGAAAATATCATGTGTAATTATCACCATGCAGTGTATTATATATTGAAACATCAATATGGGGGATCTTGCAGGGGATTTCCAAGGTAACCTTAGACTTTAGAAAGAGTAATGGGCTGCTGTAAAACAATCCACAAGGCGTAGGGCTAAAGCCCTCTGAACCAGTATCGGACTGACAACTCACTGGGCCTCCAGGCAATAGGAGATTAAGGACCCCCTTGCTGGTCCCAAGATTTTTGCTACACAGGAGAGAATGCATTTCAATGCCCCAACCCCACTCCTCACACCCTTCTCCACCATGTTTGTTCGGCTCTCACACAGATATTGCACGGCTGCCCAATACCCAGAATGGCTGTAAGAGAACTGCACAGTTATGACTCCAATATCTGCAGAAACCCCAAAAAGGGCTGGGTTTACTCCAACTTAATGGGTTTACATCAACCAAAAACAGTGTTTTAATAAAATGAAAGAAATAAAGCAAAATAAATGACATGCTTGGACTGCATTTGCTGGTTGGTCGATAAAGCGTGTTGTGCAGTGTGTGGAGGATGCCTGTGGTGTTGTATGTGTTTGAGGACTGCTTGTAGGATTGCATTTGTTTAGAAGAGGCTGTTTGTAGTGTAGTGTGTGTGTAAAGGTATCTATTTGTAGTGTACAATGTGTGGGTATAGGCTGTATTTTGTGTCTAAGAGTTTTAGCGATTGTGTGTGTCTAGGGGCTGTAGCATGTATTTGAGTGAGAGTTAAGACTGTAGTGTGTTTATGTGTATAGGGGTTGCATTGTGTGTGTGTGCGCGTGTACATTAAGAGATAGTGTGTATGCTTATAGGGTCTGTAGTGTCTATGTGTGTAAATAAGGGATGTAGTGAAGTGTGTATGTGTGGGTGGGTGTGTGTAATGTGTGGGAATATGGAGTATATTGTGTGTGTAAAGTGGATATAGTGTGTGTGCATAGGGGGTGTAGCGTGTGCATATGTATATGGTATATAATGTGTGTCAGGGCATAGTGTGTGTATAGTGGGCTATTTGTGTGTCTGTGTGTACATGTTTAATGTGAGGTGTAGTGTATAGGGGTTTTATTAATGTAATAATTATTTTAAAAAAACATTCATTCCCTTCTCACTGTTGTTACCTGGCAGAGTGGGAGAACATTCCATTTCCTGGTGGTCCGGCATGCTGGGTAATGCTTGAACTCCTGGTGTGAGGCCCTCAGTCTGTGAAAATATCAGCAATGCTATAACCAAACATACGGCTACTATAGCAGTTTAAAGGATAGTGGATAGTCCAGAGAGATGTGATCATTCTTGGGTCAGCACCTGGATACACTGAAAAGGAACCAGAATACATATCAGTAACAGTTAACCTTGGCACTGATGGTGCACTTTGATTTATTTTTTATTTGGCTGCGCTATGTTTGGCAAGCGTTCTCAGTAGGGTTCAACATAGTTAAAGTTGCTAGATCTCCGATGACATGTACAAGTATGGCCTGCACATGCAGTGGACTATTACAAGGGTGCTGCTAGATCTTATTAAACATACAATTGTGGTAAACTGAAAACTGAATTGCAAAAAATGTAGTCAATAAAAGTGCTAATTAAGCAAAATCCTCACAGTTTAGCTATTTTAGCCAAATCAGAAATTCTAAGTCAACTATGCTTCCCGTTTAACTACTTTGGCGTTGGATTTTAAATTCACATTGAATACACAACATTTCTCACATTAGTAAATAATAAGTAAATAAACAAATAAATAACAAAGCCTGAATCGCATTATTATTTTCTGATTGATTCATTCCCCCAAGTATTTAGTTGTATTGTAAAAAATAATGTCTGCATTTTTTAACGCATGAGCTCCTCCAGATATTGATAATTCCTCAAGTAAAATTTCCTAGGCAAAAGGAGCCTCTTACTTCTTCAAACAGCATGCCAGGAAAGAAAAAAAAAAAAGGGTGAAATATTATGTGAATAAATCCAGGAAGTGGTGTGTGCCAACTTCTCTGCCAAGCTGTTGAGTGTAATAAAAGCAAAAAAAAAAAAAAAAAACATCAAAGCTTTAAATGTTGCTTTATTCCTAATATAAGCTGTAAAGAATCGCTTGCACTCAGAAAAATCTATATACATTGTTATGTTCACTTGTGTTACTAGACATTTCACGTGCAGTATAAGGGCATTTCCCAGTGCAATGCTGCCCTCTACTGGTTTAATATATAAATGCAGACAGTGATGTAATTTACATAGCAAAATATTTGGGGGGATTTGTTATGGGTTTTCCCCCCCTATTTTGAACAAACCAACATATTGTGCAGCACTGTACACCATGTAAGCAAGTAATTGTAATAAAATAATCTTGGTTTACAAGAGTGAAATGGCCCGATTTCTTTCTAAAATTCTGTTCATGTGATGAGCATCTGGGCGGGTGGACTAGTAAGTGTACTTACTCAATATAAACTATTTATAAAAATATATGACCTATCGTATATAGAGGATAATAGGGTGAAGGTGGGAGGTCACATAGGGAGAGATTTGTCAATGGATTGATCACATCTATTTTCTGCTAATTTCCAGAGCAATTTATGAAATCTGTCAGATTTGTTCACCTGTTGCTCATTTTTTGCCCTCTCTCTTAATTTTTTAATACAAGCGAGTTTTTTTTTTTTAATTGTATTTTATTAATATGCCACAATGTAATACAGTAGGACATGCACAGAAAAGCGTCACATTTTAACAGCTAGCAAGTTTCATACCAATGCTCTTTCATAGAAAAACATAAACAAATCATCAAACCAGGAGTATACCTTGTGAGTGTGTGGCACCGATATGCCTAACTGGCACAGCAACCCAGCCATTGATACCCATAGTGGTCAGATATCTGAGCAGCTCCCCCATATATGAAGCATCATGCTCTTTTGACCCTTACACCTCCATCATTGGTTAGATGTGGCTTTGTAAATTCTTCCTAGCCATTTTAGAGTAAGGTACTACCACCGGTACATGAGTTTACGATGTGCCTCTATACAAGTATAGCACTTGGTGACACCTCGTAAGGCATTGATTAGTTGGGTCCACCTTTTGGATGTCAGGCTCACCCCATTCTCCTTTTCCCATTGGGCAATATAGGGGAGAAAACAGTCCTGAGATGTGGGCAAAGTAACCTTATAACACCTTACACAATGAGAGTAACAATTTAGACTGAACCGGTGTCTGATGGCAGGCCACAAAGACCTTTTTAATGTCACCCTGATGTAACGACTCCAAGTCCCAAGTCAACTGAACCGTTTTTAAAAGTATGCTTTTCATTTGCCGATACATAAAAATAAAGCTAGACAGTAGGTCATATTGTTTTCACAAGTCTGGGGAAGGCTTGAGGGAACTTACTGACAAAAACTGAGAAATCTTCCTTTTCCCAATTGGCTATTGATTACTTATATGCTTTTGAATCCAGATAATGGAGCTATGGGTTTGAATTTACCCGGGCTCCCCGACTCCCTAGTTACACCGTCCCAGACCCATAGAGATGTTTTAGAGGTTGGGAGAAGACCTTTCCCCTGCTCAGAGGTGGTGGTTATGTGTGATATTTGGGACTGTTCCATGTGCACCCAACGAAGGCTATTCAGGGGAGAATGTAGCTGAATGACCTGAGCTAATAACGCTGATTTATAATATTCCCAAATCATGGGGTAGTCCAATGAATATATGCAATTTTGTAGGTAATGGATTAGTGACTTTTCCGCCATCATCCGTTGTTAAAAGTGGCAGAGTTTTCCTGCATTTCTAAATTTGGAGGTCTTCTGAAATGGAAATTCCTGCAAAACCTGCAAAACCTAGTCTCTTTTCAGCTATGTAACTATATATATATATATAGGGCCTAGGCAGGATTTGTTTCTGTACAGGGCACCTCGTTTTGGGTAAAGTTTTGAAGTTTTGAAGAGATTTTTTTTCAATGTAAAGGCCAAAGGATAGATTGTGGTCTAGCGACATACAGGGCCGGCACGTCCATAAGGCGACATAAGCGGCCGCCAGAGGAGGGGGGCGCAAAATCCGAATCCCCTGCCTCTGGCTGGAGAATCAGATTTTTAATCTCACCTCTCTCCCTGCAGCCAGCACACAGCAGGAGCAGGGCAGTGAAGTCAGCCGTCCTCCTCTGACGATGTCAGAAGGGGGCGGGACTTCTACTGCTCCCAGACTCCCCAGCGGTCCTGACTGCAGCTCCAGCCTCCAGTGTAGCCCGTCCCAGCCGACCACTAGGGGTAAGGTTTATGTTTGTTTATTTTTAGTTTTTTTTGCAGTCTCTACTGCCCCTGCCCCCACTATACTACCCCTGCCCCCACTATACTACTCTGCCCCCACCATACTGCCCCTGCCACCACCATACTGCCCCTGCCCCCACCATACTTCCCCTGCCCCCACCATACTGCCCCTGCCCCCACCATACTACCCCTACCCCCACTATACACTATACTGCCCCTGCCCCCACTATACACGATACTGCCCCTGCCCCCACCATACTGCCCCTGCCCCCACCATACTGCCCCTGCTCCCACTATACTCCCCCTGCCCCCACTATACTGCCCCCACTATACTACCCCTGCCCCCACCATACACTATACTGCCCCTGCCCCCACCATACTGCCCCTGCCCCCACCATACTGCCCCTGCCCCCACTATACACTATACTGTCCCTGCCCCCACCATACTGCCCCTGCCCCCACCATACTGCCCCTGCCCCCACTATACTCCCCCTGCCCCCACTATACTCCCCCTGCCCCCACCATAGTGCCCCTGCCCCCTCTACTGCCCCATGTGCCCCTCTACAGCACTTCTATTTCCCTCTATAGCCCCTGCCCACCATACCACCCCACCTTTATAGCCCCTGCCCCTCTATGTCCCTCTATAGCCCCTGCCCCCACCATACTGCCCCTGCCCCCTCTATAACCCCTGCCCCACCATACTGCCCCTGCCCCCTCTATAGCCCCTGCCTCACCATACTACCCCTGCCCCCTCTACAGCCCCTCTATGCGTCTGCCCCACTATACTGCCCATGCCCCCTCTATAGCCCTGCCCCACCATACTACCCCTGCCCCCTCTACAGCCACTCTATGCCCCTGCCTCCTCTATAGCCCCTGCCCCACCATACTGCCCCTGCCCCCTCTATAGCCCCTGCCCCACCATACTACCCCTGCCCCCTCTACAGCCCCTGCCCCATCATACTACCCCTGCCCCTTAACAGCCCCTCTATAGCCTCTGTCCCCACCATACTGCCCAGCCCCCCTCTACTGCCCCATGTGCCCCTCTCCAGCACTTCTACTTCCCTCTATAGCCCCTGCCCCACCATTCTGCCCATGCCCCCTCTACGTCCCTCTATAGCGCCTGCCCCCACCATACTGCCCCATGTGCCCCTCTACAGCACCTCTATAGCCCCTGCCCCCACCATACTGACCCTGTCCTCCTCTACTGCCCCATGTGCCACTCTACAGAACCTCTATTTCCCTCCATAACCCCTGCCCCACCATACTGCCCCTCTACAGTCCCTCTATTTCCATCTACAGCCCCTGCCCTGTCTACAGCCCCTCTATTTGCCTCTAAAGCCTCTACCCCACTATACTGCCCATGCGCCCCCTATACAACCCATGCTCCCCCTCTACAGCCCCTGTCCCCACTATACTGCCCATGTCCCCCTCTATTGCTTCTGTGACCCCCTCTTTATCCCCTGTACCTCCTCTATTTCCCTCTACAGACCCTGCCACCTGCCTCTGCCCCCCTTTTACACGCCTCTACTGCCCCTGTCTCCCCCCTCTACTTCCCCTACCCCCTATACAGCCCCTGTTCCCCCCCGTTCCCCCCTCTACTTCCCATTTACCCCCACCATACTGTTCCTGTGACACCACTTTATTGCCTCAGTGTCCCTCGTTACAGCCCGTGCCCACACCATACTGCCCCTGTGTCCCCCTCTACTGCCCATTTCCAACCACATTGCCCCTTTGCTTCCACCACAGCCCCTATACTCCCTTCTACTCCCTTACTTCACATCCCTTCCACTCCCTTTTACACCCCATAACTCCAGTACAGCCCCTATTCCCTTACTACAGTCCTTACCCCCATTACAGCCCCTCTCCCTCAATTGCTGCCCATATCCCCCACACTACAGCCCATGTTCCCACTTGCAGCCATCAACCTACTTCAGTCCCTAACCCCCACTACATTTACTAAGCCCCCAATTACAGCCCCTAACTCTCAACTACAGCCCCTGTCCCCCTACTACAGCCCCTAACTACTCAATTGTAGCCCCTAACTCTCAACTACAGCCCCTGTCCCCCTACCACAGCCCCTAACTCCCACTAAAACTCACTACCAGTCCCCCCACCCAAGAATAGGTTCTGGATCTCATGTGTGAATGTATGAATGTCCATGTATGAATGTCCTCATGCAGAGCGTGGAAGGAAGGACGATGCAGGAAGCGCCTCCAGTGGCTATCTGGGAGACAACCACTGAAGGCACACTTACTTCTGAAATGTTAACATTGCAGTTACTATGGAACTGCAATGTTTAACATTTCAGCACTAAGGGCAATAAGGACACCGCACCCAGACCACTTCAATAAGCTGAGGTGGTCTGGGTGCCTATAGTGTCCCTTTAGAACTACCATTCCAATTAACTCCATGAAGGATCTATCAAAGTGATGGGAAAAGTGATGGTTACATTCTGGGTTTGTTTGTTTTGTTAAAGGGATCCTATAGTGCCAGGAAAACAAATCCCTTCAGCTATTTACCTGAATCCAGTGCCGATGTCCCTCTGCGCTGGGTCAAGCTCCACCTACACTCCTCACTTGCCGACGTCAGCCGACAGGGGAGACCTAATGCACATAGCATGAAACTGCTATGTTTATAGCTGCAGGGTTAACCCTAGATGGACCTGGGACCCAGACCACTTCATTGAGCTGCAGTGGTCTGGGTGCCTATAGTGGTCCTTTAATTTTCTCATTGTCTCATGTACGGAAGTTTTCCAGCAGAGGAGTCTTGGGCGATTTTATTGTAACATAGGGAGAGTGGATTCATGGTGCATTTTCTTGTGAGCAGTGTTTTTTCAAGAGGAGAAATCATTGCAGTCTTGATTGCGTTCAGACCCTGAGACTGTAGGGTATTTTTAATGAGGAGATATGTAAATATTTTTGCTGAGGGTAGCTGGCAGGATGAGACTGGGTTCATGAATGTGTTGTTTTCCTGAGTGTAATTGATGTGTCAGAATATGAGATGTCCAGTTTGCTAGGGATAGGTTTGGAGTGAGCATCTTCAGAGTGGACAAAGGAGCTAGGCTTAGTGGGTGTTTTTTTTTTTTTGTTTGTTTTTTTTTTTTTTTAATCAGTGGCAGATGCTTAGATTGCCACATAGTGAGAGCATGCCTTGTTGTGGTCAACATTTCAGGCAACTGTGCTATATTTTCTTTCTGGATCCATAAGAGTTCTTTAGTATTGTACGGGCGAATGTAAGATTTTTCCAGGTAGGCTCACAATGCCTGTTTCGTGCTGCATACTAGTGCTTTTGTTTGGACTTTTGAGGCTGCTGCGTTATATCTTTTAATGATACCCTGGAACGCATAACAATCCGGAGGGGTTGCCATATAGATGAGTGCTGAGCTGACTCAGGGCAGGCCTTAGGCCATTAAGTGCCCTGTGCGAAAAGTCTTCATGGTGCCCCCCTCCCCCCACCAAGTTGCCTGTGTACAGTCACACACACAGGCACAAGCAGACAGTCACACAAACAGTTACAGGCAGACAGTCACACACACGCTCAGTTACAGGCAGACAGTCACACACACACACACGCACAGTCACACACAGGCACAGTCACACACACAGGCAGGCAGAGAGTCACACACACAGACACAAACACACACACAGGCAGACAGTCACACACAGGGAGGCAGTCACACACACAGACAGACAGTCACACACACAGGCAGGCAGTCACACACACAGGCAGGGCTGGACTGGGCATACAAAGCAGCCCTGGAAAAAAAATCTATGCCAGCCCAGCAGCACAGCGTGGGGAAAAAAAAGACATACACACACCATGACAGACACACACAATGACACCCACACCATGACAAAGATACACACACACCATGACACATACAGACACACACACACCACGACACAGACAGACACACACACATTGACACATAATACAGCTACCTGTGGGTGACCATATGAAAATAAAAATATAGAGTCACAGCGTGTTACCCAAATAGATACCAAAACACTCAAAACACCCGTGTGGTAACCTCTCTATCCACACTAAAAATCACAAAATAATATACATACAATGGGTGGAATAGTTCGGTGCAGGGTAAAAGACGATGGTATGGAGACAAATGGAATAACTGTGGAAATAAAATAGTGTACAAGCACCTAGTGCAATATCATACAGTACAAGTAAAAACAACGTAAACTGTGTGATTTAGTACTCACAAGGAGGGAGCCAATTGGAAATGGCTCAATCCAGACGCCTGTGGGATAGTTAGGAGGGATCCCACTCCCTTCCAAAGTGCAAATAGTGCTTCACCGGTTTCAAGGAGGAATGTCCACACCAACAAAATGTTAGGGACTAAATCCTTTTAATGAAGATGAATAAAATGCAGGTAGTAATGTATAATACAAACAAAAAAAAAAAAACTCAATAAAATCCACTAAGATTGTGGTAATATATAAAAGTCCTCTGTGGGGGTAAAAAACTTGTGGGTGACCGGCCAGGGAGTCGTGCAGGGCAAACAGCTGGGACAGGTGTGCTGGCGGCCGCAGGAGAAAGCTGGCTCTTCTGGAGGCAGCAGGGGGGAGCTAGCTGTGGTGTCTCTGCTCCCTAGCGTGCAGCTTAATGAGACTCCGTTCTTATTAAGTAGCGCGCGAGGGCGGGGGAGCACAGACAGAACAGCCAGCTCCGCCTGCAACACCCCCCTGTTTGCCTGTTGCTGCAGATGTGGATTTCTACCCCTGTCACGCTCAGCCAGGGAACACAGTCTGACTCATTAACAGACAAACCTGTTTACAAGTCAAAATAAAGTGTTTGTAGCGGAGAGCTGATTCCCACAGCTATTCTCCACTTACGATCTTAGTGAGGCTCAGGAACAAGTCAATAGTAAATCCACAAGCAGAGTTTCCAGCAGGTAAAAGGTACAGCAATATCCCCACAGCAATCCCAATAACTGGACGACACACAGTTTCAGGAGTAGAACTGACTATCGTTTATTCCAGGGTTCCTTATAAAGCATGCTCCCATGCAAGGGAGGGATTCACATTAATTAGGACAGTAACCAATACAGTGCTTGTTACCTCCCACACATCTCCTCCCCTCAGAGTGACTCATAATCCTCTTAACTTATACAATATTTTACCCCAAACATGGATATACCCCTAAACCAACACATAAGCTAAATATTAGGGTACCGCTAGGTAGCCCTGATCTGGGTGACTATCATATCCGAAATTCACCCAGATCGGACCAGTGGTTCGGTAGTTAGGTGGAGGGTGAAGTTTGACCGACCGCACACGAGGTGGTATCCGAAAAGGGTTCCATGTGTTTGGGCCCTGCGGTCGGTCTCCGTTCGGCAGTTAAATCATACATTTATATTTGCCATCCACACTTCAATTCACCTAGATATTGGTTCCCTCATTCGGTACTTTGTTTCTACCGAATGGGGATTCGTTAGGACTCTCCGTTCGGCAGTTACGGAGCTCTGGAGGTCTCAGCGGTGTTCGGTTGTTTGAGTGTCCGATTTGAGTTCCAGACACTCGACGACCAAACACCGCTGAGATTTTCATGCGTAAGATGGCCGCCGCCACGTGTACGCATACCGAATGGCGGCCACCCAGATACAATCCTAACGAGCTTGTTAACTTGCGGTTTAGACAGAATGCGAACCTTAATGGCCAATACACTTCTCTCTGGGGTGGTCCCTCAGTTCGGTAGTTTCCACATGCATCTTGTACGGACGGAAACTACCGAATAGCATACGATTATTACATGGAATATAACAAATGGGAAAATAGACACAGGCAGAATATACTGAACACAGTTACACAGGCATTTTACAGGACAGGCTTACTGCATTCCGCTACAGTGTTTATTTTCTCTAAGTAAAAAAAACAAACATGTTTTTTAATTACTAGTTACAGCTTTATGTATAAAATGGCAAGTGTTAGGCATTATGACGATCTCAACGAGGATGAGGAAACACGGAAAATGGAAAGTGTAAATTATGTTGAATTTTACAAAAAATACAGGTATAGGAAAGATTACAAATAAATGTAACATTAATGAGATTTGTGGGAGTTACACATACTCAAGCAGCCACAGATCAGTGTAATTCTCACTAATCTTTTACACACCTGTGAATAGAATAGATCATGGTACCTTCAGCGTGTATTTTCAGTGTTTCTTAAGAATTGCTGCACATACAGGGTTTAACCTTCCCTTCTGCCCGAGCTGTGACTCTATCCCTGACAGGTATTTGATTGAGTGCAGACGTGCAGTCCCAACCTTTTTTCAGTCTATCCCTGACAGCTTCACTGTGTGCAGTGGCGTACACATGACCCATGGGGCCCCGGTGCGAAAATTGATCCGTGGGCCCCCCCCCTCGCGCTTACTCTGCGCGGGCCGGGGCAGCAACACATGGCGGCGGGCACCTGGTCGCAGGGGTTGCGACCGCGGTATGTACGCCACTGCATGCAGATGCACACACACTTAACCCCTTAAGGACACATGACATGTGTGACATGTCATGATTCCCTTTTATTCCAGAAGTTTGGTCCTTAAGGGGTTAAAGGACCACTACAGACACCCAGATCACATCAGCTCAATGAAGTGGTCTGGGTGTCAGGTCCCTCTAGTTTTAACCCTGCAGCTGAAAGCATAGCAGTTTCAGAGAAACTGTTATGTTTCACTGAGGGTTAATCCAGCCTCTAGTGGCTGTCTCACTGACAGCCGCTAGAGGCGCTTCCGCCATTTTAAGACACTGAACGTCCATAGGAAAGCATTGAGTAATGCTTTCCTATGGGTGGTTTGAATGCGTGTGCGGCTCTTGCCGTGCATGCGCATTCGGAGCTGAGAGGCGGAGGGATCCCCAGCGCCATGGGAGTCCGGCGCTGGAGAAAGGTAAGTGCTGAAGACACACACACACTCTCACGAACAAATGCATACACACTAGCTAACAGACACACACATTTACTGACAAAGACACACTCAGCGGCAGACATACATACACACTCACTTACAAAACATACACTCTCACTGACAAACACACACTCACTAACAGACATCAAACAGACTCACTAACACACACACACTCAGTAACAGACACACACAGTAACACACTCACTGACACTCACTAGCAGACACACACTCTAACACAAACACCAACACTCACACTAACACACACACACACACTAACACACACACACACTAACACTCACTCACACACACACACACACACTAACACTCACACACACACTAACACACACACACACTAACACACACACACTAACACTAACACACACACACACTAACACACACACACTAACACTCACACTCACACACACTAACACTCACACACTAACACACACACACTAACACACTCACACTCACACTCACACACTAACACTCACACACACTAACACTCACACACACTTACACTTACACATGTTTTTTTAATTTAATCCCCCCAGCCTCCTAACCTTTTGGAGTGCTGAGGGGATTCCCTGGGGTCCAGTGGTGCTGCTGGGCTCCTGGGGGGGCCGGTCACCCGGCGGGCTGGCTGGTCCTGCGGGCGCGCGAGGGAGCACTCTCCCCTGAGTGCTTCCTCTTCAGCTCCCTCGCACGCCGCGTACTGATACCGGCGCCGGAAGATGACATCATCTTCCGCTCCGGTATCAGTGCGGTGCGCGAGGGAGCTGAAGAGGAAGCACTCAGGGGAGAGTGCTCCCTCGCGCACCAGCCGGCCGCCGGGTGTAAGCAGGGCCAGCCTCGGGGGGCCCGGAGGTGGCCGGCTCCTGGGCCCCCCAGGAGAAGAGGCTGGCCCAGAGCGTACATACCGGGTCGCAGGGGCGGCCGGGCCCCCTGGTGGGCCGGGCCCGGTCGCAGCCGCGACCCCTGCGACCCTGGTATGTACGCCACTGACTGTGTGGTCATTAGTTGGCCTGGAACAAGAGTTGTGTGTGGATAATGTGAATTGTGGCTATATTTTTATGCCCAGAAATTAATTAATTGATAGCAGATAATTGACACACAGCTAAAATGGGGACAACATCGGCAACCAGTTTCTGCAGCACTAGTTTCACACTGTAGCAGATGGTGTCAGTGCTGTCCTAAAAGACTGTACTATTATTGCAATTTGTGTGTTATGTTTGTTCCTATGGTTAAAATGTATGTGGGATTCGTATAATTGTTCGGTAGTTTCCATCCGTACTCCATACGAATGTAAACTACCGAACCAATAGACCACCTCAGAGAGAAGTGTACCTTATTAATCATTTACACTTCTCTAACCGCAGGTTAATTGGTACTTTGGTGCGGTATCTGGGTGGCCGCTGTTCGGAATACGAACATGTGGTGGCAGCCATCTTACGCACGAAAATCTCAGCGGTGTTTGGTCGTCGAGTGTCTGGAACTCAAATCGGAGACTCTTGATTACCCGAACACCACTGAGACCTCCATAGCTCCGTAACTTATGAACGGGAAGACTAATCAGTCTCCCGTTCGGTAGTTTCAAAGTACCGAACAAGGGGATTCATACGAATCCAAGATTAATCGTGGATGGCAGTATTTAATGTGTATTTTACCTCCCGAACGAAGACCCACCGCAGGGCCAAAACCTATGGAACTCTTTTCGGATACCACCTCGTGTGCGGTCGGTCAAATTATACCCTCCACCTAACTCCCGAACCCCTGGCCCGATCTGGGTGATTTATGGATATGTTAGTCACCCAGATCAGGGCTACCAGGGGGTACCCCCAGGATTATTGTAACTACTTGTTTTAGGGTACATTCAGAACTGGGGGGAATCTACAGTATGTGTAATGGGATTAAGTGTCATACTGAGGGGAGGAGATGTGTGGGAGGTAACGGTTATACTATTGGATACTGTCCTAATGAATGTGAATCCCTCCCTTGCATGGGAGAATGCTTTATAAGGAGACTGTGTGGATTAAAAGTGAGTTCTGCTCCTGATGCTGTGTGTCGTCCAGTTATTGGGAGTGCTGTGGGGATATTATTGGATTATTTTGTCTGCTGGAATTACCACTCTATGGATCTATAACACTTGTTCCTGAGCCTCACTGGGATCTATAGTGGAGTTAACCTGTGGAAAAGCAGGCCTCCGCTACATTGGTGGCAGCAGTGGGATCCAGACTCACAAAGGAACAAGGACTAATGGAATACGGATGGAGAGTGATTATACAAAGCTAAAAAGAGCCACACTAAAAGACCTACTGGAAGCAAGAGGTATTGCAGCAAGCAACAAAAAGAAAGCAACCCTCATTGCAGAGGTTATGGCAGAATATCAAGCCGAGAGCAGGGCAATCCCTGAGCAGCAAAATGAAACAGATGGGTCGGAACAGGAAGAGTTTCAAAGGCAGGTACAATTTAGGCTGGCCTTTTATGGAGAAAATACAACGCCTGACATTATCTCAGGGACTATGACCGAGGTGCAGGAGTTTATATTACGCCAAAGACCACAACAGGCCGTAGTAAGGAACACAGCAACCACTAACAACACAGAGGTTAAGACAAAAATTCCTTACCAAGCTTTTAAAAATTATGTGAAGGCAGAGGAAGACATAGATGCCTTCCTCCAAGATTTTGAAAGACTGTGTGCCTTGCATAAGATCAGTACTGAGGATTGGGTACCTATTTTGGCTGGGCGGTTATCTGGGAGGGTAGCAGAAGCTTATAGGACTGTACCAGACGAGGAGATCTGGGACTGCAGCCGAGTAAAAGAAATTATATTTGCCCGGTATGCCATAACACCAGAGGCATACCGAAGGCGGTTCCGGGATTTGAAAAAGGCAGAGAAAGACTTGCATGCTGAGTGGGCTTGTAGGTTACAGTGGGCGGCCCTTGGATGGGTAGAAGCTAGCAAAGCCCAGTCCATGGAGGATGTCATACAAATGTTGCTAATGGAACAGTTTTATGATGGGGTAGCAACTGATGTCCAGGAGTGGGTAAGGAACCGTAACCCTATATCCCTCACAGAGGCTGCTAGGAAAGCAGACGACTACTTGGATGCCCGCAGGCCACCAAAAACGGTAGTCCCAAAAGCCACAATAAAATCCTTTGGGGGGGCAAACTACCCCACAGTACTACCACGACAGCTACCATCACCACCACCACCTGCTGTACAACCACGTTTTCGCCAGCCTAGCTCAGGGCCCTGTCATCACTGCCAGAAGTGGGGACATTACAAAAGAGAATGCCCGCAACTCAGAGACCGATCCTCCTGGATCCGACCGGGACCACCACCACCACCACGAGAGCAGCTGCACATCCCTACCAGGGGGAGCCACCCGCCGCTTATGGCTCCGCAGTTCCTGTCACTACCATAGAACAGTGGGAGGTACTGCACGAAGCCAACCTACTACAAGCACATGCCGATAATCGCCAACACCACAGGCAAACTGTATATCTGGAAGGAAAAGCAGTGCAGGGGCTCCGAGACTCAGGAGCCACCATAACCCTGGTAAAAAGCCACTTGGTCGCTGACAAGGCTAAAACCAACAGGACTATAGCAGTCAGGGTTGCTGGGGGAGCCGTCTACCGGCTGAACACTGCGAACATCCATTTCCATTGGGGAGCGGGGTCAGGCAATGTGGAGGTGGGGTTGATGCCACAGTTACCATCAGAGGTGGTACTGGGAAACTATTTGGGAAAGCTCACATCTGCTTTTGAGCCCCAAACCACAACCACTGAGGAAACGCATCCAGTGGTCACCAGGCAACAGGCCCGCACCCAGGACTACAACACACTGCCGGAGGTCCAGGTAAGAGAACCTTCCCTTTCCCTAGACTGTGTCCCTTGCCCCCCCCCCCCCTAACGAATTTGCGGCAGAGGTGATAACTGACCCTACCCTGCAAGTATATAGAGATAAAGTCACCTCTGACCACCCTGGGGCAGAGGGGGAAAGATTTATATGGGAGGGACAGCTGTTATACAGGGAGTCAGACAAGCAAGTAGCTGGGTCAGACCCGATTATGTTAAGAGAGTTAGTGGTACCACAGAGGTACAGAGCCGAATTGCTGCGGATAGCGCACGATATTCCGCTATCCGGGCATTTGGGGGTTAGTCGGACCAGATACCGACTGACCCAGAGTTTCTTCTGGCCAGGAGTTAGCCAGGAGGTGCGGAAGTAAAGCAGTACCTGTGATATGTGCCAGAGGGTAGGGAAGAGGGGAGACCGTCAGAAGGCAAAGTTGCATCCGCTACCTATAATTGAGGAACCCTTCCACCGAATAGCGGTAGACATCATAGGTCCCCTTCAGAAACCTAGCCCTTCCGGCAAGAGATACATTTTAACAGTTGTAGATTACCCGATATCCAGAGGCGGTGGCCCTGACAAATATACACGCCGAAACCGTGGCCGAGGCCCTGATGCAGATTTTCTCCCGGGTAGGGTTACCCAGGGAGATCATCTCGGATCAGGGTACTCAGTTTACCGCAGAGGTCACCCAGCAACTCTGGAGGCTGTGTAATGTTAAGCCCATCATTAGTGCCCCATACCACCCCCAGACCAATGGGCTCTGTGAACAGTGGCGTCTCCAGGATTCAAACTTGGGGGGGGCACATAAGGGGCCAGGGACAAAATAAGGGGGGCACATACATACACACAAGGAGGGCTCGACAAATTCCAGGCGCCAGGTCGCCATGACGACTAGACATTTCACCCTGGCACCTGGCATTTGTCAGCCCTTTGTTAAGCCGCGCAGGAAACATTAGAGCCGGCCGCCGCAGGGAGCATGGAGATGGTGCGTGAGGGAGCAGTAACCTTCTTGAAGTTCCTCTCTGCTCCTTGTGCGCTGTTTAGTAACATGACGTCATGTTACCGCCCCCAGCATCACTTCAGAGAGCGCACAGAGGAGCAGAGAGAAACTGCAGGAAGACTGGGAGTAGACACACTGGACGCCAGGGAAAGATCCACTCAGCTCTCCCAAAGGCTGGGTGGATTTAAATTGAAACAAAAATATTAAATTGTGATTGTGTGAGAAAATATGTGTGCGTGTGTGCTGGAAGGGCCTGTAAAGTGTGTGCATGTGCATTTAGGGGCTGCATTGTGAGTATATGTGTATTGGGGTTGCACTGTGTGCTTATTAAGGAGTTGTAGTTGTTGTTATATATATATATTTAAAGGACCACTATAGTGCCAGGAAAACAAACTCGTTTTCCTGGCACTATAGGGTCTTTAGGTCCCCCCCACCCTCAGGGTCCCACTCCCGCTGGGCTGATGGGGTTAGAAACACTTACCTTTCTCCAGCGCCGGGAACTCTCCTCCTTCTGCCCATGTCAGCCTCAAATGCGCATGCGGGGCAAGACCCGCGCGCACATTCAAACCGACCGTAGGAAAGCATTTCTCAATGCTTTCCTATGGACGTCAGCGTCTTCTCACTGTGATTTTCACAGTGAGAAGCACGAAAGCGCCTCTAGCGACTGCCTGTAAGACAGCCACTAGAGGCTGGATTAACCCTAGTGTAAACATAGCAGTTTCTCTGAAACTGCTATGTTTACAGCTGCGGGGTTAAAACTAGAGTGACCTGGCACCCAGACCACTTCATTGAGATGAAGTGGTGAAGTTGTCTGGGTGCCTATAATTAATATATATATATATATATATATATATATATATATATATATATATATATATATGAGATATGGTGTGTAATGGGGTAAAGCATGTATGTTTGTGGGGATAAAGGTATGTGGGTGAAGAGATGATGTGTGAGGTGTGCACTGTGTGTGTATGCAAAGGTGTACTCTGTGTTGGTGGGAGTGTACTGTATGTGGGGGGGTTTCACTGTCTGTGAGGGTGTACTGTGTTCAGGGGGTGTAGAGAGTGGGACAGTGAACAGCTTTACAATTTTTACTTTAATAATTGTTTACAAAAAAAAAGGAATACTGTATTCCCCTTTCCCTCATCTTACCTTGTGTAGCGGATTGGTACTGGGCTGTCCTACAAAATTCATGGGAATAATTGTATTTGTTTATATTGCCAGTTTGATGTGTGTAAACTACTGTATTCCTCTGGTTGTTCGGTAGAATCATTCGAATAAAGCAAGGGAATGAAACTACCGAACAACCAGACCACCTTGTGTGAAGTGTGCCTTCAATTACCGTTTGCAACAATGTTGCAAACGGGTAATTAGCCATCCGTGCAGTGTGGTCTTTGTTCTCTGGGTGGCCGCCATTCGGGATACGAACACGTGGCGGCGGCCATCTTAGACTACCGAACAGCGGTGTTTTGCCGTCGAGTGTCTGGAACCGAAATCGGACACTTGACTAGGCAAACACCGCTGAGACCTCCAGACTCCCAATACTTCGTGGGGAAACTACCGAACGGCCCGCTATTCGGTAGAAAGAACCCCACGAACTGGGGGATTCATTCGAATCCTCTCCAGGCTACAGAACACCAGTAATTCGCCTGTTTCTATTCTCCTGTTTGTGACCGACCGCAGGGCCAAAATGCATGGAACTGTTTTCGGACACTTTACCCCAGCGGTCGGTCAAAACTATACCTAGTCATAACTCCCGAACCCCTGGTCCGATCTGGGTGATTTTTGAGTATGTTGCTCACCCAGATCAGGGCTAACAGGGGATACCATTCTTAAAGGGGTTACCCCTACGTTTAGGGGTACATCCAGAAACTGTGGAAATTCATGTACATTATAAGGGGATTATGATGCTAGAGGAGGGGAGGAGATGTGTGGGAGGTTACTATTCACAGATTGGACACTGTATTGATTGATAGAACCTCCTCCCTTGCATGGGAGAGGGCTTTATAAGGCACTGTGGAATAAAGCTTGTCAGTTCTGCTCCTGAAACTGTGTGTCGTCCAGTTATTGGGATTGCTGTGGGGATACTGCTGTATTACTTTGCCTGCTGGAAACCTTGCCTGTGGATTTATCATCGCCTTGTTCCTGAGCCTCACGGGGATCTCTAGTGGAGTATAGCTGTGAAATATCGGCTCTCCGCTACATTGGTTGGCAGCGCTGGGATCCAGACTCACAGAGGAACAAGCATAAATGGAGTACGGATGGAGATTGATTTTTCTGCGCTAAAACGCTCCACACTAAAGGACCTCCTACAGGCAAGGGGTATACAAGCCAGCAATAAGAAGAAAGCAGTAATTATTACAGAACTCATGGCAGAGTACAGAATGGAGGGCGATTCAGTTCCTGCACAGAGGGAGCTGGGAGAAACACCACAAGACTCGGAATTCCGGAGGCAGGTTCGAGTCAGGCTATCCCTTTATGGGGAAAACCCCTCAGAGGAAATTATTGCCAGGACGGTGACCGAGGTACAAGAATTCGTCATGAGGACACAGGCGACAACAGTCCCAGAACAAAGCTCTGCAAATAATGTACCACAAGAAGGTAAGCCTAAGATACCGTACCAGGCTTTTAAAACATATTTGGAGGCAGAGGAAGATATAGGCGCTTTTCTGCAAGATTTTGAGAGACTGTGTGCACTGCATAAAATTAACGCAGAGGACTGGGTACCTATTTTGGCCGGAAGGTTAACCGGGAGGGCAGCAGAGGCATATCGGACTGTACCTAATGACGAAATACGGAATTACAGCAAAGTAAAAGAAATTATACTTGCCAGGTATGCTATAACACCAGAAGCATACCGGCGGAGATTCCGGGATTTAAAGAAGGTAGAGAAAGACTCACACGCAGAGTGGGCATGCCGATTACAGAGGGCAGCACTCGGGTGGGTGCAAGCTAGCGGAGCACGATCTATGGAGGACGTAATACAGATGTTGCTGATGGAGCAGTTCTATGAGGGGGTAACCAGTGATGTCCAGGAATGGGTAAGGGACAGAAACCCTACCTCCCTCACCGAGGCTGCCAGAAAGGCAGATGACTATCTGGATGCACGCAGGCAACAAAAACCTGCAGCTCCAAAAGCCACGTTTAAAACTTTTGGGGGAACCACCTACACCCCTGTAGCGGATTGGTACCGGGCTGTCCTACAACATGTATGGGAATAATTGTATTCGGTCATATTGCTAGTTTAAAGTGTGTGAACATGCATAGAAATCATTGTATCCGGTTATATTGGCAGTTGAATGTGTGAAAAGTACTGTATTCCTCTGGTTGTTCGGTAGAATCATTCGAATGAAACAAGGGAATTAAACTACCGAACAACCAGACCACCCTGTGTAAAGTGTGCCTTCAATTACCGTTTGCAACAATGTTGCAAACGGGTAATTACCTATTCGTGCAGTGTGGTCTTTGTCCTCTGGGTGGCCGCCATTCGGGATACGAACACGTGGCGGCGGCCATCTTAAACTGCCGAACAGCGGTGTTTTGCCGTCGAGTGTCTGGAACCGAAATCGGACACTTGACTAGGCAACCACCGCTGAGACCTCCAGACTCCCAATACTTCGTGGGGAAACTACCGAACGGCCCGCCGTTCGGTAGAAAGAACCCCACGAACTAGGGGATTCATCCGAATCCCCGTCAGGCCACTTAACAGCAATAATTCACCTGTTTGTATTCGCCTGTTTGTGACCGACCGCAGGGCCAAAATGCATGGAACTGTTTTCGGATACTTTACCCCTGCGGTCGGTCAATACTTTCAAGTCCCATAACTCCCGAACGCTTTATCCGAATGGGCTGATTTTAACATATGTTGTTCCTCCAGACTAGGGCTATCTTGAGATATTGGATTTGTGGATGTACCCCAAGTATTTAGGGTACATCCAAAACTTGGGTAAAACTATGTACATGATAAGGGGATTATGATGCTAGAGGAGGGGAGGAGATGTGTGGGAGGTTACTGTTCACAGATTGGATAATGTCTTAAGTGATAGAACCTCCTCCCTTGCATGGGAGAGGGCTTTATAAGGCACTGTGGAATAAAGCTTGTCAGTTCTACTCCTGAAACTGTGTGTCGTCCAGTTATTGGGATTGCAATGGGGATATTGCTGTATTACTCTACCTGCTAGAAACCTTGCCTGTGGACTTATCATCACCTTGTTCCTGAGCCTCACTGGGATCTCTAGTGGAGAATAGCTGTGAAAGATCGGCTCTCCGCTACAACCCCAGCCCCACCGAGGCAACTACCACCACCCCCACCACCCGCTGCACAGCCACGGTTCCGACAGCCCACCGCTGGCCCCTGTCATCACTGCCAGAAATGGGGACATTATAAAAGAGAATGCCCACAGCTGCGGGATCGTTCTACCTGGATTCGTCCAGGCCCACCCCCACCAAGGGCAGCCTCAGCCCATCACTACCAGGACATAGTTGCTACCCCGTATGGTTCCGCAGTTCCCATTACCACCGTGGAACAATGGGAGGTACTGCACGAGGCAGATCCTGTCCAGGCCAATGTGGACAATCTACAGCATCACCGACAGACCGTATACCTGAATGGTACAGCAGTCCGAGGATTACGAGACTCGGGAGCCACCATCACTCTGGTACAGAGCCACCTGATTTCGGATCAGGCAAAACTAAACAAAACTGTGGCCGTCCGGGTAGCCGGGGGAGCGGTGTACCGGCTACCTACAGCAAGGGTACATTTACATTGGGGAGCGGGGGCAGGGCACGTGGAGGTGGAGTTGATGCCGCAGTTACCGGCGGAGGTTTTATTGGGGAACGATCTGGGGAGGCTCACTTCTGCTTTTGAGCCCCAGACGCCCACCACAGGAGAGGTCAACCCTGTGGTCACCCGACAACAGGCCCGCACCCAGGACCACAACACACTGCCGGAGGTCCAGGTAAGCAATCCTACCCCTCCTCTAGAATGTGTCCCCTGGGCCCCACCTAATGAATTTGTAGCTGAAGTAGCAACAGACCCCACGCTTCAGGTGTATAGGGACAAGGTTGTCACGGGCTCCCCCGGGGGGGAGGGAGAGAAATTTGTCTGGGATAAACAGCTTTTGCACAGGGAAACAGGCAAGCAGATTACGGGGTCAGACCCGATAGTGATGAGACAGTAAGTGGTACCGCAGCGGTACCGGGCTGAATTACTCCGGATAGCGCATGATATTCCGCTATCCGGACATCTAGGGGTTAGTCGCACTAGGTACAGACTGACCCAAAGTTTCTTCTGGCCAGGGATTAGCCAGGAAGTACGCAGATATTGCAATACATGCGATCCCTGCCAGAGAGTGGGAAAAAGGGGAGACCGCAGGAAGGCTAAACTCCACCCCTTACCCATAATTGAGGAACCTTTTAGCCGAATAGCGGTGGATTTGATAGGCCCCCTCAAGAAAGCTAGCCCGTCGGGAAAAAGGTATATTTTAACGGTAGTAGATTATGCCACCAGGTATCCAGAGGCAGTGGCTCTGACCAACATCCACGCTGAGACGGTCGCGGATGCCCTCATGCGGATATTCTCTCGGATGGGATTACCCAGGGAGATTATCTCGGATCAGGGCACCCAATTTACCGCAGAATTCACCCAACACCTCTGGAGGATCTGTGGCATTAAGCCTATTATCAGTGCCCCGTACCACCCTCAGACGAATGGGCTCTGCGAACGATTCAACGGTACCTTGAAGCAGATGCTCCGAACCTTCGCAGAGACCCACAAGGACTGGGAGCGATTCCTGCCGCATCTCCTGTTCGCATACCGGGAGGTGCCGCAGGAATCCACAGGGTTCTCCCCGTTTGAACTACTGTTTGGGAGGAGGGTCAGAGGTCCCTTAGATCTTATTCGATCTTTTCTTCTTTTTTTTTTAATAGGAATATAAGATGAATATAAATGATTCATGTGGTCGGCAATGCTCTCTACTGTTACCGTTTCATTTAGTCTCATTGTATATGGTCTCATTTTGTTTAGCAAAGTTAACAATTGCAACGTACTAGGGGCAAGTAGCACACAGGGTGAGAATAGCCTCACGGGAACCCCAGTGTAAAATGGAAGTGTGAAAACGCCATAAGCGCACTCAATCCTCCGAACTCCAACACACTATCAACCTTAGCTACCCAGTTTACTTGACTTATGGGCTCACACCAATCTAGTAATGTAACTCACAAGTGCTTCAAACACGTTTAACCCTGCCTGCCCTACCTCTCAATTGAGTTAAGCAAACTACACAGTTACACACCCAAGCTAAGCAACATGGTACCCACCGTCTTAAACAGCCCGTATGTGAGTGCTCTCGATCTATCTCTTACGTTTAACCTATGTTTTTTAAGCATGTTTCTAGTGTAAAAGCAATGTTCATATTCCTGTACTCAATAACGTATCTCACAACTGCTGATGTTCACAATCTATTTGCAACACACAAACGTATGCATCTTGTCTTATACAAAAACTGTGCAACCGAATATTGTCATGACCCTGTCTGCATTAGCGCGCCTGTGCCTGCTGTCGTGGCACCGCAGGCCTGTTTGTAAACTTCATTGCACCAAAAATAAAGAATTTAAAAAAAAAATGCTCCGAACCTTCGCTGAGACCCACAGGGACTGGGAGCGATTCCTGCCTCACCTCCTCTTTGCTTACTGGGAGGTGCCTCAGGAATCGACCGGGTTTTCCCCATTTGAGTTGTTATTTGGGAGGAGGGTAAGAGGGCCCCTAGATCTCATTAGAGAACATTGGGAGGGAGACCGGAGCGCAGACGGTACCCCCATTATACCATATGTGTTGGCGCTCCGAGACCGACTAGAGGCCCTAACTAAGACAGTAGGGGAAAACCTTCAGGCGGCTCAGACGCGCCAACGCACCTGGTATGATCGGGGCGCCAGGGACTGTAGCTTCCAGGTAGGGCAGAAAGTTTTAATTTTAAAACCTGTCCGACATGATAAGCTACAGGCCGCCTGGCAAGGCCCTTATAAAGTTGTGGAACAGAGATGTGACACCACTTATATAATTGGCCCCTGCACAGGGACTGGAGGGCGATGCATGCTCCATGTGAACATATGCTGAAGCCCTACCAGGAACGCTCAGAGGAGGTGACAGCGATTTGTGCACCCTACTCCGACGAGTTTGACAGCCTTCCCCTCCCCAACCTGCTGGGAGACGGTAGGCTGTCTGGGGATTTATGAGAGGTTGTACTGGGAGACCGGCTGAGCCCACAGGAGCATGCCGAGGTACAACAGCTGTTGCGAGAGAAGCAAGACACCTTCTCTAATGTGCCTGGATACACTCCTCTGGCTACTCACCGGGTGGAAACCCCAGGGCAACTTCCCATGCGCCAGACCCCATACCGCATCTCTGAAGCGGTACGGGAGAATATGCGCAAGGAGATCGATGAGATGCTCCAACTGGGGGTGATTGAGCCCTCAGATAGCCCCTGGGCTTCTCCGGTAGTCCTCGTACCTAAGCGAGACGGTACGACCCGCTTCTGCGTGGACTACCGGAGATTGAACGAAAAGACTATATCCGACGCATATGCGATGCCTAGGATAGATGAACTGCTAGACCGGATGGCCAGAGGCCAATACCTTACTACCATTGATCTGTGTAAGGGGTATTGGCAAATTCCCTTGGCTCCGGACGCCATCCCTAAGTCAGCCTTTGTCACCCCATTCGGCCTGTACCACTTTAAGGTCATGCCGTTTGGGATGAAAAACGCTCCGGCTACCCTTCAGAGGATGGTTGTCAGGGTACCTGAAGTCTCTACCTCGGAGGAGGTTAGACTTCCCAACGGCCGTCCTCTCAGGGGGGCTGATTCACCCAATCCTCACAGCTCTCATAGTCGTTCTCACGCCGGCCGCGATAGCCCCGCTTCCTTTTATGACACGGCTCTCAGGAGCCGACGTCATGACGGCAATCACATCCCGACCTGTCAATCTAGTTCTGAACAACGAATCAGGGCTCGGCAAGGGCGGAGTCATCAATTAAAGAACCAAGGTATAAAAGAGGGATGTGTGTAATGGTTCATTGCCCTGTCGTGGTTCTAGCTTGTCTGGTCCCTCAGTGCTCTTATTTCTATTGTCTATTTGGTTTTGACTCGGCTTGTACTTTCGTTCCTGTTTATCTCTCGTGTCCTTTGACCTCGGCTCGTCTCTCGCTTACCTGCTCTCTCGTTCCCTCGACCTCGGCTTGTCTATGACCATTCTTTGCTTTCTCCTTACGTTAGTCCGGCCATTCTAAGGTCCGGTATACGTACCTATCTCCTGTTTGTATTCTGCGTGTTGGATCCCTGTCCCGATCCTGACAATGGTGGACCGACTTCTATATGGGTTCCAGGACTACACCTGTGCATTCCTAGATGATATTGCCATTTTTAGCAATACCTGGCAGGAGCACTTGGCCCATATAGGAGCGGTTCTAGACAGGGTTAGGGAGGCCGGTCTGACATTAAAACCGGCCAAATGTAGTATAGGAATGGCGAGGTACAATACCTGGGACATCGAGTGGGCTGTGGGAAGCAAAAGCCAGAGCCAGCAAAGGTAAAGGACGTAGCCCAATGGCCCACGCTAGGGCCAAGACTCAGGTGTTAGCATTACTAGGGAAAGCGGGACACTATATGAAGTTTGTTCCCAATTATAGCGCCATAGCAAAATCCCTTACTGACCTGACCCGGAAGAACCTGCCCCGCCAAGTAACCTGGACCCCGGAGTGTGAGCAGGCATTCCAACATTTGAAAAGTGCACTTAGCAATGCTCCTGTCTTGGCAGCTCCCAATCCAACTAAATGTTTCCTTGTTCACACAGACGCTTCTATGTTTGAATTGGGGGCAGTACTAAGCCAGGTTGGAGCCGATGGCGGAGAACATCCCGTGGCTTACATCAGTCGCAAGCTGTTACCTAGAGAAGTAAGCTACGCCACCATCGAAAAGGAACGCCTGGCTGTGGTGTGGGCCCTGAAGAAGTTGCAGCCGTATTTGTATGGACAGCCCTTTTCATTGCTTACGGATCACAACCCGTTAGTATGGCTGAACCGGGTGGCTGGGGACAATGCCAGGCTGCTGCGCTGGAGTTTGGCGCTGCAGCCATTTGACTTTAACATTCAGTACCGCCCGGGGAAACAGAATGGAAACGCTGACGGGTTGTCGAGACAAACTGACCTGGAAAAATGATCCGTGAGCCTCCCCGGACATCCCCAAGCCGATTCGTGTTGGATCAGACTGTGTATGCCGACTTGTGGGCAAGAGGGAGCAGTGTAGCAGATGGTGTCAGGGCTGTCCTAAAAGACTGTACTATTATTGCAATTTGTTTGTTATTTTTGTTCCTATGGTTAAAATGTATGTGGGATTCGTATAATTGTTCAGTAGTTTCCATTCGTACCTACCGAACCAATAGACCACCTCAGAGAGAAGTATGTACCTTATTAATCATTCACACTTCTCTAACCGCAGGTTAATTGGTACTTTGGTGCGGTATCTGGGTGGCCGCTGTTCAGGATACGAACACGTGGCGGTCGGTCATCTTACGCACGAAAATCTCAGCGGTGTTTGGTCGTCGAGTGTTTAAAACTCAAATCGGACACTTGATTACCCGAACACCGCTGAGACCTCCATAGCTCCGTAACTCACGAACGGGAAGGCTAATCAGTCTCCCGTTCGGTAGTTTCAAAGTACCGAACAAGGGGATTCATACGAATCCAAGATTAATCGTGGATGGCAGTATTTAATGTGTATTTTACCTCCCGAACGAAGACCGACCGCAGGGCCAAAACCTATGGAACTCTTTTCGGATACCACCTCGTGTGCGGTCGGTCAAATTATACCCTCCACCTAACTCCCGAACCCCTGGCTCGATCTGGGTGATTTTTGGATATTTTAGTCACCCAGATCAGGGCTACCAAGGGGTACCCCCAGGATTATTGTAACTACTTGTTTTAGGGTACATTCAGAACTGGGGGGAAACTACAGTATGTGTAATGGGATTAAGTGTCATACTGAGGGGAGGAGATGTGTGGGAGGCAACGGTGATTCTATTGTATACTGTCCTAATGAATGTGAATCCCTCCCTTGCATGGGAGAATGCTTTATAAGGAGACTGTGTGGATTAAAAGTGAGTTCTGCTCCTGATGCTGTGTGTCGTCCAGTTATTGGGAGTGCTGTGGGGATATTATTGGATTATTTTGTCTGCTGGAATTACCACTCTATGGATCTATAACACTTGTTCCTGAGCCTCACTGGGATCTATAGTGGAGTTAACCTGTGGAATATCAGGCCTCCGCTACACACACTCTGTCCCTGGTGTAAAATAGCTACGGGAACATTGTTAAAAAGTCTTCTCCCAAACCAAGGGAATGGTGCCATGATAATCCTGACAGCAAAAACAGTACAGCTTGCTATAGTGAACGTAATACTCGGAGTAACCGTCTGAATACATAAATAAACAAACACATACATGTTATGACTGCTCTAAACTATTTGATTTGTATAATCAAAATATAACTATGTTTTTATTTTTTTATTCTTCATTACAGATTGCCAAGTTCTGCATTAGTAGGCGTAATACCCTAGTCGAGACAGTCAGTACAGGATAAAAGAAATGGCTGATGATGCTCAGATGCACCTGGAGTTCCTTCAAGACTCGGAATATCTGAGTGGTACCTTTGCGTGCCAATGCCAGCAAAAGAGAAAGATATCTGCTGTGGGGAGATACAGCAAAATGGAAGAAATGATTCTTCTGGACAAGACCTGAATTTGCCAGTTAAATACCTGCAGCAAGGTGTTGTAAGCAGGTAACACATACTGTGTCTTTACCGGATTGGTGCCAGCTTTGTGACTTGGATACGGTCTCCCGAAGAGATGCAGGAAAGGTAAGTCTTAAATATGTCATTTTCAATTTTTAGATAGTAGTGTACTTTATATTGACACTATAGCCTTCAAAACCACTCCAGCTTATTCTAGTGGTTCTGGTGTCTACAGAATGTTCCTGCTGGCATATTAATGTAAATACTGCCATTTCACATTTTATATTGCTGCCTAGTCACTCAGACGGCCACTAAAGTTGCTTCCTATCTAAGTTCAGAGATGTATTGATTCTACGCATCTTTTTGAGGAGATGCTGATTGGTGCAAAATGGGGTTTTGCAGCACATGCGCAGTAGCCTCCTAATGCTTTCCTATAGGAACGCATTTGATTGGCTGTGATCATGAAGATTGATGAGCTGAGCCTTGAACCACCTGTGGCGATACCGGTGCTGCGGTGCTGTGAAGGTGGGTTTAAAACCCCTTTACACTATCCTTAGGGGGGACGAGACAGAAACAGCTAGTCCAACTATAGTCTTCCTGTTGCAAATAGACTCCCTCTGCAGTCTCAGCACAGCAAACACTGCCTTTTTTTCAGATAATGTGATATTGCAATTCAGAAGTGACAATAAGGAATAGTGAGGATATGGCCCTAACCTTTTTTGAGCTGATGGTTTGTTTGTTTGTTTGTTTGTTTGTTTGTTTGTTTGTTTGTTTTTTTGCATCACAAATAGGGGGATTGAACAAGTAATTTTATAACATACTAAATACATACAAAATGTTTGCGGGTTCATATTGTAATTTCATAAAATCTAATTAATTTTGTCAATATTTTTTTTTGTTCTCTTGTAGTGATTACCGGAAGACAGCATATAGGGGCTTTACTCTGTGGGTCTACAGTGCAGTCTTTTGTAATAGTTGTCTATGAGTCCCCTAATTCTTGCGAGTTGTATAGCTGCCCATTCGTCTTGGCAAAATGCCTCCAAGTCTTTGGTCGTCTTGCATTAACCACACGTTTGAGATCTCCCCAGAGTGGCTTGATGATATTAAGGTCAGGAGACTGTGATGGCCACTCCAGAACCTTCACCCTTTTCTGCTGTAACCACTGGAGGGTCAACTTGGCCTTGTGCTTAGGCTCATTGTCAAGCTGAAAAGTTCAAAAGTGTCTCATTTTTTTTCTCAAGTTGTGCAGAAGAATGCAAATTTTCTGCCAGCATTTTCCCATAACATGCTGCATTCATCTTGCCATCAATTTTCTCAAGATTCCCTGTACCTTTAGAGCTCACATAAAACATCAGTGAGCCACCACCATGCTTCACCGTGGGGATGGTATTCTTTCCACTATAGGCCTTGTTGACTCCTCTCCAAACATAGAGCTTATGGTTGTGTTCATAAAGCTCTGTTCTGGCAAATTACAGTGTGCCAGAAGGTGTGAGGCGTATCAAGGTGTTGTCGGGCATATTGGAACCTGGCTTTTTTTGTTGCATTGGCATAAAGGCTTATTTTTGGCAACTCGATCATGCAGCTCATTTTTGTTCAAGTATTATTGTATTGTGCTCCTTGAAACAACCACACCGTCTTTTTCCAAAGCAGCCTGTATTTCTCCTGAGGTTACCGGTGGGTTTTTCTTTGTATCCCGAACAATTCTTCTGACAGTTGTGGTTGAAATCTTTCTTGGTCTACCAGACCTTGGCTTGGTCTCAAGAGATCCCCAAATTTTCCACTTCTTAGTAGGAGATTGAACAGTATTGACTGGCATTTTTTAAGACTGGATATCTTTTTATATCCGTTTCCAACTTTATAAAGTTACATTACCTTGTTATGCAGGTGCATCCAGGTAAGAGCTAACAAACTCATTGACAATTTATACACATACACTAATTGCTATTTAAAAAGCCACAGGTGTGGGAAATTAACCTTTATTTGACATTTTAACCTGTGTGTGTCACCTTGTGTGTCTGTAACATAGCCAAACATTCAAGGGTATGTAAATTTTTGATCAGAGTCATTTGGTTGATTTCTGTTATCATTATGATTTAAAAAGGAGCCAAATAACTATGTGATAATAAATGGCTTCATATGATCACTATCCTTTAATAAAATATATTTTTTTGCATGATCAGTCATATTTTTAAAATCAATGCCAACATTTCACAATTTCTGCCAGGTTATACAAACTTTTGAGCACAACTGTAAGTATATGTTCTATTTTCTGTGTTGACATTGGCACACGGTGTCTTGATTGTGCACCACTCCCCTTTTGGGAACACTGATGCATGTATGTGTGTCACAGATGTGTCATTTTTGTTTAATCTTTCTTCAGTATTTAAAGTTTTTGGTTTGAAAAAAAAGTATTTCATCATGTTTTATCGTTTGTTATATCTAAATATTGATATAATTTGTATTTATATATTTATTTATTAAAAGTTCATAAGTTAAACGTTCAAGTGTTGTTTAAATAAAAATATATATATATATTTAAAAAAAAAAAATTTTGTTTGTTTTTCAAAATCCATTACTTTACACTGAGGCGAGAAAAATGGGAGTTATTATTTTCTGAGCTCAAGGCGTTTGATACGGTTCTACACAATAAGAAACTGAAATCAGTTTGTTTAGAAGAAAAATTGTGTTTTTGAATAAAACACTGACTTAAGGATAGAGTGCAGAGAGTAATTGTAAATGGAATATTTTCAAATTGGACAAAAGTGGTAAGTGGAGTGCATCAGGCTTCTGTCCTGGGTCCATTTCTCTTTAACATGTTTATACATTAACTTATCTATACTTATCCACATCAGTCTCTTTTCTCCTAAAGTGGCTGTCACCCTTGCTGCCCTATTGTTTCTTTGTACCCCACCTCCTCTAGACTGTAAGTTCGTTTGAGCAGGGTCCTCATCTACCAATTGGTCCTGTGTCATTGTGTAATTGTCTCATTTATTGTAAAATGTCCCCCATTTCATAATATTGTAAAGCTCTGCTGTATTAGTTGCCGCTATATAAATACCAATAATAATAATAATAATAGTTATAAATTATCTTGAAGTGGACGTTGAAAGTCATTTGTCATTTGCAGATGAAACAAAACTAGGTAAAAAAAACTACAGTTTGCACATGATAGCTTCTCTATAGAGGGATCTGGATAAATTGGGGGACTGACCAGGCAAGTGGCAAATGATATTCAATACAGACTGAAACTTACACCCAATTGAGTGATACTTAAATGTATGTGAAATTAGATTATGATCCCATAGATAATATTGTAACTGAGTTTTGGACTCAAGTGTGATTACTGGTAACTTATTTTCCATTTTGAATCAGGACTATCTCATCAAACCAGTGTTGTATGTACAACCACAAATTAATGAAAGCCTTATAGGGACACTATAGGCACCCAGACAACTAGATCTCATTAAATTGGTCTGAGTGCAGTGTCCCTGTCCCCTTCACCTTGCAAATGCAAACAAAGCAGTTTCAGAGAAATTGCAATGTTAACATTGCAGGGTAAAACTGCCTCTAGTGGCTGTTTCCCAGTATTTCACATCTAGAGATATCCGTAATTGTGTGCTGGTGGCTAGTTGCACCTCCAGCACACATCTCTGCCTAATGTCAATTCTGTGCAATATTTCCTCTTGCAAGAAGAATGCCCCATCCTGTGTCAATTACTGACGCCTATTTATTTGTCCTGTTTCACTTATGGCTTGAAAAAGATTCATACATAGATTGAAACGTTGCCCTCACTGTGCGTTTTTTAGCAAATAAATTGTAGTGATGACCACTGAAAAAATTAGAGTTGGGCTGGATCCAATTTTTGTTTAATATAGTGCACAGTAACAAGGGTGTTTGTGTTATGTTTTGGGGGTTTTATTTACATTCTTTATTTATTAATAAAAGAATAAAAACAAGGTCGTCTTGCCACAACAGCATTGTCAGACTCTGCAGTAGTATACACTTTAGTACATTTGCATGTCATGGGGATGCATGTGCACTTTTTTTTTTTTTTAATGCAATAATATAGGAACATGCTTGGCAAACAATAGAAACTAGCTGTGCAGCGCTCAAATAATAAAATAACATGAGTTAGCCGAATATGTCTTAAGGAAAAGCAACTGCGAGCCTGTAAGAATATAGAGGGGTAAACTCGCCCTAGCAGTCATGCTGCAGCCTTTGCAAAATATGATTTATACCATATATAGGCAAAGAAACTAGAGTATAACAAAAACTAACTATGGAAACCTGCTGTTGGTATAAAAAGGGAAAAGGAGATATGACACCCTGTCGTTTAGCCCACGCCTGTCATATGATGGACACTGTCCATAAGAGGACTCCAGTCCCGTGCATCGGCACTCCACCAACCCAAGGCCTTAACAAAGCTCATATCGCCAGTCCCACTAGCCCCAGTTGAGATTGTAACCGGGACCTGACCTCGAGGCCCTGTGAGAGGTTGCTTGTGCTCAGGAGTAGTTTGGGTCTTCCGAGGTAGTGAGTTGCGTCCAGGTAAATTTCCCGGTTTGGGCTGTAATCCAGCAAGGCTGCTGAACAGTGCTGGGCTGAGTGTTCGGTGCCGGAGTGGTTGTTTGTGCTATGTTTGCTGTGAAATATCTCTATGATGCATGTTTTGCACTTGATGGGGTATATGACTGGAAATGACTGATGTCATTCTGATGCTGATATGAAATTATTAAATAGTAGGTGGACAAGATGTAGCTGGGAAGGAAGTGTGGGTTTAACAATAGTGAAAAACACATGGAACACGGCTCTGCATTGCTACGATAAATTTATATAATTTGTCACTATGATAAATGATTTTTTGATTGCATAAAGCGATGGAACTTGAAATTAATTTATCAAGAGAGCTGAAGTATTCAAAACCCTATGGCGCAACGTTATTATTACCACAAAAGAGAGGAGGAGACGACAGATCACAAGGTAGCCTTTGTTAAAGGTACAGACCACAGGCGCCCTCACAAAAGTAATGGCGTCCTACACCCTTAGCACCTTTGCAGTGATGCAATTTTTTCATGCAGCTTAGAGGGAATACTTAAGCAGCCTGGCATCATACATTCAACAAATACAAATATAAAATTCTGTGTCAAAAAGATATAGAAATGAAATCACAAAATATAGGTTATACATTTCAGATATTCAACTCCTTTTGTTTTGATTCACCTTGTTAAAATGGCAGTGATTTAAACACTATGTGAAGAAATTAGCACTTTTAAAAGTTTAGGATTTATTTTTTTACATCTTTCTTAAACAGTAAACCATTTAGTTTCAATAGGCACCCAGACCACATCACCTCATTGAAGTTGTCTGGGTGAAGTGCCCCTGCAATGTTTATATTGCAGGATTAAGACAATCTCTAGTGGCTGTCTTCCAGATAGCCACTGTTCTCTAAATTATTCTCAGTGAAATGACATTGGACGTCCTCATGTTTTGAATGAGGACATCTAATGTCGACAAATTCTCTATAGTAAAGCACTGATTTAGATCTAGCCAACGCTGAGGTACGTAAGTGTTAAAAGGGGTTTTAACCCATTCATGAGCTGAGGTGTTGGGGTCCTAATAAGTTTGGGACAGGGCACACTATAGCTTTAGGAATACAGGTTTGTATTCCTCACGCTATAGTGTTCCTTTAAACTGGCATTCTAAGCACCATAATCATTTTAATGAGTTGTAGTGGTTATGGTGCTTGGAATGTCCCTTTAGAGAAAAACTACAGTTCGTTACAGTGATTTTGGTGCAAAGTGGTAGTGAGCGCAGTGCTACTATTGGTGTCAAGCCATTTTCAAACAATTCGGCAAAACCTAGAGTTTGAAAAGCATCCGCAGTCTGGCTCTTTGATTGCCACTGGGTGATTGCTGCTAATATAGAAGGGAACCTCTGCTTTCTAACTATGGACAGCAAGGGTAGATGGAGGCTGATCAGAGAGACGTAGCCATAATCATTGCTGCTTAAAGTTGGATAGGAAAATCCAGCAAGTAATGTCCACATTAGCTGAGAAGCATGCAAACAACTGTTAGCATGAGGAGGGAACAACACTGATAGACACCTTGGACCATAACCACTACACTGATCTGCTTAGAATGCTACTTTAATACAAATTAGCATATTACAAATCTAAGACCTTGCATAACTTAGTCAACACTATCCCAGGGCTTCCAACAGTTCTGCTTTTGGCAAGACAGTCCTGATTTAGCTCCCCGGTGTCCCACTGTCCTGATATAGCTCTCCGGTCTCCCACATCCAGCATGCTCCTGCAAGTAGGGGACCAGTCAGGATGCTGTCTGTCTGGGAGGCCCAGTTGGATCACTGGTGATGCCACCCAGAAGGCCTCCCACCCGTCCAGATTCCATACCTCCCAATATTGGGAGGTTTACTATCCATTCCTTCTTTTTTCCCTGGCAACCTCGTTCATTGGTATAGGGAAGAATATAAGTAACCCAAAATGTGTTCTGCATTTATTTACTAACAATGGAATATATATGAGTATCTTATTTCACTTCATTTGTTTAAAGAAGCAGATATACAACCCAGTGTATATTCTGTATTTATTTACCAACAATGAGATATATGTGAGTGTCTTATTTCAGTGCATTGACATGTATTAGGCAGAGTTAACACAACCTTACATGCTGGAAAGACTGATAGGGCTGATCTTTGACTTTCATTCATATTGTATTGTAAATGAGATAAGATTGTCCTATCCACATGAACTCCCCTCCAAATCTAGATTTAGCAATTAAATCTCAGGATGATCCACCATTGATAAATAAGCTAACTTGCACTCAACTATTGGTGAAAATAACAAATGTATCACTGCCCAACATAGGGAGATGTGTTCCATGTCGCCTCTTCATGAAGAGGTATTAAGGGCATCCATACCCCTCTATCTGTGCCTTTTATTTTTATTTTTTTTAATTCTTTATTTTAGTTGTTGTGGTATATTTTATAACAAGTACAAACATTCAGGTAAGTATAGAGTATTACACAGTATCACACTTGTTATCCAGGTTTTTCGGCACAGTTTGTTATATGCAATAAGTGACTGCAAATATATAGGCTCCTCATTGTAGCTCTTCTCCCGTCTTGGAAAATCAATGCCATGTTTTGTCAGTCTAGCCTTCCTTTAATATGATTTGTAGAGCTGGGAGCGCAATTAGACGCACAAGGATTGGTGTTAAATTTCCTTTATGAAGGGTCAGTGGTAGTGGTGTGAGTCTCTTTGTTTTGCGTGGTGCGTCTGTTGTGTACATATCTTATAGCGCTAAAGTTGAGGTGTGTCCCTAGTAGCTCTTAGTTCATGAGTAAAGTACCGTCCAGGTGAAGTTCTGGCTGCTGACTACAGTTAGTATGAGTCTTTGGTCATTTTAGGGATGGTGTCCTTATCATGTGTTCTATCTGTGCTTTTTACTGCATTATTTGTTAATGAAAAGCTACCAGGGTAATTACTAAAGTGAAAGAATTATATAGGTATATTCCTGCTTCTGCTAGCTACCTTACCCCCCCCCCCCTCCCCCCCACCTCCCCTCCCTACCTCTCTTTCTCAGACCTCAGATCAGACTAGCATTGCATGCATGGAGGTAAGATTACGAGGTTTCTCAATGAGAAGCCTCTGATAACTTATTACACCATGGAGAGCTTAAAAGTCTCTGCAATGTAAAAAGTGGAAAGGCTAGCTAAGGGTGCAGTTTATGAGTACTGCAGCTTTTGCAAGCTCTTTTAAGATATACACTCAATTAAGATATGTATGGAAAATGCATGCACAAATTAATTAGGGTATATCCATTACACAGAGATTTGTATTTATTTTGTCCTTTTTGGCAGTGGAGTGTCCCTTACAGGTATACACAGCAGAAATCGAGAAATGTATCTATGTCAGCAATGCTTTTAGTGTGGCTACTCTGACCCTTAATTTGAAATTTACTTTGAATTCTCAATTCAGTGAATAGCCTTGTGTGAATTCACTTTGAATTCCTGACAATGCTCATTTTAGTAAATAACTCGTTATGTTGTCTCAGAAAAGGCAGTGATTACACTGCTCAACCTGACCACCCCCGGGTTAGCCCCCCCATATTGAGAATTTGATCAAAACTTTATTCCATTTGTTAGATCTTTGTTAGATCAGGTTTGATCAACAATTTTTTTCGTTAGATCTACTCTTAAATATGCAATATTAACAATCATTGTCAGGGGGGGCTAACCCGTAGCCAGCCCCCCCTCAACAAAAATTTGTACAAAATGTTGTTGATTATGATAGCTCTACGTTAGATCAGGTTTGATCAGGCAAATTTTTTGTTAGATCTAGTCTAATTACTGAGATATTGCATATATAATTAGGGGGGGCAATAGATAGAGATAGATCTAACAAAAAAAACTGTTGATCTTACCTGATCTAACGAATATCTACCAAAATCAATTAAAAAAAATATGAAAATTTCACTTGAGGGGGGGCTAACCCGTAGTCACGCCCACAAAGTTAAGTAGTGAATACCGCCTCTTGCGTGATAGATCTAACGAAAAAAACTGTTGATCTTACCTGATCTAATGAATATCTACCAAAATCAATTAAAAAAAATTAAAATTTCACTTGAGGGGGGGCTAACCCGTAGTCACGCCCACAAAGTTAAGTAGTGAATACCGCCTCTTGCGTGATAGATATAACAAAAAAAACTGTTGATCTTACCTGATCTAACGAATATCTATCAAAATCAATTAAAAAAAATTAAAATTTAACTTGAGGGGGGCTAACCCGTAGTCACGCCCACAAAGTTAAGTAGTGAATACCGCCTCTTGCGTGATAGATCTAACGAAAAAAACTGTTGATCTTACCTGATCTAACGAATATCTACCAAAATCAATTAAAAAAAATTACAATTTCACTTGAGGGGGGGCCAGCCCCCCCTAATTATATATGCAATATCTCAGTAATTAGACTAGATCTAACAAAAAATTTGCCTGATCAAACCTGATCTAACGTAGAGCTATCATAATCAACAACATTTTGGACAAATTTTTGTTGAGGGGGGGCTGGCTACGGGTTAGCCCCCCCTGACAATGATTGTTAATATCGCATAATTTAAAGTAGATCTAACGAAAAAAATTGTTGATCAAACCTGATCTAACAAAGATCTAACAAATGGAATAATCTTTTGTTAAAATTCTCAATATGGGGGGGCTAACCCGGGGGTGGTCTCAACCTGCAGGGACAGACTCTTTGCCCCAGGACCACTTCATTAAGCTGTAGTGGTTCTGATGCCCTGAGTGTCCCTTAAAGTAAATTCTCAAGGATACTGCAGGTCAAATTTCATGTATAATGAGGCAATTTTAAATAAAACGGCCCTAAATACAGTAGCTCCCAATCAATGTTTCCGCAGTGCTCCCAGAGAGTCATATAAGAAATGCAAATGAGTATTGGACCATTTAAATTTTGTTACCATCAATCTATGGCTATAAGAAAGGGGGTAGGAGGACAGATCCTATCAGTCATGTTGATTTATGGTGCATTCATTATTTATACCAAATAATTGGTTATAAGTTGGATGCTAAATTCCTTCTACTTATGTATCAATAGATCGCCTTAGGACTTGGGGCTAAGTTAATGTTAATTAAAAAATTTAAATCTCATTAGCCATACAATAGGAATAGCTAACTTAGGCAAGTGACTGCTGTTTAGGCTTGGGTTAACTTTGCATAACTCATGTTAATGAGGGGAGATTACATATTCAGTACCTCACAACTCACACGCAGCTTTTAGTGGATACATTTCAGTGTTGATTATATATTACTGAACTGATACTACTGAAACTGAAAATCAAACCTAAAATGTGGAGGGTTACAAGGATGAAAACAGTGAATGGATACATGTGGAATTCCTATCACCTGATGCCATTTCAGAGGCAAAACTGCAGGGCTGATACAGGGGCACAGGGCCGGGCCATGGAGTGTGTGACTTGCACCTCCAGCAGGTAGAAATCACAGTACTGTACTCACTTCCTCACAGTCCTGCGCTCACTAATGAGGGCCAGACTATGAGGGAGCGAGTACCATAGTCTGCACCCAATGAAGGTGCAAACCACAGGCTCATTATACAGCATTTCCCTTAGGCCAATGAGGTAGTTGCCTAGGGTGTGCTTTAAGAGGGGAAGCCAGAGCAGTGGTGGTTGACTGTCTGTCTATCACTGTACACCCCACTAGGCCATTTTCCTACTCCTGTTGGCTGGGGGTGGCATCAGGCTTACAAGCAGCAATTGCTATCTGCTCGCTGATGGTTGTCCTGCTGTCCTCCTAGCCCTAGCACTTGCTAAACAAACAAACAATAACCAAAAACAAACAAACAACAATTTGGCAGATGCATTATGTATAAAGGGTACAGTGCCCTCTTGCTGCTGCAGTGCATGAGGACCAGGTCCCCATTGGATCACCATTTAGTTTTAACGTCTGCGGACCACCAGGGAACTTGAATCCCCGCTGGACTGCCAGGGATCATAAGCCCTCTCCTTGCAGAAAGGTAAGTAGAAGGAGGCAAAACCCAGAGCACCCTTACACAGGCACACACCCAACAACCCACACACACATTACACACAGCCAACAAGACCCCCACACATTAAACTCATCCAGTACACCACACACACTACACTCAGCACATACTAAACACACGCAAATATTACACAAACACATACTAAACACAGCCTGTGAGCACGCGCACATACCACAAACATTACACACTGCCAGCACACTAAGAGGGAGGACAGAGGGAGAAATGCACCAGGTTGGGACCCCAGTCTTTCTAATTAAAAAAATATAAAAAGTAGCTTGTCTTTAGGGACAAGTGAACTGGGCTAACACTTTTGTCCTAAGGACAGGTAGATTTTTAAATGACATTCCACACCCTTATGTATAGTATTGAGATCTGCAATGTGAAATGTAAATGCACATACAGTGATGTTATTGCTGTTAAAGAGTTATACCAACTCTGTTTTTAGGTATCTTAAGACTTACTGGCATTTTTCTTCCCACACTCTTAAAAATAAACCCCCCAAAAGATAAACTTCCTTGTGTTCCCACCCCGAGGGGAGTTCTCTCTGCAGCCCGACCGATCCTCCTCCGGTGATGTCACTCTACTCACTGCAGGTGAGAGACATCCCGGAGCACTGGCTGAGGGGAGGACTTATGAGGTATGGGGTGTGTAAGGGGGTAGCCTGCTGCCATTGATCATCTGTCGCCACCTTGCTATGTATGCTAATGACAGATGCCCAATATGCACAGAATTAACACTAGACTTGCAGATACACATCCAGCAGCAATGTGCTAAATTAACATTGTACGTGCGGTGTAAAATAAACTGAAATCTATGAAGTGGTTATGGTGCTTGGAGTAAACATTGCAGGGTTAAGGGGTCAGGACGACTATACCCAGACCACCTCAATGAGATGACTGTGGTCTGGGTGCCTATAGTGTCCCTTTCATAAAAAAAAACCCAAAAAACTGTGCTGATAATGAGTGAAGCTGTAGTGGCAATAATCTACTTCATAGTAAATAACAAATAATGTAACATTTACACTGTGGCTGCTTTGTGGTATTTCCAGCCAAAATTTCATACATCCCCAAACATGTACAACATATTACAGGCACATTTTATTTTGGGATATTTTTTATTTATTATTTATATATATATTTATTTATTATTTCTTCCATCTGACAGAAAGGTATTTCCTCCCCCTCTCCCTGGGACAGTGCAGGGAGGGGCTGGGAGGCCACGCCCTAGGTGTGCAGGTAAAGTGGGCGGGGCCAGCACCTGGCTCGCCCTGATAGCAGACAGGTAGGAGGAGCGCCGCGCGGCCGCCTGGGTAAACCCTCCGAGTGGCGTCACTTCCGGGACCCAGCTCAGCGCGTGCGAGGAGGGGACAGCGAGCCCGAGTGGTCAAAATGGCGGCCGCGCAGCTCTCGGACGAGGAGCTCTTCTCTGAGCTGAAGCGCTCTGGCTTGATGGCCGGCCCGGTCACGGAGAGCAACCGCCCGGTCTATCTGAAGAAGCTCAAGAAGCTGCGGGAGGAGCAGAAGGCCCGGCCGGGCAAGGTGCGGGCGGTGACGGCCGGCGGTAGGAGCGCTCCCAGCCTGGCGGCCGCCCTGCTCCCGGACGGCGGGGACATGACGCACCGGAGACGGGCCCGCCTGAGCCCCGCCAAGCCGGCCGCCCAGCCCCTCCCGCTGCTCGGGTTCAGCTCGGACGAGTCGGACGTGGATGCCGGGCTGGGGGCGCACGGCGGGCGGCGGGACTCACTCCACCAGCCGGCGGCTCAGCGGGGGAGCCCGGCCGCCGCAGCCGGGGAGGCGGACCGGCGGAAGGCGCCTGGCTGGTGGGGGGTGAGCAGGCCGCAGGACCCCCCGGGGCCGGACGGGGAGGTGGAGGAGGAGGAAGCCGGGGGGGAGGCCGCCAAGTGTCGGACTGTGAACGGCAGCCGCTTCCCTCACAGAGACTACTCGGACTCCGACGAGGAGGAGCCGGACGGGCCGCAGCTCAGCCGCCGGAGCAGGCGGGGTGTCCACAGGCAGCAGGCCCGAGAGCCCGGCATGAGCCCCCCTGACAGCAGGCCGCCCTGGGAGGGGGTACCACGGCCCCGGGGATCCTCCAGGAAGAACTCCAGCTCGGACAGGACCAACAACCACCTCGGGGGGAACTGCAGCCCCGAGGCCTCCAGGGGCCACCAGGCCTCAAACAGCCTCTCCAGCACCAGGCTTTCCCACTCCAACCACTCACCCTCCAACCACACTTACTGCAAGTACCCTTACCCCAGCAGCAAGAAGCCCCCCAAGCTGCCAGAGCCCGAGGAGGAGCTGCTGCAGCAATTCAGGGGTGAGGTGTCTGCCCCAGGGGGCTTCAGTGCCCATTACTTGTCCATGTTCCTCCTGACTGCAGCCTGCCTCTTCTTCCTGCTGCTGGGGCTTTCCTACCTGAGGGTGAAGGGCACTGCCTTGCCCGGGAATGAAACAGGTAAATATATAAATATGTTTTTTTTGTTTTGTTTTTTTATATCTATGAAGGGATTTGTGTTTTGCTGAAATGAAACTCCTTGGTTTTTTTTTTTCTGAAAGATAAAAAAAAAATGTGAAACTTGTGCTTGAATCTATGAAATTATTTTTTTGGGTGTATATCTATATTTTTTTTATATCCTATAACCCTTTCTACACTTGAATCGGAGAACCCTGCCTATCTGTTGCGCTACGTGGTCTAGTTATGTACCTTTCCTCCTTGAAATAGTGCTGCCAGGTATGTCTGTCTAGTGAGCTTTAGGTTTTTACATTCAGATATGCACCTGTGACAATATTGCCAAACTGTTTATTCACAGTTTAGCAAACCTCAGGATCGATTGGCCATTCTATTAAATTACTGTAGCTCAGTAATTAGTATTTTCATAGTTTTTGGATTTGCAGACGCTGGACATAATGTAAAGTGTGGTGATGCTCAGTGTAGTTTCAGAGTTAAACTCTGTGAAACCGAAGGAAGAGCCTCTAGTGTCTGGTAAACCACATCTAGATGGAGTCTTAACTCTGCAATATAAACATTGCAGGGTTAAGGGTCAGGGTCTGTGCACCCAGACCACTTCAAGTGAGATGAAGTGGTGTGGGTGCTTATAAGCATTTCAGAATATTTGCCAGTCTATATGATCTAATAAATTGACCCAAAACCTCTCAGATGTATGTACATCTGGTATTGCTGTACTCTGCGTAGTAGATGAATCCAAATCATTGGTATTTACAGTAGTGGGTCATACATGGTTTGTGAAATTAGAGAATGACTTTAGGCATCATTAAGATTAAGTAGTCTGGGTGCCTAGTTTCCCTGCCATTTTAACCAAAACATTGCCATTTAGTAGATACGGCAATCTTTTGAATAAAAGACTAAAAACACCTAGTCGCTGTTTTCCTGACAGCCGCCAGAGACACTTCTGCACTTATAACAGTTTGACTGTTATGGTATATTAAAAGAATGTTAGACATTTACAGCAATTGCTACACATGCTCCTCTTGTCAAAATGTTTCTCTAATCTTAATAGTGAATAGACACTGTTAGAAATACAAACATGTATTCCTGACAGTGTTCCTATTAACCCTGAAAATGACAATTGTTATGTATGGGTGCAAATAAATTGAAAGTGTTAATTTATGGGTAAACAAGTGTCAAAAAGACCTGTCAGAAACTTACAGCATTTGTAGAAAATCTTTCACGAAGGGGTTAAAAAGTGAACTTGCCCCCTCCATTTACAACTTACTAACTATTGGAAAGTTCAGACTAGTAAGACAGTATATGCCAAGGAAAACTGCCTTCTGTGCATATTGGGGGGTACACAGATTGCAACCTAGTGCTTTGGTTTCGATGGCAGTCCAGTGTATTGCCTATCAGTCTTATTGCTGTACAGATGAACACTGGTTTAGCTTGGTGGCTACTAATCTAATGGCTTTGTTGCCAGTTACATTTTTTGGGCCACTGATGGATATTCATACAGACTGCTCCTGAAAGTGAAGAATGCAAACTTGTTTAAGTAAATGGACTTCTAAATAGGGGGGGGCTGCTTGCCTCAAAATCTGGTAAATGGTGTCTGGGTGCCAGACGTAGAAAAAATAAGATTTAAAAGGTATGCTAAGCAATTTCCGTCAACTGTTATTGCTTATTAGCTGCATTTATGATGCTTGGGGGGGGGGGGGGGGGGGGTGCATCTCAGAAAAATGTGCTAGATGTGTGGCTGAGGGGTATGTTGCAAACAGTCTTTGCAGGTGTTTTGGCTTTTCTTCTCTAAATTGCACAGTACAGTTTGACCAACCAGGGGCCTATATTTCCCTTTTCAATACTAGATTTATAGTTGTAAACCAACTTTGATATTGGCATTTTTAATGTTGACGGAAGGATCAAGAAAATCCCTGGTAAAGGAGCAGTTTAGGCACAGTAATCCCTACATGCAAATGCAGTGCCTCTGGTGCTGTTACGCTGTATGCACCATTGCCTTGTTCGTTTTTTGTAAATATATTTTTATTTGTATTTTCAGTTGATCAGTTTGTCCAGTAACATTAAGTGAACTTCAGTTTGGACTCTCAGGTCCACTCAGAGTAAAACAAAAGCAGACGTTTTACAGGAATGACGTTCTGCCAATCCAGCAATGGTGACGTGCAGGTCACTGTGTAACAATTGTTATATTCATGTGTCGGACTCGCAGGTCCCGTTGCAGTGAGGTAGTTGGGTATTACCCCCTAGTAAGCGCTAAGGTGCCGGGGTGGGCCCGCAGTCCCTTTGTGCCCAGCGTCAGAGCCCTTAGCGTGATTTGTTGATCGTGTACGTGGGTAACGTAGGTTCTGTCGTCCCCTCGTGGGAAAGTGAGCGTCTATGTGATGGCCTTATAGGCATTGCCTAGTTCTTGGTCATTCCACTTGTATGTACCAACATGCTAGAAACTGTTGCATGCTACAAGTTAGAGGGCGATGCTATGTCTGAGTAACTCTTAATATTTGCAAATGCTTGCGATTTTGTTAGCCGTTTGCTATAGTGGCATAATAATCACAGGAGTTCTAAGGAACATAAGCACTGCAGCTCTGGGAAAATTTTAACTTTTTGTGCCATACATACTGCAGTTTGTCAGTTGTATGTTTTTTTTTGTGTGTGTTTTTGTTTTATATACAGCTGCATCCCCCGTTTGGCACTTTTAAATCATCCATTTAACCCCTTAAGGACCAAACTTCTGGAATAAAAGGGAATCATGACATGTCACACATGTCATGTGTAATTAAGGGGTTAAACCTTGAGCTGGAAAGAGGGGCTAAAAAAAACTGGAGGCCATATTTAAGCATTGAATAAATGTGGTGTGCTCGCCACTCATGCGCATCAGTTCCCCAATGCTCCTGAGTCGCTTTAGATTGAACAAGTTTCAGTTCTGGAAAAAGGCAAATACTCATAACTTTTATTTATATTTTGTCAAATGGGGAGGACCGGTATTTAGCGGGAGGGACACTATGGCATTAGAAATGCAGACTTATATTCCTAATGCTATACTGTTTAATTGTGGGCATACATATTTCCATGCTGACTATTATAGCTTCTAAATCATAGCTGTAAAGACATGTAGTAGAAAGCAGTTACCATTCTGTCCCTGATAACAAGTCTAAGATACTGGCCTAAGCACAATTGGGGGACTTGGATTTTCTGCCCATGAGAACCAGCTGAGGATCAATATGGCAGGTATGTGACGTTGTCTGGTAATTGAGGTAGTTTAGTTTAATGCATTTGTGACAGGCAAGTGAGAGGTTTGAAGTTGGCATGCAGCTGCGCATGTCCAATAAAGCAATGAGATCTACTTATGCTCTCTCAGGGCTACTTTCAAGTACTACCCCCGGAGGACTCTCATTTACTTTAAGAAAAATGTGATGAAGTGAAAATGTGCTTACAATCTGTTTGTATTTATTTTAGGAAAGTAATGCTGTATTTATGTAGACTTTTGCATAACTTTTTTTTCTGTTTTTGTATTACTGCTTTTGGTATGGAAACTAATTCAAATATCTTTTTATTTTTTTTTTTTCTCCTATTGGTGTGGATTGTGAAATTTTAGAATTGCCAATGATGTACAAAACATAACTTAATAAATAAGATTTTATTTTCTGCAAAGTACTTTTTATTTTATTTTTTAACAGCATACAATATTGACTCTCTTGTTTTTCTTTTTTTTCCTCCTCTCCGAAAGAAGCAACTAATGATGTAAGTATATTTAGATCTTATCTGAAATACAGTACCTTAATCTGCTCAAGAAAATGTGTGGACTCTATTTGTCTTGGTATGTTCCTGTATTGGCCTTTACATTGCAAGAGCTTTGGGGGTTTGGTTTATTGGCAGTATTTAATTTCTCTCACTTTAAAATTGGTGTAGGACCCACTGGTATCGGGGTACTGTGGTGGGCTTAACATGATATGGTGGAACTGAATGCTCATTTGTTTGAGATGTGATTTCAAGTAGCTGTGTAAAATGTAAAATTGTTTTTGTGTGTACACTGAGCTTTTTTTTTTTTTTTAAATCTGTATTTTGTGAACTGGTGATTAAGCTTACCATGGAAGGCATGTGACTTCATCCATAAGGGAACAAGTATACTGCACGCAGACCACTTCAATGAGCTGAAGTGCTTTGGGTGCCTATAGTGTTCCTTTAATTCCATATTAGTGATGTAAATTGTATCCACATAGGGACAAGGGAATGTCACCTTTAGAAAATCAGCTCGATGGTCTGAATTGTCAAACCATTAAAAGGCAGTGGTGCTGCACTAGTATAATCCTGGTACCATGAACACTAAAGCTGTAGTGGTTGGGTTGCATAGACTCTAACTGAGGTAGCAAAATGAAACGTCACTGTCATACGAACTAGACTGATGGCTGATGAGGCGAAGAGCAATAATCACACTTGGGAGAAACATTTTAGTTGCGTGTTTTGACAAATCAGAGAGGCTATCCATAGCCTCTTGGCAGGGTTACCACTACAAAAAAACCTGTATTCATTGCTTGAATTGGCTCTTGAGACTGGGTACTAATGTTTCCAGAAAGAAATGTTCATGGATTTCTTTTGATGCAGGTCTAAAAAAAAAAAAAATTCAGATATTAGTCTTGTGTGAGATAGATATATCTACAAGAATATCTCTTTAAATATTGTTTCTTCTAGTATAGTGTAACACAGTGGTTTCCATACCAGTCCTCATGGCCCATCAACAATCCTGGATGTATTTCCTATTTTTATTCTAAAGGACATATTGACAAAACCTATACTGTTCCTTGGTCATAAAGACTGGGCTGGGAATTATTGGTTTAACAATTTTCCTAGTGCCGCCTGGTGTTCCTCCTGCATGAGTGATTTGGCACTCGTCCAATGAGCTGGCACCGGACCGCAAGGCATGGCTTAGGAGGGCTGTCATGAAACTTTTGTCTCAATGGAAGTGTGGCAACTTGCCAGCTGACAAAGCAGGATCGTAAATGGTTTGACATTTGGGGAAGGGGTGCACTGCTGGCACCATAATTACATCACATTGTAGTACTTATGGTGATTGGTGTGAATCCTTAAAAAAATTAATTATGGCTGCTATTCACAAAATGTGGATGGCAGTCTGGTTAAAACTAAATCTGTAATTATGAGGTAGTTTCCCCAAGATATCCAGTAAGCCTTCTCAAACATGGAAACCATTAACTGGATGCATGGTATCCAGAAGGGGAATTTAGGGACTGAATGTTTTTTGTGCCGACTCTTGTATGGTTTGTGATCCATGTGTTTTGCTTATGATCTGTCTGAATTACTAATCATCTAGTTTTATGATGAGGAATATTGTCTCCTTGGATTGCTTCTATGTTGTAATTGTTGTAAAATGTCTCTTGCAGCCAGGTGGAGAAAAGCTTCTGGTGAACACTCTGCACAAATTGCACGATAAACTGGCCAAAACGGCAGGTATTGTTCATTGGAGTTTTTTTTTCTTTTTTTTTTTTCACCTCCATTTAAATGGTTTTAAAGATGAAAGTGTAGAATTTTGTTTCCAACCTTACTGCTGTCATGCCAGAAAATGTCTTTTTAAAGTTTAATACTCCACCTGTAAACTGTGCTGGTCAAATTTACATTTATAGAAGTAGAATATACTTGATGCCGAATAAATGGAACGATCACATTCCACTATCTTCTGGACAGTGCTCGGGGTGCTTCCCCTCTGAGAACAGTCAGACTTGGCTTTCATTCTGTTATTTCTAATAGAGTGCATTTGGTTTGCGCACAGTGGTGATTTGATGACTTGCCCTCCAATAGGAAAATAATGGATTGACTTACCTCTTCAATCTTGATCTCAGCCAGGAATATGATGTGGTGATGGAGATAAAGTAAATCATTTTACTGCATTTAGGGGGCCAGTAATCTAGCTGGGTACAATAGTGTATAGAGGAATATACATGTATTCCAAACGCTATAGTATTAGTTTAATTACAGAACTCTCTTCTGCGTGACTGTGGGGTAAAAAAGTGCCATGCGTTAATTAATTTGATTACTGCATTCCACATTGTCAGTGATTTTTGCCCATTTGTCTCACCAGAACACGCAGACTAGTCTTTTTCCTATGAGTCTGAGCATGCTCTTTTGCACAGCACCATACTAAAATGCTTGGCACATGCAATCAAGCCAATTTGCTGTGGTATTCAAAAAGTATATATTCAGTAGCATTTACTGCAGCAGGTAACTGAATAGTCAAACTGAAAACTGATAGTTCCCCTTTAACAGTGTCTTCTACATGTCAATTGCATCCCTCAAGTCTTTTTTCTTAAAGAATCACACCCAATGTTTTAGCAGTTCAGGTGCTCCCTTCAAACAAAAATACTGTTTAAAGACGGTTACATGTTATCCAGTACCCAGATAAATTCTCTACTGTAGAAGCATCAGGCAGCAGAGAGATTACTTGTGGTCGTATGGCAATTAGAGACCTGCCAGTTCAGTGCTTCTCGATAAGATTTCAGACTTAAGATTCAGTTATTGAATAAATTTTAGTCCAAAGCCCCTATTGCAATGATTGACATGTGGACTGCTAGTGTATCCAGTACTGGGGTCAAATTGCATTATTCTTATCTGCTAGGCTGCATGGGCAGAATCTGTGCCAGAAAAGTGCTTCATTAGGTTTTTTTTTCTTGTCCTGTTTTCTAACAGAAATATTAAAGGGACACTATAGGGTCAGGAACACAAATATGTATTCTTGACCCCCTATAGTGTCAAAAACACCATATAGCCCCTCTGCCCCCCCCTAAATCTAGTAAAATCTTACCTTTTACTCCAGTAGTCTGCTGCTGTCTCTGCCCCTGATCTGCTTGGTTGACATCAGAAGTCTTTATCTGAGCCAATCACAATGCTTTCCCATAGAGAAGCATTACATTGGCTAAACAAAGCCATCACAAATCAAACACAACCCTTGCCAATCAGAATCTCCTCAGATGCATTGAATCAGTGCATCTCTATGCGGAAAGTTCAGTGTCTCCATGCAGAGGGTGGAGGCACTGAATGTCTGTGCAGCACTCCCCTAGGAAGTACTTCCAGTAGCAATCTGAGTGGCCGCCAATGGAGGTATCCCTAATGTAAATATTGCATTTTCTGTGAAAAGACAGTTTGACAAAACAACCTGATGGACATGATTCTACTCACCGGAGCAAATACAATAAGCTGTGGTTGTTCTGGTGACTATAGTGTCCCGTTAAGATGAGTTACAGTAATTGTGTAACTTAACTTTTCTCAAATACTGTGTAAATAAGTTTTTATTTTTAAGTGAAATAAGACCAGATTTCTTATCTGGGTGTGTCTTATCTCGATTGGTCAATTGTAAATAATAAATATGTAGTTTTTTTTCTTCTTCCAGGCGATCATATATGTGGTGATGCAGATGATAGCAGAATTTCCGTCCAAGAGGCAACTGAGTATTTAAAGGTCAGTTTGGCTACATTTTACAGAGAAGTATTCAGTTGGGAAACATTGCCTTCCACAGACAACGGTGTTCTGTTGTGCATGTGTGTTTACAGCAGTGACATGGGCTTTTGGTGGGTGTATTGCCGGTGCTGAAGGAAAAGTTTTTTTGTTTTTTTACACTTTTGAAATTAAGCAAATTGGTAATCCAGTGCTTGGATAGTCTCCTTGCTGTAGCCGAACCACCTCTGAAGTCATCTGCTATGACTTTTGGGTTGAAACAGCTGAATTCACTTATGCACATGAGACTGGAATAAAACGTAATTATTTTTATATTTTTTTTTCCTCACTCTTCCTTTTTTAAAGTCCTTGCATAAGTTTAGCTAGGAATATGCTCGAAACATGTTGCATAGTTCCCTTGTAAGACTGCAAGAAAGTGTGATGTTTGTAAGTTGCTGATTAAGATAAAAGCAAAGGAGTCATAAAAATTATTCTCTGATATAGATGTTTCCACTTTTTTTTCTGAAGCAAAGGCATAATCCCACTAATGCCACTGCACGGCCGTAAAATGTATTTCCTTCCCTCCTTACTCAGATTAGTTATTAAAATGAGAACTCTTGGGCTGCTAGTAATTTTACTGCCTGTGAATTCACTTTTTTCTTTTGAAATATGAAATCCTGGAGCTAATATTGTATATGGGAGTGGGTTTAAGTGGAGGGGGACTATCAGAAAATATCCATATAATTATGTGAAACTTACTCTAGTATGGGCGTATCAGTGGTAAGAATATTGAATATATGTATAGAATATTGTTTATCATTAAATTGCACTTACTGTAACTTTGTTTTTGTGGGCTTGTTCTGGGTAGAGCCAGAAGGTCTAAATTCATATTGTGGTTACTTTTAAAATGTAAATTTCTTTGCTTATTTTTTATTTTAGGGTTTAGGTGAAGAATATGCAAGTCAGTTGAATAATTCCTTGTTGTGGATTTTACAGAATGGGAAAGATGTTGGAATCAGGTGAGGGATTGTGCTATTTCTACTAGTCTCCCATATGTTTGTGGTTTATTTTTATTTTATTTATTTTTTATTAAAAAATTTTTTTTATATATCCATAGGTGCTCTGGCGACTCTGGTAACTTGTATGTAACTGATGTGAAGTACTTGGAATCCACAAGACCCCAGATGTCCTTTATGTGCCGCATCAGACGTGCCATAGTAACTGTAGCACATAAATTGTCACTGCTGCTTTTAGGTAAGGAACTTGCACAGTTAAAATGTTTAGTGTTTGTTAAATTAATAGTATAATTGTAGGCCCATGTTTCTTTGTGTAAATATGTAAATTAATTTACAAACTGGTTATGGGAGAAGCTGCCAGGGTGACATAACTTGATTTGTGGCCAGAGTTGGTATTGAATGTTAAGGAATAAGATGTAAAAATAGGATTGCTATATAACTATTGTCAAAAAAACACTCAAAGCACCATAACTGCTTCAGTCCACTGTAGTGATTACAGTGCCCTGGCACCGTTCCAAGACAAGTAGTCTAAGCAGTACCATGTAGAATTTAAATTTGCATCAGTTGAGTGCATTTCTAGATTAGCTGTGCTTTATTCTGTAGGAACATCTGGCTGCTTCTGTAGGAGAAGACCGTATGTTGCATGGGTCCCTGGTTGACTTTGCTAAACTAGTTGGGCAACTTGCTCTGTGATTGCACAAGAGCATTCCTTGAACCATTAACATGGCAGACTGTTTGCTGCTTGGCGTTTGCCTTCTAAATATGGAAGAATATGCAGCACCCTAAATCTTAATGTCATGTTAATTGTCTTGTATACTTTTTGAGTATTTTGTAACTTTTTATTTTTTTTTTAGGTGTTGCCATACTTTTGGGTGTGATACGATACATGAAGTATCGTTGGTCTAAAGAGGACGAGAAAAGTAGATTGATGTATGAAATGGTGGTTAAAATCATAGGTATGTGTTCCAACTCAAAGTGCATCCGTCTTGCCTAAAACATCTTAGTGTAACTTTTAAACTGTGCTAGCAGTAATGTTAAGACTTGAGAAATGTTAACAATTCTCATCTTCCCTCACTGTCACTGAGTTTTGATAATGCTATGCCGTCATAACAGTGATTCCAAGTGTAGATTTTCGGGATTAAATGCCTAAACTGAGTTTACAGATTTTTAGAGTTTAAATGTTGGTGGGGGAAGGAATTCAATTTTCCTGCTTAGCCGGTAATATTTTGAGTTAGAGACTTGTGAAATCAGAATTGTAAGCTTGTCTGAGCAGGGTCGTCATCTAGCTATTCCTGTAACACTTGTCTCATTTATTTCCTCCTTTCATAATATTGTAAAGGGCAGCAGGATAGGTTGGCACTATACAAATAGCAATAATATAACTTCCATCTTCTTGATTTTTTTTTTTTTTTTTACACACTAAATATTCTTAGGTTAAGTTTAAAAAAAAAAAAAATAAACTTCAGTACTACCTTTTTATGTGGAACATATAAATAACTACACTTTTTTTTTTTGCAGATCTTTTAAAAAGCCGAAAGGAGGCATGTAAAGAAAATACAGATATTGAGCCTCTTATTGCTGTTCCACATTTGAGAGATACCTTAATACCACCTTGTGACAGGTATGTTGAATTTGCTTTCAAATGAAATTTGACTTCAAAATGAATTTTTTTTTATGAAAATTAAACTTTGATAAAACCATGGCTGACGCACTTTGTGCTAACATTTTGTATTTTAGAAAGAAGATGACAAAAATTTGGGACTTGGCTATCAACTTCCTGCTTGCAAATGAAGCTCGCCTTCATTCAGAGTCAAAGAAATTATTGGGAGAAAATGTTTTGTTTTTAAAATGGCTTCCACCTGTTGCATGTGACAAAGTTTCAGTTGTGCCATCAAAAGTGTGGCAAGGCCAAGGTAACTCCTATATTATCTTTCCATGCTATCTAATCACTTTGATCTTTAACTGTTTATACATTTTGTTACTGGAGTCATCCAGTTTTTGCTCTAAACACTTATGACTTTTTTTTTTTTCAAAAGTGTAAACTTTTGTAATATTAATGCACTTTAATTTTATTTTTATACAGCTTTCCATCTAGATAGAAGAAATTCTCCACCAAATAGCCTGACACCATGTCTCAAGATACGGAATATGTTTGATCCAGTTGTGTAAGTTTATGAAAAGGGGCATTGTTAACTTTTGGCCTTTGTATTGTAGCCCATTACACAGGCTTGAAATTTTTTTTTTTTTTTAAAAGCAGAGCTGCTGACATTTAAACATGCCATTTCTTCACTCCTTCCCACATAGGCAGCATTGCTTCTTAAGTCTGCTTTTCTCACAGGAGAAAATTGCATATCATAGTACACATGCAAGGCTCAGACTTGTTAAATCTTATCAGAGGATATCAAAGCACTTGGACCTCTATACCTATAGACCTAATGTGCTAGGTATCTCTGAGTTTGACGCATGCGTTAGACTTTAGATTGTAAGCTTCTGTTAAAGACTCTAAAAGTGAGCAATAACTGGGGGTGGGGAATGGAGAACAAGTTTTGTTATACCCTTAGCAGCAGTGTCTCTAGAACACAAGATTCTACTTTAGGCTGATGCATATAATCTGTACATGGTACTGGCATGAGTGTTCTAGAGTAGAGTGCATTTCTTATGATTACATTTTAATTTCAGGCAGTTAAATGTTTAGATTTTTATTGCACTGAGCTTGGCGCAGGATACCCATGGGTGTATAGTTTAACTTGTATATTGGTGATTTTGCTAGCCTGCTGTAAAGACTTCATTATCGTATATCATATTTGTTGTGCTACTGATTTCAGTGTCCCTTTACTGCACATGGTACTGCAGAATGTTTTGCTGTCTTATACAGACTGGATGATTTTTCACTTATCCCTCAATTTTTTTTTTTTTTTTAATTTTCGTTCTATTGAGTCTGTGTCTCAGTATGCCATCTAATAGTTTCTTTTTGTCTTCAGAGAAATTGGTGATCACTGGCATTTGGCTATTCAAGAAGCTATTTTGGAGAAATGCTGTGATAATGAAGGAATTGTTCATATTGCCGTTGACAAAAATTCAAGAGAGGTACAGTTGATTTAATGTTAATTTTGACCTGATCTTTACTTTAATATAGTATGGCTAATCTGTTTTTTTTTTTTGTTTTTTTTTTGGTTTAATGCAGGGCTGTGTATATGTCAAATGCTTATCACCAGAATACGCTGGAAAGGCGTTTAAAGCACTACATGGCTCATGGTTTGATGGTAAGGAACTATAAAATGTCTTTGCAAGATAATGTCTGTCTGTTTTAATACTGTTCTGACACGCATTTTTTTTTCTCCCCTCCACACAGGGAAATTGGTGACTGTGAAATACTTACGGTTAGATCGGTATCATCATCGCTTCCCCCAAGCTCTGTCATGCAACACTCCCTTGAAGCCTTCAAACACAAACATGCACTCTATGTCACACTTAAGTCTTCGGACCGGCACACTGAATTCTCAGTTATCCTTATGAGAAGATTTGTTCCACTGATGACTGTTAATTTGCATCGTGAAAATATTAAACTGATTTGCAAGGGGAAAAACTTGCATCTGTCTTCCTTGTCTTTCCCCATCAGTACATTTCCATTGCTAAGGGTCGTTTGGACATTTTCATAAACCAATCCAAAGGACATTACTGACCTAATCGAAGAAAAATATTTTTTCGTTTTGTTTTTGGAGATACAAGTGGCTAACTTTGCATCACATTTTTAGAGGAATGTGTTTTTTAAGATAACTTTCAGATGTTGCTGGATTGTTTGTGACCCAGATGACTGTTTTCTTACAATGAAAAGCAGAAGATAATTTATTGAATTCCTATGGGATCCTGCACACTATTTTTGTTTTGTTATGTATATAATATATATAGCCCTAACAGTTAAAGTGTACATTTGCGATGAGCTGTTAAGACTTCTGCTGCTGTAGATAACAATTTTGTTACAGCTGAAGTACCAGAAAATCTGGCTTTAGCTGACATGGCAGGAAATGGGAAAATGTGTACTGGATTTTTTTGTATTTAAATGTAATGGTGGTGGCAAAAGTCTTGTGCAAATGTCTGCTTTAAAGCAGTAAATAAGCTTCCTATTTTATTCATAACATAATGTTATTTTATATAATTTGGCTACACCATCTCATAAAGGTCAAAAAGCCAAAACACCTTTAAAAGTATTAGATAAAGTTTAAATATCTTTTATAGGTTTTATATAAAATGTCTGACTTTGGTTTCTTGTGAGGTCTGATACCAATTGTAAAGATTCAAATTCTTGCAAGCAATAAAGAAACAATTGGCGGCTTCCAGACAACTTATTTTGTAAGATGCAGTGTTTATTCAAAGTAAAAACTGTTGTGGTTATTCGCTAAAAGGGAATTTAAAATTAGTCGAAACTGCATAGTCTGCTTTGCCTTCAGTTTAGCTATACTGGCATGAGATTTGATATTCACTTTGGCTTCTTAATTTGGTAAATAACACTTTGTGAGTGATTAGGCAGGCTTAGTATTTTTTCTTCCCTTTTACTTTTAGCTAATGTGTGGCTGTGACAGTTTTGAGTCAAGCTAAATATATTAAAGGGACAGTTCAGTGAAGTGATCTGGGTGCAGTGTCCCTCTTTTCCGGCCTGTTACGTAAGCATTTTCAGGATATTCACTAAAGTGAGAATTTCTGGGAACCCAAAGTGAATTCCAAAATAGACTAGCTAAAAATATATCGGTTTAGTTCAGTTTGGCCATTTTGGGTTTTTTAACGCAAACACGCACTTCCAACCCGGTCAAGAGAGACACGAAGACAAAGTAGGGCCTTCACCATCTAGAAGTGGCAATCTACCCAGCTGACTTTTGCTTTGTCTGTAGAGGCCACAGGAGCCTCCATGGACCTCAATGCAGCATTTGCTTGCAGTGCTGTTTTGCAGCACATGTGCACTATCCTAATGCTTCCCTATGGGAAAGCATTGGATTGTCAGTGATCATTCTTGATCATTTCAGCCAAGGTGAAACCGCATCATGGAAAGCAGCATGGTGCAAGGGTGGAAAAGTGAGTAAATCTCACCTTTCAAATCATCATAAAGGAGTGGATGACATACAGATTGGTAAAAGGACGCTAGCATTAGGACCACGTCAACACCATGCCTCAATTTGCCATGGCATACTGTTGCTGGTGGGGTAGCAGATTATAAATATAGTAACGGCCACATCCTAATCTTTCAAAGAACTGTTGTAAACCCCTTATCCCACAGCAACCCCTCCCCTTAAATCTATTTCTGTTTTGCTAAAACAGAGGTTTGCCGAAGCTTTAAAAGGACACTGTAGACAATGAAGTGATGTGGGTGCCATGTGCGCTTTTTTAAATGTTTAGTTATTCAGTGCCTCTAGTGGTTTCTGAGACACTCTATTTGCATCAAATGGTCTTGGAGGGACTCATTGGCACAGCATGACTTTTGGCCGTGCGTGCACACTAGCCCCCCAATTCTTTTCTACGGATCATCGATCTCTATCTTGGCAGAGGAGGCAAGGACTACTGCAAAGACCAGCGCTGTGAGGGAGAAAAGGTTAGTAAAAGTACTTTCACAGCGGGTCCTCTGCTCGGTACAGCATTAAAGGGATTCTATAGTGCCAGGAAAACAAAGCAGTTTTCCTGGCACTATAGGTTTAATAGGTTCCCCTCCTACAGCCACTTAACCGAATCCAGCACTGATGTCCCTCAATGCTGGGTCAGGCTCCGCCCATGCTCCTTCCCGGCCGACTTCAACTGGCGGGAGACCTAATGCGCATGTGTGGCAATGGCTGTGCACGCATTATACCCCCCCATAGGAAAGCATTATAAAATGCTTTCCTATGGGGAAAATCTGACGCTGGAGGTCTGAGGACAAAGTGCAAATGGGTCACGGCACCCAGACTACTTCAATTAGCTGAAGTGGTCTGGGTGCCTACAGTGTCCCTTTATTATCTATCAAGGTTCCCATGCCTCTATAGATAAAGCAAATTCCTTGCAGTAGTCATTGGTGATGGCTGGGGAAATTGCCACTTCTAGGTGGTAGCTCTGCCCAGTGTCTAGTAGTGTCTGGGATAGGAAATCTACAGAGACATTGTAGTCCCTACTTTGTCTCTGTACATCTCTTGACTGGGTTGTAACTTTTGTGAAATCCAAAAAGGGTCAATGAGTATTTCATAAAGGGTTTTTTAATTTTGCAATTCACTCTGAATTACAGGAAATTCTGACTTTAGTGCATAACCTTGGAAATTTTATGCAAGCAAATATAGGTGGATTGACACATCTGCACTAAGCTATTTAGAACATGCATACTGGGTTGTGAACCAATAATTTTTATTCTGTGTTGTGAACTTTTTAACAGTTGTAAGTGAAATGCATCCATGACACACACGGTCTGTCTGCAGGCTGTTCCAGCACATTGGCAAAGACAATCAATGTTTGAGTGTCTAAGTGCTAGGGGTTACGATGGCACAAAACTGCTAAATTTTAACGGTTGAGACTTTATCTTCTCTCCTCACAATTTCAGAAGCATTTGCTTTTGTGGTGGTGATAGGCTGCGAGTGTCAGCTGGAACCCACTGCATTTCACTTGCTGTCCATTGCAAGTGACTGTTGGAAAAGGTAAGTACCTCTTTGATATTTCAGAGAGCTATTAATTCAAACATCATATATCAAAAGGTATTCAGATACATCCTGTTTGAAATAAAATTTTTTCAATGGAGCTTCAAATCTGGATAATTGGATTACTTTCCCCATTGTCTCCAGAAAAGAGGCCTCTGTAAAAACCCGTTTAAACCAGATTGCCATGCTGCCAGCCAGGGACCAAAATATACTTTTACTAACTTTTGAACCCCTGGTCTGATTCATGCCATTTTTTTTACATGTTGTTCCCCTGAATGGATTGATTGGGAATATGTAATTTTTATGTGAATGTGATGTATGGTTTTAGAGTTATGAATGTTAGGTAAAAAGTGTGTTTTTAAACTGTACGTATAATTGGGTTACCTCTCAGGCTAAGGGGAGGAGATGTGTGGGATATAACCATTGTGTGATTGGGTAATTCATAATTGTCTGTGGGCGTCTCTCTTGCAGGGGAGAATTGCATAAAAGCAGAGTGTGTGTCATTAAAAGTCAGTCTTGTTCCAGCATTAAGCTTTGGCTCGTGTGGATTATTTGGCGATCCCAGGGATATTTCTACTCGTGGAATATTGGGTGATTTTCTTTTATGGGAAGAAGGGAATACTTGACGGAGTAACGGATTGTACCATCACAGCACTCACTTGCTTCACCATGCAGTCGGCTGGTGATACAACCCCTAGCCACCTTAGTCCCTCTGTGGGCACACCTGGCCCTGACCAGCATGTTGACCCTGGCCTCATGGGCTTGGAAGACTTCCAGAGCCTACTGGACGCCACTATGTCCAGTTCTATCTCTAAGGCCATTTCATCAGCCATGGGGGCTATGTCCTCGACAATTTCGCAATCTATTACCCAGGCTCTCCGACAAGCCCACCCTCACGCTGCCCCTGTGATACAGCAGGCAGCCCCTGATGGGGCGTTACTAGGGCGCAAGGCGCTTAGCAAGCGCAAACATCCTCAAGACCCCCCCGTGCAGGTTCATCCTGCATTGATTGATACGCCTCAGGCTGTCAGTGATGGCGCGCAACAACTGCGCAGTAGAGCTACGGCGGCCAGAATAAGGAAACGGGCGCGGGCCCATGATACTATGCCTGACTCAGATAAAGAGGGGGATGATGGGTCTGATGACCATTACTCAGATCCTTACGAGGACGAGTTTTCAGAGAGCGAGAGCCTCCAGGGGAAACCATTCCCATCGGCACCAACTCGTGCCGCGACTCGGCTAGAAGCGCCCGGGTCAGACGCTACCCGCGACCCTAAAAAGAGGTACTTTTGTTTGACCTGGATAACTTAAGGCATCCACGCTCTGCTGAATGGGAGCCCCTCGAGCATATCGCTCCGTACCTAGCCCTCAGGGTGCGTAAATCCATCTCTCAGGAGGGTCACAACAAACTAAGGGCAGAATGCCCACGTTCCATTGTGCCAGATGCAGTTGCTAAGACCCCTGAAGTGGACCCACAGTCCAATTCCTGGCTAAGACCGGCTGGAAGCCAAAAAGGGGACTTGACTATTCTCTCCGCAACTGTCAGGACAAGTTCCTGGACACACTGGGCCCAGTCGCTAAATTGTATGAGCTACTGGAGGCGGCCCAGTCAGGTGAGGCTGACCTGGATTTTGAAGTGGCATTTGGCTGGCTCCAACGTATAGTGTGTATGATCGGGAACGCCAATACAGCTATGTCTACTGAACGCAGGAAAGCTATCCTGCTCAAGATCGAGCCCAAGCTAGCTAGCATGGCTTCCACTGAACCTGGGGCTTCTGATAAAGGATTGTTGTTCGGTGAGTCCTTCATTAAGGATTTGGGCTCAAACGTGAAGACCTTCACGGCCCTGGACAAAGCCCAATCGTCCATCAAACGGGTCTTTAACCAAAAGTTTTTCGGTGGGGCCGGTAGAGGTAGGAGCCGTCTATCTGGCCGCAACTCCCGAGGTTTCTCCAGACCGGGCAGAGGCTCCTTCAACACTCAGAGACCGAGTCAGGAGCGTTCCTATACACCATTCTTCCCCACTCGAAGGCCTTGGAATGCCCGCGGCGGCAGAGGAACGTCCACAGGAAAACGCCCTTATGGTGAGTACTATTTTTCCCATATAAATGTGGGGGGCAGACTGGCATTGTTCCACCAAGCGTGGCGATTGATCACATCCAACATATGGGTGTTACAGATTATACTGGGTTACCACCTAGAATTGACAGGTCTTCCCTCTCAGGTCTCCCCACCTCACGTCCTTCATTTACCAAAATCACACCGTAACCTCATAACCGCGGAGATCAAGGTTCTGCAGTCCAAAAACGCGATAGAGGAAATTCCTCTACATACACCAGGTTTTATAAGCAACCTATTCTTAGTGCCGAAAAAAGGTTGAGGGGTCCGCCCAGTTATCAACCTGCGACCCCTCAATGCCTTCGTCCAGTACAGGCACTTCAAGATGGAGGGCATACACTGTCTCCGAGATGTGCTCCTCCCGGGAGATTGGATGGCGAAAGTCGATTTACAGGATGCGTACCTCACGATCCCGATAGCGGCAGATCACAGGAATCTTTTACAATTCCGGTGGGACGCAAGGAAATGGCGTTTCACCTGCCTTCCCTTCGGACTGTCCTACGCCCCTTGGTGCTTCAGCAAGGTACTGAAGCCGGTGGTTGCCTTTCTCAGATTAAACGGGGTTCGTCTGATCATATATCTGGACGATATCCTCATACTCTCGGGTACGCAATCACTATTACTGACACACCTGTCATGGACCCTTCACCTCCTCCAAAACCTCGGTTTCCTGGTGAATTGGGAGAAGTCGGTACTACGACCCTCTCAACAGATGGAATTCCTAGGGTTCCGAGTCGACTCTATCCAACAAATTCTATGCCTCCCAACAGAAAAGATGTCCAACATCAAGAAGGAAATAAGGCGGTTATTGAACCGCCCGGACATTTTGCTGAGACAACAAGCACGGATGATCGGTTTATTAGCTGCCTCCATCCAAGCGATTTTCCCGGGACCGTTACACTATCGGGCGCTTCAACGTCTGAAAGCAGCCTGCCTGAGGAACAGTCAGTCGTACGAGACCACCGTCACCTTAGAGGAGGAGTCCAGGGAAGAACTGAACTGGTGGTTGACTCACATGGAAGCGTGGAACGGACGAGCAATCTTCGGTTCCACCCCGGATCTAGTGATAGAGTCGGACGCGAGCTTACATAGCTGGGGCGCGCGTTGCGGCTCTATATCCACAGGAGGCAGATGGTCAGTAGACGAATCGTTTCTACACAAATTCCCTGGAACTGCTGGCAGCCTCGTTTGCCATCCGCAGCCTCTCGCTCAGGGGCATTTCGTGCTCGATCCTTCTCAAGCTAGACAACGTCTCGGCAGTCAGGTACATAAACCATCTGGGAGGTACCAAGTCGCGCATCTTGGCAATTTTGGCTCAAGACTTCTGGCAATTTTGCTTACAGAACAATGTGTCGATAACCGTGGAACACATACCGGGACTGGACAATTACACCGCGGACTGGAACTCCCGATACCTGGGGGATTGGAGGCTTCAACCGGCGGTGTTCTACAAGATCAATCAGTTATGGGGTCCTTTGAGTGTGGATCTTTTTGCATCCAGACTGAACACTCAACTTCCTCAGTTTTACAGTTGGCGACCAGATCCGGAAGCCATTGCTACGGATGCTTTTCTCCAGTACTGGACCAAGGGACGAGCATATGCCTTCCCTCCATTCAACCTGATTGCCCGAATTTTGGCGTACGTCCGACGCTACAGGAGCACGTTGGTCCTGATAACACCATGCTGGAGATCTCAACCTTGGTTTCCCCACCTGCTGGAAATGGCGATCGATTGCCCACGGTTGTTACCGGACCAACCCTCACTGCTAACCAATCCGGATGGGGAGAACCACAACATGATAGAACAAGGACTCCTTCGGCTCATGGCGTGGCTCCTTTCCGGGGACTTTGGGAAATCACAGAGGTTTCGAGAACAACTACCCAATTCCTGGCAAACGCTTGGGCACCGGGAACTCGACGTGCATATGCTGCGGCATGGAAGACATGGTCCAATTGGTGCCTGGAGAGATCGGTGGATCCCGTATTAACCTCTGTGAAAACGGTTCTGGATTTCCTGACATACCTATTCGAATCAGGAAAAGCCTTCCGTACCGTCAACATGTATCGATCAGCCATCTCGTCTGGTCATGATTTCGTGGACGGCCTACCAATCTGACAGAATCCATTGGTCTGTCACCTGCTCAAGGGTGTACGCTTCTCACTTCCACCTAAACCTAGATATGGATCCTTTTGGGACGTCAACATATAGTGTTCAAGCTCCTAGAAGAATGGCCCTCCAACACAGAATTGTCGTTAAAACAATTGTCAGCTAAATTACTTATGCTATTCTGTTTACTATCCTGCAAGCGGGTATCTGACGTGAGGGCTTTGGACTGGCAAGCCTGTGTGTTCACTCCGGAAGGAGTGTCTTTCGATATCTCGCGGAGAACGAAATCAACTAAACAGGTTTTTTTATCCAAGGATCCCAAATCAACCGAGTCTATGCCCGATGCTGTGCTTAAAGGAACACGAATCTCGCACTTCCATTCTACGTTCGTCTGATGACGGTCCTTTGTTCATTTCACTGAAGAAACCACATCTCCCTGTAACTACGCCTACTCTCGCCCGTTGGATCAAGTGGCTGTTAACTTCGGCCGGGATAGATGTTACGGTCTTCACACCACACTCTGTCGATTTTAAGACATCTTGAAGGCCGCAGATTGGTCTACAGAGTCCACATTCCGGAATTTATATTTTAAACCTATACAGCATTTCTCAGATAGGATTATTGCTCAGCTTTAAAAGAGCATAATAGGAGCCTCCGTGTCTTTAATAAAATTCCAAGATTTTACTATTAACATGACGTAAAGTCATGATTTTATTAAAGACACGGAGGCGAGTATTATTATGAATATCTAAATTTATGATGTTTTTTTTCTCTCTTCTTTGCATATATCTCTCTTCGAAAAAATAGATAGTGCAGCGCTTCTATAAGTATACAATAAAAGTAGTAGTTACCTAGAAGGTAGATGGTAGTCTACACCCAAAATACAGACTTATAGTGTAATAAGTCTGATGTAGAATTATTACAAAAACCTGTATTGAATTTTTGTACTAACTCCATTTTAACTTCATTTCATGACAGATTCTCCATTTTAACTACATTACATGACAGAATTTCCTAACAGCATTTAGTATAATGAATAGAGACTGTATTTTCTAGAAGGACATGACTAACACCGGACTTATTGAGTTCCTGTAACATGTAACAAAGTATAGCTAAGGCCATGAGAAAGCTGCTCTAATGAAATGTTCTTTCATAAAAAAGAACCCTGAACCTGAGCACGAGTCTGACATCACTAACTACCCAAAATGACGCCCAAGCCCCCCTTCCCACCGAGTAAGCCTTGTGCTGGGTAAGATGGCGTTTGAGCCATCTGTCCACACCCGTGTCCAGAATAACGCCACCTCCCGGTGGGAGGACACCTAGCTAACCACTTAGTTCTTGAGCCAATTAATAATATTGATGGGTGGACATTGACATAACCACTTAACACTTAATCCAATTAATGATGTTTATTTACTGTTATCTTGATATTCAATGATGATGTAATGTTGCTCTTATAAGGGCCTGCGAGCCTGCTTTTAATCTGGTGCTGTCTGGTGCATTTGTCCAAGGTGTAAAAGACTCCATACGAAAGGGAATCATTGCTGCACGCCCTGAATATAAAGTAGTCCCTCTGGATACCTTACTCCTAGTTGCTAGGGGTCTGGAATCTGCCCAAACTCCTAGAAGGCCCAATTCAGCTCCTCTCATGGTGTCTCGCCCCGGACCTGTCCCAAAAGGCACCAAACCCGAGGATGGATTTTGCTTTAATTGCAAAGCTAAAGGACACTTCAAAAATGATTGCCCAGAACCCAAGAAAGTGTCCAAGCCTGCTCCTGGCCCCAAGGCCTCAAAGACAGTTCCAATTGTAGAGGAACCAGATGATTAGGAAATTGGCAAGCCTGTGTCATTAACCCCTGCCATGGCAGTGTCTACAGGGGATAAGGGGGGGGCCACTTGCCACTGTGACTCTACCCGTTGAAGGACAACCTACTACATTTCTTGTTGACACAGGTGCAGCCCGAAGTGTTCTACGAGAACAAGATCTGCCAGACCCATCATTTCTGTCAAATATTGATGTCTCTTGTGTAGGAGTGGATGGCCTACCAAGACACAGTCCTTTAACAACTCCATTACGAGTTGGCAACTACCCTAGCTTGCTTGCTCGTTTTGTGGTATCCTCCACATGCCCCACCTGTTAGGTGCTGATGTCCTCTCACGCCTGCAGGCATCTATCATTTTCACTCCAGATGGACAAGTAGAGTTATCTACCCCTCTGTCTGTGTCAGACACCTCAGCCTTGTGCTCCCTGCCTTTGATGCTCCATTTAGAGGAACCCCATGGGGAGGCAAAAGAACTGAGGTCCAATTTCCCTGATTCCCTGAAGACACAAGTACCTGCAAAACTATGGTCCTCAGGCCCAGAGGACATAGGTCACCTGAAAGTTCCACCTGTGGTGGTAAAGCTCATTCCAGGAGCAAAGCTGCCAAGGAAACCACAATACCCTTTAAAACCAGCCCAAGCTGCAGCTATCTCAATTCAAATCAAAGCACTCTTGGAGAAGGGTGCTCTTGTAAAGTGTGAATCAAAATGCAACACCCCATTATTTCCTGTGAAGAAGAAGACTCCAAAAGGTGAACCAGAGAAATACAGAATGGTCCAGGATCTCCGTGCAGTGAATGAAGCCACAGTCCTGGACACCCCTATTGTGCCAAACACTCTGCTCTCTGGGGTCCCACCTTCTGCAAAATACTTCACAGTCATTGATCTGGCCAATGCCTTCTTCAGTGTACCACTGGATCCAATTTGCCAATACCTGTTTGCCTTCACACATGAAAAGCAACAGTATACATGGACTGTCATGCCCCAAGGGGCACAAAATTCTCCAAGCCAATTTGCAAAGGCCATGTGCTCTATCCTTGACCCATTGCAATCAGACCATCCAGAAGTTGTCCTACTCCAGTATGTGGATGATTTGCTGCTCTGTGGAGATGACATACCCACAACAGAAGAATGTTCAATTAATCTCCTTTGCTATCTAGCAGACCAAGGATGCAAAGCTTCACTTCTCAAGCTTCAATTTTGTCAACCCACTGTCATCTTCCTTGGCCATTGTCTATCCCAAGGTACTAGACATCTCACCCGTGACCGAGTTAGAGCAGTACTGGATATTCCACCCCCAAGGACATCAAAATCTCTACATGCCTTCTTAGGCCTCATTTCCTACTGCCGAGCATGGATCCCAGAAGCCTCTATGCTCATGCAACCACTCTATGATGCTCTCAAGTCAGACCCATTCTGCCTGACCAATGAGGCACTAGACAACTTCGGTACACTAAAACGTGCCATTGCATCTGCTCCTGCTCTAGGCCTACCAAACTATACCAAACCCTTCAAGTTGTTTGTCTCTGAAAGACAAGGCCACGCTACAGGAGTCCTTACCCAAACAAATGACTTAAGAGGCCGTCAAAGGCTTATTGGATTTTTCTCCTGCCAGCTGGATATCGTGGCCAGAGGGACCCCTTCTTGCCTTCGGGCCGTTTTTGCAGCAAGAGAACTTATTGAAAGAACTGCAGACCTGGTCCTTGGCCACCCTCTAGTTGTCTTGGCTCCTCATGACATTTCTGCCATCATCAACCAAGTACAACTCAAGCATGTGTCTCCTGCAAGACACCTACGCCTCCAATGTCACCTCCTATTACTTGACAACATTACCATACAAAGATGTCAAGTTCTCAATCCGTCCACTCTTCTCCCACTACCTGAGGGAGGTATCCACTATGGGTTTATCATGGATGAAACCTACATCTACCTTCTTGCTGGTACCATCAAGAGAATGCATCCTGATTTATCCTTTCATGATGGACAAACACCTCTCTGCGAGGGAGCAGGATATGCCTTCTGTACCATGTGGTACAAGCCAAACATCACTCCTGAACCTTGCTACGAAGATGAACTTTATCATCTGGTGGAGGTGAAACTCACTGCACAAGACTTCTACTGTGACTCTGAAGGCAACAGCATGGTCTTGATTCAACTACTTTCAGAACTCAAATACTTGTACCGTCATTGGAATACTGCTATTCCACATGTCCCTGTCACCAAGTTAAAAACAAAATCATGGCATGATCTTGGGCCCATGGCAAAATTGTGGGCCACCATGGATGAACCACAGCTACAGGAAAATGGCATTGCCAAATACCCAACAACTGACCATCTTGAAGCATGGCCACGCCACTTCCTGGAAAATTAATTTCAAGATCTAGTCATAGTGAATGAATATGATCCAGAGACACCTCATGACTGTTTTGAACAAATGAAAATGGAGACAATACATCTACCAACTGTACATGAGAATCCATTAGCAGATCCTGATCTCACTCTGTTTGTGGACGGTTCAAGGTATGCTGATGAAGAAGGAAAATACCACACAGGATATGCCGTAACCACAACAGATGAAGTTATCAAATCATCATCTTTACCACCAGCAATGTCTGCACAAGAAGCTGAATTGCAAGCCCTGACTTCAGCATGCAAGATCTCCGAAGGAAAACGTGCCAACATCTACACAGATTCAAGATACGCTCTGGGTGTGGCACATGACTTCGGACTAATTTGGAAAACAAGAGGATTTCTTACCACTGCCGGTACACCAGTCAAACACAGCTCTGCAATCAAGGAACTAATGGACGCCCTCCTACTCCCTGAAGAAGTGGCCATCTTGAAAGTGAAGGCCCATGGGAAGTTGGATACAGATGAAGCAAAGGGCAACCACTTAGCTGATCAGGCTGCTAAGCAAGCAGCAAGAAAATTGCAGGAAGTGGATGAAGAAGTGTCCGGACACGAAGAAATTCCTATTTTTACCTTGCAGGCTCTTCCTACTGACCTAAGAATCTTACGGGAACAGCAAGCTACAACTGCCCCCGAAGAAATACAGAAATGGAAGAAGAAAGTAGCAGTCCTAAAGGATGGAGTATATTACAACAACTTTAGATTCTGCCTTCCTAAGAATTTATATCCAGCAGTTGTCCAATGGGCACATGGACCTGCACATCTGTCAAAAGACTTAATGGCCGCCCTCATACAAAAGTATTATGAAGCACCTGGAATCACAACATTGATCAACAGCTTCTGTAGGGCCTGTGTCATTTGTGCAAAATGCAACCCAGGAAAACCAACCAAAGTGCCCTTGAAACACCTGGCTAAGCCTATGTACCCATTCCAGAGAATTCAGATTGACCACATACAGATGCCCAAGAGTGGGCCTCATGAATATGCACTAGTAATAGTGGACATGTTTTCAGGCTGGCCAGAAGCCTACCCAGTGGCCAATATCACTGCCAAGACAACAGCAAAACGTTTACTTGCAGATATTGTATGTAGATTTGGACTTCCAGAAGTCATTGAAAGTGACCAGGGCCCAGCCTTTACAGCAACAGTGACTAAAGAGATTTGGACTGCTCTGGGAGTGACCCTAGCTTTTCACACCCCTTACCACCCACAAAGTAGTGGCAAAGTGGAACGCATGAATGGCACCCTAAAAGCCAGAATGTTAAAAATGTCACAAGAAACAAAGATGCCCTGGCCAGAAAGCTTGTCAATAGCTTTATTCAGCGTTAGGCACACACCTAGAGGGAAGCACTCACTATCCCCATATGAGATTCTATTTGGGACTGCACCCAGACTAGGTTGTTATTACCCGCAACAGTTGCAGCTTCAAACTGATGTTTTAGTAGACTATGAAACTGAACTTGCAAGTGCCTTGAACAAAATACATGCCCAAGTTTTCTCTTCAATTCCAGATCCCGATTTTGACACAGGTACCCACAACCTGCTTCCCGGAGATTGGGTTCTGGTCAAGAAATTTGTGCGGAAACATACCCTGGAACCAAGATTTGACGGACCATTCCAAGTTCTCCTGATCACCTCAACCTCCGTCAAGTTGGCCGGCAGGCCACATTGGATCCACGCTTCCCATTGCAAGAAGACTCCTGCCCCAGAGGAAGCAGATACCGCACAACCATGTGCCTCTGGTACATCATCTCCTTAATTAGCTTAATTAAGGCCCAACAAGTAGCCATTACTAAAGATGCCAGTGGGTATACCTTCTGGTACAATTCTTCATGTACCCGTGTGGCTACTTACACTTTTGATTACTGTGACATTGTAGACTGCCCATTCCCTACGTCACAAATTCAAAATATCTATAGAGATATCCCACATGTAAAAGACCCCTATGTTTGTGTAGTTGACAAACAATGGGGGCATAACTGTAACCATTGGGGGGCTGCAGGGTGGAATGCTGGGCCTGCCTGGGGTTACAAACCCAAAAGTGCCTTATCTAAGGTAGATGACCATGGTAGATCCCTCCTCCAAAGAATGACTCTAAGGAAGCCTGGAGGAGGTACACCCATGAAATTAATCCTAAATATTGAGCATCCCAGCCCAACAGATGCAGATCAGTATGTAATGGGAATGTATTGGAAGAAAGGTTCCTATAACAAATTAGGGCACTTCTACCTGAAAGATATGTGCCACTCCCCAGAGTGGCAAGGGGCCACCCATATGGTCTCAAATCCATTAAAACCACACATCCAGTCCTTTAAAGACATGATGGCCATTGCTAACCCCACCTTTGAAGATACCATGGCCGCTGAAACAGGTTTTAATGATGTTAATTTATGGTTAGAATGGATGAAATATAATGCCAACAAACATAACAGAACTGCATGCTATGTATGTGGTGGTGCCCGGCCTCACCTCGGCACCGTACCTTTAACCTTGCCAGTAGATATAGTAGATATGTATATCGAAGTGTTAAAAGAAAAATATATGTGTATAAGACAGGTGGCAAAATTGTCATAAAAGTGCACTTTTATTCGATAAAGTGTATTGAATAAAAGCAATTTTTACTTTCCATCCTGGTGACCGGTGACTCTTTGCATCTTAGGGAGTGTAGTCCCTTACTACACACTACAAGACTGCAGAGCCATAGGGGCTCTAGGTTTGACCACACACAACATTTCCATATAGGGGTGGGTCGCCTAAACGGACCCGAAGCCATCCACACCAGAGCTAGGTGTATAGCTCTATGTTTGTGAGTGTTCCTATGTCTACTTTTATATCAGTTTTATATTAGTAAGATTTTACACTATGTGGATATCTTTTACATTGTTACAGAACCTGATCCCATTTGACTCATTACACGCATAAGTCTGTATTTTGGGTGTAGACTACCATCTACCTTCTAGGTAACTACTACTTTTATTGTATACTTATAGAAGCGCTACACTATCTATTTTTTCGTTCATTGTTCTTATTGTATTGTATGGGAAGTTACTTTACTTAGTGTTTAGCAGCTTATCTTTACATTATCATTGTATATACACCTCGTAAATATTTGTTTTATATACTAGCGCTGGTACCTGTTTTCCCTTTTTTGTACTATATATCTCTCTTCGCTGCTGAGGGAAATTAAAGAAAGAGAAGCATAATACTCGCCTCCATGTCTTTAATAAAATCATGACTTTAGGTCATGTTAATAGTAAAATCTTGGAATTTATGATGTGTATATATAGGGAATGAATTACTACACACACTGCATGGACAAATGTATTGGGACACATAACCATTACACCAACACATTAACATGTAGTTCTGTTTTGCTGCTAGAAAAGCTTCCACTCTTCTTGGAAGGCTTTCCACAATGTTTTGGAGTGTTTCTGTGGGCATTTTTGTCTATTTATCCAGTAAAACATTTGTGAGGCCAGGCATGAAATCTCCACTCCAGTTCATCACAAAGATGTTTGATGGGGTTGAGGTCAGTGCTCTGTGGTGGCCAGTCAAGTTCTTCCAGACCAAATTCATCCAACTATGTCTTTATGGACCTTGCTTTGTACTGGGGTACATTAATACTGTAATAGAAAAGGGCCATCTCCAAACTATCCCCACAAAGTTGGAAACACAGTATTGTCCAAAATGTCTTGGTATGCTGACGCATTAAAGGACCACTCTAGGCACCCAGACCACTTCAGCTTAATGAGGTGGTCTGGGTGCCAGGTCCCTCTAGGATTAACCCTTTTTTTTATAAACATAGCAGTTTCAGAGAAACTGCTATGTTTATACTAAGGGTTAATCCAGCCTCCAAATCCTCTAGTGGCTGTCTCACTGACAGCCGCTAGAGGCGCTTGCGTGATTCTCACTGTGAAAATCACAGTGAGAGCACGCAAGCGTCCATAGGAAAGCATTGATAATGCTTTCCTATGCGACCGGCTGAATGCGAGCGCGGCTCCTGCCATTCGCCAAACCCAGACTGGTCTTTCAGACTGCCAAATTGAGAACCGTGACTTGTCACTCCACAGAACATGTTTCCACTGCTCTGGAGTCCAGTAGTGGCATGCTTTTTAGTTTTGAACTCTTCAGCTATGGCATCAGCCGAGCTTTGGCAATTTTTGATGTCGCTCTGTGACTTTAGGACGTCTTCATCTTCATTGCTAAGTTGCTGCTTTTCTTAAACTATCCCACTTTAAAAGCCTACCACTTACAGTTTGACAGTTGAATATTTAGCAGGGGTGAAATTTTGCGAACTGACTTATTACACAGGTGGCATCCTATCACAGTACCACACTTGCATTCACTGAGCTCTTCAGAAGGACCCATTTCTTTCATAAATGTTTGTAAATACATACATTTATGACAAGGTTCTCGATTTTATACACATACGGCAATGGGTCTGAATTCAGTAATTAACAGGTGTGCCCCAATACAAGTGTCCACATAAAATGCACACAGTTTATTCTTTTAGGCCACACGTTTTTTTTTTTTTTTTTTTTTATAAAGATATAACAGAAGTATTACATTCTGATAGTTGCATTGTCATTACTACAATTGTGCAGGGATGATACATCCACCACACAGCTTTCTGTTGATGTGATTGTTGCCAGAGTGCAGTGATGAGTGTCTGTGACAATTCAAATTATCACAATTCGCAGGCGGGCTTCTAAATGGCTGGGCCTCATGGGGAATATAGATCAGAAACATCTGGACTGCCACAGTTAGTCATCACTGCACCTACCTGCACTCTGTCCATGCCATGCTGGTGTCAGCGATCCCTTATTGCAGAGCTCTGATACATTGTATCCCTCTCTCCTGACCCTCAGTCATGTGTTCATTCGTTCTATACAAACGTGGCACACCTCCCAGTGCTGACAGGCTCAGTCTGCCCCCCCCCCCCTGCCAGCCTGGGCTCAGAGAGAGCCACACACTGCAGTCACAGATCATTATCACCTGGGTGATCAGCGGGCAAACCCTGGCCCATCACTCAGCTGGCACCTTGGCAGAAAGTATGCACCCCCCTCCCCCCCCCTCTGTGTGTTGTGGGGCAATCCCTCCTGAGAATGGGGTGATGCAGCAATACAGAGCGGAGGATTGCAAGGGTTACAAGGAGGGGTTTCAGCTTTTTTAGGAGGAGGCGGGTAGAAGTGCCAAAAAAGAAGTCTCTGTGTTTGCAGCAGCTTCCAGGGTTCATTCCATGCTCATATTTGGTGCTGGGTCTAGTGGAATTTCCCGACATCCCCCGCAAGCCTGCCTGTCACCCTCCAGCCTGACATTAGAGACACTGAGAGGGGAGGGATATCTAAGTCATCAGATGAGGAGGAGGACAGGAGCAGACACACCATCCCATGAGATCACAGGTACAACAAGACACCAGCAGCATCAGGGGATCTGATCAGCTTCCTTACCCTGCCTGGCAGACTGGCATATGTTTTCCTTCCTGCTCTGCCTCTTCACCCTACCGGCTCTGTCAACAGCAGGTAAGAGGGACAGAACTGGTGGGGGCTCCACTTAGTACAGAGGGGAGACAGAAAGCACGGAGCATACTGCTCACACCCACACTGAGCTGTTTAGGGAGCTTTCCTGTACAGTACTCTATTCCAGCTGCCCCAAAGGGATAATTAGAAAGTTAGCATGCTGGGCATTTAAATGTCACCTTCCTGAGCTGGTCAGCTGTCTATTTGACTGGATGCTGAGGGTGATGTGTAAGGACCACTCACTGTCAGCCAGGGCATATGAAAAACACCTTTAGGACAGGAGTAGGTGTTCAAAATTCCAAATAGATTTCTCAATATTTCTTTATTAAACTATGAATATTTGTTTTTCCTTCAATGTAAACCTAGTTAGATGACTTTACTTTACCTATCAAGGTAATAGGCCCAGGGTCATGATACTGACTTCAGCCTTTAGTGTGTTTGCAAACTTTTCAAGACCAAATAAAGATGTCATAATGCTAGCCACAATGACAGTATTTATTGAAAGCACCCTATTTCTGTGGAAATTAAATTGTAAGAAGTATTTTTATGACTTGCAAGAGTCGGTTATTCTATAATTAATTATTGTTATACAAAAGCTGTACTTACAATGGGAAATACATTCATAATAATAGGGAATGTGATAAGGGAAGGTGGAATTTTAGTTATTGTAATATACTAGTTACTGCAGTATGACTTGTAAGTCTGTGTTCACAATTTCGAAATCTATTGTGGTTTTACAGATGAAGAATTACCTCCTACAGTGTTTTTTTTTTTTTTAAACTAGGCATTATAAAGGATTTTCAAAAGAGTTTGTGCCAAAACTGCTGGGCTAGAATAACAGCTAGCGTGTATATTTTAGTTTTAATAGCTAGGCCTAAAAGTTGTAATACGGTACCCTTGTTATTTCTCAGTTCAATGAACCCCTTACATAGTTCTTGTGAGAGTTCAAATGAATTTCAGAGTAGCCTATCTGAAAGTTTAGCTTACTTTGGCTATTTTGACTTTAAATTTGAAATTCACTTTCAATTCTCATTTTAGTGAATAACTCTGTTAGTGTCCAACTTGAATTTTTTGAAATGCAACACATCTTAGAATTCACAAGAAGCTGTGCATATTATTGTGCATCATGTTCTTTGAGTCATAAAGCTTCATTAATTTGCATGGAATGCCAAGCTATGCCAATATATTAGCCTTGCATTTGATACAGATGCAAATTGGGGGAAATAAAATATATTAAAAAACCAACAAGCTAATATATAACATTTATTTAGATATTGGAACATATTATTATCACCTAAGTGACAGATACTCTTACAAATATGTATTTTTCATGAGCAACTTGTATTGAGTCAAAATTGATTTTGATTATTTGCTAAATAAAGATGTAGAGACTGAACAGCTCCACTAAATGTGTCTATATGTGTACATATTTGAAATACTGAAAGCAGTGATGCCATTATTCCTGTCCAAATCCTAAACCCTCATAATGCCACCCTCTAACACTCTAAGCACCATAACCACTACAGTACACTGTAGGGGCTACCCATATCCATCCTGCAGCCAGGAAAGCCAGAAGTTCCTGGATTAAAGAAACACTATAGTGTCAGGAATACATGTGGCATTATAGATGACCGGCCCTACTCCGATCGCGCTGAACAGATGATTTTACTCACCTTTTTGCCCACATCGCAGCAGGCCCTGCTTGGCTCCAATCTTGATGATCTCAGCCACTCCAATACTTTCACAAAGCATTAGGAGATTATTGTGCATGAGCAGCAAATCTCTTCATAAAGATGCATTAAATCAATGCATCTCTATGGGGAATTTTCATCATCTTCATGCAGAGCGCTACTGGACTATGAAACACCTCTAGTGGCCGTCTGAGTGACTGCCACTATAAGTGATACTAGGCACCAATGTAAACACTGCCTTTTCTCGGCAAAGGCAGCATTTACATTGAAAAGATTTCAGGGACATGCCATAGGCACCAGAATCGCTACATTAAGCTGTCGTGGTTCTGGGGACCATAGTGTCCCTTTAAGAGTTTCCACTAGTTCTCCTGATCTTAGACCTGTGCTAACTCATTGGCTGAGAACATCAGCTGGTCACGTTCAGACACAGAGCTTCTGCCCCTCTTAAGGTTGCGGCACCCAGTGGACCCCAGGTAACTATTCTAAAATGGTTTGATTACATTGGGGGCCATCAGTGCTCTCCAGGCAAAATAACCACTGCAGTGAATTGTGGTTATGGTGCTTGGAGTATTTCTTTAAATTAGTTCAGACATGTCATGCATCAAAGGGTCACACATAGAAATCATTTGTTGCCTTATCTATTCAGTAATTACGTAAATACAGGATATTTAATTTTTCTTCAAATGCAATCTCTGGGGTTTAAACATTAAATGGCAAATGATAGTGAATAGAAAAGGGAAGTGTATAATTAGGCCAAAATAGCGGATTTAAATGTTACAATTCAGTTTTCAATTCACCAACACATTTTGAAAAAGGGATTAAATCTGGCGTCAACACTTCTATGCTCCTTTTCTTTATTTTAAATTATTATAATTTTATTATATTTTGGACAATACAATATTTTGCTTTCTTATAGTTTCTGCAGGGTGACCTGTAGTAGGTGTAATAATACTCTATTTTCCTTCCCTTCTCGCATGAAGCAGCCAGTCGCCAGCAGAAGAAATGATTCACTATGCAATTCTACCTGATACTTTTTGAAGGCAGCTTTTATCTGGTGCTGGGCAGGTGGTGTAATGTGTCTGTTCTTGACTATTCGCCAGGAGGGCACAGAGATGCTCTGTTTGAATAGCTAAAACTCTCTCTGAGATTCGCAGGAGCTTTCGGAGTTCGACCTCTATGGGTTCCATATATATTAGCAGGGTCGATACATTTTGTAAACACTGGATTATAGTGAATTGAAAAACAGAGTTACAAAACTTAGGCTAAATTAGCCGTGATGAAAATAATTCTGTTGGAGGATATTTATATATCGGTTATTTTTGCCAAAATTTTCCAATTTGGTTTTCAATTCACTACAATACTGTACAATGTTTAGTAAATATATTTCATATCTTTTTGTACATCATTTGGCATGTAGGAATGTTTTAAGGCTAATGAATTGCTTTATGGCTTTAACATTTGTAAAATAAAATTAAATATTATTCATATCCCTTATACTTTCCTTGTGAAGTGATTCTCGCATGGGAAGCAGCCCGCAGTAAGTAGTGCGTATGGTGCCAGCATTCCTCCTGATCCATCCCCTGATTATATGTCAATCAATTTTTAGGCAGTTTGACACAAATTGGCGGTCCTATGCAAGTCCATAGCCAGCATGGTGTAGTGGTTATGGTGCTTATCCTTTTTTACTCTATCATACAGTGTTCTCAGTTAACTTGTATTGTATTTTGAAAGATTTATTATTATTAAATCTTTCCTTGTTTATTTCTTATTGAATAGAGTATAACTGAAAGCTGTAATGGCATATAATTAATACGTGCCAATTTATTCTTGCACACACTCTTTCACGCATTTTTATGTAGTATTTTAATTGTGATTAAACATTATTGCATAGTCATATAATTTAGTACTGCTTGTTTTTAAAACAGTAATGATTATACTAAAAAACGATTATCGTATGACCGCCATATGTAATACCATTATGATTCTTATAGTGAAACGTATTTTTAATGATGTCTGATATGTGTAATGTATAGGGCTAGCTGGGATCTTTCTCATGACCTATAGACTGCAAGTTTGTTAAATAAACCTAACTGAATATCTTTTTTAACCTAACATTGCCAAGAGGCCTGAACTTGGCAGAACAGTCCTGATTTTAGGTCATTGTCCCACCACTCAAAAGTCTCCATAATGTGCAGCACAAGCATACGTAGGTGATTCTATGGTATTGCTTCACAGGTGGTTGGCCATGTGGTGGGTAGCATGTCAAACAGATGTGCATGCATGTTGTGATAATGAGCAAATTTGCAGCTGTGCTCATCATTATTTGCATAAATTGGAAATAACTATTGGGCCAGTCCAGGCCTGTACAACATTGACATTGAGGGCAACCTAGCCAAGCAGACAGTTCATGCCTGTTGTCTGCCTCCTGCTATCCTGTGCCAATAGGCATACCAATGCACCTCCTGCTGTTTTCATCTCTGTAGAAGAATACAAATAAAAGTCTACAGTCCCTGTATGCTAGTGGCCTGTATAATTAACCCATTGCCAACCTTCTCATGCAATACATAATGCAAACAATCCTATAGCCTCTGGGATTCATTGCTTAAACCTTCACTTTTCTTAAAAGTACACAAACATTGAAAATCACATTTAACTTGTGCTTTTTGGAATGTGATACTTATTTTTTCCTTTAAATGTTTTTTAAAGATCAGGAAGAAGTGACATCACCAACTAGTTCATTCCAGGCACAGCCAGATTAAGAGGGCCTGGTGCTGACAATTATGAAGGTCCTAATTACAGAATCATATCGAGAAAATGAGTATGTATTGAGTGTAGAAGAAAGGGGACATGCCACAGTGTTAGAGAGACCAAAGTCAGCATTACCTTAACTAATTTCATTGTCAGCCAGTCCACACAAGTTTTATTCCCATACAGCCTTCTTAAGTTTCCATACTTAAGCAAGAGTATGTAAAGAGTAGTTAGGGTTGCCACCTTTCTTGGAAGAAAATACTGGCCTTACTAATTTGCATAATTATTATGTATGCGTGACATCACATGATGGATATCATAAGTGTTTCAGTGTCCCCATGTTGTCCAGTGCCCTAGTGTCCCCATGTCTCAGTGTCCCCTAGTGTCTGTGTCCCCTTTGTATCACAGTGTCTCAGTGCCCCATGTCACCCAGTGTCCCCATGTCGCCCAGTGTCCCCTACTGTCTGTGTCCCCATGTCTCCCAGTGTCCCCATGTTTCCCAGTGTCCCCATGTCACTAGGGGAGACATGGAGACACTTGGGGAGACTACATGTGGACACTGGGAGACATGGAGACACTTTGTGACACTGAGACATGTGGACACTAGGAGACATTGGTAGACTAGGGACACTGGGAGACATGGGGGGCACTGAGACACTAGGGACACTGGCTGGGAGACATGGGGGCACTGAGACACTAGGGACACTGGCTGGGAGACATGGGGACACTCAGAGACTAGGGGACACGGAGACATGGGTAGACTAGGGACACATAGAGACATGGGGACACAGACACTAGGGACACTGAGAGACAAAAGGCAGCAGGGAGACATGGGGACAAATGCTTGTATTTTTCTCAGTATAAACGGAGATTACTCTGCAATACCGGCGCCGGCAAGTCGCTGTGTGTGGAGTGAGGCAGGGATAGCAAGTTACAGCATACCCCTTCCTTTCTCTACTCACTGATCCACGGGGGAGCAGCTACACAGCACAGAGAGTCCAGACAGAAGCTACCAGCCTGCAGAGACAACCTACACCTCAGGTGAGTGAGGGTTGAGGGGGACACTAGAGACACTGGGAGACATGGGGAAATTGAGACACCAGGGACACAGAGAGACGAAAGGGAGCAGGGTGACATGGGGACAAATGCTTGTATTTTTCTCAGTATAAACGGAGATTACTCTGCAATACCGGCGCCGGCAAGTCGCTGTGTGTGGAGTGAGGCAGGGATAGCAAGTTACAGCATACCCCTTCCTTTCTCTACTCACTGATACACGGGGGAGCAGCTACACAGCACAGAGAGTCCAGACAGAAGCTACCAGCCTGCAGAGACAACCTACACCTCAGGTGAGTGAGGGTTGAGGGGGACACTAGAGACACTGGGAGACATGGGGAAATTGAGACACCAGGGACACAGAGAGACGAAAGGGAGCAGGGTGACATGGGGACCCATGTGTCCCCATGTTTCCCAGTGTCCCCATGTCTCCCTTCTGCCTCCTCCTCTCCCCCCCCCTCCCCCCCATCACTCACTTACCTAAAGGTGTAGGCTGTCTCTGCAGGCTGGGAGCTTCTGCCTGGACTCTCTGTGCTGTGTAGCTGCTCCCCCGCATCAGTGAGTAGAGAGATGCAGGTATATGCTATAACTTCCTATCCCTGCCTCTCTCTACACACAGTGACCCCTACTGGCCTGTGCTGGTATTGCAGTGTTTATACTGAGAAAAATACCAGCATTTGTATTGCCGGTATTACTGCAATACTGGCTCCGGCCAGACAGCCTCAAATACCGTCTGTGCTAGTAAAATACCGGCCTGGTGGCAAACCTAAAGTAGTGTGTAAAAAAAAAAAGTTAGATTATTATAATTTTTTTTAATCAATGGGTCTATTCCATGTGCATGGGCCTGGAGCTGCAGCTCCATCAGCCCCTATGTTAATCCGGCCTTGCAGCCAGGGCAAACAATGAAATGATCAATTAGGAAGATGTGACATCACAACCTAGTTCACTCCAGTCCATAAAGGATAATACACTAGTTAACCACTGTCAACAAATTGTGGTGAAAGTTTACAATTGAATTGCAAAATTAAGGCTATAATAGCGGAGTATTTCCCCCCCCCTCTAAATTAGCTTTATTGGCATAAATTTTTTAAACAAAATATTTGTTTACTAAAATTCACGGTTTAGTGAGTAAACAAACACCCCTAACACTATTTGCAATCAGTGATAGAAGCACCTGACAAAGGGATTTTGTTTTTTGGGCTAGCTAAAAAGAGTAAAAAAAAAATCTAAGAATTTCGAAATAATGCCGGGCTCTGAGACCTGCAATCATCTATTTGTAGGACTAGAATTCTCACAAACCTCAGCCAGTCAAAGGATGACAGAACAACTAGCAGCACTCACCGTTCATCCTTATGTTTATATATGTTAGAATATGTTAGTTTTATAATGTTTTTAATAGTTCACATACAAATTCTACATTACTGGATACATCGAGTAAGGGGTAATAACAACATTGAGTTTGACTGATTGACAGATGCAAACCAACAAAGTTGGTTTTAAAAAACATGTTCACAGTGTAACTTTAATAATAGGTTCTCACCTTGTTTGAGCTCTATGTTTTGGGGACATTACATGCAATATATGAAGCCTTTAATCTGTTTTGGGAATGGAATGTTGAGAGACCACTGGAGCTGATGTAACATTGTAGCTGCTATTTAGATTCCAGTATTGCCTTTTTTAGAAAAAAGGTCAATGTGTTGTCTCTGTTACATGACTGCTGGTAATGCCATTAAATGTGGCATTTATGTAATATATTTAATGTAATAGAATGGCCACAAAAATCAGGACTTCTAGCAAAAGGGAAATTGTTATACAACATCATTAGATATTATTACTTTCTGTTATTATATATCACTGCATTCTGAACAACACGTATATTCTTCTGTCCTTTGTGCATTGCGACTTTCTCCACTTCTCTTACTGCAATTGTCTCTCAATATTGTGTTCTCTAGTCTCCTATACTGCTCACTGTTCTCAATACCCAGCCCTGAGCTTCACAATACTAAGGAAGTTCTAGGTAGTCAGTCTATGCCTAGTTATGGCAGGGTAAGATATATATGCAGATTTGGCACAGGTCACTTGCTCCCCCAGTCCAGGCCAACCCCACGGAGCGAATAGGGAAGGGGGAGCATGACTGCTGCCCTGAGGAGTTGGCATAGCAACCAAAAGGATACAGGTGGTTTTACAGTTGAAAGCATGGAATTCTTTGGTAGTCTCTGTAAAAATGACTTTATTAAATTGAGTTTCACTCCCTGAGGAAACCTGGCAGTGCTGTTTCTCCTTTAAAAAAAAAAAAAAAAAAAAGACAGAAATTACTTTTACCTTCTACTGGGAGTACAGGGTGGCCCACACCCCAGCTGGGTCTAGAGAGGCCCTGCTTACCCTATTGCAGGCCTTCCAGAGGTCCCATGGGGCTGAATCCTTCAACTCGCTGCTCCACAGTGCCCAGGGCGAGCAGGCTGCTTAGGAGGGACCGGTGAAGGAAGTGCAGACTAGGAGTGGACATCGGGCCCACCGTTCCAGACTGCATTCCAGACTGTCCCCTAGTCCAGTGCGGAGGTTCAGGGTCGGAGTACCACAAAAGGGTCCGGAGCCGAGTGAGGCTGGCTCCAGGCGGCAGGATGCGGGCAGCGCAAGGCGGAGGAATGGCAGCAGGTGCTGCAGAAGTCAAGATGGCCGGGCTGGGCCTGGGCAGCAAGATGGTGGTCCCCAAGATGGTGCCGGAGGCCAGGTGAGGTCCCACAGTCCTCACCCTTCTCTTCCGGTGGCTGTGGAAGTGACGTCGGCGTGTGCGGCCGCACGCAGGAAGAGGCGGAGCACCTCTCGCCGGAACTTGGGGGGCGCGTACGTGACGTCTGCAAATCTCACAACGCAGACATCACAGGCCCCCGCCGAATCCGGAATTCCCAGAGCTCCTTGGACTGGGGAATCGGAGGAGAAGCACAGCTGGCTCCCGGCAAGTGGGGGAGGCCAGCGGGTGGTGACGTGCTGGTGGAGGATCTCACCAGCTTCTGAACCGGAGGCCAAGGAGCACCAGGGAGGGACGCAGGATTCCCATCCACATGCCTGGCATGGACGGACTAGAACTCCCTGGGGTGTGATCCTCCGCTCCACTGGCAGAACAGCAGGTAGGCGGACTGCATAACCCCCACAGCAAGAAGGACCAGAATTATAGCCTGGGATAGAGAGACCCCTTCTCCTGAACCGTGAGTTGGAGTGCGCTTGCACTTGGCAGGAGTTAGGGGGGGACTAAGGGCTAGTGGGGGAGGGTCAAGGAGAATTGGTGTAATTGCTGCGCTTAGCGCTTGGCCAGTTGGCGCCTGCAGGGACCGTTGGGGCAGTAGACATGCGCAGGGCTCAGTGCTTCCCTCTGGGGCTCCCCCTTCAGGTACAAGTGAGGTGAGTACTTCAGGGGGAACTGTCTGTGACATTGCATCACTGGGGTTACATGTGTCTTTGGAGGTGAGAGTAAAGATACTTAAGGGTGTGTATGTGGACCTACTATCCTTGGTACCATTTGAAAAGGAGTAGGCGGATAGACTGCCTCGGTATGACGCAGCTGAGGGCGAAAAGGTAAGCAGATCCCCGATACCTCAGGGAATTGGTTGCATCCTATCAGCTAGGTTTCCGGAAAAGGCCCTGTCACATTTTTTTGCATCTGGACTTGATTTGGGGGGCTTATAAGGTGTACAGGGGGCAATGCTGGTTTAAATACGACCAGCAGTTAAAATATATAAATAATAAATAAATAAATAAAAAATACAGCGGTTAGGCCAAACTTGGATTTCGGATTAATCCCTGTTGTCCGTCGGATTCTTACTTTCCGTCGGCCGCCGGCACTTCCGAAGGAGCATCGGCGGGTCGCAAGAAGGGCATCTGTTGGCTCTTTAACGTTTAAGCATGAGTGCTCCCACTGTGGTGGGGCTCACCCAGTCGTCCGTTGTTTTAAGAGGTGAAAACCCCACCCGATGTCGGAGTCCAAGGATTACGTTCCTTGGGTAGAGGACGCCATTGAGGGCAGAAAGACAGGTGCAGTGGCTCTCACTCTGTCTCAGGCGTTCGCATTTACTCCATCCTGGGAGGCATCGTTGTGCCTAGCCTGTCCTCGGTTCGGGGTAAGGAGGGGGTCCTGGCAGCCAAGCTAGGGGAGGAGGTGGAGCTGTAGGAAATCTGTCTTATCTGTCGGGGTCCTCGGTTCATGATGGGATTTCAAAGGAGGACTGTCGGGTGCGATACACTTCTTTTGATTGGGCTTTGGATTTGGCTTGTGGAGTAGTACCCGGGGGCCCTGTTGGCGACGTCTGATATCCAGTCGGCTTTTCGGGTGCTGCCAGGTAACCCAGATTGTTTTCATCTGTTGGGGTGTCAGTTTCATGGTGATTTTTCTTCGACATGTGCCTTCTCATGGGTTGTTCGATTTCTTGTTTTTATATTTTAAGTTTTTCAGTTCCCAATGGATCGTGGCGTGGGTGTCGGGCTGTTCTTCCCTCCTTCACTATCTCAACGACTTCTTGTTTGTCGGTTTTCTAATTCATCACAGTGTAGTGGTTTGTCCATCTCTTTCTGCACTAGTCGGGTTCTCAGGTTTGTACGGACTTGTTGTTTCACTTTCATAGGGTTGTGGCGGATTTTGGGGTTCCAACTAGTACGATTTGTCTTTCTGGGGATTTAGATACAGACTAAGCTTCAGGTTGTCAACTGTGGTTGGTATTCATCTACCTTTTAACTTTACTTGCCTTTTGGGAGTTTGGAGTTTTGTTCCTCGTGGGTTACAATGGTCAGACATTTTGGCGCAGTACAAACAGTGTCTAACTTGGCCTTTGAGCTGTTTACGGAGGCTGGAACTCAGTTGGTTTTGGTGCTTTTTTTCTGAGGGCTATGATGTTGGCGTGGTCAGATTCCTTTTTGGTGCTATTCCCGATTGTAGTGTCGGCCAAGCTCTGGGTCTCAGCTTTGGCAAAGAAGCAGGTTCTTTTCCATGCAAAAAACCTTAGTGTGGTTCATGTCGGTAACCAGTTATCTTTGGGTTCTCTTCTGGGATGGGCTTTATTGCAACGGTTGGTTCTGCATTGCTTGGAATTTAATATTTGTTTGGGTGCAGGTGCCAGGTGTGTCTAATGTATTGCTGACTCTCTTTCTCGCTTCCAGAAGGATGAATTTCAGGAGGTGACTCCAGAGGCAGAAGCTGGTGGAGGGCCCTGAATTCTTCTGGAACCTCAGTTTTGGAACTTGACTGACTTGATTTAGAGATCCCTGTCTCCTAAGTCTTGGGCAGCATACTTGACGGTGTGGGATCAATTTGGTTGGTCTACTTCAGAAAGTAAGTTGTTATCCACTTAGCCTTTCTTTCTGACTTGCGGCATCGAGGGACATCCGTGTCAATGGAACAGAATATGTCAGCTCTTTCAATCTTAATGCACTTCATGTGAGGGGAAGATGTGACTAAAGCATTTGTGGTTCAGCGGGTATTGCACTGTTGGAGACGTAAACTGGTGGCGGTCGTTAGGCATCCTGTATTTGTGCACTTTCTGGTAGACATAGGTGGGATCCTGCCTGCTATTTATGTTTTCCCATTGGAGGCAATTCTGTTTCGGGTAGCCTTTTCTGTGTGTTTTTATGCAACTCTATGCGTCAGCAGATTGGTGGAGTTCTAGAGCTCAGTCACCCCTTTTTAGGAAGGAGGTTCTTTAGTTTCAAAAATAAGTGAAATTTCTAATTTAACGATCTAATACTGATCAAGCGGGTAGTGGTAGAGTGATTAGAATTGGAGCGTCCATAATTGGAGATACGTTCCAGTGCATGCATATGGGTTATTATCAATTCACTAGAATGTTTATGTTGGTGTTGTGCTCGTTAGGAGTGGATTATACTGTATTGCGCTTGTTAGGAGTGGACTCCCAAACAAAAATAAAAAAAAATAAAAAATGATAGTGGTTATTCAACTCATTCATTCCGCATCGGTCTGACTCTGCAGGCAAGCATGTTAGGTCTGTCAGACTCTTCCATTTGGCTGCTTGGTCGGTGGGAATGAGCAGGTTTTCGATTGTATGTTCAGCCTTTAATAGGTGCCTGGGTATGGTTAATGTTCGGTTGATTGCTTTATTGCTAGATATTCTCTATATGTTTGGATCCTTGGGCATTCTTTTATTTATTGGGCAGCTTGTCAGGTAGACCAGAGGTCGTATGACCAGGATCTTGGGATTACTCATCACCAGGTCAATGTTAGATGGTGTGGGATCAGGGGGTTGCGCTGGCATCAATTTTATTTGGAGAGATCGCTTCAGCAATATGTGACAGAACCAGTTATACTGCTGATTCAGCTGATCCACGCTGGTGGTTATTAGCTGGGTCAAGAGCGCGCAATGCAAAAAGGGATATAATGAGGTGGACGTTGCTTCAACATGACAATATCACGATTCGTACAATGCTTGGGTGGATTGGTGATTCCTCATGTTGAACTAGAAGGAGATAACCATAATGCTATGCATACTAATTTGGTACATCTTACTCATGTTTGTTTGGATACATTTAAAATGTGGTTACAAGCAATAATGACACAGGCGCTGGCTTTGGGGGACGCATCCCCCTCCCTCTAGTAGGGGTGGGGTCTGCGGTGGCGGGTTTCCTGCGCCAGCAAGTTTGATAAATGAATAATGCCCGGACGGGCTTGGGGAGTCGCAGCCTAAATTTCTTTGATGACGGAGGACAGGCTGAAGAGGCTCTGGAAGAAGTTTAAAGTGTACCTGTCTGCTGGGTAAAACCAGCAGCTGACAGTATTTGGTTATGCTGGTTTAAATAAAGCTGTGGCCGTTGCCCTTACCCACTTAACATGGTGTTGCGTTACTTATTGGGAATGGAAGGGTAACGGGATTTGGTGATCGAAGGAGTCAGCTGTCAAGGCCAACCCCCCGGAGCGAATAGGGAGGGGGGAGCATGACTGCTGCCCTGAGGAGTTGGCATAGCAACCAAAAGGATACAGTTGGTTTTACAGTTGAAAGCATGGAATTCTAGGAAAAATTACCAGACTACTGGTGAACAATGCTGAGGGAGCCTGGCAGTGTCTTTCCCCACCCACCCTCCCCAACTGTTCTGTTTTGGAATTGTTGTTTTGTGTTGTGTTTTCATTGTTCTCATTTTGTCACAGCTGCGGTTTCCTGTGCCAGCAAGATTGCTAAATGAATAATGCCCGGACGGGCTTGGGGAGTCGCAGCCTGAATTTGGTTGATGACGAAGGACAGGCTGAAGAGGCTCTGGAAGAAGTTTAAAGTGTACCTGTCTGCTGGGTAAAACCAGCAGCTGACAGTATTTGGTTATGCTGGTTGAAATAAAGCTGTAGCCGTTGCCCTTACCCACTTAACATGGTGTTGCGTTACTTATCGGGAAGGGAAGGGTAACGGGATTTGGTGATCGAAGGAGTCAGCAGTCATGCATTCCCAGCCCCAGGCCTGTTTAGAAACCTTAATAAGATGTCCGATTGCCTCGACACACCCTTTGTATAGGGAAATGTCCCGAGACATTATATTTACTCACCGAGCCATGCTCCTGCTTTCAAAAAACATTACCCCTTCCTGTTGTTTTTTTTAATTTTCTTACCACACAGCTTCTAGCTATGCACTTGTCATGTAATGGTATTGTTCCACCTGACACCGTTCGCTCCCACAAAGCGGCTAATAGTAGCCCAATAGTAGAGGCCACTTCTGCAATGCTGGACTCGGTTTCCTGGATTAATACAGGAAGCCAACCTATTTACAAAAAAATTAAATTATTAAAACAAATGTACTGGGAACTTAGCGTCCTTTCAGCGTTCATTAAAACCTGTTTATGTGATTGGATATTGCCGTTTTGACTCTGTTTTCTGGTTTCGATCTGTCTGACTATGTTACTCCAGAGTTTACATGTTTCCCTGACACCCGCCTGTTAACTAACCACGTTTTATAAGCTAGAGGTACATTTTTTTTGTTAGCCCAACTACCTCAAGGGACTCGACACACATCTTACGATCCACTTTTTTCCTTTTTCCTTCTTTTGATCGGGTTTTGGCCTCCATATTTGGAGAAGGTTCATTAGAAATAAAACACCCTGTTACTGAGAGGAGTAGAAATAACTAGCTATATACACAAATCCTTCATTTTACACCCGCATCCTATTTCACAACACTCACGCCATTACAGACCTAAAATCTTTCTACCGCTACGATGTTCTCCTCTACAAGATGCTTCTATGTTTTGCAAATCTTCATGCTACTTGGAAATGTCTCCAGTATCATGTTAAAGCTGGGAAATGAAAATGATCCATAATTTATGATCACAAGGTTTAGTTGCTGAGTTTAAACTGTGCCGTTGCCTGGGTCATTGTATTTAGCCGGTAAGAATAATACAATAACAAAAGGAAATAAGACAATAATCGTTTTCAAACTACCGGTACTTGAATTTTTAATGTAGATCACATTAAAATGCATCTTTTGATAGAACTCATTTTTTTAAAGATAAATAAGAGGGTGCTCTTACACACTGCTGTTCTGCCGATAAATTTTTTTTTTATTTAAGATTATGTTGTGTCTTTCAATGTCTGTTTAAAGGGACTTTGTCATTCACATGTGAATGACAGAGTGTGCTACAAGTAGGTTTACAGATTCTATACATTGTGCCTGCTTAGTCATCAGCAACTGTATATAGATATGTACTTTTGCTGGTGACTCCAAGCTTCATGGCAACCACAGTGGGCCACAGTGGTTATGGTGCCAGGAGTATCATGGTGTCCTCTCTGTAAGTAGTCAAATTGTTATAAAACAATTTGACTTCCTACCTTCAAGCCTCCATTTTCTGCCTCCAGTGCAGCTAATATCTCTCAGCTCAGTGCTAAGCCTGGTAGTTCTAGACTTAGATCGTTGGCTAAAAGTAATTAGTTGCCACTGTCAGTTATTGAGCTGGCCCTGCACTGCAGACAGCAGGGAGCGGTACCTGGCAGACCCGAGGTAAGAAGCAATTCTGAAAAAGGCACAACTGGAACCATAGCCACTGCAGTGAGCTGTAGTGCTTATAGTGCTTGGAGTGTTCCTTTTATTGAAGATTTGTAATGCCTTCTTCTAGATGGTCTTACTTTTTTTTTTTGCTTGGGAGACTTAATTGAACAGAAATATTAGTGTCTCAAAACAGTAAAATGTATCACAACGATGATATCGTCAGTGAAAGTGCCGTTTGTGTGTGAAAAATGCATAAAATGGCACTTTCACTGACAATATCATTATTGTGATACGTTTTACTGTTTGAAACACTAATATTTCTGTTCAGTGAAGTCTCCCGAATAAAACAGTATCCCCCATGTACAGGTTTTATGGTTAAGTATAGGGCTTGCAAATTAAATTCTCCAGACTTTCTGCCTGGGTTGTCTGGCATGTCCCTCAAATTATAATTAATAAAATGACTTAGTTATGTAAAAAAAAGAAAAATTCATACATATATATAAGTAGAATATATATATATATATATATATATATATATATATAAAGCAAGTCTTATGGCTTGACTGGTGTGCAGATTTTTGTTTAACATTGTAATATATATATATATATATATATATATATATATATATATATAGTAAGGCATAGCCTGTAGTTGTGGGAGGGGTTACCCGGCTATAAAAGCTCAGGCCCCCTCTGGTTCAGCACTGGAATAGCCGGGTTCATTCGGAACCTTTGTACTTCCGGTTCGAGCTCGTCCCCACGTGATCCACTCCAGTCCGAAGTGCTTACCCTCTGCTCGGTACTATCCCTCCGTGCTCGGCGTTCTACCGGGATCCCGACGAACTCCCATCCTCCCCAGCCAGATCCACGGCGGTTGCTGAATCCGGACACTTACTTACCTACTCCAGGGACCAGAAACCGTGAGTCTCATCCACACCACCCTCAGCCAGACGCCTGGCGTCCACGCACACTTGGCACACCTGTTCCAAATTACTTCCTTATACTTACCCTACCGCTCGGTACCGCAGTTCCTTACCATCCGGTTTCACAGGTCACGCAGACCTCAAACTCTTACACTCCAACGCGGTTCGGTAACCGGCCACCCGGCTAAATTAATGTATGCAAAATTTCTTACTGACAAAACGCATGTCAGCTCACAACGCCCCCTGGTGGAGGAAATATATATATATCCGTTTACTTTCCCTAAAAACAGACGACCCCTGGTGGCCATACATATTATGACACAATGTTAAAATCGCAGAATATATGTTTGTTTGTTTTTTCTTCTTTTTCCCCATATTTCACTATTAAGTTATACTTCAGCTCCTGGCTATTATATCACAATGTCTTTTTTCATGTGTAATATGTTTTGTTCAATGTTTGCTTGAACTTGTCACACATTTCCAAAAGCCGGGTGATGTTACCTATCACCTACACAGGTGTTTTATATAAAAAAAAAAAAAAAAAAAAAAAATAATACAATTAGATATTTAAATCTAAACTTTGTCTTTGCGCACTCGGTAAGGAATAGCTTACCCCATGTCAGGGGTTGTCCCGTCCTTTATCATGTCCTCCACATAAAAGTCATGACTTAAACCAAATACGTCCATCTCCTCAGGATTCACTCCTGGCCCAATTCGAATCCTGGTTCAACACCTCCCCTGATACTCGGAGCCATCATCGGACTCCCATTCCTAGCCTACTACTGGTAAATATTTAAGTTTCACCGCACTCTATCCTTAACCTATATTTATCAGAGAGGATACAAAGGATAACTTCTAACTCTACCCCCAGATTATTACCCCACCTGACGTCCAAGCTATCATCCAAATCAACATCGTTATTTAAAGCGTTAACAGGTAAAACCATTTTACTAATTAAAAAAAAAAAAAAAAAAAATTTCTAGGCCAAACCAATTAGCCGTCCCTAACCATATGTTTTATTTCACAGACGGAAAGGGAAAAAATAATAATAAATTATAAATCCCTCCAAAACCCAACGTTGGAAACTCGTACAACAAACAAATAGGTACGGTCGCACGACGATCACTCCACCCCGACCCAGTATATATATATATATATATATATATATATATATATATACATATATAGGGCAGTCAACTGGTGACAACTGGCGCACAGCCTGTAGCTAAGTTATTGTAAATTAAAATGTTCCTGGGAGGCATACACCCATCCTCGTCGGAGGTATAAGCCCCTCGGCCCAACGCATAGACAGAGCCTCACAATAACCACCCTTGGTGGCCAGCTAGGTCTCACCAGTCACAGCCAACCTACTTTGTCTTGTTACAGTCACAGAGAGGCCAACGTTACCGCCACGTCATTTAGGTGTCCCTCGTCCAACCGGCCCTCCACATAGATAGAGCCTCTCTCGCCACTTGGCACTAGTAGGGCCTCACCTTCCTCACAAGATAGATAATGTTTCGCCGGATTGGCATAGCTAGCACCAGTTGAGCACCAGTTGACTTCATTTCTAGTATGTCTCAATCCCATGACCAAGAAGAAGAGCTGGCCATACCTGAAACCCCAACCAGACCCGCCACCCCGGCCGGCCCAAGCACACCCACCGAGAACCTAGAACCAGCCAGCCCATACGCTCTCCGGTCTTGGACCATCCCCAAGCTCGCGGCTGAACTACGTCGCATGGGTGTCCCGTATCCAGCTACAGCCCGCAAAGCAGAACTATACAAACTTTACATTTCTAATGCTTGTACTCCCCAACCTGGAGTAGTTCTGCATTCAGAAAACTATAATGAGATCAAGGGTCTGATATCTTCCCTCTTGGCCTCAATTACCACGATCAGCACCAGGCTGGATAAACTGGAAACTCCTCAGACGGCGACAGTCACCTCGCCCACACCAATCCTCACTCCGGTCCTCCTCCCTCACGGTAATGACACTACCATAAACCCAATACCAAGCACATTCTCCCACATCATCACGCCTGCACATTTCGTACCCCTGACAATACGCAAAGACATTCTGGAAGGCAAGGACATAAACCTGGTTTCTCTGCTAATCGCATCACAAGATGTTGTGGAGAACAAGGCTTATTGCTACGGTGATCTTTTGGTTGTGCTAAAAGCCAGAGATCCCAGGCTCAACCGGAAACTCACCATACCAGAATTCGTCCTTGCCTTCGGCCTCTACCGTGACGTAATCTGTTCCACTTCCCCTCACCGTAGGGAGGAATTGGACTTGTACATGCACAAGTTGGTGGACTTAGGACACAAGTATGGGGGTTTTTCCTTCTATGATTACCACAAATCTTTTTCGGCCAAGGCGGCAGCATCCATAACTCAATTCAACACTCATACCAACTGGAGTAACATGGATACTGAACTCTTCTGCCGCCATTTCGCGGGCCAAAAGCCTCCATCCGGTGCCCTATGCGCCTCTATCTCACACTCCACCAACCTGTGCCCAGTCGATCCTAACCTTCCTACCACTAGTCGGGCTACCTTCGGTTCCTCCACTGCAGAACACAGAGGATTGAAGGACAAGTTGGGCAGACCCATTATATACCTTGGCAAAGCGCAGATCTGCAACAACTTCAATTCAGGAAGTTGTGGGTTCAGTTCTTGCAGACTGCTGCACGTCTGCTCAATCTGCTTCCGGGCACATGCAAAAACTATGTGCCCCAATCGTCTGTACCCCAAACAATGACTAACCGAAGTTAGCATCGACAACCTGGCGTTTTACCTCCAGGCACACCCTTCCCTTCACTTAGTCGACTTCCTCATTCAGGGCTTCACTGAGGGTTTCCACACGGGGCTAGTCACACTCCCCACAGGTATTCTAGAATGTCCCAACTTACAGTCAGCTATCCTTGACCCAATCACTACACAGTCACTACTCAAGACCGAACTGACTAACGGCTTTATCATAGGCCCCTTTGTTCACCCTCCATTCGCCAGCTGGCGCGCCACTGGCAAGTCCAACAATAAAAAAAGACTTATCTACGACTTGTCCGCTCCTCATTCTTTACCAACTCCCAGCATCAATTCGTTAATACCGTCGGAAGAGTTTTCCCTGCAGTATACCACAGTAGATGATGCCATTCAATCCATTCTGAGGGCAGGGGGGGGAGCCTGGTTAGGGAAAACCGATATTTCCAACGCCTTCAAGCTCCTACCCATTCACCCGTCCCTGTGGCATGTGCACGGCATCAAATGGGAAAACAAATATTACTTTGCCACCCGCCTTACCTTCGGAGCAAAAAGTAGCCCGAAATTATTCGACATTTTTGCCGACACTTTATGCTGGCTACTCCTCAATGTCACTCACTGTCCCGCTGTTCTGCACTATCTGGATGACTTTCTTACGATAGAACCACCTCAGTCCGCTCCAGTTAGTCTCCAGAAAACTTTGGCCTTATTTACAGCATTGGGGGTACCACTGTCTCAAGCTAAGACAATAGGCCCTACTACAAAACTTACGTTCTTAGGTATCCACCTAGACACCGTTACGTTACAGGCTAGTCTCCCTCGTTAGAAGGTGCAGCAGATCATTGAGATGGTAAAGTATTTTCTGGGGAAGGACACGTGTACCAGGTCAGACCTGCAATCCCTACTGGGCACGTTAAACTTCGCCATGAAAATCATTCCCCAAGGTCGGGCGTTTATCTCAAGATTGCTGAGCCTTCTCCCGTTTCTCAATACGGACTCCAGCAGGATATCACTAGATATTCACGCAAGGGCTGACCTACTTATGTGGTTACGGTTCCTAACTCATTGGAATGGGGTAGCCATGTTCATTACACCTTTATCAGACTCCTCACCCATCATCTGGACCGATGCAGCAGCTCACACAGGGTTCGTAGCAATCTATATCAATGACTGGTTCAGAGATTCATGGCCGGTAGAAACCCTAGGTTTACCCTCATTTCCAAGTACATCGGCTCTATTTGAGATCTACCCAATAGTGGCAGCCGCAAGAGTTTGGGGACACTTATGGCAGGGGAAAGCGGTAAAATGCTTTTCCGACAACAAGCCAGCCTGTGACATAATAAACAAGGGTAGATCCTCCTCACTCACCATCATGAGACTGATTCGAAGGCTGACTTGGTTAGCAGTGACACTACAGTTCCATATCACTTGCATCCACATTCCAGGGAAAACCAACATAGCCGCTGATGCATTGTCTCGATTTAACTTACAGGTTTTCTTCAAGACACACCCCACAGCCAACTCCAGACCGGTCAGCACCCCTCCATTCCGAGACCTCATCCTGGACTAGAAAGACTGCTATCTCACAGCAGATACCTAGCCGGAGCAGCCCTATCCACAAACACATCCCGCGCTTCTAATCGAGCATTTACCTTATACACCAAATTCACAACAGACCATCAGTTAACCAACACCCATTCTTTAGACTCCATTATCGCCTTTATTTCTTTCTGCCACCTTAACCTAAAATTAGCATTGAACACCATTAAACTATATCTCTCGGGTATACAACATCATATCATCAGTGCCTACCCTAGTACTAAACCCTTCATGTCTTCCTATCCCGTAAAAATCATATTAAAAGGTATACTGAGATTAGACATACCCACTACCTCGTCTAGACTACCGATAGACGGTCCCAAGTTTCGCACACTCTCCAATATTTTGGACTCCAAACCTTTCGAATCCCATACCAACCTGGTTATCAAGACAGCGGCATACCTAGCTTTCTATGGGTTTCTACGTCCAAACGAATTCACTACCAATAGTGTTTCTTGTCAGCCTCTCTACATTTCAAATCTTCAGAGAAACACAGATCACTACGTACTCAGCCTAGGTCGCACAAAAACTAACCAAGTAGGTCCACCTACTAAGATCTGCTACTACCCCACGGGCAATCAGTGGTGCCCGGTCGCAGTATTCGACACCTTTTTGGCCACCCTCACAGGTCTCAATCAAAACACCCCACTACTCGCACTCCAAGGTTTACCCTTAACAACGGCCAAGTTCATTCAGTACATCAGAACTCTGTTCATCCGACTCGGCCTCAATCCCACAGGATTTTCCGGTCACTCTTTCAGAATCGGAGCCGCTTCAGCAGCCTCTAGTCATGGCGTACCATCTCACATAATTAAAAGATTAGGCCGGTGGAAATCAGCGGTTTACACCACTTACATTCCACAACCAGAAATAGAACTAAGATCAGCATTCAAAGGTCTTGCTATGTAATCTGTGTATAAATAAAATGAATTGTTTACCTTTTTGCCCTCTTTTATTTCAGGCCTAATCAGTACACTTACGGCTTATGTCCCCGACTACAAATAGTAAGGCATAGCCTGTAGTTGTGGGAGGGGTTACCCGGCTATAAAAGCTCAGGCCCCCTCTGGTTCAGCACTGGAATAGCCGGGTCCCTCCCACCACAACCCTCTATAAACCATTCCTGGGTGGGCCCTCTTTTATTTCAGGCCTACCTCATACGTCGGTTACGGCACACCTCAACCGACTTTCATATTCTGGTATAATCAGTACACTTACGGCTTATGTCCCCGACTACAAATATATTATATGTGTATGTATGTATATAAACAGGTGATACTCGAAAAATTAGAATATCGTGCAAAAGTTCATTTATTTCAGTAATGCAACGTAAAAGGGGAAACTAATATATGAGATAGACGCATTACATGAAAAGCAAGATAGTTCAAGCTGTTATTTGTCATAAGTGTGATGATTATGTCTTACAGCTCATGAAAATCCCAAATCCACAATCTCAGTAAATTAGAATATTGTGAAAAGGTGCAATATTCTAGGCTCACAGTGTCCCACTCTAATCAGCTAAGTAAGCCATAACACCTGCAAACGGTTTCTGAGCCTTTAAATGGTCTCTCAGTCTGGTTCAGTAGGAATCACAATCATGGGGAAGACTGCTGACCTGACATTTGTGCAGAAAACCATCATTGACACCCTCCATAAGGAGGGAAAGCCTCAAAAGGTGATTGCGAAGGAAGTTGGATGTTCCCAAAGTGCTGTATCAAAGCACATTAATAGAAAGTTATGTGGAAGGGGAAAGTGTGAAAGAAAAAGGTGCACAAGCAGCAGGGATGACCGCAGCCTGGAGAGGATTGTCAGAAAAAGGCCATTCAAAAGTGTTGGGGACTTTCACAAGGAGTGGACTGAGGCTGGAGTCAGTGCATCAAGAGCCACCACACACAGACGGATCCTGGACATGGGCTTCAGATGTCGTATTCCTCTTGTCAAGCCCCTCCTAAACAACAAACAACATCAGAAGCTTCTTACATGGGCTATAGAAAAACAGACCTGGTCTGTTGCTCAGTAGTCCAAAGTCCTCTTTTTTGATGAGAGCAACTTTTGCATCTCATTTGGAAACCAAGGACCCAGAGTCTGGAGGAAGAATGGGGAGGCACACACTGCAAGATGCTTGAAGTCCAGTGTGAAGTTTCCATAGTCTGTGTTGATTTGGGGAGCCATGTAATCTGCTGGTGTTGGTCCACTGAGCTTTATTAAGTCCAGGGTCAACCAGGAGATTTTGGAGCACTTCATGCTTCCTTCCGCAGACAAGCTTTATGGGGATGCTGACTTCATTTTCCAGCAGGACTTGGCACCTGTCCACACTGGCAAAATCACCAAAGCCTGGTTCAATGACCATGGGATTACTGTGCTTGATTGGCCAGCAAACTTGCCTGACCTGAACCCCATAGAGAATCTATGGGGCATTGCCAAGAGGAAGATAAGAGACATGAGACTGAACAATACAGAAGAGCTGAAGGGCGCTATTAAAGCATCCTGGTCTTCCATAACACCTCAGCAGTGCAACAGGCTGATAGCTTCCATGCCACTCCGCATTGAGGCAGTAATTGCTGCAAAAGGGGCCCAAACCAAGTACTGAGTCCATATGCATGCTTATACTTTTCATAGGTCCGATATTGTTCTATGTACACTCCTTGTTTTATTGATTGTATGTAATATTCTAATTTACTGAGATTGTGGATTTGGGGTTTTCATGAGCTGTAATCCATAATCATCGCACTTATGACAAATCACGGCTTGAACTATCTTGCTTTGCATGTAATGCGTCTATCTCTTTTTTTTTGTTGTAAATCTTTTTATTAGATATTTACAAGTTTTAGATAGCAAACAATAAGGCAAATCATGTGAAACTCGCAGGTTTCTGTTTTTGGTGAAGCAGGCAATAACATGAGATGTGCAAATCTCTACGTGATCTTCAACAAAGAGACTCACAGGTCTCCGAGCAGGGGAAAGATGATGTGCACGTGCGGTAGGTAGCGTAGGTGCACAATTTGCAATACAGTGGTATCATACAGGACGACACGTTTGGAGTAAACTGGGGGTATCTCACAATACGGTTACATGTTGTGGGTGGATACAGGTTGTGACTAGACATGTCGTTCTCGGTGAGTGATAATAACATATGTAAATTAAGCCATAAGGTACAATATGAGCGCTAGAGTGGGATGTCTAAGTATTAACCCAACAGATGTCTCGCAGGCCCTTACCGGGTGCAAACTCGCAGGTCTGTGTTGGAACCGTCAGTCAAACCCTAGGGAGTGGGGAGGATGGGGTTGCTAGAGTCGGGATTCGTGGTAAGTGGTATAGTTCTTGAGTCTGCTACTGTTTGTAGAAGCGTATGATATGGGGCATAGTCTCACTCTAAGCTAAAATAGTGGGGAGTAGTATCCGTTCCGTAGCTGAACGTACCCAGGGGATATATCCTACTCTCTGTAATGTTGGCGTAATTGGTTACGGTCAGTATCATTATCCCTCCTGGCAGTGCCTGCGGTTCGCGGGTATCCCAAGTTGCAAGTGACCTGTGGTTGTCATCGACATTGTGGAGGACGAGTGTTGGTAAATATGATCAGTAATTAGCGCATGTATCCGTGTTAGCGCAGGGTGAGTATGGTGCAGGCCTATGTGGTATAGTACCATGGACTGTAGGCCTGTGTCGTCTTTTACAGCAAAGTAAGTTGTGATAGTGCGTAGATGGGGATATATTCCCTGTTGCTCACGATAGGCCATGCCCCCGATGGTAGTCCTCTGGCCACAGCCGTGTTATGTGTGAGTGGGATCATGGGGCTAGGGGAAGGCGAGATGTGGTCCAGGCTCCTCAGCGACCTCCAACCAAGTAGTGTTTGTCGTATCGGGCTCCCTTCGTCTTCATTGGGCATCCGTCCCCGTGTGTTCCCCCAAACTTCCATTTCGAGTGATGGTCCGACGTAACCCATTGTTTCTTCGTGGGGTTTAGGTGCCAGTCCAGTATCCGTTGCATTATCGTAGCTTGATGGTATTTCCTGACGTCTGGGAGTGCTAGCCCTCCGTGGTTCCTTGGTCGGCAAAGTATGTCATGTCGGATTCTGGAGTGGTCGCCGCGCCATACGAATTTGATAATTGCCGTTTTTAGGGTGGAAAAGAAGGTGCTTGGTATGGCCAGCGGGATTGTCTGCATGAGGTAGAGGATTCTCGGCAAGACATTCATTTTGAGCACAGCTACTCTGCCGTGCCATGTTAAGTGAGGGTGAGACCACCTGTTCAGGTCATTTACAACTGATTTGAGGAGGGGGGCAAAGTTGAGTCGATAGGAGTCCTCCGGGGCCGTGGTTACCCAGACTCCCAAATATTTCATTTTACCATGGCACCATTTGAAAGGGAATTGCGAGTCTAGGGATGCGTATTCTTCCGTAGGGATCGTGATGTTCAGGACTTCGCATTTTGAGAGATTGAGCTTAAAGCCCGAAATATGGCCAAATTTGTCGAATTCCGAGAGAAGGCAAGGGAGTGTCGTCCTAGGACTTTTTATAAAAAACAAGAGGTCATCCGCCTAAGCGGCCACTTTATGGTGTGTAGTTTGCCAGGTGTATCCTTGAATGTCTGGATTTGAGCGGATCGCCTGGAGTAAAGGTTCCAATGACATCGCGAATAGAAGTGGCGAGAGTGGGCAGCCCTGGCGAGTGCCATTGCTGATCGCGAAGTCGGCAGTCGTGGACCCGTTGACCCTAACAGTCGCGTGCGGTTTACTGTATAGGGCTGATATCCAAGTGAGGAACCTCTGCCCACATCCCATCCGCTGCAGAGTTGTTAGCATGTACTTCCAATCGACCCTATCAAATGCTTTTTCCGCATCTGTTGATAGAAGTAGTAGTCGGGTTTTCATCATCCTGGCGTGTTGTCGGATGGAGAACAGGCGTAGAGTACTATCCCTCGCCTCCCGTCCCGGGATAAAGCCCGTCTGGTCTGCGTGGATCAGGTCCGGTAGGAGGTGGTTGAGTCTACTTGCCATGACTTTCATGAATAACTTGGTGTCAACGTTTAATAGGGAGATGGGGCGGTAGCTACCGCAGAGCAGTGGGTCCTTTCCTGGTTTGAGCATAACTGTGATAGTTGCCGCTAGGGATTCCGCGCCTAGGCTCCCACCCTCGCCCACCGCATTAAGCACTTTGGTCAGCCACGGCAGCAGGAGACTGGAGAAACCCTTGTAATATCCAGACAAGAAGCCATCCGGGCCCGGGGCTTTGCCTGACTTGGATACTTTGAGGGCCGCCGCTAACTCCTCTACGCTGATCGGTGCGTCTAGCGCATTCGCCGGGTCCCGGTCAATCGTGTTGGTGATCGTATTGGACAAGTATTCCGTTATGCGCCTAGCGTGGCTTTCGTCTTGTGCTCTCTGAGGGGGTGGATGTAGGTTGTAGAGATTTTGGTAAAAAGTCCAGAATTCATCGGCTATCAGCTGCGGGAAGGGGGATACTACGTAGGCGTAGGCGTAGTTTACGTATTTGCGTGCGGGGCATGGGGCCTTTCAGTAGTCTTGCCAGGTATTTCCCCCCTTTATTGGCATGAGCATAGTAAAACCCTTTCGTACGTTGTAGGGTGCGAAGGTATTTTCGGGTAATAAGGTCCTTAAGTTTCCTCCTGTGTTCCATCAGTTCCCCGTAAACTCCGTTCAGTTGTGAGCGTTTATGTTGACCTTCCAGGGAGGTTATCTTCTGGTACAGGTCAGCCATCTCAATCATATTTGTCTTTCGTTTGTGCAACGCAATGCGAATAAGTACACCGCAAATGACGCTTTTGTGGGCTTCCCACACGGATATTGGAGATGCGTCAGGAGTATTGTTTTCCCTGAAGTAGTGTTCCAGCTCCTGGTTTAGTTGGTCTTTCGCGGCGGGGTCCAGTAGTAGTGCCTCGTTGAGCCTCCAAGTCCAGGATGATGGGCGGAACAGAGGGGACTCCAACTCCACCCAGACCGAACCGTGATCCGACCAGGTGGCGGGGTCTATCTCGGATCTAAGCAAACGGGTAAGACCCTCTCGTGCAATGAAGAGGTAATCTATACGCGAGTAACGATTGTGAAGGACGGAGTAGTAGGTGTAATCCTTCTCCGACGGGTGAAGTGTCCTCCAGCAATCAGCCAACTTCAGGTCTTCCAGGGATCTACGAATAGACCGTAGGTTGTTCTGTGGGATGCAGCTGTGTCCCGATGAAGTCCAGCACTGGGTCTAGGGGTACGTTAAAGTCACCCCCCACAATCAGAACGCCATCCGTGAAGTCTTCCAGTATGTGCAGAGTATTTCGAAGGAAGGGAGCTTGCCGCCGGTTGGGGGCATAGATGTTGGCAAAGGTGTATATCTTATCTGCTATGACCCCTTCGAGGAAGAGGTATCGTCCTTGGGAATCTTGAGCACGTTCGAGTTCTTTGAATTCAATGATGGCCGTCCCTGCTTTGTGGGCCGTCGGATGGTTGGAGAAAAAGTTGTTTGGGTAGTGTCTATTTTGGAGTGTGGGTGCCGCGCCCGCTTTGAAGTGGGTTTCCTGAATCATGGCCACTGATATGTGTTTTTTCTTCAGTTCCCTCAGGAGGTGTGTCCTGCGTTCGGGTATGTTGAGACCTCTACAATTTTGTGTGAGGACCCTGATAGGCGTGTTATGGTAGGCCATCTCTGTAACGTGGTGCGGGTATGAACCGGAGTCACCACCGTATCCAGATATCCCGTGGTCCCTGAGGGCTATCGTCTGGGCGTGCCGCCTTGACGCAGACCAACGTGGGAAGGGGGAGAAGGAGGAGAGAGGGAAAGAGTAATGAGAAGGGTGGAGGGCAAGTGGTAGTAGCGCCAAGGATTAAGACCAGGGTCCAGGTTCCCGGGGGATGACATCTGTCTAGGGCTGTTATAGGAAGAGGGAGATGGGAGCCTGTGTCTCAAGTAGCCAATCTAGTGTCTGGGATAACCCAGGTGTGGCCCTATATAGGGAGATGTGAGTGGTAGGTCTCGTGCTGCAACCAGCGCTAGTGGTACCTCGTTCCGGTGCCTGCCCGGGAAAGAGAGAAACCACAGCCTAGCTGCTCAACTCGTAGCACGAGTGTGTAGTGTGGGAAGCGCGGGTCAGGCTCTGCCCAAGAGAGTAGGTCGGTCAAGTAGTGGAACCGTCCGCTCCGCCCAACCCCTTTCTGCTAGCGTAAAGCTGAATAAGTCATATCGTAGTCACTGGGTGTGTCTAGATTCCCTGAAATGTGTCTCGGGACCATAATAAAGGAGCTAAGTGCCCGCTACGGTTTCCGTCCCAGGACCACCCGCGTCCCCCACGGGCCCCTCCGAACCCGATCCCAGGTTGTAGTCATGCGGTTCATGCTATGATACGGGGGGGGAGGGGGGAAAGGCTTAAGGACATCTCATTCGGATAATACCATCTCCAATACGTTATCTATCTGGCATGATGGATCCGCCCTGTCTGATGGGATTAGCATGTGGTTTAACAGATTCAAGCCTTAGTCATTACAGGATCAGAAACACTTATTAAAAGGAATGCGGTAACTGTGTGTATAAGCAAACAAATCATGCAGTAAAAACAAAGCAGGGTTCAACAAAGTAGTAATGGTACCCTGTGGTAGCTTCCAAACCCCTCCCCAAACCCCCAATATCTGCCTGTTGCCGGGGTATGCCCGCAAGGTACTCTCTGTCGCTTAAGTCATCCATGGTAGGCAAGGGGAGGGGGGCTGTCTATCTCTTATATTAGTTTCCCCATTTTACGTTGCATTACTAAAATAAATTAACTTTTGCACGATATTCTAATTTTTCGAGTATCACCTGTATGTATATATATATATATATATATATATATAATAAAAAAATTATATTTATTTATATATATATATATATATATATATATAGCGATATATACATATATATTTTTATATATAGATATCAGAGGCGGCTCTCTAATTAGATGGTTTAGGCAGGCCGCGCGCCGGCTGGGGCCTCGCGGCCACCTAAACCACCTGTGGGCAGACTGTGTCGGGTCCTCGGTCAGTGACTGAGGACCTGACACCAGGAGGGGGCCCGGCGGCTTGCCCATGGGGCAGCTGTTTTGGGCCCCCCAGGAGAAACTGGGCCCGGGGCAGCTTCCCCTTTTGCCCTGTGTTAAAGACGGCCCTGACCACCAGGGAATGCCATTATCCCCCTTCCTGGCCAGGTAACAAGCAGGGAGGGGGGACACAAATTGATAAATAAAAGATATACATATTAAAAATAAAATTAAAATAAAAAATGCCTCCTCTCCCCCATTTTACACAAATTACATCCCTTTAGAAACACACACACACACACACAACCTCTGCATTATATACACACACTACACACCACACACACACTCTGCATTCGTTATACACCCACACACACACACACACACTCTGCATTTGTTATATACGCACACTACACACACTGCATTCACTTTACACACACTACACAAACACACACACTATGCATTCACTATATATACCCACTACACAAACATTCACTGCATTCACTATACACACTACACAAACACACCCTGCATCCACTACACAAACACACACAGCTCCCCTGTGTAAACACACTGCAGCCACTACATGTGGCATGGATATTTTGTGTATTTACCTTTAAAAATTGTTTATTTTTTCAAAATGGTAAATGTACAGACTATCGGCAAGTTATCGGCTATCGGCCTGAAAGTTCACAGATTATCGGTATCGGCGCTAAAAAAATCAATGTCGGTCGATCCCTAATTCAGACCTCCTCGGTCTGTCACAGTTTTACCGAAGCCTGGTATAATCCACCACTCCTGTCACAGGCACTTACTAGATCTTACATCTATTTCTTCCTGATACTAAACTAGAGATGTTCCGATCTCTCTCATACATACTTCAGGTCCTTCTTGTGGAAAGACGCACAGTGCAAACTCATAATTAAACACAGCATTACTAGGTATCTCTTTCATATCCATATTGACAATCATAAGTTCTATTATTATCTAGGTTTCTACTATCCCTACTTATCATCCTGTTAACGTTTTAATCCTTAACCACAACACAGGTACTTTATACCCTAACCTCAATAGGTACTTATACCATGCTGGACATATTTCCATTAACGCTCCCATTGATATTACTTCCTCAAGTTCAACCACAGATTAGTTGGGCAAGATATGTACATTCCAACATACTTTCTATCAATTCATTATGTTTCTACTCCCTTACATTACTTAGGAATAGATCAACTGACTGTTAAGAATATTGCTGTGTGCCATGATATTGTATATTTGTAATTATTATTATCGCCATAAACCACGATAGCCCAGCCCCAGTTCCTGGCGATCTTGTACCATTCCACTTTTACCACGGAGCTCCAACATAAAGGCGTGCCATTCCCTTCTTTGACTCGGAAAACTGTGCTGTATAGAGTGCGGTTTCTGGCTCTGGGCTCCCCTACCTTGTGTCGGCACCCAAGCTGGAAACACAGATAGCCATGATGGCTCCTATCCTTTCAGCCTTATGAACAAGTGTTGACACTAGTGATGTTTAGAATCTCCTGACTTTGGACGTCTTACCCTCCCATGAAGTACCCTATGTTATGCTCTTTACTTCCATCTCCTCAGTGTTACACCGCCAGTTCCTATCCAGCACATGTTTCCTCATCTATTGTTATCTGTACAGTAAGTTCCCCTGTCCTTTGGAAGGACATAGGTACGAGACTTGTCAGTAGTTCAAAGCTAGGGAACACAGACTGTACAATCTGACTGTTCCGTATTGGTACTTGCCTTTTGTCACTAAGAGGCGTCTCCCTCAATACTCACAATTGCCCTCCTCTAGTTGAGTTTCTAATTACAGGTTTCACAGTATGGTTCTGCACAGGCGTCATTTCACTTCGATCAGGCATTAGGGTTTGTCCTAACCTCCAATCTACTAGTTGAGGCTCATTCAACTTAATTACTGTTAGTGGCAGAATCAAGTATTGGTTTCTTGCTGGGGCCCTTCTGACAACCTCTTTATTTGCGGGTGCACCTACCATATTAGCCTAATTAATGGAAATCCACTGCTCCATTTTAATATCGGCTACTCGGTCTTTAAAGTTCCCAGCATTAGGCCATGGTATTTGGCCTATCTTAAGGGCCATAGAAGCAGCCTGACTAGGAAAATGCCATATTCCTAATTTTCAAGTTGCTCCCAGTGCATCGGTCATTTGCACGATATTTAGTGAACTGAGCATACTACTTTGCCACCCGTCTTACGTTTGGAGCGGAGAGATGCCCAAACTATTCAATATAGTTGCATAATCTCTCTGTAGGCTCCTCTTGTACGTCAGTACTGTCCCTCAGTAATACATTCTCTACATGAGTGTAACGATTATGGAACTGAATGCCATACCCTGAAGCAGATGTGTCTTTTGTATCTGGTACATCCTTTGGAACTCAACTGTCTCGATCAACCTTTAGTCCCTACATCAATCTTAATTTCTGGAAATACATAAGACTTGATTTCATTGCAGTCCAGCCTCCCCAGAGACTAAGTCCCTCATATCAGGGAAAGGGAGAATCCTTTCTGGGCAAAGATGCCTGATTCTTATATGGATCTCCAGTCTCTCCTTGGTCTTCTGAACTTTACCATGCACCTTACACAAGCTCATGGTAAAACTAATTTATTTCCCTTTCACTCAACCTGCTCCTAGGTTCACCTGTCAACAATAGCGCTGTTACATTTGACACATGCTTGAGCGGTCCTGTTCATGTCGCTAAACTTTCTATCCCACCAAAATAGGGAAACCATGTTCACTCCACCATTGTCCCTCATATCTGGACTAATACAGCCACCCACACTGGATGGCAGCCCATTTCATAGTTAACTGGGTCCGTGACACATTTCCCATAGTGACACGGAACCTACCCTCTTTTAGTAAATCAGCAGCATGGGAATTATTACCGGTCAGTCCCCCTCACTAACAATAAGGTTGATTAGGGAGAGATGTGTCTGGCAGCATCACAGAAACTCTACTTTGTTCACATACCCATACCAGGCTGTCACAACATAGCAACCGATGAGGTAACTTGATCACAATTTTTCGAATTCTTCCGATCTCTCCCCACAGCGGCCAAACGACCTACCAAACCCCTACAATCCAGGATTTAATTGCTGGCACACACAACGCTCTCTGCCAATGCCACTTGTTCATGCGCTGGGCTCTGGCCATTTTCAATAAACTCACTTCCGCATATCAGATCATATTCATTCGATTCCATGGCGGCGTTCACATATGTTTTGCCACCTCAACCTTTAACTAGCTCACAACACTTAAAGTTACTCGAATACAACCGTTAAAATTTTCAGGTCATTCTAAAAGAATACGTGCTGCTCCTACTACCTCTAGTAATATCCAAGTTCATATTATCTAATGGCTGGGACAGTAATCATCTGCATATGCAATATATATCCCGCAACCTGAGAGGGAATTGAGACATGCATTCAAGTATTGGTTATGTACTGTCAACACGTATTCACTGTTAAACTTTTTGCCCTCTTTCACAGGCCTACCGAACGTCGGTTCCAGCACACCAGAACCAACTTACACCACCATTACTATAATTCGGCTTATTGCATACGACCACAAATATATATATATATATATATAATATTTCAAAAATATTTATAACATAATATATATACCTTGAAAAAGACCCTGAGGGGTCGAAACGTTGGGACAATTGGATTATATTTTTATACTTTATATTATACTTTATACTTTTATACTTTATCTGAATATTTTTCTATATATTTTCAAATATATACATTTGGAATGTCGAAATGAGATATATGCCAATTGGCAATTCACATTTTTTTAGTATTTCTGCACCAGTGTCCTCTTTCGTATTTTTCTAATTTTGCTGTGTCTAGATACCTCTCTTAGATAGATGAATGCTACAAAGTTTCTAAAAATTGACACATAACTGTGGATGCGGCAGTAATGCACAAAAATGAAGTGAAACCCATTATATGACATTTGTGATTGATCTACTGAATGGTGTTCATTTTTACTTTAGATTGAGAGCCGTATTCTCATATTTGTGTTGTATATGTATGCCTATGGGTTGTACCTGAGATTTGGAAGGTTTAAGCATGGTGGAGAATCTTTTGGAAATTGATTGTAGCAATGAACAGGAAGCTCACTGCTGCAGAGGGCTTTGGTCGTGTTCCATAATCCAAGATGGCGGCTTAAAATGAGAGCCATTTTTCAGGAGAATCTAAAGAAATTGCCCTGGGTGTGTGTATCTGTGTGTGTGTCGGCGTCTTCTTGAACAGCTGTTTGAAAGATATGGATGTAGCTGTTAGTAATCATGATGGTAATTACAGTCATTCACATAGATGGCAATCACGGTCATTGTTACCCATATTAACCTTTTAAAATCCTATTATTGGATAAGATAAAATAAAGGGGAAGCAGTTTGAAACAATTAAGGACGGCAAAAAAGATAATGGTACTCTACAATAGGTTACATTCTTAAATGGATACTTATTTGACACTATAGCATAGGATAATATACCAAGCATCATTAGAAACCACTCATTGATGATGAGTGAATGAACAGAAAAAAATGATAAATTTTTATAGAGCATAACGCTCTCACACTCTCTATTCACAAACTCCATAGGTATATTTCGAGAAAGGTGTATACAAACAGCTAAAAATTGTGAAGAATTTGTGAATTAAAAGATACTTACATTAAAGATACTTAAATTGGAAGTAGTTAAATAATTAGAAAACTAAAGTGAGTCTGTAAAGCATTATACTGGACACGTACAAACTAGAAGCCACTTGAATAACCTGATAGTAAGCCTTTACATCAGAATTTGAGCAAGTCAAAATGTATAAAATATATTGACAGGATATCATATTAAAAATCCATGATCACAATGTGACAAACTAGATTAGTTTATAAAGTAGGCAAGTTTGAAATTTTCTTTCTATGTATTGGTTTAATATTTGCCAATTATTTCTTTCATATTCCAAAATAGAGTTTAACGATTACATTTATTAGTATAATTTTATTTTTCTTTAAACAAACCCAAATTGTGAGTTGCTATTTACACAGCGTTGTATGGATGTTTTACTACCAGATGTCCACTAGATGGTACACTCTTATGACATTAAAGAAGTGTCACTTCTCACCAAGCGATAGTGATAGTGTGTTGGATGCTGCTGGGCTACTCAGTCCATAATGGTGGATTATGCCTTTGTAGTTTGCTTGGTCCTCGGAGTGACATCACATACAACTTCTCCTTCTGTTGCATTGTAGCCGCCTGGCATGCAAGGCTTAGACACAAGCCAGATGGCTGATTTAGGTAGGCGCACAGAATGCCTGGTTCAGCCATTCATGAAACAGGATAGGAAGACGTTTTATGATCAGCAGCAGGAGTACAATAAGACGGCAGTTTTGTTACTTAATTACATTCTCACTACACACTTAATTTTGTACCAAAAAGGTCACTAGGAAAAGGAAAACTGGGAATTACGTCTTGTGCTGTTTGCAGAGCTTAGCCCTTAGATCTTATTTATTGCTCAGTAATATGTTCTGGAAAAATGCACCTACCCCCCGTTAAAAGAAAATAAAAAAGCTCTGGTGAAATGAAACATTTTCTTGAATGTAACCTCAAATGTTCGAACACTCTTTTTCTTTTCTTCTGTAGCCAAAACACTGAAATTTCTTGTACACCCCGTGAAAACAATAGTCTTTACATATCATTTGCAGGTTACAGTGTGCCTTGCGGGCAGATCAGGTTAACTTCTCAAAGGAATGAAGATTTTCATTTTACTTCTCTTTCATGAACCTGCTGAATGTAGCCATCTAGCCTGCCTCGTTTGCTAGGGGAAAAAAAATCTAGCCTACATATGGAAATATTTAAATGAAAACTATAGCATTAGGAATAAAAAAAAAACTGTATTCCATTTCCTACTGCTATAGTGCCCTGTCTGTAGTGTTGTTTTAGGTTTACCCCGCTCTCCTTAAAAATGGAAATATAAGCATTTATTTACCTTTTCTCCAGGGCTGAGACTCCCACAGCGCTGCCAGCAAATGCGCCTCCTTTGAATCCATCTCGCGATAGGAACATCGGAAAGTGATGCGCATGTGCTGCATGCGCACGTAAATGTTTCTCATTGGAGCGCATTAAATTCAATGCTTTCCCAAGTGCTACAACCTCACGTGACTGAGTTTTATTCATTCATTGTAGAGGAAGGGCCTCTGATGGCTTTCTGACAGACAGTCACTAGAGATGTGTTTAACCCTGCAATAATACATTTAGCAATTCGACAGTGTGCAGATATCTTTCCTTGCGAAAGGCACTTGAGCATGCCGAAACATTGTTGTTGTTTTTTTTTGCGACTTGTGTCTCGCTCTGGTAGGCTATTTAGTATATACTTGTATGTATTTAAAGGGAAACTCCAGTGCCATAAAAACAATCCGTTTTCCTGGCCACGGAAGGGTCCCTCTCCCTCTCACCCCCCAATCCCCAGTTGCTGAAGGGGTGAAAACCCCTTCAGTCACTTACCTGAGACAGCGACATGTCCCACGTCGCTGCCTGCTCCTCCCCCGCCGCTCCACCTTCTTCCTCCGTCGGCCGGTGGGCGAGACTGATCCCGCCCACTGGCCGAGGAGACCTAATGCGCATGCGCGGCAATGCCGTGCATGCGCATTGGCGCACCCCATAGGAAAGCATTAAAAATGAATTTCAATGCTTCCCTATGGGGAATAGAGCGACGCTGGAGGTCATCACACAGCGTGAGGACGTCCAGCGACGCTCTAGCACAGAAAACCTGTGCTATGATGCAGGAAGTGACCTCTAGTGGCTGTCTGGTAGACAGCCACTAGGGGAGGACTTAACCCTGCAAGGTAATTATTGTAGTTTATAAAAAACTGCAATAATTACACTTGCAGGGTTAAGGGTAGTGGGAGTTGGCACCCAGACCACTCCAATGAGCAGAAGTGGTCTGGGTGCCTGGAGTGTCCCTTTAATGTTTTCTAGCCTGATCACTCTTTGTTTTGTCCTTTTATATGAGTGGTATATGTGTTATTGCCTTAGTGATTTGTAAATAAAACTAAATTTATATTAGCAATGGCACTGGCTTGCATCTTTATTTTTGATGTATAGTGTTGGATTTGATACTTAGTAGATTATCTACTAAAGGTTTCACCCTTTCAGTAATATACCTTTACACATTCTTTGCTTTTCTATGGAAATATTGTTGTAACCCTGCAATCATAACATGCCGTTTCTATAAACTGGCAGCACCACTACTGAGAAATGCATGTTCCGGCTGTGCCCTAATTCCCCTTTATTAAAAGGATACAAAGCAGGATTTAGTAGCGAAATTGCTAATGATGAGGTACATCTATTTACCATTATTTTTCATTTTGTTTCTGTTTTTTTTTTTTATTAAAGGGACACTATAGTGATAGAAATACAAAAATGTACTTGTAATACTACAGTGTCCCATTGCCTCCCTGACACCAGTTTTGAAAGCGTTAATAACCATTTCTTTCACATACTGATTCCAGGGCCGAGGTCCCTCAGCAGTGGGCCCTTCTCCTCCAGGGATGTCACAGTGAGGGAGGACGTAATGTGCATGTACGGCGAGTGCTTCGCACACATCAGGCATTCTCTATAGGAAAACATTAAATAATTGCTTTCCTATGGGGATTTTCAGGATGCTGGATGTCCTAATGCAAAGCGTCAGGACACCCAGCATAGTTTTAGGGAGTTAAACGTCATGTGAATCAGTGAAACAAAGAAGCGCCTCTAGTGGCTGTTTGGCAAACATCCACTAGAGGCAGTCTTAACCCTGCAATGTAAGCATTGCAGTTTCTCTAAAATGGCAATGTTTTACATTGCACAGTTAAGGGGACAGGGACACTGCACCCAGACAGCTTCAATGAGATGAAGTTGTCAGGTGTCCTATAGTGTCCCTTTAATATATTAAATTAAATAAGTGGTGTTTCCCCTCAATGTTGAATACCTTAACAAACAGAAGAGGTCTGGGATAAAATCTGTCAATATCTAATTTATTTTATGACTAGTGTGTTTTTTATAATGATTTCGTAGTAAATATTAGTAGGCATGATAAACTTATTCAGAGCAAGATTACACATTTCTTTGGTGCGCAGTATCTCGTCACGTCTTTTTCATTCAATGATCATTTCACCAGATTGTTTGACGAGACGGAGAACAAAAATAAATAAATAACGCTCCGAAATCTTTTGCCATCTGGTTTCTTCCTTCATTTTATAGCTGAATTTGATGGGTTTTTTTTTTCCTCGTTTCAAAGAGTTTGTCCATGAACCTTAAGTGCTAAACAGGCCTAACATTTTTTTCCAGTGTGCTTTTCTGCAGTTACTTCTTATACCTTTCTTGTTATTTAGGACTCAATCCACCTCTTATATTTCTGCTCTAGGAAAATTCTTCACCATATGTATGAATGTATTAAACAAAACAAGTTTGCTGTAGAGCTAGCCTGGTGGGAGCAACCCTGTCTCCCAGCTGGTCCTAAAATTACACATCCGAGGCTGGCTATGAATCATGGGATTTTAGTCTAATGCAATCATCTAGTAGCTGTTAGAATGTAATTTACTTTTTATTTCATATTTATAATCATGGGTATCTGGTGATATTTTTCCATGGGGAGTAAAGTCAAAATCTGGTAGAACTTCAGGACTTGTGTTAATAATAAAATTTCACCCCATAATCTCATTTACCATTTCCTATTTTACACCATGTTCATAAATGCCATATATTTCCATACCTCCCAATAATGGGATGAATACACGGGAGGCTGGGAGGAAGTGGGCCAGAAGGGACCTCAACAAAGTACAGGCCAGCACTGGAAAGAAATAAACCCTCTCGTAAAGTAGACAGGGCTGCTCATAAAATGTTAGGACCTCCCGTAAAATGGACATGTACGTCAGGCTGACAGCCTCACAGCCCCACAGGAGCATGGGCTCGATACCATGAGTTAAGTCAGGCTTTTAGTTTATTATGCGTGGTACCAGGGAACTTACCTGGGGCGGTAGGACAGAACCCAGACTGTCAGGATATTTATATCGGCAGACATTTTGTCCTATGATAGAAGTTAAAAGTGTATATTGCCTGAATCACTTTGAACAGAGCAGACTCCATTTTGGATTTCAAGCTAACAAAGAGACACATAATTGCCTTTCTGTAACTAAACACTTGCCTGAACCAAGGAATGCTTTGTATAAACAAACCAAATGAGTCTAACAGAGAAGGGAGATGGAATACTCTTCTTAATGTTAGCTTCACACAAGAAAGCCAGACACCAGTGACCAGATAAGACTTAGTTATTCATTTTACTTTCTAAATTTTACAAGATTCCCATTGTAAGTGAAAAGGTGAGACTGAGTTTATAACTGTCATTTTAGAAAATACAGCAGGAATTGGAGACACACTGTCTGGTGAAAATCCAAAGAAACTCTTTGAACTGACAAGTAAACTTAAAATTATGGCAGCCATATAGATAAGCCAAATTACGCCAAAATCATCATCAGGAAAAGTTAACTGAAGTTAACTGTTAAATACCTAAATTGCTGTATGCAGGGTGACCCCACCTTCGATTTCCTATTGGCTTATCAAGTAATGACGAACAGAAAGTCTGGCCCTTTAAAAATGAGGATCACAGGCTAAGAGGAGAAGCAAAGGAGTAAGCAAGAAGCAGGAGAAAGACAAGGAGTCAGAAAGAAGCAAGTGAGTCAGAGCGAGAAAGAGACCCATGACAAACATTCCTTGACACTTAGCTACCTGAGAACATCTGATGGGAACATCTCTTTAACTGGTAAATATGCTGGTTTCATTTAATTAATATAAATTAATTAAAACATTTCTAATAGCATGATATATGACTGGATAAATCACGATCAGATTTCAATATTTAGAAATCTTAGTTAACTAAAAAAATATATAGTTATAAACATTCCATTCTGCAGGTGGAATTAAGAGTAATTATATATTAGTGTGATTTTATCACATGTTAGCATATCGTGGTATTTATCCAGGTGTATTGATTTGCTCTAATATAAGATAAGATATCTTTTTAGGCAAGTTAAAATTCAGCTTATAGAATTTGGTAGATTTCTCTTATTGGATGGTTCCAGAAAATGACTAATGAGCTGGTTTAAATGTTATGTTATTTAAAATTACATGAGAATAGATCTTAGATGTCCAGAAAGATCTAACCAGCATTGAAAGGGTTACTCAGTTATTCAGTTAACTGCTAGCCAAAGTTTTATGGCCTTTCGCTGTGCTGTGCGAAAGACTTTCTTTCTCTGTGAAGCCCATCATAAATCTTGTCTTGACAATTGCTGTGTTAACCATTGGAATGTGTATTGCCATTGTATTGCATTCCATGTTATACTAAATATTCATTGATTATTATCACGCATGTTACATATTATTATTTGATTTGTCACAATAAATTGTATCTATTTTTATAACAAATTGTGATTTTATTTATATGGAATACATTTCACTTACATGATAACGATCTCTAAGATCTGAGAGAATTGAAATAGTGGGCAATTCTCAACTGTTTACTATTATCATCCCATAAATATCCCCACAAGACTTTCGGGCAGGTCACTGGATCCAGGATATTTGAGAAGTATGTATTTCACCTGAAATTCCCATCATCATTTCATATTAAACCCCAAGATCCTGATCACATATTTTATATTTCATATTTCACCCCATGTTATCATATGCCATTCGTGACTACATCGCCTTATCCCTCCTATACCATCTCACTGTGTCCATTAACTGCTTTATTAATGCCACTGTCCACACCTTGGACGTCACGCCAGTATATCATTTGCATCACTCTTTCCACAATCTCCCCAACAAGATATCCCCATTCCAATTCATTTTATCCTAACCATGATTTCTGTGCCCATTCGTCCTACTTCCTAACTGTCTGCCTCCTGAATGTGGCAACTCTGTTGGAAATTCATACTGCTAGAAAAGATTATTTAAAAACAAATTATTAAAAGTGATTGTGACGAAACCAATCTCGCCACATTGTATTGGAGGAGCCTGGTTGCCCGCCTGCTGCCTTTGGATTATGGACCGGCAGCTAAAGGGTTAATTTTACTGTGCAGAAGGATTTATTTCTCCCTTTCTGCACAGCAGTTCGGTAGATTTCATCTACCGAACAAACAGCCGTTCACCAACCTCCCCAGAGCCGTGGGAAGCCGGCCGGCGTTGTTAATTGGCCACCCAGAAGCTGGAGTGTGCTGCCAATTTACCTCCCTGAAGCTGCGTTTAATTGCCTGTTAACTGTGTGGCCGCTGTTACACTTAGCGGCCGCTAGGTGGCGCTGTTCTGGAGCTCCCCGGGCAGCCAACACTTTTCTGCCCGGCTTTCATGCACCAAAATCGGACACTTTTACGTGCAGGCACCGCTGAATCTCCAGCCCCTGGTTCTAATTCGTATGGATTTTGTGAATGCAGGGAATTCGGTATTTTATGTTTTATGTGAACTGTAGTAACCCAGATAGCCTGCCATGGAGCCTGTTCGTATAATTAAAGACTTTGGCTCCATGGCAATTAAAATGTATTTGTGTGGTCTGGGTGCCATTCACCTAATAATGTGCACCCAGACCTGAGCTATCTGGGGATATGTTACATGTCTGTGTTTTATGTATAAAATGTGTCTGTATGTATTTTAAAGTGATAGTCTGTTTCTGTGTCACCATGTGCATAATGGAGTCTGGCCTTTGTCTTAGGAGATAATTGAATTACTTCATTAATTATCTCCAGGGCAGGGAGGAGGAAACCAGGATGCATTGTGGGAAAGTATTGTGGCTGTGTGTACGAAAATGATACATGTCTGTCTGCTGTTTCAGTCTTCCATCTGGTCCCCTAGGGGAGTGTCCACCAGGTGGGAGACCTGCATAAATACAGGGACAGGTAGCCCTGAATAAACAGACCACTGCTTGACCCTCAACACGGAGCCTTGTCTCGTTCTTGGGGGGATTCACTGTATGCTGTTGGAGATTGATTGCTAAGGAGTGTAAGCTGATGTCTGCTTTTCCTATTCATCTGCTAGCAGCTATTTGTGAGGTTCCAGCTGGAGTGCTACCTTATTCACCTATATCCAGTTCGTGAGTTTTGATGTTCTGCAGTAGCTGTGCCTGTTTGGAAAAGGGGATTATCGCCTAAACCGATTTTTCCCCTTTTATGCTGAAACGGTCCGTTACAATTGGTGGCAAGCGGCGGGATCGTTCCTACAGCCCGAAGGACAGCTACAGGAGACACCTTTGCTCTGGATTTTACAACTTGACAGCACCAGCATGGAACCAGCAGTAGAGTTCGAGGAGGGTGACATGGATGACCGAGATGCAGTACGCAAAGGCATCTGGTACCAGGCACTGGGTATTGTGGAATACCAGCAGGACGGGAGATTCCCCAAGGAAGAGCAGCGGTTGCAGAAGCGAGTAGCCCTGCGGATGCCCTTCCTGGGAGAGCAGCCCCTGGAGGAATGGGTGAGAGAATTGGAACACCTAGTATGGCAGGAGATGTGGCTGGAGGATGCCTACCAGGCGCTTTGGTGGTATGTTTCACAATACCTGCCCTGGACAGCCGAGCATGACAAGCCAGAGGGAGAGGAGTTGGATGGTCCTGGCTTGTTATGGGAGTCTTTCTCAGAGCCTGAATTTGGGAGCACCACACAAGCCCGGTTCAGTGATCTCTTTGAGTGGAGGGAGAGCAGGTATGACTGGGACGACACTCAGGAGATAGAGCAAGACCTGGTCCACCTAGTAACCCGAGAGATGGAGCTGGAACAGGGCTACCAAAATCTGTTCCACTCCAGTGAGAAGGCTCAGCAGGGAAGCGCAGACCCAGATCCAGACCCCTTCAGCTGGGAAGATATTGTACCGTTTTACTGGGAAGAACCCCAGGTGGCCAGTGGAGATGGGACCGAGGTCTCTCCACCGGTCCGGCAGGGAATTGGGAGCCCAGTCTCCATTCCCCAGCGGCAGTGTGAAGTGCAGGGAGAGGAGAGCAGCGTCCTCCCTCCCCAGCGGCAGGCTGAGTTACAGGGGGCAGAGGTAGTTGTTCCTGCCCCCCAGCAGCAGAGTGATATGCCAGGAAGGCAGTGTGAAGTGCAGGGAGAGGAGAGCAGCCTCCTCCCTCCCCAGCGGCAGGCTGAGTTACAGGGGGCAGAGGTTGTTGTTCCTGCCCCCCAGCAGCAGAGTGATATGCCAGGAAGGCAGTGTGAAGTACAGGGAGAGGAGAGCAGTGTCCTCCCTCCCCAGCGGCAGGCTGAGTTACAGGGGGCAGAGGTAGTTGTTCCTGCCCCCCAGCAGCAGAGTGGTATGCCAGGAAGGCAGTGGGAAATACAGGGAGAGGAGAGCAGTGTCCTCCCTCCCCAGCGGCAGCGTGTTTTTTTGGGAATTGGGAGCCCAGTCTCCATTCCCCAGCGGCAGTGTGATGTGCCGGGACTTGGGAGCCCAGTCTCCATTCTCCAGCGGCAGTGTGATGTGCCGGGAATTGGGAGCCCAGTCTCCAGTCCCCAGCGGCAGAGTATCCAGCAGGGAACAGAGAGCCCAGTCTCCTTTCCCCAGCAGCAGGACTCTGTATTGGGAGGAGAGACAGTCGGTCTCCCTCCGCAAAGACTGAAAGTATGTATGGGAGAGGAGCTTGTTACCACCTCTCCCCAGCGGCGGATCATTAATGTGCAGAGTGTTCTATCGGGAGAGGAACTTGTTACCCCCTCTCCCCAGCGGCAGCTTAATGTACCAGGGGGAGACTGTAAACCCCCCACCAGTGCAGATGGGACCGTGGTCTCTGCACTTACCACACAGGGGGTAGGGATGGTCGGTCCTACCCCCCCACGACAGAGCTGTGTATCCAAGGGGGAGACAACCGGTCTCCCCACTCAGCAGCAGAGCTATGCAACTAAGGGGGAGACAGTCCGTCTCCAGCAACCAGGCTCCAACCAGACTACTCCGGTGGTAGTACTGGCACCAGGACAGAGTACCGCTGGTCTCTGCCCACTCAGCAACCCACCAAGGCAGCCTACCGGTCCCCCACACAGCTGTGGTGAGGCACCTGGACATGGACAAGATTCTCCTCTACCCAGGTGTAGTAACCATTTATTGTGGGTGGGCTGTACTGTTTTTTCTGCTTTGTGGGTGGGCTGCTGGACTAACAAGGGCACTGACCGGCAGGAGGTCAGGTACCCTGTTAGTCTTTTTGGAAAGGGGGAGAGATGTGACGAAACCAATCTCGCCACATTGTATTGGAGGAGCCTGGTTGCCCGCCTGCTGCCTTTGGATTATGGACCGGCAGCTAAAGGGTTAATTTTACTGTGCAGAAGGATTTATTTCTCCCTTTCTGCACAGCAGTTCGGTAGATTTCATCTACCGAACAAACAGCCGTTCACCAACCTCCCCAGAGCCGTGGGAAGCCGGCCGGCGTTGTTAATTGGCCACCCAGAAGCTGGAGTGTGCTGCCAATTTACCTCCCTGAAGCTGCGTTTAATTGCCTGTTAACTGTGTGGCCGCTGTTACACTTAGCGGCCGCTAGGTGGCGCTGTTCTGGAGCTCCCCGGGCAGCCAACACTTTTCTGCCCGGCTTTCATGCACCAAAATCGGACACTTTTACGTGCAGGCACCGCTGAATCTCCAGCCCCTGGTTCTAATTCGTATGGATTTTGTGAATGCAGGGAATTCGGTATTTTATGTTTTATGTGAACTGTAGTAACCCAGATAGCCTGCCATGGAGCCTGTTCGTATAATTAAAGACTTTGGCTCCATGGCAATTAAAATGTATTTGTGTGGTCTGGGTGCCATTCACCTAATAATGTGCACCCAGACCTGAGCTATCTGGGGATATGTTACATGTCTGTGTTTTATGTATAAAATGTGTCTGTATGTATTTTAAAGTGATAGTCTGTTTCTGTGTCACCATGTGCATAATGGAGTCTGGCCTTTGTCTTAGGAGATAATTGAATTACTTCATTAATTATCTCCAGGGCAGGGAGGAGGAAACCAGGATGCATTGTGGGAAAGTATTGTGGCTGTGTGTACGAAAATGATACATGTCTGTCTGCTGTTTCAGTCTTCCATCTGGTCCCCTAGGGGAGTGTCCACCAGGTGGGAGACCTGCATAAATACAGGGACAGGTAGCCCTGAATAAACAGACCACTGCTTGACCCTCAACACGGAGCCTTGTCTCGTTCTTGGGGGGATTCACTGTATGCTGTTGGAGATTGATTGCTAAGGAGTGTAAGCTGATGTCTGCTTTTCCTATTCATCTGCTAGCAGCTATTTGTGAGGTTCCAGCTGGAGTGCTACCTTATTCACCTATATCCAGTTCGTGAGTTTTGATGTTCTGCAGTAGCTGTGCCTGTTTGGAAAAGGGGATTATCGCCTAAACCGATTTTTCCCCTTTTATGCTGAAACGGTCCGTTACAGTGATGAATGTTCAGATTTGTATGCAAATGGTAAAAATGTCAGTACCAGAGAAATGTTGGACAGAAACATTGTTTAAATGTAGTTAGAAATGATTTAGAGTACATAAGTACGCAGTGAACACCGGAACACGGTTTTCTATCTTTTCAAATATCAAAAGATTGCAAGTAGGCAAAACGATGCATCTTTCAACCCTAGAGAAATCAAGAGAACTCAAAGAGGCTTATGTTTAAAGAGCAATTCTGTGCCGAAGTTCTAAATGTGGACCAGTCGACAATAACATTCCATAGGTTTCCATGGTGACTGCTCTGTTAGTGGAGGCTTTTCCAAGAATTGATGTTTCGACATCCCATAATGTCTATTTCACCTGTACAGTGCATGCAGAAGAGGTCGTAGATGTGTTCTGTAATGTATGTATCGTTTGTGATGCTGACATTGTTAATCTTTCTTTTTTTGTTTCCCTACTCAGCTCTTGTCCCTGTCCCTGTCCCCTTCGTTTTGTTGGTGAGAATATCACAGTGATGTCTGCATTCAACCTGCTCCATTTGGTGACAAAGAGCCAGCCAGTGGCCCTACGAGCCTGTGGACTTCCCTCAGGTTGACTGGGTGCTGCTTGTTGTGTCATGCCTCTCGAGAGCCCTTAATGTTCTAGAATTCTGCTGCAGGAAACAACAAATCCTTAAGACCTATGAGTTGTTAAGTCCTTGTTATATAATACGCTACAAATTCACTTATTAGAAAATTGTACTAAAATTTGCACTGGCACGTGTATTAATCATACAGACAAATGATTGGTATATGCCATGGAACAATAAGCGGCTTTTTTACACTAGTGAAGAAGAACCAAATCATGCATTTTTCTGTTTGGACCACACTGACAAATGTTTTGTCTGTTTTTGGCCATCACTTATTTTCTCATAAACAGCTAATATTTAGCTTTACTAGGTTAATTCATTGCCAAGATCTCTTAAGGTTTGGCAGTATATTCTGATAAAGTAAATATGCTTTGGAGTTTCTTGAACCAAGTAGATACACCTTGTGGCCGTGGAGAAGAACTGTGATATTTTGTGAGCATTTAGTGTGTTGGATAAACATGAATATAGTGTTAACATTAAGTTAAATAGATTAAAATATGCTGCAGAGTCAAGTAAAAGCTTTTCATCTCTGCTGCATAAACCAGGCAGTAGTCTGCCATGATTAGCATGCAACCTTCATTGATTTTCAAGGTAATTTAACTGCAATATGTAGGGAAGAGAGTGCACTTTGTTGTGGAATCATGAGGAATTGGCCAATTAGCAGACATTTCCTTGTGTATTTCATTTAATATTTTTCCCTTTTTAAATGAAGTGTGTAAGACTCGAATAGCTGACTTTTTGGCTTTTAAAATACATTCTAATGTCACATGACATTTTTTAAAATCAGTTTAGTTAAATCAGTTTAGCAGTCATGTTTAAAAAAAAAGATGGAAGTCAGCATTGGGCAAGTGATGTCATGTTCTCTCCTCTGGAATATGCTTTCACTTTTAAAAAGTCCCTAACAGTGACACTCCCTATACACATTTTGGTGGACACCTTTGATCACTCTGAGTCTATTATACCCCTTCCCATGCCCCCCCCCCCTTTCCCTCTCCACAAATAAAAGAGAAAAACAAATCGCTCAAGTCAAAATTGATTTACAATTTATTTGCAGAAGGAGAGGATCTGGGAGACATAGTAAAGGATATTGCCATCCTATAAAACCTGAAATAAATTGACACTTAAATTCTCTTGCCTCCCAATTTACTTTTCCCAAAACAGATAAATATTTAGTTTGAATACGCTTTTATCTCTATTACTGCAATTTCAGTAGAACAAAGGAAATGGAACAATATATCAGACTGGATTCTCTTAGCAGACCAAGAGTTCAGTCTGATTATTGAATATCAAATTGTCCATAGATTTCAGAGGAGAAATTTCCATTCAACAATCAATGTGAGAACCCCACTGTGAAGAGAATAAGTGTGAAGAAAATCCAGCATAGTGTAATACTGCTCATTTATCACTTGTTTTTATGCTAAACAAGTGAGTGGATAATAATTGGTTTTATGTTGAAGTTAACAGTTTTACTTTGTGTATATTTTTTTTTATTTCCTTGTTCTATTCAAACTACAGTAATGGAGATAACATTTTACTTGTTTTGGGAAAAATGATTCGCGAGTTAGCTATCAACAGCGCATTTGGTACCTCTTGTCTGTGGGTATTGGATGTTGCCATCTTTGTATCATTATTATTTTATTGTCACTGAGTCATATATCATTATTATTTTTATTATTTATATTTCACCAGCCACAATGGGTGGTGCAAACTAAGTCTGTATTAGTGAATATTCTCATTTGGCAGGGAGAAATTAACCAGTAGTTGAGACAGTAGATTTTGAGAGTTAGTAAGCTAACTAGGAACGGAACACCTGAAGCACAATGTTCCGATAAGGGTGAGTAGCAGACTAGTATGAAAGAATAAAGCAGGATATGGTTGTTATGGTAGATGTCTTGGCACTATGACTGTTAGATATTGCATTTTTTTTAACACAGAATAGCAATGTCCTCATACTTTGCTCTTTGCAAAGTATGTCATTCAAATCATTTTACAAGACAAATCAAAGTTAACGCTCATTGTAGTAGTTATGGTGTAGTCAGTTTTGTGGGGCTGTCCCTCAAATAAATAAAAAAATAATAATTATTTTTTGCATAAGCATTTTCAAGATAATTGACAAAACGCTTAACTCTCATGGCACCCCAAGGCTGAAACCTTTGTTGCTCCTGAGATAATGTGTAAATGTCTAGATTTGGGTGACAATAATAGACAGTGGGTGTAGAAAGAGGGCATTGACAAGAACAGAGGACTATACAAAAAGCCTATTTGTGCTACTACAATAATTGTAGTTATTACGGTGCTCAAATTATCCATTTAAGAATATGTTGGTGATTTGTAATTAAGTGAAAAGAACACTTACATTGGAGAGAACTCAATGTAGCGTTATGACTATGAAAAGCAAATGCTGAACAACACATTTCCTTTAAAACACAATGCATCATACAGAACTTTTGGTGTCAAATTCTGACAATCTACTTTCTTAGTGTAGTGTTTATTTCCCTCCACTAGATGGCGATAGATCCCCATTTTGTTTTTAGCAGTGCTCTGCATGTAACACTGACTCTATATCTTTAGAGTTAATCTTTCATGCATTCAAAGTTTTGCTCACAAATAGACTATTTCCTGATATATCACAGATCTTTTCCAGCATTTGAACAATGAAAGTAGCTAAACAGATCTTTAATGCGTTCCAGATAGCAAACGCTAACAAATAATTCCTTCAGCAATGTAAAGAAAAGATGGCGCTTATGGGAAAATGTGTTTGTAAAGATCCCAGTTAAGATTCATTAAAAAAAGCCATACCAAAATAAAACAAACCTTTTTAAGATCAATATTCTTTTAAAAAAAATACCCCACCTCTGAAATGTTCTGTAAAATCCTTTATTTCCTCTTATTTGGACCAATATTTCTCATTATTAGAACTCATACTTTTAGGTATGTTTGCTGCAGCAGACCACCCAGGTTTTTAAAGAACAATTAACCGATTTGCTATGCTGAATTTTTCTATTTTGTTAGGGGCTCTCGTCTTCAGCGTGTTTTTGTTGCCTGCATCACTGTTTTGTGTTTTGCATGAGAGAATGCTATCAAGAAAGAAGATACTAATTTGAAAGTTTGCATTAATAAGTAATGATTTGTAGGAAGACAGATGCCAATCCATGTTCTATTTAATACACATGGATTTTGAACCATTTCCTTTTTTAATTTAGCCCCCAAAGGAGCCATAACATTCCATATTGTCATCACATTCAGGTTCCTAAAACTCTATCGCTGGAATGCCCTGATTATTTAACATTTGCATCCCAGATTGTTAGAACTATACAGACAGTCATTGGTAGTTATTGTAGTTGACTTATCTGTTACTTTATATGGTACTAAGCAAAGAAAGGAGTCAACAATTTTCTACTGTCCCGATATTCCTAGATTAAAAGGTTTGAGTGGCCCGGAATAATCTATGCAATACAGAGCATAAAGGGTTGAACATAGTGCCGATTCCTCCACCGTATCTATTTATTTTAACTAGTCATTTGATGTGTGTATAAAAAAATATACACATTTATTCATTCGCACACTTACTACTATATACATTGTAAAATTACGATGTCTGGCATTACTCGTGTGCTGTTCAAACTGAAGCTGTAGAAGGTGAGGACATTGTGTTTTTGTTTTGTCCTAAATCAGTACATGTGTCCTTGTGTCAAATCAAAGATCCTACCCGTGATGTAACCATGTACATAATGCAGCTCAACCAGAAGAGTATGTTTAGGTCAAACTCCTTCTGTCCCAAGATCTTTTTTATATTTTAGCATATTGTAAAACAATTTAACAAACGTTGTTTTGACTAGATAACAAAGTTAACTTGTTTTCACAGTTTTGCAGGAGTGAATATTCTCACTACTATACCCACCTTTGTAAGAGCGCCCCTGTGTGTACCAAGCTCAGTCATGCCCAGTCTGTCATACCCTTTTAGAGGTATTTGGTATAAAAACTATTTGGAGTTGTAATAAAATAAGCAAGCTGGACATATTTAAAACAAACAATTAATTTATGTTCCACTAGGAAGGATGTTTTTACTTGAAGACACCGATTTACAGCATTATGCATATTGCAACTTTTGAGTTGTGAAATGGTTACGCAGGTCGAGAGTTTTACACCCGAAAAAAAAAAAAAAGGTTGTTTTACCTCTCTGTCCGGACATCTGGAAATGCTTCCGGAAACCCAAGCGACCCGTCCCACATTGTCAGTTTTGGTTGTTATTAAGATTTAAAGTAGTGGCACACTGGGAGTATGATTGAACAGATAATTCATTGGCAATAATGAGGTCAGTCAGATATTTTCTGTGTGCAACACTTTGCTTGCCTGTGTGACCATGGATGCATGCTGTTATGGCTTAAATGTGCATGCTTAGAGATCTGAACGGTTTCACAGGATTACACAAGCTAAGTCGTAAAGATCACCATATGATTTCTATAGTGTGTGAGTGGTATTTAGTTTGCACATCACTTACTGGTGTGCAATGCGTATTTCTAAGATCTACTTCTGCTGGGAGTTACTGTAATGAAGCCTGGTTGCAGTAGGGACCCAAAACCGCAGAAGTAATGGCCAACCCACAGATTACTCCTTCTTAATATGGTAGCATGTTAGATGACCCAAACCTGATATTGGTGATATCAAAGTAACAGCCGGGACACTCAGCCTAGCAATGCTGTCCAAATATGGGTGACATTGTTATTGCTAATGTGTAAGTGTAGCTTTGGTCCAGGCTGTGGGTGCCTGTGGGACCCCCAATTTTGGCCTAACCACTTGCAAATGGTTTGGCCCAGAACCAAAAAATGGTGTCACAGCCAACTATATCTTTACAAGATTTCACTCTTGATTGATTTTTCTGGAGCTGGTTGCACAGATTGTAGTCTGGGAAGTCAATCGAGAGTGAAATCTTGTAAAGGTAAATTTTTTGTTTTAAACAAAGTCCAAGTTATGTATCTAAACACAGTAAGGAACACAACTAACTTTAAACATAATTACAGTGTTCTCTTAAAGGTCTGTTTAAATGTATTGCTAAACAATGTTTAACTACATTAGCTACATTATCATAAAGTACATAAGTAAAAGGAACAATGTGATATATTCATGTGTTTTAAGGTAAAATGTAAGCACCATAATAACCACCTGCCATGTAGTGGTTATGGTATTATTTGGCTGTGGCGCCAAATTTATGAAAATTTACGGTTCTGCTATAAGTGGCCTGAGCTATCCTTCATATATTGCTGACATAGATATTAAACCTGAATTAAAAATTAGTCGATATCAGCGGTTGATGGGGAGGTTTTAAGATGGTGGGATACCAGACTCCTCCCCCAAAATTTGACCTGGCCCTTTAACTCTGTAGGCAACATGTTCTGACCTGTGGCATCTGTCCGCTTGACCTCATCTACTCAACCACTCATGTTAGTTGCCATTCAATACAGAGATACCCATACCACGATGAGAGCTACTTATAATATATAAATAAAATACGAGAGAAATCTCAATGTATCCTTCCTGGTAAAATATTTTATAAATAAATAAACAAATAGTTAGGCTAATTACAATACAGAGATACTCATACAACACACAGAGCTAAGCATAATACAATGATACCCATACAATACAAAGAGCTGTGTAGATTACAGAGATAACCATACCATAGTCAGAGCTGAATAAAATACAGAGATACAAGTCACGGAGCTGTGCAGAGGTAGGAGATAACTACCCCAGGGGCAGTGTAATGGATTACACACAGCTGCAATACAGGGATACCCACACAGTACAATGTCTCTGCATAATGCTCTAGCTTTCTAAATCTAACTCTAGCTCCCTAGCCATCACTGAGTCTTTAGCTCTTCCTTTTATAATATCATCTTCAATAGTGATCCTGCCATGACAACTTTAGTTTTCTAGTAAATATTTTTGGTATTACACATGTATTGATATTCTTTACTCACTATTGGCTTTCAGCACAGAGTGGGCACAGGACTGAAGCAGCAGGATACTGATAGGCTCCTTATTACCTTTGAGACTGTCAATACGTTTAATCTGCAGTGGTCCTCGAGTCACAGTCATAGTTATGTAGTGTGGAGCTTCACAACATTTCAATTAGCCACTAGTGTTTCAGGTCACAGAGTCAATAAGCAGATTAAAACATATGGTGGGCACTGGGCAGCTGAGCATACACCATTGACAGGTAGCACAGTGTTGTCAGGACTGCCTGACATTTTCCCTCCCTTCTTTTGTTGTCTCTGGGCTTCCCAGGGAGAAAATATGGCGGCACCTGCAAGGGACAAGTTCATATAAGTAGAAGTCTGCCCTCCGCTCCCCAGTTACTGGGCCTCCAATAGCAGATGTCACCATCGAGGGTCTTTGCAATTTATGCAAAGTCCCCAGACAGTGAGAGTGCTGCTTTAATCAGGCACCAGACAGACACTGAAGTTATTGGAGGAGAGAAAAAGATAATATTCTACACTTACATTTGTAAGTGGACAGGAGCTGCTGCTGCTGCGCCCTCTCTGATACTCCCAAAATTGCTCATTTCTTCTGTGGGCACTGTATCTCAATCTCCTGGTGTAATGAGCCAATGATGGCCCTTAAATAAAGAGGTCTATGGTATTTCTCCAGTGATGGGCATCTGGCTCTGCTATCCGAATGACAACTCAATGGGAGGCCCCTGAAATACCTTCTTAAAGGACCACTATAGGCACCCAGACTACTTCAGCTCAATGAAGTGGTCTGAGTGCCAGGTCCCTCTAGTGTTAAACCTGCAGTTGTAAACATAGCAGTTTCAGAGAAACTGCTATGTTTACAATGGGGTTAATCCAGCCTCTAGGGACTGTCTCACTGACAGCCGCTAGTGACGCTTCCGCGCGAAGACGCTGGACGTCCACAGGAAAGCATTGAGAAATGCTTTCCTATGGTCAGCTTGAATACGCGCAAGGCTCTTGTGCAATCGACGCTTATGTTGGCAGGAGGAGGAGAGTTCCCCAGCGCCAAGGGAGCCCGGCACTGGAGAAAGGTAGGTGTTTTAACCCCTTCAGCCCAGCAGGAGTGGGACCCTCAGAGTGGGGGGGACCTAAAGACCCTATAGTGCCAGGAAAACAAGTTTGTTTTCCTGGCACTAAAGTGGTCCTTTAATGGAGACTAGGGATGTGCAAAACCTGCTGAAATAGTACAGATTTCAAACTGCAATTGATTGCCTAGCTGATCTCAAGAAAACTTCTCCAGACAGCAACCAATGGTGGTGGGGGTGGGGCTGCACAAATAAAACTTATTACAGAATTAAAACATGTTTCTATACAATAGCAAAGTAAAGTGCATATAGGAAACAGTTCTTTTTGGTTACCTTATGGAACTGTGTTCTAATTCTAGAACTGATTTGATGTTAGAACCCCTAAAAGCCTGAGTTTTTATCTGGAGAACGTACCAGCATTTATCAGGCAACCTGGGTTTCACATAGCAAGTATCTGGAGGTTCAAAACTGTATATGGAATAATTCCATACTCAAAAAACCTCACAGAGCTTGAAACAACTTTGTTTCTTCTTTCAGATGGAACAATAAATTTGATAAGTAAAACTCTTTACTTGGTGGCGTAGAGCTCCACATATTCTACATACGATCTCAGTCTGCCCAACCAGTACCAATGATATTGAGGAGGCATCATTACTTTGTGAATGCCCACTTGTAGTTCCATTTAGGAGACGAATATATAGCCACATTTCTCAAAAAAGGTACTTCTTATTCCAACCAGCAACCATGATTCCTACACTTCACAAAGACCACAATTTTAAAACACAAAATACTACTGCAAACAAATTTATCTTTGTGGTGGAGACAATCTAATTTTTGGGGTACGTATTTCCGTTCAGAGTACTCAGTTGCTCTCATTCTGTTACATTTTTCCCTAGTTATTCATATACAATGTGAAATGCTGTGTCCTATGAAAATCCTCAGATACAGTCTTTCTACACACTAAAACTGCAACAAAGCCAGGCCCTGTACTCAAGGACAAAAATCCAGACTCGATTGTGGCAATAAAAATCATAGCTTTATTGTTCCATTACCCGTATATATAAAAAATTAAGTACAGACATTTTTAAGAGAGAGACTTTCTATCGGGACACCTGTGGAAAGAAATCATGGATTATCATTTTTTTCTTATGCTGCAAGTCTCAAAACTGCATTTGTCCTCAACTATATGCAGTTTTTCTATCTCTTTATTAAAAAAAGAGGGTTACATAAGAATGGTTAAATAAATAAATAGCTTCAAGATCAATTCTATAGACAAATATATACAGAATATTTTGGGAGAGTCAAAATGGTTATTCTGAGGTGACAAGTCACCAGCTTGAAAACTATTTAAGACTAATGTTCACACTCCAAATGTTCACTTTATTCTTCATCTGAAGAATAAAGAGACATTAGAAAACCACCACAAACAGGACAGTTTATTAATGTACTACATCTACACCTGATAAGCACTGGTGAAGTAGTAAAGTTAATCCAGATACAGTCCTGCCTGTAGGATCTGCTCTCAAAAAGCCATATTCATTCACAGATTGCGCAAGGATTTGGGGGTCCTGAGTAGTGATGTCCCGAACGGTTCGCTGGCGAATAGTTCCTGGCGAACATAGCATGTTCGTGTTCGCCGCCGCGGGCGAACACATGCGATGTTCGGTCCGCCCCCTATTCTTTATCATTTAGTAATCTTTGACCCTGTACCTCACAGTCAGCAGACACATTCCAGCCAATCAGCAGCACACCCTCCCTAGCAGACCCTCCCACCTACTGGACAGCATCCATTTTAGATTCATTCGGAAGCTGCAACCATTTTATTTTATTTTTTCAATTTATTCTTTTTTTTTTTTAGGTGCATATAAATGTTACAAGCAGATACTCCCCCCAGACACTCTGTATTACTGCAGATACTCCCCCCAGACACTCTGTGTTACTGCAGATACTCCCTCCAGACACCCTGTGTTAATGCAGATACTCCCTCCAGACACTGTGTTACTGCAGATACTCTCTCCAGACATCCTGTGTTACTGCAGATACTCCCTCCAGACACTCTGTGTTACTGCAGATACTCCCTCCAGACACTCTGTGTTACTGCAGATACTCCCCCTAGACACTCTGTATTACTGCAGATACTCCCCCCAGACACTCTGTGTTACTGTAGATACTCCCCCCAAACACTCTGTGTTACTGCAGATACTCCCCCCAGACACCCTGTGTTACTGCAGATACTCCCTCCACACACCCTGTGTTACTGCAGATACTCCCTCCAGACACTCTGTGTTACTGCAGATACTCCCTCCAGACACTCTGTGTTACTGCAGATACTCCCCCCAGACACTGTGTTACTGCAGATACTTCCTCCAGACACTCTGTGTTATTGCAGATACTCCCTCCAGACACTCTGTGTTACTGCAGATACTCCCCCCAGACACTCTGTGTTACTGCAGATACTCCCTCTAGACACTCTGTGTTACTGCAGATACTCCCTCCGGACACCCTGTGTTACTGCAGATACTCCCTCCAGACACTCTGTGTTACTGCAGATACTCCCTCCAGACACTCTATTGTGTTACTGCAGATACTCCCCCCAGACACTCTGTATTACTGCAGGTACTCCCTCCAGACACTCTGTGTTACTGCAGATACTCCCTCCAGACACTCTGTTACTGCAGATACTCCCTCCAGACACCCTGTGTTACTGCAGATACTCCCTCCAGACACTCTGTGTTACTGCAGATACTCCCTCCAGACACCCTGTGTTACTGCAGATACTCCCTCCAGACACTCTGTGTTACTGCAGATACTCCTTCCAGACACTCTGTGTTACTGCAGATACTCCCTCCAGACACCCTGTGTTACTACAGATACTCCCTCCAGACACCCTGTGTTACTGCAGATACTCCCCCCAGACACTGACACAGAGCAGAATAGGGACTGTTCCCCCTACATAGGGTCACTTGGCAGATATGGATTGACACCTATCCTAAGGCTCCCTGATACACACTGACACAGAGCAGAATAGGGACTGTTCCCCCTACATAGGGTCACTTGGCAGGGACCCTGATACACACTGGGGGGGGCACCTACTGTCCTTCCCCTCACCCCCATCCCTGCGCGGTGGGTGGGGGCCATAAATCACAATGGGGGGACCTACTGTCCTCCCCCTGCCCCCACCCCTGCGCGGTGGGTGGGGGCCATAAAAATAATGAGGGGGCGGACCTACTGTCCTCCCCCCAGCCCCTAACCGTGCGCGGTGGGTGGGGGCCATAAATCACAATGGAGGGAGGACATACTGCCCTCCCCCCGCCCCCACCCATGCGCGGTGGGTGGGGGCCATAAAAATAATGAGGTGGGGACCTACTGTCCTCCCCCCCCTGGTTCCAACCCCTGCGTGGTGGGTGGGGGCCATAAAAATAATGAGGGGGGGACCTACTGTCCTCCCCCCCGGGCCCCCACCCCTGAGCGGTGGGTGGGGGCCCTAAAAAAAAATAAGGGGGGACCTACTGTCCCCCCCCAGCCCCCACCCCTGAGTGGTGGATGGAGGCCCTAAATAAAAATCCCACCCCCCCAATCAAAGGTGACTAGGGGTCCCCAAGCCCCTAGTCACCCACCCCCCCCACCCCAAAAGAAGTTACCCCCTACCTACCCCCCTGACCTTAAAAAATAGTGAGGGGGGAATAAAATAACTAACCTTGGGAAAATTCCAAAGAACTTTCCCACGCTGTGTAAAATGACAAAGAGCACTCTGATTGGTGGGCTTGGAATCTAACCAATCAGAGTGCTCTGTGTCATTTTACACAGCGTGGGAAAGTTCTTTAGAATTTTCCCACGCTGTGTAAAATGACAAAGAGCACTCTGATTGGCTTAAACCAGCCAATCAGAGTGTACTTAGTCTAATTGCAGGGCGTGGCAAGGCTTTATAAGCCTTCCCCCGCCCTGCAGAGCTCAGTCTGCGCGGAGCCCTCCATAGGTGAAGATGGATTAATTTTTTTTGCGCTCTTTTTTTTTTTTTTTTTATTGCGTCAGTTCTTATGGCTTTTTATTTGCCCATTTTTGGGTATGAAAAAAGAAGATTTTAGAAAAAAGAAGACGTCAAATGGTAAGTTGAATTTTTCTTTACAGGTTAGTTATTTTATTCCCCCTTCACTATTTTTTAGGGTGAGGGGGGTAGGTAGGGGGTAACTTTTTGGGGGGTGGGTGACTAGGGGCTTGGGGACCACTAGTCACCTTTGATTTGGGGGGGAATTTTTATTTAGGGCCCCCACCCACCACTCAGGGGTGAGGGCTAGGGGGGGGACAGTAGGTCCCCCCCATATTGTTTTTTTTAGGGCCCCCACCCACCGCTCAGGGGTGGGGGCCAGGGGGGGAGGACAGTAGGTCCCCCCTCATTATTTTTATGGCCCCCACCCACCGCGCAGGGGTGGGGGCCGGGGGGGGGGCAGTAGGTCCCCCCCTCATTATTTTTATGGCCCCCACCCACCGTTCAGGGGTGGGAGCGGGGGGAGGACAGTAGGTCATCCCCCCATTGTGATTTATGGCCCCCACCCACCGCACAGGAGTGGGGGCTGGGAGGAGGACAGTAGGTCCCCCCCTCATTATTTTTATGGCCCCCACCCACCACGCAGGGGTGGGGCGGGGGGAGGACAGTAGGTCCCCCCCAGTGTGTATCAGGGTCCCTGAGGACTGGTGTCAATCCATATCTGCCAAGTGACCCTATGTAGGGGGAACAGTCCCTATTCTGCTCTGTGTCAGTGTGTATCAGGGTCTCTGAGGACAAGTGTCAATCCATATCTGCCAAGTGACCCTATGTAGGGGGAACAGTCCCTATTCTGCTCTGTGTCAGTGTGTATCAGGGATCCTTAGGATAGGTGTCAATCCATATCTGCCAAGTGACCCTATGTAGGGGGAACAGTCCCTATTCTGCTCTGTGTCAGTTTGTATCAGGGATCCTTAGGATAGGTGTCAATCCATATCTGCCAAGTGACCCTATGTAGGGGGAACAGTCCCTATTCTGCTCTGTGTCAGTGTGTATCAGGGATCCTTAGGATAGGTGTCAATCCATATCTGCCAAGTGACCCTATGTAGGAGGAACAGTCCCTCTTCTGCTCTGTGTCAGTGTGTATCAGGGATCCTTAGGATAGGTGTCAATCCATATCTGCCAAGTGACCCTATGTAGGGGGAACAGTCCCTATTCTGCTCTGTGTCAGTGTGTATCAGGGTCTCTGAGGACAGGTGTCAATCCATATGTCAAGGTGTCAATATGTCATATGTCAGGTGTCAATCCATATCCATTGTGATTTAGGAATGTTAGGTGATTTATGCCCTTTATGGATTAAAACCAGACTCTACATCAACTGTGTAATTTTCCATGGGAGTTTTGCCATGGATCCCCCTCCGGCATGCCACAGTCCAGGTGTTAGTCCCCTTGAAACAACTTTTCCATCACTATTGTGGCCAGAAAGAGTCCCTGTGGGTTTTAAAATTCGCCGTTCGCGAACCAAAAATGTTATGTTCGCGACATCACTAGTCCTGAATGTTCTAGATTTTTGAGAGAGGGAAGTTTTCAACCAAAGTCCTGTTTTTTCCTATTTTATTGAGAATCCGCATACAGGACCTTATCTTTGGTGACTGGCTTGCTGGTTCGTAATAATGAATTAGTAACATGTAGCAACGTATGTTAAGCTTCCTTCTAACTACAGTGGCAGAAAAGCATAAAATATAAAATAAATCAATCCAGGCAAAAGGAATGTAAACAAAAAGTCCAGTACTTCTAACAAATAAAAACAGTTCCAGTGGTTACATGTTTACTCTTCATGGGACATGTTTAGTCTTCATGTGTGATTTGTTGCTGTCACGACCTCGACGGGGATCCATATAAATATATCTATATTTTTTGCACTCTTTTTCATGTTTCAGTGACTACCATTAGTAGCCAAGATAAGTCTACAAATATTTTTTTTTTTTTTATAACGCTCTGACACACATCTTGTTTAGTTTTAGTTTAGTTTTAGTTTAGTTAAGCATTGTATTGTAATGAATTGAAAAAAATGTGATTGATAATTTTTTTTTAAAAAATATACAGTGTGGCTATAGTCATAGCTTGTTATGAATTTAGCATTTTGTTTTACAGTTCCCCAGAATTCTCTATTTAGCGAATTTATCCTAGAATGTTAAGCTTTCCAGTATTAATAACATTAATAATACGTTCTTCATATCGTACATTTGAGGCTCATGATTAGTAGATTTGTGATAGTATGTTGCTTATAAGACTAGCAGTCTTTTTTAAGGCTAAAAGTCAATATTAAAGAAACATTCTGGTCACCAAAACAACAATTTCTCGATGGGAAGCTACTGATTGGCTTAAAGCATCAGCTGACCATTCTAAGCCAATCAGCGGTGCCCCTGCCCGGTGGCACTCCGTGCTTCCTGTAACTGAGAATTATTTGCCAGATGGTGCCTGGGGGACCTGCAGATCGTCTCTCGAGGCAGTCTTCGGGGTTAAACCGTTCGAGAACGGTTTAACTCCCTATGGTGAGAGTGCGTCTATGGCAGTCCTGACACCATAACATTGTTATAGTGACCGGAGTGTCCCATTAAGTTTTCCTTTCATCTTTGTCAAATGAGGCCGTTATTATTGCTTATGCTAGTGAAATGATTGCAGGCAATATTTTAAAACGTGCCGTGTGAAATAAACCAAAGAGTGAATTTAAAATAGATGTAAAAATAATACTTTTGTGTTATGTCAGATGGTAGGGTGTTAAACATCCCCAAATGAATTACAGGCTCTGTTGTTTGCCCTTCTGTATATCGAATTTATGTAAATCAGACAGAATATTTAAAATTCCCCTCAATTCAATGTTCATTTTTTCTTGATATTATTCAAGACATGTCTATCTAAAAAGTAAAGTAGAGCAAGTGATAGTAAAGCAAGGCTCATTTAAGCAAAATAACTGATTGTGGCAATGGTTTATTGAGATCCAAACCTGTGTTTTTAGACTGTGAGCTATATTTAAAATGCCAGGCCTTCCCTAAGGGAACTGGAAAAACATGGTGCGAAAAGCTAAAAAGTGAATGTTCTGTGTGCGTTTCTATACATATTTTACATGATATTTTGGGGATGTGGTTAACACAGTCAATTAAAATACTTATGTATGCAATAGGTTTTCCTATTTACCATATATACAGTATCTCACAAAAATGAGTACACACCTCACATTTTTGTAAATATTTGATTTACAACACTTAAAAAATGACACTCTGCTACAATGTAAAGTAGTAAGTGTACAGCCTGTATACAGGGCCGTCTTTAATTTTGATTGGACCCTGGGCAAGCATTTACTTGGGCCCCCCTGACTACATATAGATACGCACAAATACACTACCTGACACACACACGCAGATACACAATGACCGCATAGAGATACACACAAGAACATACAGATACACACAGACTACATATAGATACACTGACACACACATAGACACACACAGATACAAACATTGGCATACATGCAGATATAAAGGTACACACACTGACTTCATATAGATACACCAACATACACACTGACACACATGCAGATATACAGATACAAACACTGACACATACAGATACACACACAAACACAAATGGACAACATACAGATACAGAGACACATTCTGACAGACGTACTGACACAGACAGCCATACTGAAACACACATACACAAAGACATACTGAACCACACAGACACTGACGGACTCACACAGACATACAGGTACACTGAAAGACATACTGGCACATATACACACAGACAGATGGACATACTGAAACAAACATACACTGACAGACATATTGACAAACACGGACATACAGAAGCACACGGACACTGACAGACTCACACATAGACATACAGACATTCTGGCACACATACACACAGACAGACAGATATACTGAAACACACATACAGACATACTGACACACTGACAGACTCACACACACACATACACACACACACACAGACTTACTGACACACTGACAGACACTCACACATACATACATACATACATACTGAACCACACAGACATTGACAGACTCACACACACAGACATACAGATACACTGACAGACATACTGGCACACTAACACATACACACATACATATATACTGACACACACACACTCAGACACTCATCCAAAATTTGATAACCACCCTCCAGTTTCTTTCCTTTTCCTGTAGGGTGGCTTCCCTTGGGTTCAGTGGGCTGGCTGGGGTGGCTGGGAGTTAAGCTCACCCGGCCTGGCCCCCTCCGGAACAGCTTCTTCCTCCCGCGCGGCTCCTGTTTCTGTGGGAGGAAGTGACGCGCGGCTGTCACTTCCTCCCAGTCGGCTGCCGAAAAGCAAGGGTCCGGTCGCGCTGTTAAAGCGCCACAGCGCACAACCGGGCCCCTGCTGATACAGGCCTACCGGGTGGCCCTAAGTGCATGGGCCACCCGATGGGCCCCCATAGTTTGTGGGCAGAGGGCAAACGGAGCAGCTGTCTTAGGCCCCCCAGCAGGGAAGCTGAAGGTAAAAGTGATGGACTGGCTAAGCATGTCTCCCGACCTAAACCCTATTGAGCATTTGTGGGTCATCCTCAAACAGAAGGTTGGGGAGCGCAAGGTCTCTAACATCCACCTGCTCCGTGATGTCGTCATGGAGAAGTGAAAGAGGACTCCAGTGGCAACCTGTGAAGCTCTGGTGAACAACATGCCCATTATCTAGATTTCAGTAAGGCTTTTGACGCTGTTGCACATAGAAGGCTTATCAATAAACTGCAATCTTTAAGTTTGGATTCCAATATTGTTGAATGGGTGAGGCAGTGGCTGAGTGACAGGCAACAGAGGGTTGTAGTCAATGGAGTATATTCGAAGCTTGGGCTTGTCACCAGTGGGGTACCTCAGGGATCTGTACTTGGACCCATTCTCTTTAATATTTTTATTAGTGATATTGCAGAAGGTCTTGATGGTAAGGTGTGTATTTTTGCGGATGATACTAAGATATGTAACAGGGTTGATGTTCCAGGAGGGATAAGCCAAATGGCTAATGATTTAGGTAAACTAGAAAAATGGTCAGAGTTGTGGCAACTGACATTTAATGTGGATAAGTGCAAGATAATGCGTCTTGGACGTAAAAACCCAAGGGCAGAGTACAGAATATGTGATAGAGTCCTAACCTCAACATCTGAGGAAAGGGATTTAGGGGTGATTATTTCTGATGACTTAAAGGTAGGCAGACAATGTAATAGAGCAGCAGGAAATGCTAGCAGAATGCTTGGTTGTATAGGGAGAGGTATTAGCAGTAGAAAGAGGGAAGTGCTCATGCCATTGTACAGAACACTGGTGAGACCTCACTTGGAGTATTGTACGCAGTACTGGAGACCAAATCTTCAGAAGGATATTGATACCTTAGAGAGAGTTCAGAGTAGGGCTACTAAACTGGTTCATGGATTGCAGGATAAAACTTACCAGGAAAGGTTAAAGGATCTTAACATGTATAGCTTGGAGGAAAGACGAGACAGGGGGGATATGATATAAACATTTAAATACATAAAGGGAATCAACACAGTAAAGGAGGAGACTATATTTAAAAGAAGAAAAACTACCACAACAAGTGGTAACACGACATAGTCTTATATTAGAGGGACAAAGGTTTAAAAATAATATCAGGAAGTATTACTTTACTGAGAGGGTAGTGGATACATGGAATAGCCTTCCAGCTGAAGTGGTAGAGGTTAACACAGTAAAGGAGTTTAAGCATGCATGGGATAGGCATAAGGCTATCCTAACTATAAGATAAGGCCAGAGACTAATTGAAGTATTTAGAAAATTGGGCAGACTAGATGGGCCGAATGGTTCTTATCTGCTGTCACATTCTATGTTTCTATGTTTCTATGAGGGTTAAGGCAGTGCTGGAGAATAATGGTTGCCACACTAAATATTGACACCATCTATATGGTAAGAAACATATGTATGTGTGTGTGTATATATATATAAATATATATTTCTTTTTTCTGTTTTTAAAAAAAATGTTTAATATATATATATTTTTTATCAGTTTTAAAGCTTACATAGACAACACATTAAGTCACACAGAACAAAAGTATATTGGAAGGATTATCCCGGCAGAGAGAACACTAATGAAATATACACACTAATCTTTGTTACTTACACGTCTAGCTAATGCATTTTACCAGACTTATTTATATAATTCATACATTTCCTCTAGCTATTACAGACTATGCTTCCAAAGTCTTATTAGAAGAAAAAAAAATACACACCCTGAAAATCAAACCCACGCAAAGGTTGACAACTTTAAATAAGCAACCTAACTCTATATAAAGCACAAAACTCACTTACAATTAGGAAACAATATTTATACTTAAGGTTGAAAAGACAGGATGTTGGAAAATTTAGCTAATTTGGATTGTGACCTTTAAGTGCACAAAAACCAAAAAATTTGTTGGTTGTGGCACAGGGCACATTCCTGTAAAATTTGTGAGAATCCACTTCTGGGTACGCATTGAAAGATGCACAAAAAGGTCTGGAATGAATCTCCCCAAAAAAGTAGCCAAACAAAGGGGTTTTTACTGCTCTTGAATATTAGACGTTGACCCAGTAGGCTTACCTGGCAGAAATGTAAGATGCTCATCTATAACACTTAATAGATCACTGAGAAAAAACAATGATGTATTTTTCAAGAGTATTTAGATCAAACGCAAGGTTTATAAAACAAGTTCACTTTTGTGTTCTTTATTAAATAGCTGTAAGGCATTTTATATTTGTAGCATTTACTGCTGTTAGGTGTTTTTTAATTCCTCAATTTATTTTGTTTTTCCTCTACAAATACATAAAATGGTTAGTCTAAGAGACAGAACCAATGATGTCTATATATTTGTATATTAATGTTTTTCTTAAATTGGAGAACATCTTTGTTTAATTGATTCGCAAGCATCTGTGCTCCGAGCTATGTTTTATGAACACTTTTTTATTAATGACTCTAGGTAAAATAAAAAATAAAATAAAATAAAAAGTCACAAATAAAAAAAAAAAGTAAAGCTTCAAATGTTAGGAAATTGCAATCCCAAACCATGTAATTTAAACCTGAAGTCCCTTCTTTTCTACTAAATGACATACAGATGCTAAGCCTTCTTCTATACTCCTTTGGAGCACAATTGGTCTTTTTTATGCCGCACACATATTACCAACACAAATATTTTCGACAGAGCTATTTATGTCTAATTGTTCATAGTTCACTTATACTAGTGACTAAAACACGTGGTATTTTGTCAAGATAAATTAGCAAATAAACAAGACCTTTGAAAAATAAAAGTCACAGGAACTAGTAAAAAAAAAAAAAAAAAATTAAATTGGAATTGAAGAATTATCTTCATCACAAAAGACCGCTGTGTACAGAGGGAGAGCACATAGTGTGAGACTCATCAGACTAGAAGCTTATTTAAACAGTGTGGTCATATTGAAACTTTCAGGAAGCTTGGAGCACCTACAGGGGAACTTAAAATGCACATATTTTTGACCCTATGACTGGCAAAACCTAGAATGTACAGCAAGCTTTTTTGAAGTCAAACAGAGCTAAAGTTTGTAGTCCATTGCTCAAACATTAAAGCATTTTCATACAGATGAAGGCAATTCTTTTGCAGCCTATCAAGAGGCCAATATTTATTTTATAGAACTAAAGAAAATGGGGGAATACACGTTTTAGTTATTGAATTGCTGCCAAAGACTGTGTTGTATTGTTGTTATTAAAATAGGTGTCTTTTTTTAATATAATGCAATGTTTATTTTTTTTATATTTTATTTTATTGCAAAATAAAAATCGAATTTACGGGAATTCAATTTTCTGGTCATAACATGCACAATAAAAGCGAAAATTTAAAGTGACAATATATTGTGTTAAATCGTTTTTTATTTTGAATGCAAACATGTTATTAAACATATACATTTTCTGGGTGCATAGATATTAGTCGACATTTTCTTTGTGATTGCTTAAGGGTGAACACACATTGTCGCCTTCGCAGAGGCTTAGTCAGGTTCCGTAAGGTAAAACAGAACATTAGGTAACATATTTTGTTTCAGAATGCAGAAGATTTTGCAGCACTGTGTATATAGTAGCAAAAAATTAAAATTCTTAATTTGCCTACGCAGAGGTACCTTATGGTAGCGGAAGACAACCACAGAGCAGGTTAATTTTGCGTGTGTGTGTTAAAGCGGGTAATTATAGCAATGTAACGTTAAAAATAACTATAGATATTAATATGAGCGAGTATTGTCAAATGGGTATTGTATAGTAGTCACCCAGAATGGTGACTGATTGCATTGGGTCCGACCCAAATGAGGCCTACATATTTAAGTAAGCTACCTGTCGTAGGTTATCGTTAGTACAGTATACGTTGCAACGTTGTGTATATGGTAACAAAAATTAGAGTCTGCCTACGCTGAGGCACAATATGATAGCGGAAGATAACCACGGAGCAGTTTAACTGTGCATGTGGATGCTGAAACACTGGAGCGTGTCGTGCCCATGAGGCCGGGTTACCTCCGCCGCCCAGGGGGAGGGGGGGAACGAGCCGGACCGCCTCCCGCGTCTTCGTTGTCCTCTGTGAAGGTAATATAGCTGGTAATCCGTCTGCCCTGGTCAATTGGACAATTATCCGTGTGCCTTCAGGTGCTACCCACGACCAGGCTTATGGCTGCGTGTAGGCCCGCTTTAGTAGCCTCAGTATTCCCAGTTCAGTACTGGTCTCAGTTTGGTATATTTGTATAGCTTAAGTGCTTCTCTTTATGCATCTGTCGGGTAATCCAGCTTTATGGTAGTCTGTGTGCCGTTTTTGGCGGCCCGGCCCAACACCCCGTGACAACATATTGGATGCATAAAAAATAGAGAAAAAAGAAGAGGTTGGGAGAGAGAGAGAAACAGGAGGGGAGAAATGAAGAATGGGGAGTTTAAGGAAATAAAGAAAAAGATCAAATCCTTAGGTCTGAAATAGGGGGAAGGAGAGAGAAACAGGAGGGGACTCATGAAGAAAGAGGAGATGGAGAAATATTGAAACATATGCAGTTCAAACAGTGAGAAAGGATATGTTGGCACTGTGTAGGCTAACTTATTTTTCCCATGGAGATTGTAAGTCATATTGTCAGTATGAGAGAATGTAAGGATAGTAGTCTTTGTTTGTGCCTGCTAAGGCTTTGAGTTCAAAAGGATATGTGGAGAAATGTGGTCCGAGTGATTGGTTGTATAATCCTACTTCTACCAAAGAAGTCCAAACCTTCTGAAAATGAAGACACCATGAAAGCAGGTATATATGTTACTACATCGACAGGGGAGTGTAGCGGTACTTACCCTTTCCAGGGGCCTGCCGGGGTCCTCTGTTCGAGCCGCGCGCGGTCCTGATGCTTCACGAGCCGCGCGGCTCTTCCGACAGCTGTAACAGAAAGGCGGGCAGTGACCGCGAGAAGCGGTCATGTGTCCCGCCTGACTCTAAGAGAGCGCCGCGGGTCTCGGGCACGCTCTTAAAGGAACAGTGGGAGACTAAATTGGAAAAGGTCTCCCATTGGCCCCTGACATGCCACATTCCCCATACACTCACCTTTTGGGGGCGTGGATATGACAGGGGCCAATTATTATTATTATTATTATTATTATTGCAATTTATATAGCGCCAACAGATTCCGTAGCGCTTTACAATATTATGAGAAGGGATTTAACTATAGATAGGACAATTACAAATAAACTTACAGGAACAATAGGTTGAAGAGGACCCTGCTCGATCGAGCTTACATTCTATAGGAGGTGGGTGTAAAACACATTAGGACAGGAATTTGCAATCAAATAAGGTGGACTACCCTTTAGGAGAGGGCAAGAGACAGGTATGTGAGGTAAGGGTTAGTCTTGGAGGCCATATGCTTTCCTAAAGAGATTAGTTTTAAGGCACTTCTTAAAAGATGCAAGACTAGGGGAGAGTCTGATGGCGGTAGGCAGGCTATTCCATAGGAAGGGAGCCGCCCGCGAGAAGTCCTGCAAGCGCGAGTTGGCCGTACGAGTGCGGACAACGGACATGAGGTGGTCACGGGCAGAACGGAGAGACCGAGAAGGGACATACCTATGGATCTGTGAGGAGATATAAGAGGGGCTAGAGTTGTTCAGTGCTTTATAGGTGTGAGTTAGTACCTTGAATTGACTCCTATAGCATACAGGAAGCCAATGTAAGGACTGGCAGAGGGGTGAGGTGTGAGAGAAACACACCTTAGTACCTTGCCCTATCGTGGTTTCTGTTTCAGTTCCCTTTAGCGCTTGTTGTGTTCAGTTGTGTTCCTTCGTACTTGACCTTGGCTTTTTTTCTGACTACGTTATCTCTTTATCCTTATCTGTTCTGTTTGCCGGCTTGCTGTTTACTGTGTACCAGACCCCGGCTAGTCCTAGTTTACGCTGTCTCTTTGTGCCCTTGACCTCGGATCGCTCCTGACTATATACTCCTCTCATATACGTCGAGTCCAGCCATTCTAAGGTCCGGTAGACGTATCTCCCCTCTGTGTTGTCTTCTGTTGAATTGAATCCTGCGTGTTGGGGTATATTTTCGTTACAGGGAGCTAGCTGGATATATACGGTGTAGTCTGTTGACATAATTAGTCCTTAGATATTTTCTAATGTTCTATAAAATGTACCTGTCATAAAAAACAACTTTTGTTTTTTTAATTACCAAAGAGCATACAATTTTATTGATGCTTTGCCCTAGCAGAAGTCTTAGCAAATGTATAGTTTCAATTGGAAGTGCAGAGAACCTTAGATTTTTTTGCCCCTGAAGTCAAGCTTTCTCCAGAAGGAAATACTTCATGTGACATGAAGGAACAAAATGCCACTTGAGACCTCAAATTGTGTGTTTTCTTTGTGGGCCATCAACATACACAGAATCCAGGTATAGAGAAACAATATCAAATAAATGAAGGCAAACCAGCTTATAAACTTGTTATTTTCGCTATATCAGCAAATATAAACTCATTACATTTTTAGTATTGCTAGCAAACACTTTTAATTTACGGAATGTCAAGTCTGGCCCCTCTTTACGTCAGATAGCTTTCTGCCCTTTCCACCATCATCCCGTTTATTTTACTGTGTGCAATCAAAGTTCAATGTTAAGGAGAACATTAAAGAATGCAACATTATTCTTTTTGATTTCCATGTACAATTAAATGAAGCTGGAACCGAGTGGCAGAAAGTGTTTGAAAGATTTGTTTGTCAAGGCCAACTCTGGATTGAGGGTAGACAAGACAAGAACTTTGTGGAGCTCGATACCACCATAATTGGTCCAAGATGAAGACAGGAGTTGCAGGATATTCAATGGTCTTGAAATTGACATAATATTAACCAGTTACACGAACTGGAGCATGACAACCATAGAGGTATATTTATAGTTGCCGAATGTTGGTGGTGTCTGACACTGCCAATAGTGAGAATAGTTAGGAAACTCAGTAGAATACAGACAGCAGGAGACTAATGGGAAATATGAGTTCCAGCAACATCAGTGAACTAATGCTGGATGAGATGTCAAAGAAGGAGAAATGATGGAGAACTGACCTTTGAAGCACGATAGCAAGAACCATGAACGATGGCTCTAGGTTCTAGTGCTTGGATGAATCTAATAAGTGAACAATCCATCATAGGTGGTTTAGTGTTTAAGTAGAGTCAGACACATAGAAGTTCTCTCTAACCTTACAAAGCATGGTAATATTCTGACAATACAGAGCTTGTGTAATCATTATACCACTAACCTGTTCTTTAACGTGAGCAAGGATACAGAAAAAAATTCAATAAAGGAATCATTGTAGATATTCTATTAGCATATTTCAAATTTTTTCCTTTTACCAGGAACCTTTTATGTGATTGCTCTCCATACATAAATACACAAATAGATTATTTAACCTAGAATGGCTCGTAAAATTTATCTCCGGGTCATTTACATAGTTACATAGCTGAAAAGAGACTTGCGTCCATCAAGTTCAGCCTTCCTCACATATGTTTTTGCTGTCGATCCAAAAGAAGGCAAAAAAAACCAGTCTGAAGCCCTTCTAATTTTGCAACAAACTAGGAAAAAATTCCTTCTTGTCCAAGGAATTTGATCAAGCAGCTGTTACCCAACTAATTAGAAATTAGATCCCTGTACTTATCCAATTTCAGTTTAAACATCTGTATAGACTCTGATAAAACCACCTCTCCAGGCAGAGAATGCCATATCCTTATTACTCTTACTGTAAAAAAATCTTTTTAATTGCCTTAGATGAAATCTCCTTTCTTTCAGCCTAAATGCGTGACCTCGTGTCCTATGTATAGCCCTGTTTATGAATAGGTTTCCAGATAATGGTTTGTACTGGCCCCGAATATACTTAGTATAATGTTATCATATCCCCTCTGAGAGATTTACATTTTTTAATCTTACTTCGTAACTAAAATGCTCCATTCATTTTATCAATTTTGTAGCTCATCTCTGCACTTTTTCTAGTGTCATGATATCCTTCTTTAGAACAGGTGCCCAAAATTGCACAGCATATTTAAGGTGTGGTCTTACCAGTGATTTATAAAGAGGCAAAATTATATTTTCATCCCGAGAATTTATGCCCCTATTTATATTTGACAAAACCTTACTGGCCTTAGCAACTGCAGATTGACATTGCATATTGCTGCCTAATTTGTTGTCTATAACAGTTCCCAAATCCTTCTCGTGTGGGGTTATCCCTAATTCACTACCATTTAGGGTGTAAGTTGCTTGTGCATTCTTGACCCCGAAGTGCATAACTTTGCATTTCTCTACGTTAAATTTCATCTGCCATTTTAGTGCCCAAACCCCCAATCTATCCAAATCCCTCTGCAGCAAAGCAATATCCTGCTCACATTTTATTACTTTACAAAGTTTTGTGTCATCTGCAAACAACGAAACATGGCTTTAAATGCCCATTTCAAGATCATTTATAAATATGTTAAAAAGAAGCGGTCCCAAAACAGAACCCTGAGGGACACCACTTACCACTTTTGTCCAGCCTGAAAATGTACCATTAATGACAACTCGTTGTACTCTATCCTTAAGCCAGTGTTCTACCCAAGAACAAAAATAATAATCTAGACCAATTTCTTTTAGTCTGTTTTTATGTTTTATCAAAGAACAATTTATAAGCAGTTTATATTATTTTGGTATTCATAGACCTTACGGAAACAGAATATGATTATCATGTCATCCAGACAGTATGGATAAATTATAAAATGACATTACAAAGAGCATAGGTACTAAATTATCTTATGATAGACACATAGAAGGGTAGATAGATAGACAGACAGACAGACAGATAGATAGATAGATAGATAGATAGATAGATAGATAGATAGAGAGAGTTAGACAGACAGACAGATGTTTTAGCATGAAGACATTATCAGCTGTAATTCATCTAAGCAGTTGTACGTTAGGGACAGGTGTGGTTATTGACGAGTGAATGTAAAAGCTATGGTTTGGACAGATGCCAAAGCAATTATTCTAGTTTTAAGAGTGAAAAAGATTCTCTCTGTATCTTCTTTTTATCCCCTGCAGGTTCACGTAGGGATAACAAAAAATATAAAGTTGTCTTTGCTCAGGAAGAACTAAGAGAACGACTAACTCCTCAACAATACCATGTCACCCAAGAGAAGGGGACGGAAAGGTAAGATGAATAAAGTAAATTTCTATCACAATTAGCTAAGCACATTTTTTTGTTAAAATGAAGATATTGTAATATAGGTTAAAATAAAATTGAAAAATAATATGCTCCAATTTATATGCCTCTTTCTTGGTTTCTGCAAGGAAAGGCAAAAAAATAAATACACATTAAATAAAAACAAAGCATTTAAACAATAACTGTAAACAAGCTAAAATAATAATATAATAATAATAAGCTAGAGTTATCAGTTAAAAGGAAAATGTTAAATAAAAGAAAATACAATGGTAGTAGTAAAATACAAGAACTATATAGTTCTCACCACTAACAGGGGGTAAAAAATCCCTAAATCGAAATATAGCCATATGGTAACACTGTATGGTCAGGCTGGACAGACGGTTAAGCCCAAGATATTGTAAGCCCCATGATGCTCTGTTATTTTAAAGGCTGGCAAAGTACCATGGCAGTTGAAGTTCTAGCTCAGGGGTGCCAAAAAGGTAGACCCCCAGATGTTTTAAAACTACAGCTTCCATGATGCTTTGTCATTCTGAAAATATTCTAAATGCTTGCAAAGCATCATGGGAGTTATAGTTCTACATTTGGGACCATTTGGCACCCATGTTCTAGATCATCTGGGGATCTACCGGTTTACCAACCCAGCTATAGTGTTAAGGAGGATTGCCCGTGTGCGGAAAAAAAATAGATAGAAATGTATATTTTTAACCCCTTAAGGACCAAACTTCTGGAATAAAAGGGAATCATGACATGTCACACATGTCACACATGTCATGTGTCCTTAAGGGGTTAAAGTGAATCAAACTTGCTACAAATGTCAGGCGAAATAGCCCTTTATATTCTGAAATGTTTTATCGATCTAGAATATTTATCTGTTTGTGAAGATTTTATATGAACACACTAATGTATTTAATTAAGCAATTAAGCATTTAGTTGCTGCTGGATAATATTTCAGTAACTTATAAATAAAAATGCTAACGGGGGGGCGGGGCTTGACCGCCATGCTAGACGGATGCACTTAATGTGAGGTCCTGGCAAAATTATAAAACCGAGCAAAATAAACCAACTCAACCCTCAAGCCATTGAGATAACTCCGGTTGGAGACAATCAGCGACACATTTGGAGGCATTTAGCCGCTCGAGTGGTGGTTTTACCCCGTCACAGCTCTGAGGCCTACCTGTGGGGGCAGCTAGGGAGAAACGGGCGATCTCCCTGCTGAGCATCCTACCAGGGCAAGGAGAGGTGAAGAGGCCCCCCATTTCCCTCCTGCCGGTGAGGGACATCCCGGTACTCACTCTTCGACTTGTCAAACTAAAGGGACAGCTGCAACACAGCAACAGCCCCTGCACTCTCAGGCCTCCTGTACAGTCACCACTAAAATGGCGGACACACCATGTGATGGCAGTCTGGAGACATCGATGAGGCGCCTGGACGAAATCTTCGCCAACTTTTGGCTCAAACTTGCTGACAGGCACAAGAATCGTGTGAAAGAAGAGCAGAGCGACAGCCCACTGCAAGGCTCGTCTCCTGATACTTACTGTTCCACGCCTGACCTCGCGGGGCAAACAATCTCCAAACCGCGCTGCTTGCACCTGCGGCGGAGACCCGACCGGCTCTCTGGCATTTACCGGAGACACAAGATGACTAACGCTCATCACTGCAGCACCGGGCAGAGAGCCGCAAGGGGGAGCTCCCCGATGCACATCACGCACCTCCGGAGGGAGAAACCTCAAGACTCAGCAAACACTAAACCACACCGGCACACCAGTATCGGAGACACACACAGCCGGACCAGCATGAACCGTATTCCCACTCAAGCCCGGAGCAGACGGAGTGGCAAACTATGGATCACTGGGACTTTCACTAGCCGAGGAGGTTGGAGGGCGAGGCTGGGGATAGGGTGAACTTTTCAGTTATTCAGCATTTCAGTCTTGCATTTATTTCAAGCATTCTATTATATGTGACTGACATGCATTAACCCCTGTCTGGATTGTTGGCACTATATCCTCCTTGCACTTAACTACCTATGCAGGGCTGATGGCATCTAGAGGTCAGGGCAATAGGTCCTAGCACAAATAATAATGTCTATACTGTATAAGCCTTCTATCCTTATCTTCCATGACCTGCTATCACTCCTCTCATAAATAACACTGTCATATTTCATGTACCAGATTAATGCTTAAAAAGGAACTTAATGTTTTATCTTCAGCTTCAAACTGAATCTGGGCTAATCTATCAGACCTCAGCAACATTAACTCTCCAAGTGCCATTGCAGAGTGCCCCAACTGTTAACTGTTACCTAACATCTAGTCTCAATGTATTGTTCCTTAATCTATCGCCAACAACAACAAAAAAAAGTGCTGTTAAATTGATTGCCTAGTACATGTTTTATTCCATTGGCTTGTACCTGCTATTGTGGCGTTCCAAGCGTGTATGTTAAACCTAAGCACTGCAAAAATAAAGAATATAAAAAAAAAAAGAAATGCTAACAGGACAAACCATTCCATTGTACAGCGCTACGGAATGTGATGGTGCTATATAAATAATAAAATAATAATAATTCTATACACTGTGCTCAAACTGTTTATACTTTGTTTTAACAATCAGGATTTTTGATCAAGATCAAAGCTGGGGAGAACTTAATTCTAGAACAGAGTAAACAGTCATAAAATATAATGTTATGCAAATGGTAATACGTACATAAAAAAAAAATGGTTAAGCAAATAGTATATAAAACTGTAACAGTGAGTACGCATTTTAAATATTTTTATAGTTATTTACCTATTGGTTGACAATTTCCCCTTTACACCAAATGCATAGAAATAAAACACATTATTTAAAAATGGTCCCAAAGTTTATGTTACACACACGCGCATACACACGTACACACACACTTTATATTTCGTTAATGAAGCTCTTAATGTCGTAAACACGGGCTGTTTTAGTTTACTGCAGAATGTGTGGAAGTGAAAAGGTTTCGGGAACATTTTACTGGAAGGCATCAGTATATACAGAACACTGAGCTCGGTGGCAGGGTGCCAGAAGGACTTGATTCTGAAGGTGGTCATTGTAAGCGCAGACGTTTTGGCTGGGTGAGAAGGTAGCATAATTTAGTTCCTTTCCACTCCACTCCAATTTCTTTTTGAAGCACATGTGGAGAAAATATTTATTGGCTCATTTGTGGTTGGAATGTCAAAAATGTTCAGTAACTGGCCTCACATGGCTTTAGTTCTTGGCCGCTAGCCCGATGTCCTGGAAAAAAAAAATTAAGTGTTCCCTTCCAAGAGTATTTTAGTGAATAAAGTCTCTCTCAGCTGATTCCAGAACGAATGTTAGCTTGCCAAGGTCTAACCATTTTGTTGTCTAATTTATACCATGCATCTTGGCAGGAAGCCCCGGGTTACCTCTGATCCAAATGTATTAATGATGTAACTTGCTTGTTTTTCATTCATGACCTGAAAAAAAAAGTTCTTTACCACACATGGGGTCTCGCTTAATAGGCGGCCCTCTCTTCCTTGGACAGCAGACTGCCGAATTTGAATGGCTGGCACTACAAGCCCACAATTGAGTTGGCAGAGGATCATAACCCCGACTCAGAAGACTTGCTATCCAGATCACTTACTAACAAAATGATTTAGCGAATGCCAACCAGAGATTAGGTCATTCTTAAAACCCATGTGTTAAAAAAAAAAAAAAAAAAGCAACATGGACTGCTAAGACAGAATGCCGTGTATTGTACACAAATACATTGTGTAAAGCCAGGGTGGCCAAAAGACAGGTTCCCAGCTGTCTCAGAACCACAATTTGCATGATGACAACGCATCATGGGAGTTGTAGTTCCACAGTAGCTGTGATCTACCGACCATCGATGGTGTAATGCATTTATTGATATGCCATTTCTAAATCTTTTTTTTTTTTTTAAATCCCTTTGTTTTTAGTGCCTTTACTGGTGAATACACTCACAATAAAGCCAAGGGAACATACAGATGTGTTGTCTGCGGAGCCCCTCTTTTCAAGTAAGTGGTTAAATGTAGCATCATATATGAACAGATATGAAGAAACGCATTTACTTAAGTGCAGATTATGAGATTTTAACATGCTGAGTGTTTTGTTTTTTCCATAGACAAAAGGGGGTTATTTGCTAAACAGTGCATTGTGATGATTTGAAAATCAACGTGCGAAGCAAGGGTTAAAATTGTGAATTGGAACTTTTGCTTCAGTTTGGCTATTATAGCATATATTTTTCTAAATTGTCAACCCAACACAGTGCTATGTTCAGTGAATAAACCAAGTGGTGCTATGCAGTATGTACGCTATTATTATTAATATTGCCATTTATATAGCGCCAACAGATTCCGTAGCGCTTTACAATATTATGAGACAGGGGATTTAACTAAAAATAGGACAATTACAAGAAAACTTACAGGAACGATAGATTGAAGAGGACCCTGGTCAAACGAGCTTACAGTCTATAGGAACAAGCTTACAGTCTATATGACGTATGCATTCTGTAGAATGAATAGTTTTAATGTGTCACAAATAGCGTATAAACAGATTTCTTTATAGAGAATGGCTCATGATATTAATCTCTGCGTCTTGTTATATGTTGGTTTATAGGTTTTACCATAGTTTTACCATAGTACAGTTTGTGAATATATAATTCCACAGTGTATATAATATTTTAGTAATCATAGACATAGAGGGAAAGAAATATCATTATAGTCATATCAGCCATACTGTAAGGATAAACGAAACAATTATAACATGACACTACAAGGAAACTGCCTCAATTAACAAAAAATGTTGTCCTGAAAATGAGAATATTATATATATAATATGTTGTATTATAATATTGGGAGCCAAAGGGGTGGGCTTTGGGGGTCGGGAAAAGCCTTTTTTCGTGTGCAACCATTTGAGTAACACTTAATCAAAAATCAGAGGGACTGACTCTGCCCATAGCCTCTGTGTACTTTTATCACTACAATAAGCTGTAGAGGTTGTGGTACCCAGCAAGTCTCTTTGAGGTGACCTCATGTCTAGCTATTTATGTAATAATAAAAAACATTTTAAACAAGACGAAAAAATATTTCCTGTAAAATATTAACTGCAATTTAAATGGATGTTAGTGTGCTTTATTGCTGTAATGTTCTGTTTTCTATACAATACAAATATTGAACAATTACAAAAGAAGGGCACAAGGATACAAAAGAGTGTTGTACCTCGCTATGAATCTGAGGATATCAATAGTATGAAACAAAAAAATTACGATCACTATGACCAATCTGGAATGAGAGAAGAAATAAAAATGTATTTTTCCTTAACGAAACTTGGATAGATATATTAAATTTGAGTCCAAAATAATCAAATTGGACTTAAAAAAACTTTGCTTGCTTATTTTTACAGCGCAACTGTTTTGACTTAAATTTTGATGTTCTTTAGTTAATTCCCCACAATTCTCTGTTTAATCAATAACTCTTAATATATTAATTTCTAGAAATCAAATGTAGTTTAACTGCCACTCAAGATGCTTTCATCCACTCAAGATGCTTTCATGGTTTGTTGCTGTTTGAAAAAGGTAATGGACCAGCGCTCTGCCGGTTGTAAAAAATGCCAATTCCTCATCTTGTGTCCAAATCAATTTGATCCATGTGGAATCCTCAACAATGGGAGTTGGCAATCAAAGAGTATTTCCTGGGACACACTAATCCATATATTAGAAAGCACATATTGTAACCAAGCTGTGAAGGCTTAATAACATTAGCGCGTCCTTTTCAAGTTAATAGAGAAACCATATCAGAATGTTAATAGAATGGACAGTGCTTTAAGTATGTTTGTAAAAATTGTTACAGCTTAGAAATGTGGCAACACATGTGGGTCAGTGAGTCACTACAACTCCCGAGGTTGACACCAACAGATGATTCTCTGATTTTACGACAGTCAGTGAAGCAGCTGTACCAGTGTAAAGTGCTAGTTATAGCTTTCTCGACAAGTCTAAACATTTTGGCTTTTTTGTGAATTTTTTTTTTTAATTGAACGTTTTTCATCAGGCGTCAGCATGGAATATAAGCTGTCTGGTCATATTATATCTTGTTTTTTTTTTCAAGGGGCATATGATGGGAAAACATAATGGGAGGTATTCACTAAATTAGGGATTTTTGGAAACCATTGGAAAAATTCTCCAAATCAGCTATTTGTTATCGGCTTGTCTATTTTGGTCCACAATTGTCTGTTTCCGTTGATACTGTACAGTTAAAGGTTTAATGAGTAAATCCTACGGAAATATACACGTTATGGTATGTATGTACCTCTGAAATAGTTCTACAGCTAGCATAGTTTCACTACTGTTTACACTGCAGTTAATCGCTTCAAAAATAACCTTTTAACAGACATAGCACTCGTATGACCAGACACCTTTCAAAGTGCGCTTCTTTTATTTTACTGGATGTTCACGCACTGTTAGATGTGTGTTATACTTGTTGCACTGACATAAGCCCCTCCACCCAAAGGCCTCTCCAGTCACCACCAGTCAAAGAGAGAGTCCTCTTCATGCCATACTACCTTCACCAGGGGGTCCTATCCACTCCAGGCATATTTCACATTAGCCTGGCGAGGGGCCTTAGTAATCGGCTTCCATTCCTGCCGTTTTTGCAATGTGAGGGGTGCGAGATCTTGCAATGTGAGGTGTGCATCACTGCTTCCCTCATTGGGAAATGCATAATATCCCTCGGGGTGTTCTGCTCCTGCCTCCTAGCTTGGAGTGCTCTGTGTGCCCTCTCTACATGCCACATGTCATGTGGGATTCCCGGGATTACTGGCTTGAATCTGCTGCCACGAGATCCACTAAAGGCCCTTCCCCGGCCCGTTCCGGTAGGCCTCGGATGCGCACGTTGTTGCGCCTGGCGCGGTTCCTATATCCTCCAGCGCTAATTCAGCAGCATGAACCCGGGCCATAAAGTTAATTAATCGGATGATAGCCATGTTATGTGCCTCCATCGTGGCCTCCGGGCGTTCCTCCACTCTAGCAGTCTGCGTTCCCAGAGCCTGAATCTCACTTCTCAGGACACCGGTGGGCTGCACGATTTCGCCTGCCAGGTAAGTCTTTATGTCGGCTAATGTCGATAGAATCTGGGCGGTGTCTGGTTGGGACGACTCACCCGCTGTATTGACTTCTGCCCATGGCGGTGTTTCAGAGGCCGATGATCTCGGGCCGCTCTCATCTTGCGATCCGGGCGTCAAGACTCTAGAGGCCGCAAACAAGTCTGTGACGGTCGCCCCTTGGTCCGGGTTTTTCTTTTGGTGCTTCTTTGGACTTTTATCCATCCTTGGGGGAAAATAAGACTTTGTTGGTCAAGAAATAATACTTTTGTAGCTTATGGAGCGGAGCCTCAGGCAAGCACGTCCAGCTCGCTCCTCGGTCAGATCACACCCCCCAGCATTGCACATTTTTATGAGTTAGTGCAGAATTATGGAAACACGCTATGCCTATAAGGGTGTTATGAAATATTTTAACGTTGCTACACATAGCCCTTGGTTGTGAGAAACTATCAGGTTAGTTTCTGACTGTTGTTTCATCTACCACATTTCTATTACTAGCCCAGTGGAAATCAGAATGTAACATCGCAAGATTAATCATTCTATTACACTAAAAGGATCAAAGCGTACTCACAAAACAAAATAACCCCTCTGTTCTCTAGAAATTTATTTCCATCAGAAATCTGAACACATCAGACAGCAATAATATGCGTGTGGCGCTCTGTGGTACCAGCAAACTTAAAAAATATAGTTTCCCAGTTATAAATTATTGACGAGCAGCTGAAGAGTTTTCTGTGTGTGTGTGTGTGTTTTACATTTTTGGCGAACACACAATTTAATTTATTGCATTTAATGCTGTGAAGTCTGCATACTCTACACTGCTGCTTCATGAGAAAGTCACACAAGGAATTAGACAAAGGGTCGAGAAAACGTATCCCTCTATATAGACACTATAAAGTTGTGATGGTATAACAATCATGTCAGTATTTGTGAACGTTTTTGATGAGTCCATTACTCAGCCCATAATCTAGAGGAGGCAAGAGGTCACCTCTGCTGAACTTCTGGGTGATTAACGTAGCAGCTTCAAAACATGTCTTGTCTTTTCCCATGATTCCCTGCACATGAATGACTTCAAAGGGCCACGTGCAGTGAATCATGGGGCATTCATAAAATATGCTTTGAAAGACTATGTACTCCAGAAATATCTTGAATATCAAATTTATTTTTAAAGAGAGTACCGACAATAAAAATGAAGCATAACTAATGAGTTACTTTTAGTATCATTGCACCATCACCTACAAACAGTGGTGTATTTTGGTTTTGTGCTGCCCTAGGCATGACTAAACCTGGGCACCCCCTAATCTAAATTTGCCCTACCTCTACCGGTCAAAGCAGCACCTCTTTCTGATTCCTCTTTAGACTCCACCTTTTCCTACTCTTTTTAAAGGGATACTATAGTTCCATATAGTGCCCCCTCCCTCATGCACTCCCCCCCACTCGGCACTGAAGGGGTTAAAACTCCTTTAGTCACTTACATGAATCCAGCGTCGATGTCCCTCAGCGATGGGTCAGGCTACTCCTCCGCGCTTGCATTAGGCTTCCCAATAGGAAAGCATTGTATCAATTATTTCCTATGGGGATTTAGCAGATGCTGGATGTCATCATGCACAGCGTGAAGACGTCCAGCATCAGTTAGATGACTTTTGGTCACCTTACTACCCGGAAGGAGTTAACCCCTCAAGGTAATTATTGCAGTTTCTGAGAAACTGGAATAATTAAACTTGCAGGGTTAAAGGGAAGTGGGACATTGCACTCAGATCACTTCAATAAACTGAAGTGGTCTGGGTGCCTACAGTGTCCCTTTTAGCACACACACATTCATTGACAGACACACACTGGCAGGTACACACTGACAGTCACACACACACTCAATGACAAACACACAGACGTCACTGACAGACACAGACTTGCTGATTTGACACAAACACATTTTCCAACAGACACACACTGGCAGATATGAACTGGCAGTCACACACACACACACACTCAATGACAAACACACAGACGTCACCTACAGACACACACTCACTGATCTGACACACACTCATTCATTGACAGACACACACACGCACACTGACTGACACACACTGTCAGACACACAGACACTCATTGAAAGACACACAATGATAGTCAAACACAGACTCAATGACAAACAGACTCTCGCTGATTTGACAGACACTCACAAACACACACACACACACACACACACTCACAGACACACTCATACACACACATACACTCACATGCACACACGTACACACTCACAGACACACGCATACACACACACATTCACAGACACACTCATACACATACATACACCCACATGCACACACGTAGGCACTCACAGTCACACACATTCACAGACACACTCATACACACACGCACACTCACACACATACACACTCTCACAGACACACACATACACTCACAGTCACACACACACTCACAGACACACTCATACACACATACACACACTCACATACACACACATACACTCACACATATACACTCAGAGACACACACTCACAGTCACACACATACACTCACAGACACACACACTCACTAATTATGAATATTATTATAATACAAAAAATAGAAAGTACAGGGCGCCACAGTCACTATGTGGGTAATACAATGAATGAGGGTTAAAAAGGAATAAAATAGTAGGGTAAAAACAACAAAGTTTATTGAAAAAGATCTGAACAATCTCAGCACAAAATATGTGCAATGCGTAAAAGATATATAAAAGCCACAATAGGCTAAAGACCCATAAGTATAGCAGCTCAATATAACATGGTACTGTGTTAAGTTAGAAAGTGCAAATGCTAGAGTGTAAGACAAACAGAGTGAGGGGGCATAAAGCCAATCACTGGTATAAGTAAACAACACTCAGCCAAACACAAATACTGCAATATATAACCAGAGTACATGTAAAAAAGAAACCGCTGATACCAAATTGCAGGGTCCCAGGTTATGCTCAACGCATTTCGTCTGTGCGACTTCCTCAGGAGATTCTTCTTTCTTCCCATCTTCTCTCCTTTTTAAATCTGCCGGTCCGTCGGTCTGTCCAGCCACTTCCGTAATCGTGCATGCGCACGTCTCGTCACGCGCGTCGGCATACGTCATGACGCACACGTAACCGATCCGCGCATGCGCGACCACGTCAGTAAGCAGCCTGTTTAATAGACATGCCCCTACTCGTGGTATAGCGAGTAGGGGCAAAATTTACTAATACTAAGTAATATTTACTTAGTATTAGTAAATTTGGCTGAAAGACCAATTTAGGTCTATCAGCCTTTTGGTAGATAACTCCCTAATACTGTGGGAATTAGGGAGTTATCTACTAAGCGGCTGCAAGAGAAGTGCCGAAGTCCCGAAATGCTGAAGTTCCGAAGTGTCGAAGTGCCGAACCGAACCGAAGTGCTGAAGTCCCGAATTGCGGAAGTCCCAAATTTCAGGATGCCGAACCGAACCGAAAATTTTCCCCATACACATGCCTATTGCCTATGCCAGCTCTAGAGTGAAAGTAGTGATTGAGCTTAAACAGAGATGTGCACAGTCTAACAAAAATACCACTTCAATTAAAAAAACAAGATAACCTTTTTTTCACTAACATAAACATTCGTCTGCAAATTTCCTGCTCTATACAGCAACAGGATAAAGGGTATTTTGCAGCAAAACACACCTCTTATCCAGCAATTATAACTTGTTATCCAGCATTAAACATCGTAAGATTAGAAAGATTACACTTTTTTTTTTTTTAGAATGCTTTTGTAAGATAATAACTTGACGTTAAGAAAAATGACAAAAATGTTTATTGATATAGTTATTTCACTTAACTTTAAATAGTCACTTAAATTAAAGAGTAATCACTACGACACTACAAGGGAATTTTAAGGATAATGAAAAAAAGGAAAAGAATAAAAGAAGGGAACATCTTATTGGTCTATACAATACTCTACCAGAGAATGTCCGTGCAGGAAAAGAAATATGATGTAAATGATATAGTGTAAAATTTCTAGCTGGATGAGTTTAGGGCAACTATACCACTGATCGCTGTATACTTACTAGTAAAGCTGAGTAATGTTTAATAAATATAATATTTCACAGAAATGAAAGGTACATGGGTAGGTAAATGGAAAAAAGGGAAAGGGATTTTTTTTTTTTTTTTTTACTAAACATTAATACCCTCATGAAAAGTCACTGAACTATAAGTTCATACTGACTTTAATATTATACAGAATATTCAAATGGATAATTCTGATGATAATGTAAGAATAATATATATTGAGTGTATGCATAATATATACTGGTTAACACAAATTCACTATGGGAGAAAGTAAAAGAACAGGATATAAATAACAATATGTTTAGTTACTTAATCACAATATCCTTAGAACTATTATATTATTTTTTGTTTTACTAATATATGTATTTAATTAACTTTAAAGAAGCCACTTAAATTAAAGATTATTTTTATGACACTACAACAGGGAAATTAAAGGACAATGATAAATAAGGAATCATATAGATTGTGCACGCAAAACTAAATAACTGTCCACATAATATTCACCAGGGATTCGTGTGAAGGTAATAGAAATATGATATGTTACTGTGTAAAATTATTAAGTTAAATAATATCAGGAGAATGATACAATTGGCTGATATGCACTAATCTGTAATGTTAATTGACTAAGGACAATTTAAAATTCATTCTTAGGAAAGGTAAAGGTATAGGGGTGAAAAGGAAAATAAAATAAAAGGAGAGAGTAAAGAAAGATTCTTTATTTAAAAAAATATATAAATATATATATTTTTTATTTTCCTATTTCTCTGCGTTCAGTAACATCCACAGATACAGTAATCGACCCCTCTCATTTAAGTCCCTACACTCCTTGTGTGGAATGTTCCACACAGTTACTGGTAGCTCTAATGATTTATATATACAATTTTTCAATGTATCAAGCTCAAAAAAACAGAATCCTACAAATCAAAATAAAAAAGAAATGAGCAAACTACAAAACAAAATTAACTTAAAAACAGAAGAAAAAAATCAATATTACTTTAAGCAAACTTATAATAAACAATAACTACACTGGGAATAGAGCAAGTAAAAACCTGACAATACAACTACAAAAAAGTAAATCTAAAAATAGAATAGATAAAATAATAGATGTCAAGTAAATACTTTTCACTTCTGAGAAAATAGGCCAAAAATTCAATTAATTTTATAATAAACTATATAATCTCGATCTGCCAATGGATGAAGAAAATATAAGAAACTATTTTAAAAACTTGAATATTCCCATGATAACAAACTCTGATTTACAATTATTAAACACCCGGTTAACTACTAGTCAAGTGAAGAGGGAAATAGAAAAATTAGATGTATACAAAACACCAGGCTCAGATGGATATAGTAATCTCTTCTATAACATTTTTAAACAAGAACTTATCCTACCTTTGACAAACTTATATAATGAAATAGCCAATTAGTTAAATACACCCGAAGAGTTACTACAGGTCAATATACTCCCAATACTAAAAACTAATAAGAATCCAACAGATGTGCGAAATTATCAACCCATATCACTTATAAATACCGACATAAAAATTTTCGCCTCTATATTAGCAACACAAATAATTACCATAATAGAAAATATCATAAACTTGGATCAGATAAGATTTATCCCTGGTAGATCTGCCAGCAACTCCAATAGAAGGATTATAGATATAATCAATCAAATGAGCAGAAGCAGACGGCCCCTTCTGGTCCTGTTATTAGACGTCGGAAGGCCTTTGACAGGGTCAGTTGGGGCTGTCTCGATTATGTGTTAAGATCCTTTGGCTTGGTGGGATGGATTCATGGTGCTATAATGGCATTATACTCGAATCCCTCAGCCAGAACCATAGGTGCGTATATATGTGCACGATGGTTTGATTTACAATTCGGTACAAGGCAGGGTTGCCCCCTGTCTCTATTACTATATACTTTAACAGTTGAACCATTGGCTATTAAGATTAGAGAAAATAAAGAGATAAAAGGTTTTGCTACTAAAGAACAGGACATTAAAATATCCTTATATGCTGATGACATCTGACTTTCATTAACATCACCTGCTACTTCTCTCATAGGTTTAATGCAAGAAATTGACAGTTATAGTGTCATTTCAAAATACAAACTAAAAGTAGCTAAATTGACAGAAATGACGATCAACATTGATAAAGTAATTATTGAAGATCTAAAAATAAATTTAGATTTTATCTGGACCAAGAAAGAACTAAAATACTTAGGGATAATTATAACGACAACTGTAGAAAGAACTATGGAAACTAATGTTTTAAAATTACTGAAGTACACCAATAACACACTGAAAGAGTGGCGATTTTTAGATGTTTCTTGGCTAGGTAGAATAAATACTAAATTCAAATATAGTACCAAAATGGTCCTTTTTATTTTTGATGCTACCACTTAAAATACCTATGAGTTGGTTAGACATGATCCAACATAGCTTTGTAACATATATCTGGAAGGGGAAAAAAAAAAACAAAATAAATTCATTGCTTTTAGCTAAAAAAAAACATTGTAAAGGAGGTTTAAATTTCCCCATTATTATTATTATTTCACCTCTTTAAGCCAGGATATTTTTGCATTCTAAGTGTGAATTTGCAAATTTGCATCAATATCACTATTCTATTATATTATTTACAGTTTTGCATTATGCAATTTTTTTCCTTTTGTGTTTTCTATGCACTTTGGAGCATTAATATACACTGCTGATACATACCTGGAATTTAAAGTAAAAATAGGTAAATTTGAGTTTAATACATGCTCTACCTTAAGTTTGGGTTGGTGATATCTAAACACATTTGTAACGGACCGTTTCAGCAGACAAGGGGTTAAAATCCGTTTAGGCGATATGCCCCTTTCTGAGAGACAGGCACAGCTACTGCAGAACACCAAACTCCCGAACTGGATACAAAATAGCACTCCAAACTGGAACCTCACAAATAGCTGCTAGCAGACGAACAGGAAAAGCATACATCAGCTTACACTCCTAGCAATCAGTCTCCAACAGCATACAGTGAATCCCCCCAAGAACGAGACAAGGCTCCGTGTTGAGGGTCAAGCAGTGGTCTGAGGTGCTGGCACACCCAGCCTGGTTTTTATTACGGTTGTGCACATACAGGACACACCCGGGGGGGGGGGGCATAAAATAACCAATCAAGTAACAGTACAACCCACACATCCCCTTCCCTCAGATAAACAGTTAACATAATTATTACATACAGTAAAAATACAGTTTCCACACATACTCTGTAACTTTAAAACCATCCATCACACTCACATAAAAATACATATCCACAATCAATCCATTCAGGGGAACAACATAAAAAAAATTGGCATGAATCAGACCAGGGGTTCAAAAGTTAGTAAAAGTATCTTTTGGGCCCTGGCTGGCAGCATGGCAAAATCTGGCTCACACAGGTTTTACAGAGGCCTCTATCCTGGAGACAATGGGGGGAAGTAATCCAATTATCCAGGGATAGAGGCAGACTCCATTGAGCACATGGCTACACAAAGACAGTAAAACACTTTAAAATACATAAAGTTGGGGGGGCGGGGCCGGGCCGCCGAGCTGAGCGGTCGCAGGACAGCTCAGCTCCTGCACATAGGGCCACAAATAGCCCACAAATAGCCAACAAAGCGCACTTTTAAGGGGAAATCCCGGCAATTACCTGCGACCCTCGATGTAACCGGGCTGCCGAGCCGAGGAGAGGCTTGCTCCCGCAGTTCTAGTCCCTCGGAGGATGGGGCCCGCTGCACCAGGCGGGACCTATACTGGCGGTGAGTGAAGTGGACGGCCGCCGCAACACTATCCCGCCCGACGGAGCCCGACTCGCGTGAAGAGCCGGCGGACCCGGTCCTGCTTCCCCCCCACCGGACTGGGGGGGTGATCCCGATACAAACCAAGCCAGACTCCACTACCCTCGGAGACACAGATAACGGGTAACCCGCGACCAGCACAGAAGATGGCGGAGGCCATGCGAGCACAGCAAACTACCTCGAGCACAGGCCGACTAGCAGCCTTCCTGTATTCCTGCATGCGGGGTGGTGCCACACGGGGTCCCTCACACCCAGAGATGCCCCTGGCATATGTCACCCTCCAACTACCACACCTCTGTATGCCACCGTTTAGAGGCCCGCTCACTCTTCTTCTGAGCCGGGCGCTCACAGGGGAGGAATTTCCCCCCCACAGCCTGCCATACACCCAGGGAGAAGCCTGGGAAGCTCCTGCTGTTTCGGCACTGATACCTTTAGCCGAACAACTGACCGACTACTGTAGCGACCCGGCGGAACCCTGGGCCCACGGACCTGGTGATGGGCCCAATGGCAAAAGGCGAGAGCACCTACACAGGCCTCAGGCCGAAGACCAGCGGCCCTAGACAGCAGGGCAGCCACCAAAGGGAACGTGGCGCAGTGACACCAGCCCACAGCGACCGCCAGCGGACCCGGGGCGCACAACAGCGGACTGACACCTAAGACCTACAAGCCAGGAACCGGCATGGGCCAAATGGGACTGTTCTGTGGACTAGTAGTACCTGTTCTCTCTACGTCCCCGTGCAGGAACTCTCACCAACTCACGCTTTGGTTACCCAGTTTATGCCACCCCACACCGACTCTGGATGGGCTACCATAAAGAAGCCTGCTACCACTCTTGTCTCACTGCTTGCCGCATGGTACAATGTTATCTGGGCTGCAGAGATGCTTTTGCCAGCTAGCTTAACGTGATCTTCCATATAAACGTGTCTTTAATCTGCATGTAACCTATGGTGTAGTTTTACCCTGTCTCCCACTACCAGGCATGTATAGCTCTGACATGACGACAGATCAGGGGGTTCATTATCCGATAACTGCAATTTATCACGTAGTCTAGCCGGAACCTACATAAAATTCTGTGTTTTCCAGTAGCTGACACTGCAGAATCTTATATGCCCTAATATACCTTTTACTGTATTACCCATAGTGTGACATCTATACCTACAACAGCAATCGTAGTAAAGCATGTACACCCATCACTCCCACATAGCAGACCCAGACCAACGTTTACACCTTAAAGCGAGGATACTCAACGTAAATGTTAAATTAATGTTCTTAATCGATTGATATTCATTTGTATTAACTAATCAAAAATGTGCTCTGTTCATCCATTACCCTATGTAACAAATGTTTTGAAACCTACGTATGGAATGCCGTTGGGGTACCATATGTAAGCATGTAACCACTATAAGCACTGCAAAAATAAAGATTTACAAAAAAAAAAATACATAAAGTTACTTTTTATACATAACACACAGACATGTAACATATCCCCAGATAGCTGGGATCTGAACGCACAAAACTACCGAATAGTGCGCAGATCCTATTCACACAGTTCAATTGCCATGGAGCTAAAGTCTTTCCCATAGTCTTTCATTATATGAATAGGCTCCATGGCATAGCTATCTGGGGATATCACCGCTCACACAGGGCAAGTACCGAATGGCCCCACTGTGTTTAAAGGGCCAGAATGAGTGACATGCACTCTGTTAGGGCCGAATACGTTTTTTAAAAGGGCCCAATCTCCCAGGGACCATAATCACATAGCAAGAGGCTGGCAAGCAGTCCTCTCCAGGCCCAAGTGGCAAAGGGCACTTCGTCACACATCTTCCCTTTGGTGGGAAGACTAAACAGGTACCTGACCTTCTGCCGGTCAGTACCTAGGTTAGTCGGGCAGCCCACCCACAGTAAACAGTTCACACAGTAACCCCCCCACAATAAATGGTACTGGCCTGTAGGTTCCAGGTTGTAGTGGGACAGTTCAGCCTCCTCGGTCTCCCTGGCGCAGCTAGGCAGACAGCTGGGGTTACTTGGAGGGCAGAGGCCAGCGGCGCTCTGCTCTGCTGCCAGCTCTTCCGCTGGGTTAGCCTGCGGTAAATCAGGCTCTGGACCAGGGAAAAAGGGAGGGCAGAGGCTAGTAACACTCTGCCCGGATGCCAGCTCTTCAGCTGGAAGGGGGTCAGTGGGTATCGTAGGCTCATCCACTGCCCCCAGGACCCAGTCGGGATGTAGCAGGGGAGGGGAAGGTTGGGGATCTGGACCGCCCGTCGAGCATCCCTGTAGGACTGGCACTGAGACTGCGGTCCCATCTGTGCCAGTGTGGTTAGGGTTGTTTTCCCCCTCACCCGGTATCTCCTGCTGCGGTGGGAGGGGGAGGCCGGCTGCCCCCACTCCCCAGGACGCTGGTTGCTGTAAGGTGGAGGGATCCACCATCACCTCCTCCTGGAACTCAGGCTGCCGCTGGGAAGAGAGACTCTCCTCTACCTGTGAGATGCACTGCGCTGGGGATCTGGGCCGGGTACCCAGCATCCCTGTAGGGCCAGTGGAGAGACCTCGGTCCCATCTCGACCTGCCATCGGTGTGTGTCTCCAGGACAAATCTATGAGGTCCACTACCTCAGGTACCTCTGGCTGGTGGAGGAGAGGGAGGCCGGTTGCTTCCACTCCCCAGGACGCTGGTTGCTGTAAGGTGGAGGGATCCACCATCACCTTCTCCTGGAAATCAGGCTGCCGCTGGGAAGAGAGACTGGTTGTCTCCTCTTTGGCTAAACAGCCTGGTCGCTGGGGGGCAGGACCGACCATCCCTACCCCCTGTGCTGTATGTGCAGAGACCACGGTCCCATCTGCACAGTTGTGGGGCTTACTGTCTCCCCCTGGTACATTAAGCTGCCGCTGGGGAGAGGGGGTAACCAGCTCCTCTCCCATACATACTTCCAGCCGCGGGGGAGGGAGACCGACTGTCTCTGCTCCCAATACAGAGTCCTGCTGCTGGGGAAAGGAGACTGGGCTCTCTATTCCCGGTAGGACACTCTGCCGCTGGGGAATGGAGACTGGGCTCCCAATTCCCTGTATATCACACTGCCGCTGGGGATCTGAGCCGACCGCCCAGCATCCCTGTAGCTCACCTTGCCGCTGGGAAGGGAGGACGCTGCTCTCCTCTCCCTGCAAGGTACACTGCTGCTGGGGGACAGGACCACTTGTCTCTGCCCCCTGTAACTCAGCCTGCCGCTGGGGAATGGAGCTTGGGCTCCCAATTCCCTGCAATACCGGTGGAGAGACCTTGGTCCCATCTCCACCTGCCGCCTGGGGTTCCTCCCAGTAAATCTCAACAATATCTTCCCAGCTGAATGGGTCTGGAACTGGATCTGTCACCTTGCTGTCCTGCTGAATCTTCTCAATGGAGTTGAAGAGACCTCGGTAGTCCTGCTCCAGTTCCCACTCCATGGTTGCTAGGTGAAGCAGGTCTTGCCCTACCTCATGGGGGTCATCCCAGTCATGCCTAGCCTCCCAAGTGTAGAAAATGTCCTGAAGTCTGGTCTGCGCAGGGCTCCCAAAGTCCGTCTCTGCAAAGGACTCCCATAACAAGCCAGGACCTCTCCCTCTGGCTTGTCATGCTCGACTGTCCAGGGTATATACTGTGCCATATACCACCAGAGTGCCTGGTAGGCATCTTCCAGCCAAATCTCCTGCCATGCTCGGAGCTCCAATTCCTTCACCCATTCCTCCAGGGGCTGCTCTTCCAGGAAGGGCATCCGCAGGGCCACTTGCTTCTGCAACCGCTGCTCTTCACTGGGGAGACTCTCACCCCGCTGGTATTGTACATTATCCAGGGCCTGGTACCAGATGCTTTTCCTTAATGCATCCCGGCGATCCAGGTTCTCCTCCTCATATAACACTGCTGGTTCCATTCTGTTGCTTTTAGAGTCGCTGTACTGGGACATGCGTTGCCCCCACTTGTAAATCCAAAGAAATGGTGTTTCCTGTAGCTGTCCTTCTGGCTGTAGGAACGATCTCGCCGCTTGCCACCAATTGTAACGGACCGTTTCAGCAGACAAGGGGTTAAAATCCGTTTAGGCGATATGCCCCTTTCTGAGAGACAGGCACAGCTACTGCAGAACACCAAACTCCCGAACTGGATACAAAATAGCACTCCAAACTGGAACCTCACGAATAGCTGCTAGCAGACGAACAGGAAAAGCATACATCAGCTTACACTCCTAGCAATCAGTCTCCAACAGCATACAGTGAATCCCCCCAAGAACGAGACAAGGCTCCGTGTTGAGGGTCAAGCAGTGGTCTGAGGTGCTGGCACACCCAGTCTGGTTTTTATTACGGTTGTGCACATACAGGACACACCCGGGGGGGGGGCATAAAATAACCAATCAAGTAACAGTACAACCCACACATCCCCTCCCACCAGATAAACAGTTAACATAATTATTACATACAGTAAAAATACAGTTTCCACACATACTCTGTAACTTTAAAACCATACATCACATTCACATAAAAATACATATCCACAATCAATCCATTCAGGGGAACAACATATAAAAAATTGGCATGAATCAGACCTGGGGTTCAAAAGTTAGTAAAAGTATCTTTTGGGCCCTGGCTGGCAGCATGGCAAAATCTGGCTCACACAGGTTTTACAGAGGCCTCTATCCTGGAGACAATGGGGGGAAGTAATCCAATTATCCAGGGATAGAGGCAGACTCCATTGAGCATATGGTTACACAAAGACAGTAAAACACTTTAAAATACATAAAGTTACTTTTTATACATAACACACAGACATGTAACATATCCCCAGATAGCTGGGATCTGAACGCACAAAACTACCGAATAGCGCGCAGATCCTATTCACACAGTTCAATTGCCATGGAGCTAAAGTCTTTCCCATAGTCTTTCATTATATGAATAGGCTCCATGGCATAGCTATCTGGGGGTATCACCGCTCACACAGGGCAAGTACCGAATGGCCCCACTGTGTTTAAAGGGCCAGAATGAGTGACATGCACTCTGTTAGGGCCGAATACGTTTTTTAAAAGGGCCCAATCTCCCAGGGACCATAATCACATAGCAAGAGGCTGGCAAGCAGTCCTCTCCAGGCCCAAGTGGCGAAGGGCACTTCGTCACAACATTTATTCTGGTTTAAAGGCATATTACATACCAAGAACACTGAGCTCCTACAAAACAGGGACATAAAAAGAGACTTAAAGGACCACTATAGTGCCCGGAAAACAAACTAATTTTCCTGGCTCTATAGGGTCTTTGGGTCCCCCCCCACCCTCAGGGTCTCACTCCCGCTGGGCTGAACGGGAGGAAGGGGTTAAACGCTTACCTTTCTCCAGCGCCAGGCTCTCTCGGCGCTGGGGACTCTCCTCCCTCCCGCGTGCATTCAATCAGTCCATAGGAAAGCATTTCTCAATGCTTTCCTATAGACGTCATTGCCCTCTCATTGTGATTTTCACAGTGGGAAGCGCGGTGGCGCCTCTAGCGGCTGTCAATGAGACAGCCACTAGAGGCTGGATTAACCCTATTGTAAACATAGCAGTTTTTCTAAAACTGCTATGTTTACAGCTGCAGGGTTAACACTGAATGGACCCGGCACCCAGACCACTTCATTGAGCTGAAGTGGTCTGGGTTCCTATAGTGGTCCTTTAAGTGGATTTAATAGGAACTGTTCCTACTAAATATGGTGTAATGTGCGTAACATCACACTGAAAGGAGGGAAAGGGCTAGTGATATTTGGGAGGAATGGGCTTATTGTAATGAGAGAATAGCCTAGTGACATGGGGTATTGTGCTTGTGAAATGGGGAGTGGGAAAATGGAAAGTTAGTTACAATATTTATAGTATAATAATTTGACCATCTTCTCTGTAAAACTTGTACATTAAAGCAGCTCTGACATGACTCTACAGAATTTTTTTATGTTCCTTCTCAGCTGCTTACAGTCCCCAGATTTTTTTCCTACCTACTCAGCGCCCATTTACCTTAAATTTTTAAATCTTCACGACTCCGTATCCTCTTTTCTGGCACTGCCATATACTAGTTACTGAAATTGACATACCATCACTGTGTTCATATGCCCTGAGTGTACGATAGAATCTAATTCCCGCGCATCAACTGGATATAAAAGTGAGTAGTGTGGGAGAACTAGACTTACTTGACAAAGAAAAGGGGAGCTTGCCTTAAGCTGCATCGTTCATGAAGATTGTCAAGCATATGAAATCTACATCAGACAAAGTACTTCGTCTTGTGCTTTTGAAGAGCTATAGATGAGAAAGGAAGTAAAGAAGAACAGATTCTGGAAGGAAGGGATGAAGAAGCAATTTGAGAAAGGTAAGTTTGGCATGAATGCAGAGCCCATTCTGCGTGGTTGCAGACCGCCCAGGTACTCTGTAGATAGGCAGGGTGTGCAGTGCCATCCTCAAGTAAGTCCCACCCCCACTCATTAGGCCACACACCCTGCAATCGGCACCAGGAGGGAGAGCTGTAAGGAAAAGGTGACAAGCTGTTGAGGACTGCTTGTCAGCTTGTAACTTTTTCCTTGCAGCTCTGCCGCCTGGTACCAATCACAAGGGGGCGGACCCTAATGAGAAAGGGGGGGATCTTCCTGAAGGTAGCAGAGCCTAGCGCTGCACACTTTGCCTATCTACAGAGCACCTGGGCGGTCTGTTGAGTTGTCTTCAAACAGATTGTCACCTTTTCCTTACAGCTTTGCCGATCGTGAGAGGGTGGGACCTCATGAGAGGGCAGGGCCTGTCTGACTGGATGGAGCCCAGCACAGTACACGTCACCTATCTACAGAGCACCTGCACGGTCCACAACCACTCTGGATCGGCTCTGGGTGACAGAGCCACTTTAAGAACAATGTAATATGTACTTTTTTGTAATAATATATAGAAATGGTAAGCTATTGAAAGAATCATAATTTAGTAATTGCTCTGACACCTCATTTTGATTTCTAGAATACTGATTATACAGGCGCACCTTCAGTGAAAGTCTTGACCACTTAATGCCAAATTCAGTAGTTTGTTAATTTCCTCTTTTTTTTTTTCTTAGTTCTTATTTCAGCTACTTTAAAAAAATATCCAAAGGTCATCTGGCTGTGAAGCGAACACCGAGTCTAGGTTTATCCAAAAAAGGTTCCACTTGCTCTCAATGATCACTCAACCATATGCAATGCACATTACACAAAGCATACCAGAAACATTCCGCTAGCACATCCTCTAATTGGTTTGCAAGCTAGCTACAGACAGCGCAACCTCATGAAGGGTCAGTCATATAGCCTCAGTCATTGCTTTAATTCTGCATGAGAGCGCTTCAGCAGCATCTTGAGAATAATTATCAGACTGGGGTTTTCCCACAGCTTCAAAGCCTTTGGAATTTAAAACTAGTATTAACCTATATTTCAAAAACAATGTTCCCACCAGGACCAGATTTCTCTGTTGTTGGCAACTTGGTAAATGAACCTTCAATTCTGCTAATAGTATATCGGAGCTGAGAGGAAACACTAAACTGTGAATTTATCGAACGTAAAATTAATGATTTTTATTTGCTAAATCATGAACCCAAATTAATATGGATAACTATATTTTATTGTAATATTTGTTCTGCGTATTTGTGCATTCATTACAATTTAGTGCATTTTATGCCAACTGCATTTTTCTAGATTTTGTTCTAAGACGTTTTAGGTGAGCCTAGCTCCCTTCTCTCTATAAAAGTTAGTACAGAAAAATGCATTTGCACCACAGTTCTTAACTACCGAATGTTTTATTATTTTAATGTTTCAAAGTCCGATAGACCAGCGTTTCCCAAACCAGTCCTCAAGACCCACCAACAGTCCAGGTTTTGTTAGTATCTCCATTGGAATAAAACAGGGAAATACATAAATCCTGGACTGTTGGTGGGCCACGAGGACTGGTTTGGGAACCACTGCTATAGACTGTAAGCTAGTTTGAGCAGGGTCCTCTTCAACCTATCGTTCCTGTAAGTCTTCTTGTAATTGTCCTATTTATAGTTAAATTTCCCCTCTTATAATATTGTAAAACGCTACAGAATCTGTTGGTGCTATATAAATGGCGATGATAATAATAATAATAATAAAGATTGAAAAATTTGACAGATTGTACTTTTCTGATTTCAGGTCTGAAAAGAAATTTGAATCCAACTCAGGTATGTATTACAGAAAACCAATGATTAAAAATTATAACTATTTTTTTTCTGTCGCAAAAGCTTCAAAGTGTGTCCATCGCCAGTTTGTGGTTTTGGTTTTTCAATCTGTAGAATAGTTAGATATTTGGTTTTGAGTTTATTTTGTGTTGTAGCTAGTATTAATAAAAAACTAACAAACTATGTTACAAATAGATAACTCCTTTAACCAATGTGCGCATACAGGTATGTCCTGCAAAAATGGGTCTTGATGGTCCTTAGGACATACTAATATGTCCATCTGATGTTCATCAACAGAGGCTATCTTCTTGATGTTTAGCAGTTTGGTGTTGGAAAGGTTGAGTTTTAGGAATTGGAAGTCATCGAGTCAGAAACAGAGGGTAGGCAGTCGATGATGGATAGGAAACAGATAGAGAGAAAATCAGGTGAGAAGAGGAAGATTAATCAGTGTATCATCAGTGTACAGGCGATATTGAAAGCCATAACATGGCAGGTCAGCAAGGGAGGCAATGTAAATTGAGAAAAGATGGGGTACCAGTACAGAGCGTTGAGGAACTCCAACCAAGAGAGATACTGATGGGGAGGAGGATCCAGAGACACTGAAGAAATTGTTAGAGAGGTAAGAAGAGAAGCAGTAAAGAGGGACTTTGAGGCCAAGGTTGCGAAGAGTGAGTAGAAGAAGCAAGTGGTCAACAGTGTCAAAAGCAGCAGAAAGATCAAGAAGCATAAGTAACAAATAATAGCCTTTGAATTTGGCTGTCACCAAGTTATTAGCCACGTTGGTCAGGACAGTCTCAGTCAAATGTTGGGAGTGGAAGCCAGACTTTAGTGGATCAAGTAAGGAATTGGAGTTCAGATAGTCTGAAACACAAGTATGAACAAGTCTCTCAACGAGAGTGTAGGCAAAGGGAATTAGAGAGATAAGACAACAGCTAGGCAAAGCATCAGGGTCAAGAGATTGTAGTCAAAGATGGTAAAGTTGCAGATGAGAGAGACTGAGTAATGTGTGAGGGAATGGGATGACTGGGGCACGTGGTAAAGCAGGAAGACAGGAAAAGCTCAGAAACATCCTCTTGAGACACAGGAGGGGAAATACTAAAGAGGATGCTGTGCAATGGATCGAACAATTGAGTGGAGCAGCGAGGGGAGAAACTTCTAGCTATGCTATAGCTGAGTTGGAGAATTTATTTTTCCACATCTGTTGTCTTTGCCGCAATTTTGCAATTTGAATTTGAATTTTGTGCATTTTGAAGTTTAGTGAATACCCCAGTCTTTGTTTTTATATACATTTTTCCACGAAGGTTAAATCTATGTATATAGTCACACCCAGGATGCAAACTAGTCCTGATTCTCAGATTTCATAAAACCTTGTTCTTTGAGAATTTGGTTGTTTTGTCAGCATTATAAAACCTTGTTGCATATGTTTCTATCTGGATATTTTTCTGCATTATAAATATGTTTGCATTTTTTCTTATGAAAAGTTTTGTTGTTTATGTGTCAACAACAAAACAGTTTGTCGAAACGCTGCGTTACAACATCGAGAACTTCTTTAACCTTCTATATTTATACTAAATTCTTCTTTAGTTCTTCGCTTTTTTGGGGGAGGGGAAAGGGGGGTGTTTCAGTTGCAAATGGCTAGCAAAATGCAGCTGGTAGAAGCCACACATATAAATCATATTTTTTTGTTATTCCCCATTGTCATTTTATCACATTTGCCAAAATAAAATGTTCTGCTGCAAAAATAAATCTTTTTTTTTTTTTTTTTAAATCTGGATCTCCTGACCATCTGCAATGCACATGTGAGTGTGGGATGTATGGTTTTCATAGGTTTATGTCTTATTCTGTGCCAACTCATTGATATAAGGCCCATTTTGTTATGAGTAAGATGGCATATAATAACAGATTTAAGTAATACGTTGAGTTCCCCTTTCTTTGTCAAGGGTTGCAGTGTTTATGTTATGAAATGTATTCACATGAATATGTTTTAGTAACTAAACATTCTAGTTAAAAGACGTTTGGAAACAACAAGGATCAGAAATACTTTAATTGCCAACACTGTACATCAAACGTCTTAACACTCAAACCAGGCATTAAAGTGTTCTCCAAAGCATGATGTCAGGCAGTGTATTTTATATTGCAGCCAATAAATGTGGGTTATATGACACATCCGTATACAATACATCATTTTGATTGCAAACAGCATTGGGGGAGGCGAGTGACTTCCTTTTCCGTTCTGATAAACCACAAAAGTTATTGGTTCCTTTTATTTTATTTTATTTAACTTTTTTGGTAACAGTAAACTCAACAGATGAAATGTCTGTGGTTCTTTATGTTATACAAACATAGATGTGCTTTGATTCTTTTGTTGAATAATCAGATTTAACATCACTGTAGTAAAACATAAAATAAAGCACTAGATATTCAATAGAATACTAAGTAATATTGTGTGGTTTCTAATGTCACAAATAAAATAAGTGAAGACGGTAACGTGACATGTTCAACACCCGGAGAGCTTTAGTTCATCAGCGAGATGTGGCAGACTGGCATAGAGATTTTCAGCCTGATACTAAAATTATGACATTGTTCTCTTTATTTTGTTTGTGAAAGGGGCGCTCTAAGCACTATAGCAACTGCGACTCGTTGTGTTAATGGTTCAATCATTTTTTTGTGCATTGAGCATATATCAATACTGATTAGAGTTGTAACAACTTCCGAATAAACGTGACCATCTCACCAACTTGCCAAACCTGTTCAGATTTACTGCCCACAAATGGGATTTTCGTTAAGGTCTCAAGGTAACCTAGATCGAAGTATCATGGTGAGCTATAATGAGGTCTCAAGGTGAACTTGTTGAAATCTAAATGTGAATTAGGTTGAACTGTTAGGGTGAGCTAGGTGAAGTCCAAAATAAGAAAGGTAGAAGTCTCAATATAAGCTAAGTTGAGGTATTTTGAAGTCTTCAGATATGCTAGCTTGAGTTCCCAAAGTGAACTAGGTTGAGGACCCAAGGTGAGCTAGTTTGAATTCTTCAAAGTTTCGAAGTGAGTTAGGTTTCTCCCTGTAAACAACTTAAATACTAGAATTGCAAACATGTATGACAATTTATAACCCATGTCTTGCTTGATTAAAGAGAACAATAGGGATAAATCTCCTTTTGGAAAAATGGAGTTTGTCACAGAGTGCTTCAAAATGTGAACAAAATCCCAATAAGGTTTGCTAGTGGGAGGATTAAGCTATGGCATTAAGAGGTACTTTAAAAAGCCAGACCTTGGAAGATTTTCAAAGGACATCAGTTCATTACCTTCATTTACGTTTTTGTACAGTAGTATCTCCCTGGGTGGTCCAGGAATGCAAAGACTTTCTTAGAATGTAAAACTGAAACACCAAAATGGTGAACGGGATAAGAAATGACAAATTATTTGTGGGTTTAACATGTAAACTTAAAGATAAGTTTGAGGGAATATAGGAGTGAGGACCTGCCTGTGTTTAGGGGAGTTCCCTAACAACAGTGACATACTGGCATTGTACATTCAAGGGCCACCCAAATAATATGACTCGGGGAACAAATTTGAGAGTTTTAGCAGGAATCACAGGTCACTAAATAACTTTGTAATCGGATGTCTAAATCAGCTCTTTTTAAGTGTATTTTTGAAAATATAATGTTATTATTTCTTTTTCAGGGGATTTCTCTATGGAACATATAAAAATAATAACATTAATCAGAAAATAGTTTAGTTAAATCAGGAATATCTTTTGGTGACATGTATACTCACAATGGTCACCAGAAGGGGAAGGTAGATATTCTTGGTTGAAGTTCTCCCTCTTTAGTGCTGCCATCTTCTGGTTCAGCTCCATATTCAACTCCTGACAGAATTTATGTCGGTGTGTACATTCATACATAAGCAGGAGTACAAAACAGGGACCAGGGGAAGATTTTGAGATCCTCCATATCAGCCAATCAGCTTTTACCAAATTCCACATGCAGGTAGATGTCATAGATGCAAGTATTGCCATAATTATATATTTATTAGGAAGCAGTGTATTGCTGTATACACTAACTATGCATGAAAGAAAAAGAAAGAAACTTATTGTAAGGAATTAAGATATTATTTTAACATTGACTAATTATGTTTGATAGGAACAAATCAAATTCCGAAATCTTTACACAAATGTGTTTACTGAAATTTGCACACATATTTCCTAAGTCCTTAAAACAATATAATCATTCATTAGCTTCAGCTAACGAAGATACATCACCTTTTGTGCCCAGCACTTACTTTCTATTTTATCAAATGTTTCACATAGAGAAGAACTGTGGACAAATCTCCAGTCCAACGCATTTCATAAAAATAGGTGGTTTTATTGACATTTAGGAGTTCACATAAAAAAAAAATCATTACTTATATAACGCTTTTGTAGATATAAGTAAAATACTTTGTTCACTCCGCCAGTCACTGGATAAGACACGCAAATGTATCTGTCCTCCCCTGATTTCTATCCATTCCTCTTGGCTTTTGTCGCTGACTGCCTCTCTGCTATTTCCAACTGAATGGCTGCTCATTTCCTTAAACTTAACCTGTCCAAAACAGAACTTCTGATCTTCCCTTCCTCAAGTGTTGCTACTCCCTTGTCTGTGTCTCTCCAAGTCAGTGGCGCTACTATCCGCTCTTCCTCGCAGGCTCGCTGCCTAGGTGTTCTCTTTGACTCTAACCTCTCCTTCACCCCTCATGTCCAGTTGATCGCCAAAAGCTACCCCTTTCATCTCAAAAACATGCATCCGCCCCTATTTAACGCCTGATACGGCTACGGTGATGGTCCATGCCACTGTCCTCTCTCGCCTTGATTACTGTAATCCGCTTCTCAGTGGTTTTACGTGCTCCCAACTTGCCCCGTTACAGTCTAGAAAGAATGCGGCGGCGAGGGTCATCTTCCTGTCCGCCTGCACTTACCACACCTCCCCCTTTGTCATTCTCTACATTGGCTTCCTGTAAGATACAGGACTCAATTTAAGATCCTGATACTTGCCTATAAATCTCTACACAATGCTGCTCCGACCTACTTATCCTCACTAATACACAAATATGTCCCATCTAGGCACCTACGCTCTAATGGAGACCTACGTCTTATCTCTGTTCGTTCTCCATATCTCTGATGCTCACCTTAAAGACTTCTCTAGGGCAGCAAAATTCCCATGGAACGTGCTTCCCATCTCTGTTAGACTTTCACCCAATCTCCATTCCTTCAAAAGATCTTTGAAAACTTACTTCTTTAGAAAAGCATATCAATTAAACTATGAACAGCTTTCTCTTCCCACACCCTGATTCCTCTCCTGCAACTGTCATCAAAACAACACCTAGCCCTCCGTGAACACTATCCTAGCAACCGACTTTTCTATCCTTACCTTTTGTGTCACTTTATCCCACTCCCTTTAGCATGTAAGCTCATTGAGCAGGGCCCTTAATCCCTCTGTTCCTGTGTGTCTAACTCGTCTGGTTACAAATACGTGTCTGTTAGTCCACCTATTGTACAGCGCTGCGGAACTTGTTGGCGCTTTATAAATATTATTAATAATAAAAAATATAATAATAAAGATTATTTGAGTTATATTCTACAAAATCTGTTTAGCAAATAGTTGCCTCACTATCCTATTATAACGGATGTATATTTTAAATTGTGTGTGCGCGTTTTTTTTTCACTGATCTCTGCACCTAGCAAGAACAGCGGTCCATAACCAGAACCATTTTTTTTTTATTTATCAGGGAGTTTCAGAGTTAAAATGCCTGACAGTCATTCAACAGGAGCTTTGACACCGTGTATTTAACGCATCCAGCCATGGACAGCCTGTCCAAGGTATCTGGGGGTTGATTGACAGTTCAGAGAGGTGGGCCTACACACAGAAAAAAAAGTTAGTTAGAGTGAGCCTTTAAATGTACATCTTTATCTCCAGTCTGTGAAAATATGTAAAGAGAGAAAAATGGATATGCGCGCGCATGTTCTTAAATGACCACTAAGCACCATAAACTACTTGTACGATGGTGATTGGCTAAGAGCTCTAGATACAGGCTAGGCTATCACTGGTTGCCTTGATGGACAGAATTAACAGAATGTTAATGCAGAAGTGTAAATTTCACATTATCAAGTCAGCTGGAGAGAGGGTGGTCTATAGGAGCCAAAGAGAGACCCTGTTTTTGTCAAGCCACTAAAGTGTCCATAACCTCTTTGCACCATAACCACTATGTTGACCCGTTGTGGTTATGCTGCATAGACAGTTCCATTAATATAACCAATAAATGTGTGTACCATAGACATATACCCTGGACATATGCAAGTCCTTATTCCTGCACCATGATGCAAGTGTTACTGCAGCCAAAGTACAGGACTGTCAAATCTCTTCACTTACAAAAGTATACAATTCCCACATTCGTGTTTTAAAGGTGATGCATAGATTAGAGAACAGATTACGAAAAAGCCGATCTGAAACGTGAAGTGCGGAGTTATTTGAGGTAAAATTATACCCTGCCACTATCTTTAGCATGGTTTCATCAACAATTTACCTGCGCTTCGTTTTAAGTTTAATTTTGGAATCCACTTACATAGTAAATGTTTACACTGAAAGGACAGAAGAATGTGAGATGTATTTTAACTGTCAAGCATGTTGTGAACATTTGCAGCTGTAAGTGGAATGCATTCTGAGCTCAGCTCTTTATCCTTAGTTCTTGCCTGGGAAACCGCATTCTATTTTAACTATTGTAATTAAAGATTCCTAGGTGATGTATCTTAAAGCCCTTGCTTAAAGTAATGTCATTTGAGAGAAACCCTAAATGCACCCTAAATGAACCTTAGATATCCAGCATTTAAATCTTCAAAAAGGTCATACTTTAGCCCAGAATTATATGTTTGTGGGCCACCAAATGTATATAATATTAAAATCACATAATGTCATGCCTGGAGTTGTGGTCCATGAATTTATGGGGTCCAAACTTTGACACCCCTACTGTAGTGTCTTGGTATATGAGAATAACTCACTTTAATAAATAAATAGTTTGATGCCCAGATTTTGGAAAGTAATAAGGATAATTGTCATGCTTACGTGTTCTGCCGTTCCCTCGCACTGCTCCGACATCGATTTGGACGTCGCACATTACTCGTGCACTTCTGTTTATACTCATTCACACCTACCTCATAATGGCACACCTCAGAGCACTGATTTGAAGGGCATGTATGAAATCACAAAAGGCCTGAATTCGGCAATTCGCTGGACTAGCATCTTCTGGCACTCTGACATAAAGTCATCCTAGCAGATTAAAACTGTGGCTACTTAAACCAGCCTCTCTCATTCCAATCACCCTGTTGTGGGTGCGTTTGTAAAGTGCGTTTATAAAGTGCGTTTGTAAATTTCCTGTTACTGACCTTGGCTCGTTTACCGGTTTTTATTCTCTGTCTTCCTGATATTTGGCTTATCTAAAGTTTACTCTTTTTTCTCCTACCCTTGACCTCGGCTATCTCTCTGACTATTCATGCGTAAAGCCCGGCCATTCTGAGGACCGGTAATATGAAAACCTTTATATTCTGTTGTAGATTTGAGTATGTGTGTTTAAGTTCCATTACACAAACCATGACAATAATTCACGTTCCTCTAAAAGACCAATGGAAAGTTTTGCCTTCCTCCTTATGACCTTTAAAACTTGATGGTCTTTACATTTGAGACCATCATGTAGAACATGAGACCAAGTGTGTCCAGTTCTTCTCAGTGAGTCCTCAGTGCTCCTCTATAAAAACTATTGCATTGGACAAAGATTATTACAACTTGCGATCTTGCTGATGTCATTGGAAAAGATTGTCCAAGAACTAAACTAAAGGTAAATTTATTAGTGTTTATTTATTTATTTATTTTTTGAAACATTTTTTTCTCATTTTAAAAGGCAGGGATGTTAATAGTGGAATGGACAATCTAACATTACAAATAAATATATTTAGAGTGTTTCTTTAAGCTTTGATCTTACCAAATGTATTTAAAGCATTGCCACATAGTTTGTCCTGGAACATCATGATCTAATTAAATCCAAAGTACGGACTTGAGTCAGTGATTTCATGGTAGCGCTATGCACTTCAGTCCTGTTAATGAAGGCAACGCACCTGGTGGGTTTTACATGTCAGTTCACTCCTGTATGTTCTCATTATTTGCAAATTTATTGTACATATTTAAGAATATGCTCATTAAAAAAAGAACCTAAATATATATTCTTTCTGATCGATCTAGTTTGCCACTATATATTTCAGAGAATGTGAAATATTAATGGAAATATTAGGAATAAAAACATTCTTTTTTAAAATTATAATTTATTTATTCATAAAATATTTAACCAGGAAAGATAGATTGAGATTTCTCTCGTTTTCAAGTATGTCTAATTACATGTAAGGGGGTTTTAAGTGTTATTCAGAAGACAGATCGCAATAAAAGTATTTGTGTACAAAATTTTGACTCCTTAGCTATGGTTGCCAACAACCACAAAATAACAATATGATTTGGAAGAATATTTTGGAACAAGAATGATGTATCTGTATAAGACATGCTGGATTTAGCAAAAATACTAGCTGCAGGGTGGCAATTGTAACACCTCATAGAAAATATATCGGAATGGTGGGCTGCAAGGTATCAAGTCCTGCTATAACTCTTGATTACCTTTTGGAAGAAAACTACTTTCCAACAATTGGCCTTAGTTGGAGGGTTTAAATTGTATGATTGCGTAGGATGCAGAAAGACATTATGCATCCAGGAGAACATTATATGTATGTTTTTAGTCTAAATGCTTGTACTCAATGTTTCTGCTGTACTTTATGTTAAACATAAAAACATTTGTGTTTCCTAATTTCTCATCATGTTCTACAGCAGGGGTCAGCAACCTGCGGCAAGTGTGCCGTGCGTGGCACTCTGGGTGCATTTGTATGGCACTCAAGGCTACCAGAGCCAAACAGGCACGGCCTACCACGAGTACTTAGTGCAAACCAAGTGGTGATTGCAGATGATGAAGGCCAATCCTCAATTTACACGTTGCAGTATTTAGAGGAAATGATCTCAGATCACTATATCCCAGCACTGTTGAATGAACAACAGTTCTACAGAGTTAAATGTTACCACTTTTGCCATAATAGAACTTTTAGTTATACAGTCTACTGTTATATTCATTCTGTTACTAGCAAATTTTGTACCCTTTACATACAAAGGCCCTGATTTAATATTTTTTGATAAGCTTTTCAAATTATTTAAAATTTTACATAGTTACATAATTACACAGTAACATAGCTGAAAAGAGACTTGTGTCCATCAAGTTCAGCCTTCTTCACATATGTTTTTGCTGTTGATCCAAAAGAAGGCAAAAAAAAAAAAGGTCTAAAGTGCTTCCAATTTTGCAACAAACTAGGAAAAAATTCCTTCTTGACCCCAAATTGGCAGTCAGATACCTCCTTGGATGAAGCAGCTATTAGCCCACTAATTAGAAATTATATCCCTGTATGTTAGGTTTTTGCAAGTATTTATCATACAATTTAAACGCAATCATACAATTTAAACCCTCCAACTAAGGCCAATTGTTGGAAAGTAGTTTTCTTCCAAAAGGTAATCAAGAGTTTAAACATCTGTATGGACTCTGATAAAACCACCTCTTCAGACAGAGAGTTCCATATCCTTATTACTCTTACTGTAAAAATAACCTTTTCTTTGCCTTAGATGAAATCTCCTTTCTTCCAGCCTAAATGTGTGACCTTGTGTCCTATGTATAGCCCTGTTTATGAATAGATTTCCAGATAATGGTTTGTACTGGCCCCGAATATATTTGTATAATGTTATCATACCCCACTCGGAAAAATATTAGAATTTTGCATTATAGCATTTATAGAGTGTGAGCATACCTTTGTAAGCCTGTCTCGAACCCTAATATAGACCGATAATTGTTTGCCCACTTAGGGCGTGTATAAGCTTTTACATATTTATAAAACACTCACCTGGTCAGTTTATAGTGGTACTTTGAATTTGGTTGGTTGTTTGTGCATGTAACATGTTTCATCTTCATTAACCTGTATTTGTAATGCTTGATATTTTTTTCCTCACACCAGTGAGTTGAGAAAAAAATGAAGCATTTAAAAAAATAAGTATTTTGATATCCTTTGATATATTAATATATTGAAGAAAAAAAAAGTTTAACCAAAAAGATTATATCGAGGCAAATGTTAGCCAAATTGAATCCAACTTTAAGTAGTCATCACTAGAATCTGACAAAGAGACATTTTCATGCATATGTTGTTGTTCAGGGACATACAATAAACAAATGAATAAATCATTAAAAAGAAAATCTTTACAAGTGTTTTTGCAGATGTTTGCAGAAATATTGTAGGGGTATAAATAATGAATAATAAAACAGCAATTATCGTTTCAATCGTTCCAAAATGTGTAGAATAATGCAGCAGTATAAATATTACATACAGAATGCTCAGCATATATGATATTGTAGTGTTTTATATTTAGTGTAAACTATATAAAATGACACAAATGCTAAAGGTTTTTTTTTGTGTTTTTCTTTTTAAACGCTAGCCCATTTGGAGAGGAAGAGGCCAGATTTCATGTTGCCTTAAAGGGACTCTCCAGTGCCAGGAAAACAAACCTGTTTTCCTGGCACTGCAGAATTGTGCAGTGCCCCCCCCCTCCCCCCCCCCCCCCCATCCCATGTTGCTGAAGGGGTTAATTAAAACCTCTTCAGTGACTTACCTGAATCCAGCGCTAATGTCCCTCAGCGCTGGGTCAGGCTCCGCCCACGCTCTTCCCCCGCCGACGTCAGCCGACGTCATGCTTTACTATTGGGATTCCGGCAACTACGGAGGTTCTCATGCATAGCGTGAGGATGTCCAGCGTCGTTTAAGCAACCAAAAAGTATTTTAAGAACCCGGAAGTCCCTCTAGTGGCTGTCTGATAGATAATTACACTTGCAGGGTTAAGGATGATGGATGAGTTGGCACCCAGACCACTCCAATGGGCAGAAGTGGTCTGGGTGCCTGGAGTGTCCCTTTAACATGAATACATTGCTAAAATAAATTAACTAGTTTTTCTGCAAACATACACATCTTTGGTATTGCCCTCAAATAACAAATACATTTTAAGTTTTCATTCTAAAAAAAATAAGAAAAATGTATAGAAGCTTAGTGTCACTGTTAGCACGATACCTATTTTTATACTAATGTCGGTGTTAATGCAAGTACTAAAAGAAAGTTAAGCTGACTTTGATGACCTGTAATAACTAGATTAATTCTAAATGGAAAATATCCATATGTATTACTGCATCACTGAATAAATTCCTACATTTAACTTCAAAGCCATTAAAATGCGTAAACAGGGTTTGGAGTTCTGTAGCCTTCTGCCTTCATTGGACTGCATCTCCCATCATCCTCAGCTTGGACGAGGAAACTGGTAGTCGAAGTAATAAAAAAAAGTAATCTGGAAAACATTTTTTGTACTACACCACAGCCCACCTTCCGTTTCCTCTTTACCAGACATAGTTACCACTTTTTTCATCTGATTTAATATTTGTAAAAAAAATTTGCAGTTCTTGTAAGATGTCTTTGAAGCTGGAAGATTGGTTTACCATGAAGTAATCTCATACTTAAGGAACCATATGGGCATCATTAAAATTAATGCTCAAGGGCTTATGTGAAAATCTCTACAGTGAGTGTTAGGATCATTTCAGGGGAAGAGCTACAACTCCACATTTGTGGCACTAACAGCTTTTGGCCAATATTCGTCTCTATCTTTCAACTCCCGAGTGCCACTCAAGCTCATTGGCGTTATTTTTTTTATTTTCTATTCAGTTTTAAGTCCTGCCATTTATTTATTTCGCAAATGACTTCCTAATTCGTATTAGTCTTTGTATTTTAGGCTTATTAGGTCTGTGTCTAAAATACCTTGGAAAAGAGGTCACAAATTGACTCGTGCTCCTACAGGAAATTGATCTCCTTCATTTTATCCAAAGTAGTTTCATTCCAAAACATCCTTAAACTTTTTAACCTTTACATTTTGCAATGCTTCCTATTCTGTTGTTCGGAGCTCGTTTGCCTTTTCTTGTAAGGTTCTAATTCCGAGAATGAAACCTTACAGTTCACCATTAGTTTTTTAGGCCCCATCCCTACAGACTTTCATCATTTCTGGATGGATGTAAAGTGATATAGAATTTCACATGAACTGGACCATTTAACCATTCATAAGAAATGCCACTGGGTATCCTTTTACTACTCTGTGTTTGAAATGAGGTGAAATCCAGGTTAAAAGAGAATACCAGAAAACTCTTGTATCCTTGTTTAAAATGTCTAACCAATTGAAGGTGATGTATTTTGACATGTGAGCTACAGAAATTTCAGGACTGATTACTGTCTCACGGCAATTCCTCCCGCAATAGAATGCGTGTGTGTGTGTGCGTGTGTGTGTATGCATTTGTAGTGGAAGAATGCATTGCAGACATACATTCTTCAAGCTAAAATGTGTGCAACAAATGTATTTTGCCTATATGTCCAGTGCTTGTTTTATCATCATTTTTTCTTTGCTGTATCGTAGAATACATTTGTTTACTATGTTTTGTAAACCAGTCATACGGGATAATTCAAAGCACAAAAATCAAATAAATAGTTTCAGTTCTCTTTATTGTTAGAATCAGATTTTTATTTATAATTTGTATCGTCTATTTTCTTGCTTACTGTACACCAGTGGCCATCAGTGTCTCCTTGCTGCACCTGTTCTCTGCTGCTTGTATCTTTGACTTAGTGATTCTGTGTTTCTATAACCATTTCCTAAGGATATCTGTACAACAAGCTTTCCAGTAGACCTTCTTCTTGGCCATGATGTAGATTAGCACTAACATGACATCCTTCAGTACCTACACTAATGTACAATGTTAATTTGTATTTTTGCAATAAGAAACAAATATGGCTGAATAGTGACATCACTCCCTGTGTCCGTTCTGGGATGTTTTATTCTACAGACAGGATGCTTTACTAACTTCACTGTTTCATTTTGGACAATTCCCAACACCCAGGATATACTTGAAAATGAGAGAAATCTCCTTGTATCCGTCCTGGTAAAATAATATTTTATAATAAATCAATAAATACATTTTAAAGTCATAATGTAGGATACAGTGATGACATATACTACTTTTGTCAGTCTGGTAATGGCTAGCACCCCTATACAAGCCTAGAGCACTTAAAAATGCTCTTCCAATTTCAAACTGTTACATGAATGAGCATTTTCATATGTGCAGTTTTCCTGTTTTCTTTAAAGGGTTACTACAACGACCATGAACACATCAGCTTTTTAAAGTGGTCATGGCGGTAGGAGTCTGGATCTGCAGTGTTTCAGCTTGAAATATCCAGATATATTCTTAATTGCACCCCAATGCACATGTGACTTAGGCAGTTCCGGGATGCCTAATGTCAACTCTGTGCATAAATTATGTCAACCAACACTTCCGGTCCGAGTTCCCGCCAAACAGTGCCAGTTTCCAGCCGGAGTCCTGTCGCCAGCAGTATCCTCTGCCTCCGACCTCCGGTCCTGCCACCTGGCTTCTCCCCGGTCACGAGACCGGCACGTCCACGTAAGCATGACGTGGGAAACAGCATTCGTGCACTTCAGCGGTTCGCAGGGTATACTTACGTTCGTTAATTTCTTTTGTTTGGTCAAACAGCCGACCGCAGACACTATGTATGTATGCAGTTCTTTCATTTTGTGTAAATTTAGCCGAACGCCAGCCTGTTTCCCTGCTTATAAACCCCTTATCTTGTACTACATTGTACCTGTTATACTGTTCGTTTATACGAACGAACAAAATTATTATCATTCAATTATTTTCTGTCTGATATAAATTCATACAGGTTTGGGGTCCTTCATTTTTTATTTCACTTGTTAAAAATTGTGGTACGCAGGTTAAGCTTAATCCACTCTTCCTTCCTTTTTTTGACTGCATGATTAGCCTTTTATTAAATGTCAGTTTGACTCCTACAAGGTCATACGTTTGTCACTTCGGTACTATGCCCATGCAACAACTTTTCACGTCTATCTCCAAAATTCAACCACCACGGTTCATTTTACGTCAGGCACAGTTCTTACCAAAGGCACGATCACTCACTCACTGTTTCTTTCAGCTTTATACTCGTTAAAGTACTTAGCTCTATGTTATGATTCTAGGCTCCTCAGCTTTTTCTTCAAGTAAAACTTCAGGAAGTGTCAAGCCTCATTCAGCCTCCACGAGAAATCCCCCCCCCCCCGCCTTCCACCATTACATTCTCAAAAATAAATGATAATTAGGGGCTTGTCTCTATGTATGGACCAACGTTCAGGTCCCTCATCTTACACAGGTTCTTACATTACAATATCATTGATACACACCTCTCCATACATTTAACATTTTTAAATACATCATGTATACCAGTGGCACGATTTGGGCCCACCAGCATCTATCTTACCCCTAGGATACCTTGGCCGGACCAGCTATTCTTCCAAAACAAATTCGTATTCAAGACCTACTGTATTACGCACTTAGTGATCTACATGTGTTCGGTACACCATTTAGGAGACAAGCCCCAGCAGGTTTAGTGAACTGGCATACAGGAATAGGCGCTGGCCTTAGCTAACCTAAGTAGTTTTACTGGTCCCGCGAGGCCTACTCCCCACCTCAACACGGAGGTTCAGCCTCACGGCCAAAATCAAAGTTAGCTGCCTCGCTCGCCCTTCTTTAGAGCTACAGTTAGGGCCTCCCAAGCCATGGCCACACGTATTTGAATCTTTTATGGTCATCGAGAGGCTAACATCCCGCCACCATGTCAGTGGCCACGACTTTCCTCTGCCCGAATCATAGGTACAGCTTCTCACCACTGCTTGGCATTACCAGGGCTTCACCTGTCACTTGACTATAGTTAGGTTCTTCGCCTCGGCACTAGTCAGCAGGCCAGTTCTCCGAAGGTCTCGTTCTTCCTCCACACTTCCCTACCTAATTTAAATCACTATTCCTTTTTCAGAATGTCACAAGAATCAATTCCCATCGATGATTTACCATCGGATGAAGTACCCATCACGCCAGCCAGACCTGGGTCTCTGGAAGAATTCCTCACCCCCTCTACCCTCATGTCTCTGAGATCTTGGACTATCCCAAAAATTGCAGCTGAACTTAGACTCAGGGGTATCCCTTTTTCAGCCACTGCTAGAAAGGCAGAGCTATACAGACTGTTGACGGCTCAGGCCAGCGAACCTAGACCTGGCACTAGCTCCCAAGGGCTGTCTACCGGCACCTCCGATTCCACGCAGGAAATCCTGTCAGCTATTTTGGCCAACCTCCAAACCATGAATAGAAGACTGCTAAAAGTGGAATCTGCCATAGCCATCCCAGGTGACCTACCAGGCCCTTCAGGTCCCCCTCCCCCACCAACCACAACCACTACCCCATATGTCTTACCTGCTCACTCCGCCCCAGCATCCATTAAAAAGGATATACTGGATGGGAAGGACGTGAACCTAGTTTCCCTGCTCATAGCCTCACAAGATGTCCTTGAAAACCGAGTTTATAATTACGGGGACATCTCAGTGGTACTAAAAACTAGAGACCCACGCCTGAACAAGAAGCTATCCATTCCACAGTTTGTGATAGCTTTTGGGATTTATAGAGACATAATTTGCTCAGTATATCCTCACAGGAGGGAAGAGCTTGATCTCTACATGCATAAAGTGGTTGACTTAGGCATTAAGTACGGGGCGTCCTCCTTCTATGACTATCACAAGTATGTGTCAGCCAAGGCAGCAACTCATCTGGCCCAATTTAATATCAGAATCGACTGGTGCCAGATGGACACGTAACTATTCTGCCGACACTTTGCCAGACTGAGGCCCCTGTCCTGTGCCGCCTGTAGCTCAACATCATACTCCACTGACTTGTGCCCTTGTGAGGCAGACCCTTCCACTTCTCACTACTCCTTCACCCCACACCCTAGACAAGAAGACAGGCAGAGGGACAAGCTGGGCAGACCTATTGCGTTTCTGGGCAAGGCGTGGGTGTGCAATAACTTTAACGCTGGTGCATGCCACTTCAGCGCATGCCGGTTGTTGCACATCTGCTCCATTGCTTCAGATCGCATTCTAGGACTATGTGCCCGGCCCGACTGTCAACTAAAAAATGACTGCCCGAGGTCAACATAGATATTGTGGCTTACTACCTACGTTTCCACCCAACAAGGCATTTGGTAGATTATTTGGTGACGAGTTTCTCACAGGGTTTCACACGGGCCTCACCACCATCCCCACAGGCACGTTCGAATGCCCTAACCTGCTCTCAGCTTCTAACGACCCTCTTACGGTGGACCACCTACTGTCCAAAGAAACTAAAACAGGCTTCATGATTGGCCCTTTCACTGTATCACCTTTTTCATCCTGGCGAACCAACCCCATTGGCATAGCCGTACACATATACTCTAATAAATACAGATTAATTATCGACCTCTCTGCACCCCATTCTTCTTCCGTCCCCAGCATAAATTCTCTCATACCCGCTGAGGAGTTTTCACTACACTATGCTAAAATCGATGACGCTATGCAAGCCATTATCACAGCAGGCAGCAAAGCATTCACCCCTCAATATGGCACTTACACGGTGTTAAATGGTGGGACAAGTATTGTTTTTCTACCCGGCTTACTTTTGGGTCAAAGAGCAGCCCTAAGCTGTTTGACATTTTCCCACTGTCACTACCAGATTGCCAATAGATGGTCCTATTTTCAGACTACTTAGCGACCTAATGGACAAATCCCTGTTCGACTATCATACTAACCTGGTTATAAAGGCAGCTATCTTTATTGCTTTCTATGGCTTCCTTAGACCTAGGGAATTAACAGTCATACGCCAGGTAGATACCACATCAAGCCTTAAATGATCTCATCTATAGAAAGTCGATGACCACTATTACTACTCCAAGGGCACACACTCACCACAGCTAAATTCACATCTCATGTCAGGTTTCTACTGTCAAGGTTGGGCTACAACCCAGCTTCCTTCTCCGGTCACTCCTTTCGTATAGGCGCAGCATCTTCAGCATCAAGCTCAAACACACCAGTCCACATCATTAAGAGACTGGGCCGCTGGAAATCGTCTATTTACAATACTTGCATACCATGACCGGAGAGGGAGCTTCAGCAAGCTTTCAGAAGTCTAGCTTTGCAACTTGCAATAAAGTGTGTTTTCCTTGAATTATCCTTTTGCCCTCTTTTTATTACAGGCAGGGCCAGATTAAGAGCCCAGTGTGCCTGGTGCTGACAATTATGAGGGGCCTAAGTACAGAATCATATCGATCAAAAACACTAAAACAGTCATACCTCTCAAGCATTATGTATCTGGTGGAGATGTGCCACTGGCCGGAGGGAAACTCATAGGATGCAGCTATAAAAAAACTCAGATTCCCTTAAAATATGATAATCTCTATCTAATTCATGCTTTCATCTTTCAAGTAAATTCATACTCCTTAACAGCAGTGTACAGTGAAGCAGGAAGTCAATGGACGGTGTAAAAGGATGGGCCACTGACACGGATCATGTAACCAGAACTTCAGAAAGGGCCGAACATGCCCAACAAGGAGGCGTGTCTGCCCAAAGAATTGGAAAGCTAGCCTGGCATCAATACATGTCAGACTGCCTGCCAATCATGCATGTTGGTCAAAAGCTTGGCATAAATGCATCTAATGACGCGCTCGCTCCATGCTTTCTAAGACTGTACCCTAGCACTCACATGTCCACTTGCCTCCTTACCTTCTTACTAGCAGACATAAGCTCATGGTATACAGTCTGAGACAGAGAAAAGGTGGATGTAGTGAGTGTAGAAGAAAGGGAACATGCCACAGTGTTAGAAAGACCAAAGTCAGCATTACCTTAACTAATTTAATTTCAGCTAGTCCACACAAGTTTTGTTTCCATATATCCCTCTCAAGTTTCCATACTTAAGCAAGAGTATGTGAAGAGTAGTTAGAGTTGCCACCTTTCTTGGAAAAAAATACAGGCCTTACTAATTTGCATAACTAATTATGTATATGTGACATCACATATGTGACAGAGAAAATTCTGTGAAATCACCAAAAACGACTTAGTTTGATTCTGCTGTATAGATGGATTTCTCCCAGTGTCTCCCTGTCTCCCAGTATCCCCTATTGTCTGTGTCCCCATGTCACTAGGGGACACTGTGAGACATGGGGACACTGAGACACTTGGAGACACTCAGACTATGGATCACAGTGTCTCAGTGCCCCATGTCTCCCAGTGTCCCCATGGCTCCCGGGGACACTGAGAGACATGGGGACACTGAGAGACATGGGGACACTGGGAGACATGGGGACATGGATACTGGCAGACATGGGGACAGGGAGACACTCGGGATACTGGGAGACGAGGGACACTGAGACACTGGGAGACATGGGCACAAAGACACTAGGGACACTAGGAGACATGGGGACACTGAGACACCAGGGATGCTGGCTGGGAGGCATGGGGACACTGAGACACTTGAGGACATTGTGTCTGTGTCCCCATGTCTCCCAGTGTCCCCAAGTGTCTCAGTGTCCCCATGTGTGTCTGTTTCCCCATGTCTCCATGTCCCCTAGTGTCTCAGTGTCTCCTTTTGTGTCCCCATGTATATGTGTGTGTTCATGTCTCAGTGTCCCCATGTGTGTCTGTGTCCCTGTGTCTCCAAGTGTCTCAACGTCCCAAGAGGTCTCCATGTGTCCCCATGTCTCCCTGCAGCCTTTACCCCATCGCTCACCTCTCTGAGCTGTAGGCGGTCTCTGCAGGCTGGGAGCTGCTGTCTGTACTCTCTGTGCTGTGTAGCTGCTCCCCCAATGATCAGTGAGTAGAGTGATGCAGGTATATGCTGTAACTTCCTATCCCTGCCTCTCTCCATCCACACAGCAACCCCTACTGGACGGTAATGGTATTGCAGAGTAATCTCTATTTATACTGAGAAAAATACCGGCATTTGTATTGCCGGTATTACTGCAATATCGGCACCGGCCAGGCAACCTCAAATAAATACCGGCCAAGTGAACAGCCCTAAGAGTAGTGTGTAAAGAAAAGATTTTTTTTTAAATCAATGGGCCTATTCCATGGGCCTGGAGCTGCAGCTCTATCAGCCCCTATGTTAACCCGCCCCTGATTACAGGCCTACTCGTATGTTGGTTTCGGCACACCTCAATCATCTTTGCTTCTTCCGATACATTCCATAACCTATTAGAAATTCCGAGCACAAGTTAAAAGGCCATTAGGCCTGAATTTGTGGTAGGAGTTATGGCCCCTACTTAAACTCCTAGCCCCTACTCACCTCTGCCGCTCAAGCTGATTGACCCCACCCACCTACACCCATCTACATATTACAACTCACCTTTGTGGGCCCTCTTTTTATTGCAGGCCTACTTGGACGTTGCTTTCGGCACACCTCAACCAACTTTGCTTCTCCTAATACATTTCTCCTGATACATTTCTTATTAGAAATTCCGAGCACAAATATATATAACTATAAAATCTTCTGATCTTTTAAAGGACCACTCTAGGCACCCAGACCACTTCAGCTTAATGAAGTGGTCTGGGTGCCAGGTCCAGCTAGCTTTTACCCTTTTTTTTTATAAACATAGCAGTTTCAGAGAAACTGCTATGTTTATACTGAGGGTTAAGCCAGCCTCCAGAGCCTCTAGTGGCTGTCTCATTGACAGCCGCTAGAGGCGCTTGCGTGCTTCTCACTGTGAAAATCACAGTGAGAGCACGCAAGCGTCCATAGGAAAGCATTATGAATGCTTTCCTATGCGACCGGCTGAATGCGAGCGCGGCTCCTGCCGCGCATGCGCATTCAGCCGATGACGTCGCGAGGAAGAAGAGGAGGAGGAGGAAAGCTCCCCGCCCGGCGCTGGAGAAAGAGGTAAGTTTAACCCCTTCCTCCCCCCAGAGCCCGGCGGGAGTGGGTCCCTGAGGGTGGGGGCACCCTCAGGGCACTCTAGTGCCAGGAAAACGAGTATGTTTTCCTGGCACTAGAGTGGTCCTTTAAGTTGGGTTTTATTTGATATATATGCTGCAGTGTTGGTGCAGTGACCATAACATCACAAAGGAATATGAGAAGATGGACAAATACCAAGGGCTAAAAGAGGAGCTAGAAAGGATGTGTGAAGTGAAGGCAGTAGCAGTCTCAGTTGTGATAGGACAATTCAGGGCTGTGACATCTGAGATTGCTGTCCAGAAGAGTGATGCTCTGTGCAGAACCCTCTGACTCCTAGACCTATAGTAGAGGAGACACAAGAAAATATAAAAGTAAATATATATATACAGCGGGATCCCTGTATCCACAGGGAATATGAACCAAGCCTCACAATGGATGCCTGAAACCATGGATAGTAGTGAATACTATGTATACATGAATGCACGTTTTTAAAATTAAACTTTATCATCATGCACACTTATTGGCCGAGATCGTGAGGCGCTAACCTCACAGTCTGCAGCTCTGCGCCTGGCGGAGCTGCAGACTGAGGCGCTGGTCTCACTCTCAGGCAAACTGAATGGAGGGGCCTCGCATACATGGCAAGCCGCCAGCCCTCTCCTGATAGGGTCCTGGGCCACGGATCAGTCTGCCCTAAATCACCTAGTTAGAAAGCTGCCTCTGATGGGCAGTAAGTATACATTACTGTACATGATGATAATAAGAACTGCAATACTATAAGAGATAAGACTGCACTGTGATGAAATCTCGTACAGTCCAAGGATGGAGCTAAACTGTGGTTAAGCTAAACCATACACCATGGTAAGTGAAACAGCTGATATAGGGGAATCACTGTATGTGTATGTAATATATATAATCATAGCAATAACAGACATGTGTTGATTTCAGCACTGAATCTGTCCCTCCCATTATTGGAGTCAATGTATTTTTAACATATGCATAATGTAACATGACCCAAGATAATAACTAAGCTTAACATACAGTATATCACGCTATAATAAAATCATCTGGTACTTAGTTTTTTAACACAACTTTTTTTGTCAGAGTGAGAAAAAAAAGAAACAATTTACTTGTTGTCGGGGTGTCTATACAAGCAATTTAAATCTTTCGAATGTCCAACACATGTTATCGTTGCATAATCTATATCCATATGTTGTTTACAATAAAATGAAATGTTAGACTCCTGGGAGAGAAACCAGATACAGGCACAGTGTATTTTTTCTTCTGTTTAGGATGTGGAGTTGCATAAAAAGAGCCTAATGTCATAACAACTTTACTGTCATGTAACACTATAGCAAAATGAAAATCAGAAAGAAATGTGACATCTATGAATATGCTGTTGAGCACAATACTTTGATATTTTGAATTCTTTGTGGATTTTGCTATATGTTATAATGTCACCAGAATATAAGGAAATATTGCAGAATGTAATTAATAAAATACCTCGTGATGGTAATATCACCCTGAGCCAGTGATTATTTGCAGTTGCATCCATACGTCAGGATACCAATGATAAGTAACACATTAGCAACACATTGGTTTTAAAAATAAAATGTACAATGAGACTGAGTACAATATGTAATAAGTGGATAGTCCTTCTGAAATGATAAATTAATGAGTAAATACAATCAATGAATGTTTTTTTTTATACCAGATTCATCAAAGATTGATCAAAATTTAATAATCTGAAAAGTGGTGCGGAGTAATATAAAATGGAATGTTCGTGTTAATTCGTGTTCTGCCCATCAAATGCTTCTCACAGAGAAGATTTGAATCCAGTGCTTCTCTATGCTATGTGTGATGATGCTGAACACGAAGACCTTAGAACACCAAAGGAAATACATCTAGGGGCGTTCTGAAATGTTTTTCATTGTCTAAGTTAAGAGACAGGCCTCATGCACTACATCAAGAGATGTACTTTTGATGCTTAGTGCGTCCCTTTAATTCTAAAATATACCGATCAAGTGTAAATAGCACCCTTACTGGAAGACCTGCAGGTTACAGATGGCAGCTGAATTTGTTTTGGAAAGAATGTATAAATGTTACAAATACACATCAATAGGTCTATGTGTAATATCTTGAGTGGAGATGTTGACATCCATCAAGTAAGATAAACAGAGGAGAGGTAACACAGAGGAGAAGTGAGGAGTGGTTTCAGTGACAAATACGCAAGCAACTTGTTTTTTGTATATGACTAGTAGAAAATGACATTTCAAAATTGCTTGTATAATTTCACTTGTCCTGTAACACCATGACATTTGGAGAAACATGATGGCTCCGGCAGTCTCTCAAAGACGAACGAGGGGGAGAAGGAGTTAAAGGGACACCATTATGAAAATATTTTATTATACTATTTAAATGTAAACACAGACTCCGCTAAGATGTTTTAGATGCCCGTCTCATAACTGTAACCTTCAATGTTGTTCATATATTGATTTTGTTCAAATCTTTATCTCTTTCACACTGCTTATATACTTTAGTCAGTGACATCTCTTTACTGATACATTTATGTCTAGGAGTAATCAAAGCACCCCAACTTATTACTCTCTCTACAGAATAAAAGTTATAAAATACAAGATACAACTCAAATTTTGTGCATTATGGCTACAATATCAAGCTAAGTCATTTCCCAATAGACAGTTCTAAATATTAAATAGGCTGATGACACATTGTATCTGTACTATTTCTAGTTATTTGGAGGGGTTTGCCACACATGGTGCTGAACACTTTTTTGTGATAAAAAAAAATCCTCTTTTAGACCCACTATCTCTTTCACCATTACGGTGCTTTATGATAAATACATCTTGTATTTTATGTTGGAGCAGTTCAACTTATGTTTATTATAACTCAACTTCAATGTGTTATAAGTATCAGTGCAATGATCTGTTTTCACTAAGAGGAATTATCTCCTGTATCTGTCTAAAACAAATCCATAAACATGTTTTTTTTCATAGCTCTTTTGCTCCATCTGTTGGATTTTTTCTTGTTTTTCATGCTTGTTTTGACATTTAGTTTTGTTTTAGTACACTGCTTAAAAAAAAATAAAGGGAACACGAAAATAACACATCCTAGATCTGAATGAATTAAATATTCTTCTGAAATACTTTGTTCTTTACATAGTTGAATGTGCTGACAACAAAATCACTCAAAAAAAAAAAAAATGGAAATCAAATTTTTCAAACCATGGAGGTCTGGATTTGGAGTCACACTCAAAATTAAAGTTGAAAAACACACTACAGGCTGATCCAGCTTCGATGTAATGTCCTTAAAACAAGTCAAAATGAGGCTCAGTAGTGTGTGGCCTCCACGTGCCTGTATGACCTCCCTACAACGCCTGTGCATGCTCCTGATGGTCTTCTGAGGGATCTCCTCCCAGACCTGGACTAAAGCATCTGCCAACTCCTGGACAGTCTGTGGTGCAATGTGACGTTGGTGGATGGAGCGAGAAATGATGTCCCAGATGTGCTCAATTGGATTCAGGTCCGGGGAACTGGCTGGCCAGTCCATAGCATCAATGCCTTTGTCTAGCAGGAACTGAGGTCTAGCATTGTCTTGCATTAGGAGGAACCCAGGGCCAACCGCACCAGCATATTGTCTCACAAGGAGTCTGAGGATCTCATCTCCGTACCTAATGGCAGTCAGGCTACCTCTGGCGAGCACATGGAGGGCTGTGCGGCCCCCAAAGAAATGCCACACCACACCATTACTGACCCACTGCCAAACCGGTAATGCTGGAGGATGTTGCAGGCAGCAGAATGTTCTCCATGGCGTATCCAGATTCTGTCACGTCTGTCACATGTGCTCAGTGTGAACCTGCTTCATCTGTGAATAGCACAGGGCGCCAGTGGCGAATTTGCCAATCTTGGTGTTCTCTGGCAAATGCCAAACGTCCTGCACAGTGTTGGGCTGTAAGCACAACCCCCACCTGTGGATGTCGGGCCCTCATACCACCCTCATGGAGTCTGTTTCTGACCGTTTGAGCAGACACATGCACATTTGTGGCCTCCTGTTCCTACTTGCACAAAGGCAGAGGAACCGATCCTGCTGCTGGGTTGTTGCCCTCCTACATCCTCCTCCACGTCTCCTGATGTACTGGCCTGTCTCCTGGTAGCGCCTCCATGCTCTGGACACTACGCTGACAAACACAGCAAACCTTCTTGCCACAACTCGCCTTGATGTGCCATCCTGGATGAGCTGCACTACCTGAGCCACTTGTGTGGGTTGTAGACTCCGTCTCATGCTACCACTAGAGTGAAAGCACTCAAAAGTGACCAAAACATCAGCCAGGAAGCATAGGAACTGAGAAGTGCTCTGTGGTCACCACCTCCAGAACCACTTCTTTATTGGGGGTGTCTTGCTAATTGCCTATAATTTCCACCTGTTGTCTATCCTTTTGCACAACAGCATGTGAAATTGATTGTCACTCAGTGTTGCTTCCTAAGTGGATAGTTTGATTTCATAGAAGTGTGATTGACTTGGAGTTACATTGTGTTGTTTAAGTGTTCTTTTTTTTGAGCAGTGTATATCATTTATTTATATACTTTTTTTTATGTCTACGCTATATACGGAATCTATGGTGTGTACATACAGTAGATCATGTTAGATGTAATTGTATAAAAAGATGTCAAATAGTAAGTATTGGTTGTGACAATAGATGAGTTGTTACAGTTCTGGTTAATGACTCTAAAAATGCCAAATACAAACAACATATTATTTTCCCTGCATCACCAATTTTCTCCAGTAATAAGCTTTTTGTACTTATACCTCGCTGCCTCGGAAACTATAGAAGAACTTAAAAAAGATATATACGTGAGCCCATTAAAATGGGCAGTGTTAGAGGTTAATTTAAGTTGTTACAGGGCAAGACATTCAGGCGATGTCTTCCATGCAGGGGTTACAATGTTTTTGCAAGAGTTTAACTCCCTTGTTGGTGCACTAATGTCAGAGACACAAAACTGCCCCCTGACTTCCTTCCTCTCTGCCTCTGCAGTATATAGGCTGGGCATGTCAAGTGACGCTCTCAACTTATCACTGGCCGGCCATTGAGAGATCTACTACGTAATTGTGTCTATTATTTTGTCTTGATGTTCACCAAACCATCAAATATACTTATTATGTTTCCATTTTCCAGTCTGTAAGATTTCGTGAGTGGAGATTTTCTTTCAAATTGTTATTTAGTCAATGAATAGATATGGCCTATAGTACTATTTTATGTTTAATATTACTGCAGCAGTTATCCTCCAAGAACCAATGTGATATCTATAGACTGTAAGCTCGTTTGAGCAGGGTCCTCTTCAACCTATTGTTCCTGTAAGTTTTCTTGTAATTGTCCTTTTTATAGTTAAATACCCCTCTTGTAATATTGTAAAGTGCTACGGAATCTATTGGCGCTATATAAATGGCGATAATAATAATATGTTCCTTGTTTTCTCTTGTGCTCTTTACATCTAGGATGGCCTTCATTTTATGATGTTATCAATCCAAATTCAATAACATTTACTGACGACTTTTCATATGGAATGCATAGGGTTGAAACCGGCTGTAGTCAGGTAAGTCTGTGTCTTCAGAATCTAATGGTAGTTAGTTTATTCACTAAAGATTTAATTATGTCGAATTAAAGAATGACTTACATAATTAGGCCAAAACAGCCTAAATAAAATAACTCTGATATACCTATCCATTTATAAACTGTGAATTAGATCAGGGCTCGTCAGCCTACAGTCTGCGAGTCATATAAGGCCGGCCCCCTACAATTATCCGGCCTCTTGTCATAAGTATTTAGCCTGCCAAGATCTTAAATAAGACAATTGCCTCTTGGCAGCGTTTGTCTTATTCATTTATTTACAAATATGTGTTACTGACAATATAGTTCTAATAGCGCTATTTAGGTGGCCGGCTCCCGCATCAGAAGAGTAAAAGGCGTTTAAGCTCATCTTTTTTTCCAGCACCGTGCCGGTCTCACCATGTCTGGTTCCGCAGCACTCTACCTCCTTGGCAGAGATCATCAATCTTGATTATCTCAGCTAATCCAATTCTTTTTCATAGGAAAGTATTGGGAGGCTATTGCGCATGATCGGCAAAACGCAGCAATGTGCTAATAAGCATCTCTTGATAGAGATGCATTATATCAATGCATCTTTATGAGGAAAAGTTCGGCACCTCCATGCAGGGCATGAAGACGCTGAACGTCAGTGTTGCACACTGTGCAGCACTGACCCAGGAAGCACCTCTAGTGGCCATCTGAGTGACTGTCACTAGAGGTGTTCCTAGGCAGTATTTTCTCTGAAAATCCAGTGTTTACATTAAAAAGCCTAAACGGACAAGCTATAGACACCAGAACAACTATTTGTCCCTTTAAGAAAAGTAAATCTCACCAATGGTGGTTAGTCCATGGATCTTTGATCAAGGGATGTAAGGTGCTCAGTTTTTAGATAGTTGCATTTACTATTCCCGATCGTTCATTAGCAATTTCTTTTTCCCTTAATTAACTTATATGGAGCCAATTTATAAGTTCAAGTTGGTGGGGTGAAGTGAAAACAATGTACATAGAACGACATGGCTAAACTCTAGCCACTTCTAGTGCTATTTGTATCGGAAATTCAGTTCATTATTTGCCATACTGTCATGGTGTAGTCAGACTGTAAAGCTGAAGCCAAAGTGGACAAAGCAATTTCTCAAAACCAGAGTAAGGTTTACTGTTATTTCTTTATTAGCAAAAGTAAGAAAACGTAATAATAACACGGGCCCAAGTACAGAAAAGAAAAAAAACTGCTGGTTTGGAGGTTATCCCCTAAATTAGGTATGGCTTTTTGGTGTGAACCCCTGGAAGGAGAGTAGCCTTGTAGCAAGAGATGCAGCAGAGGGAATGCAGTATTAGATGAAGACTAATGGTTGTATACAGATTTTGAGGTTGCAGGTAAGTAATAATTATTTAGGACATATCTCCTAAATTGACCTTTATGAAAACCTCCCAGGAAGGGTGGAAGGTCACAGTGAGCAGCAAGAGGAATGAGTTAAAACTGGTTGACTGATGTGGAATAAGGAAGAGGAAAACAATGATTATGGTACTTAGTTTGATGACTGAGAGTAGTGAGAAAGTCATTTAAATTGTGCCAGTTTGTTGCCGTTAAAGGGACACTGTAGGCACTGTGTCTGCTTCATCTCATTAAACTGTTTATAGTGTTTGAAGTCTCCTGTTGCCATCATTTCATTCAACGTTAAACAGTTTTTTATATTTTTATGTATTAATACTAAACAAGAGTCCACAGCAGCCCAGCGCCTTTGCTTTGGCTATGAGGAAGTATTAGCCTGAGCAGCAATGGGCAGCAGTGATTGGCTGAGAGTGTCAGCTGACTACTTTTAGCCTATCAGAACTCCCATTGACGGTATGAATGGGTACGACTACAAGGAAGTGTGTGATTTCTGCCTTAGCCACACCTCCAGAAGGGGCCAGACTTTGGGTAGCCAGGGTCCCTTATTTAGTGTTAAACTACTCGAACATGGTTTAACTCTGAATGAAGGGACAGTGCCAGGATACTCTAGGCACTATAACCAATTCAAAGAGATGACAGAGTCCCTTTAGAATGCATAGAATCCTGATACCAGAGAATGATCTGAACGGGAGTCCATTTACCGAGCTGAGGTCTGTCTCAAGGGTTTGTCCAGAGTTGTAAGTACACAGGGAGCATGTAAACGGAGTCAAAGTCGTTGCCAGAAATCCATCTGTGAGTGCGAATCTTGCCCAGGCCAGTTTGATAATCTGTATAGGCAGTCAGAGGAAGCAGGAGTTTAAGCAGCAATATCTTAGAGGCATATCACCCAATAACTATAAAATTTCCATATACCTATATATATATATATATATATATATATATTAATTAAATGGGACAGTAAATATAACAATGAGACATTGAACTATGACACTAACATAGAGATTCTTGTAATACTTTTTTTGCAGTTGTTCGGTACACTTCCACAGCGGAACAAAATAGGGAGATTACGTCTGTATTTGTTATGTATGTTTTACACATATAAGGCACCTGCAGAGTAAGTTGTATGGCATGTTTTATAACATTGACATGTCAGAGGTTAGAGTACCTGCTGCAGCAAGAAACCTTCAAGTTTTCCATTAGGAAATCTAAAGTTTCGTGTGTGAAATATATGGAAATATTTACAGAAAGGGTTATGGTCTGTCGCAGGCTTTTGTGAATGCTAGAATTTTAGCTACCTGAACAGATCTGACATCCCTTTAGGGAGGTGAGAGACCTCTGTGTCCTCTCCAGAGGTAATTACTGACAAGCCTTCCTGTAGGAGCCAATATTATCTCAGGAACCATAAACAAAAATAAGTAGCGGGGATTCTCAAACAGTTCATCAAAATGAGCTCGGATGAGAAAACATTCTATCAGAAGTACATCTTTACCCTCTTCTTCCAAATCAAAGCTTTTTTCCAACAAGATCAACATTTTTGGATTTAAGCTGATTCTCTTCAGTAGGATTGTGATTGCCGAGTGTTTAACAAAAGGTGTTGAAGCCCATTTTCACAGATCCAATAATGATACATTGAATGTTGAAATGTATCAAGAAAGTGTGATTGTTATCATTTAGATATTGTAAATAGGTTGGTGGCAGCCATTACGTTGTCAATAAAAATCAATATCTAATTGTAATTTAAAAGCACATAAATTATCCCTGTGCTTAATTTCCTACTAGTCTTGGACAGCAGCAATGACTACAATATTTATCATCCCAAATGCATAAAAAGTACCCTGCATTGGCCTTTAAAGTGTAAATTCACCTTCCAAATTCACAGGTAAACACATCATGTCAGTCCTTCTATAAAATATATACTTGCTCCTTTTTCAGCACTTAATAGGGTTAACATGTGATGGTCAACACTAACATCACTGTGCCATACAAAAGAAAATATAAACAGAAGTAAGCCCAAACTTTGTATGATAATGTATGCAACGAAAACAGTGTAAACTGGTGCCTAGCTTGGGATCCAGATCTGTCCAACTTCGTCATCTGTGCCTTCTCAATCAGAGACCACTATCACGATTCTTGAAGATAATGTCTGGGTAGACAGACATGAACAATCCTTACATTCCATCTTTCCAGATTATTTTGGCTCAATGGCCAAACAGATGCAGCTCTCAGCACACACAAAGATGTTGTCACCATGCACCCCGAATGATAGAGACAATACTTATGTTGAGGGGGCCAAGAATACCAAAAATGATTTATTAAACACAAGGACTAACCTACAGCAGTCCAACATTCAACTTAGTGGAACCAAAACAATAGAGGCAAGTATATACAAATTCCCTAGCTTAAACATTTTCACAGCAATGACAGTAGAGATGTAGCTCAATGACTGTGACACTCTCAGAAGACCATCTCGTTACGTTGTAATTTGCCTAATTTTTTTAAAGAATTATTCAAATAGTCCATATCTTCATACCAGAGTCTGCTTGTGTAACAGTGTGTGGCAACCCTCAGTAACATTGCTTAAAACCTACCTAAAGTATCTACTGGGCACTGAGATGTTACACTATTATCTGTGAGGACCCACGGGGTCAGTCCTCTACTGATCATATAGACGGAGGGTTTTTGAGCAGTTTGGTGAGCTCGTGCAAGTTTAAGACTAGTGAATTTCGACAGTTTTGTCATTAGGAAAAATAACCAAAATGAGTGCTAGTAGCTTCCTATTGTTATGTCGGTGATAATGTTTATAACCCTCTCTGGTAATAACTGATCAAAGAAGAATAAATTATATACTACTGTTTTTAAATAATTAGTGTACAGTGTGTCCACAGGCCAAATAACTCTATATAGTAATAAAACACATATACGGTGTTATTAAAGGGAAACACGGCTGTCACGGCTTACCTGGCCCTCTACTTCCCCGCTGCTATCTCATTAAAGAGGTGGGTGTTACACTTCTGTAAAACCCACCTTTCGGTCGGCCCTTGCTCCTCTTCTGTCCTTTGCCGATTTGCCATGCTTGGGGATACCTCCTCCATGATGCTAACACGCTGGCTTGTCACTCTGTTCCTAGGGAGTGCTAGCACCAACTGCAGAGTATGCGCTATAGTTGCTATGGAGGGAGAGGAGGGGGACCTCTTACTTCTGCTGCCTCTGTCTGTCAATTCCTTAGTGTTCAGTGTCTGCCGAAGAATTGAGAGAGAGATGGGAGAAAAAAATATTTTTCAATAGGTTTCTTTCCCAATCTATACATTTGCTAGCAAAACTGCTAGCATAATGTATAGATAGAATTCTACGCTCTTTTAAAAGATCTAAAGTTGTATATTTGATGACAGTTTCCCTTTAATAACAATCTTACTCAGTATATAAATGTTGGGGTTGCAAAAGGTTTTTTTTTTGTTTTTTTTTTAATAAAGGGAAACCTTATACTTTATTATATAAATACTTAACTGATGGTTCTATATTTTGGAAGCCAAAAAGCCACCAACAGAGGCCGAGACCGAACATAGTGTTTTATGGCAAGCTTTACACCTTGTTGAGCTAGCAATATATTTTCAGTGTACCAAGGTGACAGGAAATAATATTCTCTTTGGAATTTGGAAAGTAACCTATCCTTAGTGTAATGTACTGCCCACTTGCATTCTACAACTGAAATGTTATGTTAAACAACTGAGCAATACCATGGAAAGAGAATTTGTGTTATTGTAATATACTTTTAGTTTTGTCAAGAATTTTTATTCATGTGCAAAACTTGGCAGTTAATTTGATTGCACTTACTAAATGCTGTATAGTTTTAAGATTTTTTTTTTTTTTTTATCAAGCTTACCAAAACTAAAATTTTATATTCTGAATTAGAGCACAATATAAGGAAAGTGTTTATTGCATCTTTTCCATGTGTCTCACATTTAAGTGACAATATATCCAACATACGTTTAGATTAGCCATGAATTTTGCGGATACTATGGCAACCACTCCCATTCTGTATGTGAGACAAATTATGATATATTCACAATGCAAAAAAACATGGACCCTGGACTAAGAAGCATCTCTAGTGGCCGTCTGAGTGACGGACACTAAAAGTGTTACTAGGCGGCAATGTAAACACTACCTTTTCTCTAAATAGGCAGTGTTTACTACTAAGACTGCAGGAACAGGCTATAGACACCAGAATCACTACATTAAACTGTAGTAATTGCTGGTGACTATAGTGTCCCTTTAGATCGTTCTATACGTGCACACTATTCCATGCCATTCACAGACCTGTATTGAAAAAGAGAAAATTTTAAAATAAAGTTTCAACCCTTAAAAGATTGTTATATCAATCTGGACACCTACATTGTACTTATGAAGATCTTATTATCTTACATTTTGCACTGGTGTATCACTGATGTCTGTCTATAAAGTAATCTGCTATAAAAGGTGTCTGCTTTAAAAGCAACACACCTGTATAGTTTTAAACTATTTATTTTACATTAATTGAAACCAACAATGGTCTTTCTTTTTACATTTTCTATGTAGTTATTGTACTTTACGTCATTGAAATTACAGTTTCCTCCTTGGTATGTAATGCAGTACATCTTGCAATAAAAGTAGTTTTTTTCAGTATATTTATACAATTCTAATACATTACTGCAAAATGATAGACACATAGACAGACACATAGACAGACAGAAGGCCTACAGATAAGTAACAACTATTTTTAATTCATTTGCAGTGCGGAGCCCATCTGGGTCACATTTTTGATGATGGACCTCGCCCTACCGGTAAAAGATACTGTATAAACTCTGCATCAATGAGTTTTGTACCAGAGGATCCCGAAGATGGGAAAAGCAAACCTTCACCTTCAGTTGAAAAGAATGAACTGTGAAAAGGGACACAGCTGAAGTAATGGGTTTAAAGCCAGTGTCCGTAGGGACATCCTTCTGGTCTGGACTGCCTGCTTCGTTTGCAAAAACTAAACAGCAAATCCACTAAAACCTATAGCATTTTGCCTTGCACTGTCTACGTTTGCAACCTATATACACTGACAGATATACAAATTTGTAAATTTGGTTTTCTAATGTAGCATTAGTAGATATCAAAAGCAGTGTTATTTCGGTTCAATTTATTTAAATGTATATTTAGAATGATCGAGTGCTTAAGATACGTCTACACATACGTGTAAATAAATTAAAATCTACATTTTATATATTTTTTTCTATTTTAGACAAACAACACAAACTGATTATTGAATTATTAGCATTTATACCGTGTCAACATCGTCCGCAGTGCTTTTCGGTTGATTATACAATAAAAATGTAAAACAAGTAACTGACAGACAAAAATACGTTGACAGACAAGAGGTGAAGAAGACCCTGCTCAAAAGCAGTTACAATATTGTTTTATTAATCTAGAGTATCATTTCTGTTGAAGGAATTCCAAGGAATGTACTATATATTTTTTCTTTAACGATTGCTTTGTATACATAAATACAAAATAATATAATACTCGACTCATTTGATTCTATTCATTATCAAACCTGTTTTGCTTGTCCTGGCTCACTTTATATTCTTCTCTCTTTTCTTTTAATATTCCAGAACCCTTTAAGCACCAGTGATGGTCTATATTATTTACCTAATAAAAAGCATGAAATGGGCCTAGTACGTACATTACATACACAAGATGTAAATGGTAATTTTGTATGCAAGAAAATCAGCTGCATTGCACCAGTTGTGTTACATACCCACATTTCTGTATCAAAACACTGGACCACAATAAGACAAAACTGACCAGTAATAGGGCTGCTCTTCAAATATAAATATCACATTCACTTTGCCCACTGACAAAGAAATGATTAGTCTAAAAAAATTTTTTTATTTTTTTTATTCTTTATGTTTAAAGTGCACAAATAAACAAATAGGCTTGCCACACCCCCAACAGCGGATGACAGGCAATTAGGTATACAGAGCTTTAGAGGTTTAGGCAAGAGAAAACAGGCACATTTTATAGTGTAATAACAACATTGTAATAACATCTCCATGGGCGTCCACAGGGGGGGGGCACTTGCCCCCCCCTCTCTCCCTTCTACCCCCCCCCCCTATTTTTAAGCCTTTTTTTAAGCCTTTTCTGCTATTTTTGGTGTGATTTAAAATGAACTGCAATACCGGTGGCGGCCAGTAGGTTGTGTATAGAGAGAGACAGGGATAGGAAGCTGCATCTATCCTTGCTTCTCTCTGCTGATTGAAACCGCTGGGGAGCAACAGATGCAGCCAGAGACAGCCTACAGATCAGGTAAGGTATGGGGTGGGGCGGGGGTTAAAATAGCCTACAGATTAGGAGAGTAAGGGATGGGGGGGCAGCCTATATATTAGGGGAGTATGGCATGGGGGGGCAGCCTATATATTAGGGGAGTATGGCATGGGGGGGAGCAGCAGCCTATAGATTAGGGGAGTGAGGCATGGGGGGGGCAGCAGCCTATATATTAGGGGAGTGAGGCATGGGAGGGGGCAGCAGCCTATAGATTAGGGGAGTGAGGCATGGGGGGCAGCAGCCTATAAATTAGGGGAGTAAGGCATGGGGGGCAGCCTATAGATTAGGGGAGTAAGGCATGGGGGGCAGCCTATAGATTAGGGGAGTAAGGCATGGGGGGCAGCCTATAGATTAGGGGAGTGAGGCTGAGGGGGGCAGCAGCCTATAGATTAGGGGAGTGAGGCTGAAGGGGCATCAGCCTATAGATTAGGGGAGTGAGGCATGGGGGGCAGCAGCCTATAAATTAGGGGAGTAAGGCATGGGGGGGCAGCAGTCTATAGATTAGGGGAGTAAGGCATGGGGGGCAGCCTATAGATTAGGGGAGTAAGGCATAGGGGGCTGCCTATAGATTAGGGGAGTGAGGCATGAGGGGAACCCTATAGATTAGGGGAGTGAGGCTGAGGGGGCAGCAGCCTATAGATTAGGGGAGTAAGGCTGAGGGGGGCAGCAGCCTATAGATTAGGGGAGTAAGGCTGAGGGGGTCAGCAGCCTATAGATTAGGGGAGTGAGGCGAGAGGGGGGCAGCCTATAGATTAGGGGAGTGAGGCATGGGGGGGCAGCCTATAGATTAGGGGAGTGAGGCATGGGGGAAATCCTATAGATTAGGGGAGTGAGGCATGGGGGGCAGCCTATAGATTAGGGTAGTGAGGCATGGGGGGGCAGCCTATAGATTAGGGGAGTGAGGCTGAGGGGGGCAGCAGCCTATATATTAGGGGAGTGAGGCTGAGGGGAGCAGCAGCCTATAGATTAGGGGAGTGAGGCTGAGGGGGTCAGCAGCCTATAGATTAGGGGAGTAAGGCTGAGGGGGCAGCAGCTTATAGATTAGGGGAGTAAGGCTGAGGGGGTCAGCAGCCTATAGATTAGGGGAGTGAGGCGAGGGGGCAGCCTATAGATTAGGGGAGTGAGGCGAGGGGGGCAGCCTATAGATTAGGGGAGTGAGGCGAGGGGGGCAGCCTATATATTAGGGGAGTGAGGCGAGGGGGCAGCCTATAGATTAGGGGAGTGAGGCATGGGGGGGCAGCCTATAGATTAGGGGAGTGAGGCATGGGGAAGCCAATATATTAGGGGAGTGAGGCATGGGGGGCAGCTTATAGATTAGGGGAGTGAGGCATGGGGCAGCAGCCTATAGATTAGGGGAGTGAGGCATGGGGGGGCAGCCTATAGATTAGGCCAGTGAGGCATGGGGGGCAGCCTATAGATTAGGCAAGTGAGGCATGGGGGGGGAGCCTATAGATTAGGCAAGTGAGGTGTGGGGGGGGGCTAAATGAAGAGTCAGCAAGGAGCAGGAAGGGTCTGCAACGAGCAGGGGCAACAAGGAGCAGGAAGGGTCTGCAAGGAGCAGGGGCAGCAAGGAGCAGGAAGGGTATTCAAGGAGAAGGGGCAGGAAGGGTCTGCAAGAAGTAGAAAGGGACAGAAGGAGCACAAAGGTAAAGGAGCAGAAAGAATCAGAAGGAGCACAACGTTAAAGTTGAAGAAGGAGCAGAAAGGGACAGCAAGAAGCACAAAGCTAAAGTAGGAGAAGGGGCAGAAAGGGACAGCAAGAAGCACAAAGCTAAAGTAGGAGAATGAGCAGAAAGGGTCTGCAAGGAGCAGAAAGGAATCAGAATGAGAAAGGAGCAGAAGGGCGCAAAATAAGCAGAAAGGAGCAGAAAGGTAAAGGAGCAGAAGGAGCCAAATATAGAAGACAGTGTCAGAAGAAAAAGAAGACTGTCAAATGAAGGAGAAGAAAAGGAGATTGGAGCAGGAAGGACAAATGAAGTGAACCCTCCACTTTATTATGACCACCACATCATAAGGCTTTGGTACCTGGGCCTGGCAGGGAAACTCTGGACCTTCTCATCTCCCCAGGTAAAAAAAAAAATCAGTGTTAATGTGTTCACTTTTATTTACTCGGCATCTGGAACGGAGTGTCAGGAAGCACAGAATGCCGCTGGGTAGGGGTGTTGCTGATTGGCTAGAGCGGTCAGCTGGCACTCTAAGCCAATTAGTAGCTCCCCATTCATAAAAAAGTAAAATAAATTTATGAACCGGGAACTAGCGATTGACTTAGAGCGTCAACTGTCAACTCTAGCCAATCAGCGGCACCCATGCCTAACGTCAATCTGCACTTCCTGACACTCCGTTTCAGATGCCGAATACCACTGAGGGACATGGTGCTGGAGGAAGCCTTTGGGGTTAAACCATTTGAGAGCGGTTTAACCCCTTAAAGGAAAGAGCACCCAGGGGCTTCCTGGCATCATAGCATTTTCATTTAGATGAAGTTGTTATGGTGACCAGAATGTTCCTTTAATTTGCTTAAAGGAACACTATAGTGTCAGGAATACAAACATGTATTCCTGACACCATAGTTGTGAAAACGCTATTCACCCTGGCTTTATGTGATAATGACACTGTCAAAAAGGGGCCAAGCATAGATGTCATTACAATTATGCCCCCCCTGGAAAAATTCCTGCGGACGCCCATGAACATCTCGTGAAGTTGACATATCTAGAAGGGTGTTCCTCACTGTGCTTATTATTCAAGGAGTATTGCCTATGCGTGACGAGTAAACCTCTTGGAGTGTGCTAGATTCATTTGTCACAATTAAGAGCATGAATTAAGATAATTAAGTAAGATCATTAACAGAGAGAGTCCTCCAGATATGTGTGATAAACTAAACTAAAAACTAGAGAGACAAGACATGCTGAGGATTAGTAATTCCTCTGGGACTATACATATTATACATGCTATGACACTATACCGCATCTAATATATGTGATAACAAGAAATATAGACTGCAACAAATTGCTGGGCTTTGAGATGAAATAGTGTTATCAGATATGAACTCAAACGATAGATCGAAAATGGCAGTTCATCTGATTCCTAGGGTCGGCAGAGCTACTCCTCCTCCAGGGAAGACATTGCACCGAAACAAGGTGTCTCTCCCGCCCCAGACTTGTGTGTGAGCCAGCAGCAGTGTACCACAGACCTGGGTACTCTTGGTGTCCAAGTCTATCCTTTTCTGAGGGAGGTCGGAAGGTTTAGATGATTTTCACTGCTGTCTGCAATTAATTTTCCACCTACGTGGGCGATGCAGTGAAGTCAGGCCTCACCTGGCTCTCAGCACAGGTAGGTGAGTATGAGGTGGTTCCAGCTGCTTGATATATTTCCCCCTAGGAGGCCTTCCAGTCATCCGGTACATGCTTCTCTGGTCTCCCTGCAGCTGCTGAAGCCTGTGACCACAGTTGCGTGCTTGTATTGTCTGACAGAATCTTTGCAAGATCTCATCAAGCCGCAGTAAATAGGGTGGTGTAGGATCTTGGCAGGCCTTTTGTGATAAACTCATGCCATGTGAGTCAGATAGAAAGCCAGTCACCATCTTGAAAAGTCAGAGAGCGGTTAAGCGTTCAACGCAGTAAGTATAGGTGTAACAGCTTGCTAAAGTCCAGAGAGGACCAGGATATCCACCGCCGGTCCAAAGGGGGGGGGGGGGAGTAGGAGGATTGTGGATCTGAGCCAGGAGCAATAGAGCAAGAAGGTCAGCCGCCTCTCCCCAGCTCTACTCCAAGCAGGCCTCAGCAAGCTTATTCGGGCACCCAGTACGGTAAGGTCTGAAGAGAGATATCAATCTGTGCACCTGGGAGCACCTGACTCAATAAATGCACGATGATCCACCAAAGAGCGTGGTATTAGGGATCAGTACCCCAAATTCTGGTTCACGTCTGCCTTGTTTGAGGATCAGGCTCTGCCCCCCTCAGTCTATAATTTTAATGGTAGGTGTATTTTAACAGTGAGAGACAGAATAACGAAAAAAAAAATCCAGAAAAACGCATGTCAAAAAAGTTATAAATCCAACACGTTTCGTCTCAATAGACTTCCTCAGGGATATAAGTTTCTTTGTACTTGTCCCCATTTAAATAGCAGTGCGCTGTAGATTTGAAGGTGTTCTCAATCCGTTGTGTGCATTCCACTGTGGACCGCAATGTCGGAATCCGGCATTAATATGGCCATATGCGTTCCATTCGTGGAACGCCAACCAGAACTTCCTGTTTCGGCCTGTGGATGGATATATGATGGCTTCCAGTATAACAGTCCATACACACAAAGCAAGTGTAGCACTGAATATAGCAAGTCCATAGCAAACAAAATATATACAAACAAAGTTTCTATATACAAAGAGGAACATATACATACATATATAGAATGATGAGATGTCTATAATTACAGAAACAAAAGAATATAATAGCATGGTAAATTGAAATGTAATAGGGGAGGAAATTTATTGGTGTAAGAATAGATGTAATAAATAGAAAACTGAATAAAAATAAACATAAATATAAATATAAAGATAACAATAAAAATGAAAATGACAATAAAATAAAAAATAAAGCTGAAAATAAAAATAAATAAAAAGAATAGTAAATAATATCATAGAATCTACGCTAGAAATTAATGGTAGGAATTCATGTCTGTATTTACCGACATCCCATCCGCAAAATACAGCATCAAAAATTCAATATAAAACCATAATCCGGTATTTTCCTAATGATCTAAGTCCAAAAAACAAACAGTAATGAGAAACAGGATATAATGAAAAATAATCAATGTATAATTATCGACTAAATTAAACAAGAGCAAAAGGAAGGAACAAATAACAAAAGGAACACCCTAAGACAGTGCTCCCCAACCTTTTTATCGCCGCGGACCGGTAAACGTTTGATAATTTTTGCGTGGCCCGCTTGTTTTGATTTAATAAGACAAAAAAAAACCAAACAGTCAAATATATTAAAAAAAACACGCAGACACATACATAGTCAGAAAATCACAAACACAGTCACATAAAGACATAGACTCAAAATTGTGTGTATGTGTGTGTGAGCGGTGCAGTGTGTATGTGAGGGTGGCAGTGTGTGTGAGAGTTGCAGTGTGTGTGTGGGGGGCAGTGTTTGTGGGGCAGTGTGTGTAGTGTGTGTATGGGGGAAATGTTTGTGGGGCAGTGTGTGCAGTGTGTGTATGGGGGCAATGTTTGTGGGGCAGTGTGTGTATGGGGGCAGTGTTTGTGGGGCAGTGTTTGTGGGGCAGTGTGTGTAGTGTGTGTATGGGGTAGTGTGTGTATGGGGTAGTGTGTGTATGGGGCAGTGTGTGTATGGGGCAGTGTGTGTATGGGGCAGTGTGTGTATGGGGCAGTGTGTGTATGGGGCAATGTGTGTAGTGTGTTTATGGGGCAGTGTTTGTGGGGCAGTGTGTGCAGTCTGTGTATGGGGCAGTGTTTGTGGGGCAGTGTGTGTATGGGGGCAGTGTTTGTGGGGCAGTGTGTGTAGTGTGTGTATGGGGCAATGTGTGTAGTGTGTATGGGGCAGTGTTTGTGGGGCAATGTGTGTAGTGTGTGTATGGGGCAGTGTGTGTAGGGCAGTGTGTGTAGTGTGTGCATGGGGGCAGTGTTTGTGGGGCAGTGTGTGTAGTGTGTGCATGGGGGCAGTGTTTGTGGGGCAGTGTGTGTAGTGTGTGCATGGGGGCAGTGTTTGTGGGGCAGTGTGTGCATGGGGGCAGTGTTTGTGGGGCAGTGTGTGCATGGGGGCAGTGTTTGTGGGGCAATGTGTGTAGTGTGTGTATGGGGCAGTGTGTAGTGTGTGCATGGGGCAGTGTTTGTAGTGTGTATGGGGCAGTGTTTGTGGGGCAGTGTGTGTAGTGTGTTTATGGGGCAATGTGTGTAGTGTGTGTGTGGGGGCAGTGTGTGTAGTGTGTTTATGGGGCAGTGTGCGTATGGGGGGTAAGGAGGCTTTTTTAAAATTTATTTAATTAAAATTAAGATATTCATGTCCCCCCTCCCTTCTTACCTTTACTGGGAGGAGGGGGGACATTTCTTAGTCCCTGGTGGTCCGGTGGGGATTCCCTGGTGGTCCGGTGGTGGTGAGGTGAACTCTAGCCCAGTTACAGGGCTAGAGTTCACTCTCGCGAGATTTGGAGCGTTGCCGTGGTTACCGCGGCAACGCTCCAAATCTCGCGAGAGGAGGACCCGGAGGAGCTGCAGGTAAGAGCTCCCGGGTCCTCTCTCACTCCCTCCCCTGCCGGCTGCCAGCACAGTGCCTGCAGACCGGGGAGGGAGATCTCTGATCTCCCCTCCGGTCCGCAGGCACATTGCAGGGCTGGCACTTGGGCAATGCCAGCCCTGCATTAGCCGGCAGGCTCGCACACCCCACACCCCTGGGCGGCCCGGTACCGTTTGATCCACGGACCGGTACCGGTCCGCGGCCCGGGGGTTGGGGAACACTGCCCTAAGACACCTACGTGGAAATAATGGTGCAATACACTAATTTAGATAAGACCGACTAAATCAATGTTTTGATTTAAACCAGTTTTTAAAGTTCTTAAATTGTTTATCCATTGGGTTTCTTTTTTTCGATAATTCTTTCATTTTATTATCTCCTCTTCAGTGGGTGTCTACTTTATCAATACCTATGGCGAGGAAGGTGGACCGACTGAAATCTGTACAAGTACTGCAGTGTCTGGAAACACTGTGATCTGACTTTTTGTTTTTTATATTATTGACGTACTGGGCCCCACATCCACATTGAAGTAAATAAATAACATATGTAGATGAACAGTGAAGACATGTTTTAATTTGATATTGCTCATTAATATATGTACCTATAAAACGTGGTCTTTTTCTCCTGATGTGTACATGTCGAACATGTTCCACATATATGGAATCCAGGTGACTGTGCGTTTTTTATAAAATGTTCCTTCTTTTTATTATTATTAGGTAGAAGGCTTGGGGCAAGTTTACTTTTTAAATTATCCGCTTTTCTGTATATAACCATAGGTTTTTCTGGGACAATTTTTCCCAGAATATCATCTTTTTTTTAGAATGGGCCAATGTTTTTTTTTTTTTTTTTAATTCTTTCAATCCTCTTAGCATGTATATTGTATTTTGTTCTAAAAGCAAAATCAAAATAGTTTTTCTTCTTGGAGGTCTTTTTAGGGTTATCTATCAAATATTCAGACCGGTCCCTGAGAGTGTGTGTCTGTCAGTGAATGAGTATGTCTGTTAGTGAATGGGTATGTCTGTCAATGTGTGTCTGTCTGTCTGTCTGTCAGTGAATGTGTGTGTCTGACACTGAGTGTGTGTGTGTGTGTGTGTGTCTGACACTGAGTGTATATATGTCTGTCAGTGAGTGTGTATGTGTGTTTGTCAGTGAGTGTGTATGTGTGTTTGTCAGTGTGTATCTGTCTGTTACTATATGTGTGTCTCAGTGTGCGTGTGTCTGACACTGAGTGAGTGTGTGTCTGTCAGTGAGTGTGTATACATTTATGTCAGTGTGTGTGTCTGTCAGTGAGTTTGCATGTGTGTCTTGTCAGTGATTGGGTATGCATGTCTGTCAGCGAATGTGTGTCTGTCGGTGTGTATGTGTGTCTGTCAGTGTGTATGTGTGTCTGTCGGTGAATGTGTGTGTCTGTCAGTGAATGTGAGTGTGTGTGTAACTGTGAGTGAGTGTAACTGTGAATGAGTGAGTGTGTTTGTATGTGAATGTGTATGTTTCAGTGAAAGTGTGTGTTGGTTAAACAGTGTGTGTGACAATTACTGTGTATCTGTCAGTGAGTCAGTGCATTCATCAGTGAGGGCGTGTGTCTGTCAGGAAGAAAACTTTGGAGAGGGGGGAGGGTGGTGCAAGTATTAGTCATGCCTAGGGCAGCCCTAACCAGAATACACCACTGACTTCAACCCAATCAAGCACCTCTGGAGAGACCTGAAAATGGTTGCCCACCTACAGTCCCCACCCAATCTGAGAGAACTTGAGTGGATCTGCAGAGATAAATGGCAGAAAATAAACACATCAAAGTGTGCAAAGCTTGTCACATTATATCCCAAGAACCTTGAGGCTGTAATCACTGTCAAAGGTGATTCAACTATGTGCTGAGTAAAGGATCTGAATACTTATGCCAATGTGATATTTCAGTGGTTTTCTTTTTCCTTATATATTTACATTGGTGTCAAAAATCTGGTTTCTTCTTTGTCAATACGGGGGATTCAGTTTAAAGGGATGTATGAAGAATAGAATTTAAAGAATTATAGGATAATGCTACACAGTGTATTTACTATGGAATGCATATACTTGTTTGGAAAAAATTTAAGCCACAATGAGAACCAATCAGAACACAGGTAAGCCTATTTGAGGCTTGAGCCACAATGAGCCACAATGAGAACCAATCAGAACACAGGTAAGCCTATTTGAGGCTTGCTTTGGCCCCTATTCTTTACCCTATGGTTTCTGTATAGATGCTCACTTTATGCTCCTAGTGATTTCTGGTATCCTGACCCAACTTCGTATTGACCTAGTAATTTCTGGTATCCTGACCCGGCTTCGTATTGTCCTTGTGATTTCTGGTATCCTGACCAGGTTTCGTATTGACCTAGTAATTTCTGGTATCCTGACCCAGCTTCGTATTGTCCTTGTGATTGCTGGTATCCTGACCTGGTTTCAAATTGACCTTGTGATTTGTGGTATCCTGACCTGGCTTTGTACTTGACTTTGTGATTTTTTTGGTATCCTGACCTGGCTTTGTATTGACCTAGTAATTTCTGGTATCCTGACCTGGCTTCATATTCACCTTGTGATTTCTGGTATCCTGACCTGGCTTCGTATTGACCTAGTAATTTCTGGTATCCTGACCTGGCTTCATATTCACATTGTGATTTCTGGTATCCTGACCTGGCTTTGTATTGACCTAGTAATTTCTGGTATCCTGACCCGGCTTCGTATTGACCTTGTGATTTCTGGTATCCTGACCTGGCTTTGTATTGACCTCATGATTTCTGGTATCCTGACCTGGCTTCGTATTGACCTTGTGATTACTGGTATCCTGACCTGGCTTCATATTCACCTTGTGATTTCTGGTATCCTGACCTGGCTTCGTATTGACCTAGTAATGTCTGGTATCCTGACCTGGCTTCGTATTGACCTTGTGATTTGTGGTATCCTGACCCGGCTTTGTCTTGACTTTGTGACTTTTTTGATATCCTCACCCGGTTTTGTCTTGACTCTGAGTATTTCTGTATTCCTGACCTTGGCTTACCTTGACTTTGTTTCTTGATGTAGTAATATGTTAAGTCTGTCCACTCTAAGGCTTAGTAATATGTCTTTCAGATCCACCTTTTGTGGGTTTCCACTTTCCTGCGTGTTGAGGTATGACTCCTGTGACATTTATGGACTGGAGATACAGGGTGAACATCTGTCATTGTCGACCTGGTTCCAAAGGATCAGTACAGCCCCTCTGCCACCAATTAACGGTCCCTCTAAACTGGCAATTGTAGGATCAGCTTAGTTATTTCCCTTTTGTTTACACCACGTGGCTCGCATATCATGCGGTCACGTGTCTCATGTTCACTCGCTGACAACCAATTCACCCAACCCCTTCATCGCATTCGCTAGCCATGATTACGTGATCACGATCTCCACATCCATGGGCACCATGGAAAGTGTAGCTTTTTAACGAATGTTAATTTATTTAGCTTTAAACACTGTCTTTTCAAGGTATATCATTACATGTACAGAACACATCTGTATATTTTGATAGAGTATATCATTATATGTATAGAATATAATTCTTTTCTTTTTTATAATTCACGTGACCTAAATATTTTAATGTTTGATGATGTATTTAAAAATTTTGTTTAAAAACCTAAGACATATAAACAAAAAGTGATAATGCTTGACACGAATCACTGCCGCTGATTGCTACCTGTTTATTTACCTATTTCCGTTTTTGGGCTTTAAAGGTCTATGAACAAAGTCTGCTAACCCTTATAGAAAACTCAAAGACAGTTGATTTCATCAATTATAATGTTCAATTTATAAATTTAACAAGGGAAAAATAAAATGTTTTTATTGTTTTGCCAAACAATTTACCTTAATATTCTCCACCATTCCCGTATTGCCTAGACGCACCTTTGGAAATTGCCTGTAGACTGTAAGCTCTAATGACTATCATCTATGTCTGATATGCAAGAATGACCACAATTAACAGGGGAAATGTTTCCAAAACCTGAGAAAAATATTGCTAACGAGTTCTAGTTTAGTTTGCTCAGCAGCATGTGTGGTTGGGCTAGTTAATGTCCATTGTGTAGACAAAGACACCTATCACAGAGAATGTGGGTGAGGGATTATTTGTGTAATAAATATATATCTGGTAACACCTAATTCTATACTATTAAGAAAGAGAAATTCCAGAAAGTTTGGGGTATTGTTTTTCTCATTTTTCTATAATTTTCTCTCAGGCGTTTCTTCTGTCAACCAAAATATCAATTGTTTCTTTTGTAATTGGAGAAAATAGACACTACTTTTATTTATTGTCTGAATAATTTAACAAATTGATCGCAGTCAAAAGTAACACAACATTTACTTTTCTTCTTACTAATTACAGCAACATATGGTACAAAATCCACTTGGATTGAGATAGTTTAGACGTTGTGGTGTGTGTAAAATGTTATTATTAGGGAATAATTGGAATAATAATATTGTATAACAATGGAATATAAAAGGTACTCTTGGGGGAAAATAGTTCAAATTGTAAAATTCAAACTGTTTGTGTTCTAGCGCAAAATCCAGGACGTTTCTATGCAAACAAATTTGATCCGTGCCTTTATACAAACAATGGTTCTGCAATAATCAGATTACTTTTCTACCTGTTTCATTTTATTTTGTTATATTTTCAGTTTTATTCACTGAAGTGTAATTTTTTTTATTTTTTTTAGGCCAAAATATATTTTCAGTTTAACTTTTTGGAATAAAAAAATAAATTCTCTCTTTATTCACTTTGAGTTCCCAAATAAACACCAGCTAAGTGAATAACTCTGTTAAAGGAACACTATAGTCACCTAAATTACTTTAGCTAAATAAAGCAGTTTTAGTGTATAGATCATTCCCCTGCAATTTCACTGCTCAGTTCACTGTCATTTAGGAGTTAAATCACTTTGTTTCTGTTTATGCAGCCCTAGCCACACCTCCCCTGGCTATGAATGACAGAGCCTGCATGAAAAAACAAAACTGGTTTCACTTTCAAACAGATGTAATTTACCTTAAATAATTGTATCTCAATCTCTAAATTGAACTTTATTCACATACAGGAGGCTCTTGCAGGGTCTAGCAAGCTATTAACATAGCAGGGGATAAGAAAATCTTAATTAAACAGAACTTGCAATAAAATAGGGCTCTCTTTACAGGAAGTGTTTATGGAAGGCTGTGCAAGTCACATGCAGGGAGGTGTGACTAGGGTTCATAAACAAAGGGATTTAACTCCTAAATGGCAGAGGATTGAGCAGTGAGGCTGCAGGGGCATGTTCTATACACCAAAACTGCTTCATTAAGCTAAAGTTGTTCAGGTGACTATAATGTCCCGTTAAACACTTGTTTTTTCACTGCAGCAAATAGCTTTATTCTTTTTCTAAGGCACTGCCATTTTGTAGATATTTTTTCCTCACTAAATGACCCTCTGTTAACTTGATGATATGAAATGAATGAGACAGATTCTTACCTGGGCAGATGAGTTTCATCGTGTGGCTGTTATAAACCGTTTTCTATACAACGCTAGGTAAAACAGCTACAGGGTTTTTAATCCTTCTTAATACACATTTGAAACATCTGGTGAAAAAAAAATGTTGGTGATATGTTTTATATAGGAAAAACCAGATGTATTCCCATTAAGTATAAATTCAATTAGAATATACTACTTGTTCAGCACTTGAGTCATAAATGTTTTGTTTTATTCCCCTTTAAAACTCGCCCATATGTGTAATAGTTGTCCCATTTAAAGACTATGGGGACATTGTCAAAAACATTGTAAAATTTCTGCTCCTGTGCCTGAACATTAAGCATTAAAGGAACATTTCAGGCACAAAGAGGGAAATTGATAAATGTGTTGCGAAGACAAAAATAGGGCAAAACTTTTAAACAATGAACAATTACCATAGAAACTAATGGAATGTCTGCAATAATTCCAATGGTTTCCACGGTGATTGCTCCATATTTAGCCCTTTATATAACTTTTCGAACTCTACCTCTGTATTTACTAACACACAAAGTGCTAAAAATCCTGACACACTTTGCCATGTTTGTTATTAACATTATTATTTTGTAAATTAATAAATAGGTAAAGGAAGAAATAACAATATGCTTACCTTGTTAAATTTTCCTTTTTTTTCAGAGAAGGAACAGTGGGTATAGTTTTGTACGCATACTCATTTAAGTAAGTGGAAGTCCCTATGGATGTACTACCTATATTCAGCAACGTTCAAAATATTCCCCCTCATCTTGGTGTGACTACGCATGTTCAAATGATAAATCCCTCATCATATTAATGCCACTTTACTATCACACCCTTAATTATTACCCATAATCCAAAATGGCCACCTTTCTGTCAGCTCTGAGTATCTTCCACTCTTCATCTCTTTCACTTCTTTTCTCTACCCCTCCTCTTCCCCTCCTTCTTCTACCCCCTTCCCTTCTCATTTTCCCAACTAAAAGACCTCAAGAATAACACTGCCACTCTCCTTTTCTCACTCCATGTCCAGCTATTATGATATTGGCTAATTAGAGCAATAGTAACATCACTGCCTTAGAACTTGGAAACCCAACTTCAAATTTTCGCCAGACTACCACACCAATAATACAGTAAGTGTCTTTGGGCAAGACGCCTAACAATATATATCTATCTACCTCAAATCCTCATTGATTATAAGCTTGTTTGACCAGGATCATCTTTACTGTGAGGTTAAGGGATATCATATACACTCCCTGTTTCTACCATTTGAGAAGATGGATCCGTTGTATGTTGTTCTTGAGAATTTTTTAGGCAGCAGCAAATTGTCGTGGCATGAAGATGTATACAGGTCTATCGGGTTTACATTTTTACACATTCCCTTTTCTGTCCCTGATGTAAAAGAAAAAAAAAATTAACAGAATGAAACAGTTGCCCCACAATATGCTTTCTTGATCTACTTTATAATTTATTTATTTTTAATAAAAATAAATTTTTGTTGCTGATAAACACATTTAAATGTTATCAACACAATGTGCGTAGAACGAAGAAAAACTTGTAGGTGACAGGAAAATGAATTCCTGGAACCAAAACACCAGTTAGACACTCCAGGGGTGTCTCAGGGCTTAACCCTATGTTGCAAATTCAAATATACAAAGCACACTTAGTCCACACAATATGGGTAATGCAAAGTTTGAAATAAAGTGAGTATCCTATAGAGTGTAATATATGTTTAATATGTATATAAAGGTAAGATATACATCAGGATAGCCATTCAGGGTACAAAATATACTGGTAAAAATACTTACCACTATATCTCGGCTTTAGTTCTTTAATGTGGACTCCGCAGACACACCTGCTGATTCCATTTCAGCTGTGGACCCTAATTCCTACTGAATGGCTAAATAAGCCCTGAGACTATATGGCATCTGGTTTACTTACTATCACACATCTTGACTTTGTTGCAATAAATTATTATAGCCTATAGGAGTGAAAAACATTTAGTGGTACAAACAAATCGAAAAACTGTTCTAGACAATAAGATGGGCTGCTTTTGCGATATGTATAGAACACAGTTTGCTTCTTTGGGATAACAAAGATAAAAATGCGGTCAGCTATAACAAATATTGACCTAAAACCATTTGACAATTCTGGGAAAACTACTAAAAACTACTAAAATCTAGATTTCAATAAACATAAATACATTCACGTTAGAAAAGGGAGAATGATTATAAGGATACAGACTTAATAAAAGTCTGTATAACAAGGACAAGCACAACAAAACTCAGACAGAAAGCTATTAAGAGCCAGTATTTTTTTACAAGAGATCAGAACGTAAACTTGTCAGGACAGGTCCACCTTAACATAACATTTTCTAAGGCAGTAAATACATCATTTATCATGCTGTTAGAGTAATACTCATTTGTTACCTGTCACTCTAGCGTCACCAATCTCAGAGAATCCGTGCGTGTTACACTGTCCCACCCTGTCATATGCGATTTGCCCTACTTGGGTACACTTCCCAACAAGACCAATCCTTTGTATTGACACTGACATCCTGGCTTGATTGCTAGCACAATGGTATCAGAGTATGCTGCACCCTACCTGCAAATGTGATTACTAAATCCTTGCTAGGGGATTCTCTGTAATCTAGAGCAGGAGACCCACAGGTAGATGGGTTCTCCTGCTCTCACTTAGATCTACATGCTTCTAGCATAGAGAGACCTGCGCTGAGGATTAGTTAATAGACAAGTGAGGAGCCAGATTCTTGCTGGCATTACTGCTAGGACACAATTTAATGGCCTTTAATATTAGCCTTATATGTTGGTACCATGACAGCCACACTGTAAAACATGGGGGGAAATCTATCAATGTGTCACTGACACTTTTCTTTTTAATTTCTCTAAAATATGGCGCAATATTTTAATCTGTTGCTTTTTTACACACTAACCTTATTTTTTTTATTTTTTTGTTCAATGTTTATAATTATGGAAACAAAAAATTAGGTAGAAATATGTGACTATTTGGCAGGATTATTCACTACACACTGGATTTTGTCTTGGTGGAAAAATTCCTGTGAAAATAATCGAATTCTGACCGCAATGGCAAATCTCTAAAGTCAAATGTGGTCGGAATTTGGTTGGACCGAGCAAATCTGTAGTGATCGTCCAGATTAAAATCACATCCAAATCCTATAGAAAGTATAGGATTCAGAAGATTTACAAAGCACAAGCACAGGTTTTAAATAGAATTTGGGTCTGAATGCATCTGGTAGGATGCACATCTGCAAATTACCATTCACTTACTATCATGATCATTACTGGGCACACTATGTCAGCTATTGCAAAGTGTGGGAAAATAGCTCTCGTTTTGCAATATGAGTAAGGTTTTTTTTTTAATGACTAAATCTGGTACATTGTTGAATTCCATGAATTATGTCCAGATTTTGCAGTCTGAATTTCCCATATGCAGAAGGACAGTTTTGCCCTATTCGGTACGGGGTGAATAATCCTGTTAATGTTAATTTTTATTCCAAGAGTGATGAGAAAAATAAAAAGAGTCATTAAGAAAAAAAGCGAGCAAGAGTCTTCTGCTGGTCCAGAAGCTTTTTATATCTTGGAAATTAATTGATTAAAAGTAGACCAGCCCGGTACACTTATCATAGCTGCTACCCAGGGCTGGGGCGTCCATAAGGTGGCACAAGCGGCCGCCTTAGGACGCACCGGCCTGGGGAGGGCGCTAGGATGGAGTAACTGGCTGGAGGTGGGTGCACAGCGCTCCCTCTTGCCAGGCACTCTGTGTAGTGTGGCCGAGCGGAGCAGCGCGCACTGCGGTACAGGATTTTCTGATTCCTGTACCCGGCCAGACTGAAAGAAAGTGCTCACCGAGAGAGCACTTCCTGTCCTGTAGCGCGGTGCGCACTGCTCCGCTCAGCAAGGTAGGAGACACACTGGGGACAAAGGGGGGAGATAGAGGGGTACTAAGGGGGGAGAGGGAGAAGGGGCACCATGGGGGGAGGGAGAAGAATCTCTGTGGGGGGAAGGAAAACTATGGGGGGGAGAAGGAACACTATGGGGGGGAGAAGGAACACTATGGGGGGAGGAAAACTATGGAGGGAGAAGGAACACTATGGGGGAGAAGGAGCACTATGGGGAGGAGGAACACGGGGGAGGAAAACTGGGGAGAAGGAGCACTATGGGGGGAGGAAAACTATGGGGGGAGAAGGAACACTATGGGGAGAGAAGGAAAACTATGGGCGGGAGAAGGAACACTATGGCGGAGGGGGGAAAGAACAATATGGGGGAGGGAGCGGAAGAACACTATGGGACAGGAGATTGGGGGAAAGACTACTATGGGACAGGGAAGGGGGGAGAACACTAAAAAAGAGGGAAGGTAGAGGAACAGTGGGGGGGAGAGGAACATTAAGGAGGGGCACTAAGGTACAGGGGAAGGAAGGGAAAATGAACACTGGGGTAGTGGGGGGACCACTAAAAGAGAAGGGAGAGGAACACTAAGATGGGAGGGTGGGAGGAACATTATGGGGGGCACTAAGATACAGGTAAGGGGGAAGGAAGAGGAACACTAAGGGACAAGGGAGGGAGGGGAGAGTAACACTAAGGGACAAGGAAGGGAGAGGAACACTAAGGGACAGGGGATAGAGGGGAGATGAACACTAAGGGACAGGGCATGGAGGGGAGATGAACACTAAGGGACAGGGGAGGGAGGGAGGGGAGAGGAACACTAAGGGACATGGAGGGGAGAGGACCACTAATGGACATGGAGGGGAGGAGAGAGGAACACTAAGGGACATGGAGGGGAGAGTGGCACACATGGGGGCTTGAGTGGGGAGAAAGACACAAAGAGGGACGTGAGGGGGAAGAAAGACACACAGATGGGCCTGGGAGTGAGAAAATCCACAGAGGGACTGGGGATGAAAGCACCACACAGAAGGGCCTGTGAGTGGGAAAAAAAGGGGCTGGGGTTGAAAGAGACACAGGGGTTGGAGAAGAGGAAAAAGAGACACAGAGGGGCTGGGGGAGATGGATGGGCTGGTGGTGAAAGAGAAATACACAAAGGAGCTGGTAAGAGTAAAAGACACAAAGGGACTGGGAGAGAAGGAGACACACAAAGAGGCAGGGGGAGTAAGAAACACAAAGGGGTTACTAAGAGAGAAAGGGGTTACGAAACAAAAGGTGGGTTAAGAGGCCCACAGGTGAAGATGCTTTTGGGGGAGGAGGGGCAAGGGGAGGGCTCCAAAATCATCTTCACCTGTGTACCCAAAAATCCTTGCACTGGCCCTGCTGCTACCTGAGCTGCTATCCAATGATTGCAAACGAACAATGTGTCATAGTCATAGTTTTTGTATTGTGATGAAAATACAGAATATACCTTCCATCCCACTGATAATTTGTTTTTGGGCATAACACTTGTGTAGATGTTATTATGGACAACGAGAATGCCATTTCCCTGCCTGGTACTTTAATTAATGCTCAGTCACAGAGAGAGCACACATTATGGATAGAGGATTAGGAACATGACAGAGTATAATTATCCTGCTTTATTATGTATACATTACTATCTATCTAATCTATCTAATCTATCTAATCTATCTATCTATCTATCTAATCTATCTATCTAATCTATCTACTATATCTATATTTTTCTATTTGTTTTGCTTTTTTTTGTCCGTCAATCTATCCATCCATCCATCCATCGCATTTCTTCCATAAAATAAGACTGTAAAACAATCTTATTTTTTTTTAAACAAGATTTCCCTAGCTCATTACTGTGAGAACTACAACCTAATCATTTTTTCTGTCTCAATGTAAATTATGGATGTGTGCTGATTTGCCATGTTCTTGCGTTTGTCATTCCGTTTCTGTCAGAGTATTTTCTGTTTTAATACCCAATGCTTTGTTGTAAAAAAAATAAGCATGCCTTTTATAGAATTTAAAGTACCATTTGAACATTTCTGATCTGTGGAGACAAGATAGGTTAGAACAGCTTGTTGTTACAGCATGGACCAGACCTCTAAGGAATTTCCAAGCCCCTACAGACACCATACCATCAAAGGATTGTGTTTGCAAGGACACCGTGAGAGTGGGCTAGGAGGCTCAAAACCCACCCATGTTAAGAAGAAGTAAAATATGTCTTTAGGTGCATTCTTTACATACTTTTGGAAAGTGTATCAGCAATGTTTTTTAGACATGGGGAGGCTGTGTAAATCCTAAGTAAATCTTCTTACCTTTAACTGAACTATTTTAGAATTAGGAATCTTTGTTATTTTTAGCAATATCAGTTTGTGTGAACCAAATCCTTTCACATTTCTAAGCTTACCTGATATACCCTGGTGTTATTACTCAGTAGCACAGCAGATAAAGAAAACACATTGCTCCCCATTTCTTAAAAACATTGCAGAGTAGCTCTGCCAACCCCCCTCCCCCACTTGCCTTAATAGTGTGTTTTATAAAAGACTAGGGAGGCAGGAAAGTATTCTGGAAAAGGGAAGAGAGTATATCATATATACAGTGGGGAATATAAAAGGGGCAGAGTGTAGAATTTTAACAATGTTGACTATTTCCCCCCGATTTTAATTCTATAGATTTTTGCTATATTGGAAGATTTAATTTTTTTTTAAAATTGATTGTTATATTGTAACAGTAACAAATTATCTTTTAGTGAAAGAGGAGATAAGTCAAAAAAATCATCACCATCACCTTGGAAATGTAAAATCTGTGGTTTTCTTTTTAATATAAAGTTTGGTCAGTATACACCAAGCTTGTCTAAGTGAAACTAAAAAACAAAATTTGGCAGTTCTGGGGTATCTTTGGAGAAAAAAAGAACACAAAACATTTTTAGAACTTTTCTTTTATGGTAATCCCACCCTAAGTGTTATGTTTTTTTTTTGTTTTTTTTTTTTTTGTTTGCTTTTTAGCTGATTTTGTTTTGGCAAAATATACATTTATTTTATTAACCCTTTATGTGCAAGGGAGAATTTTTTAAAATGTGTCCTTTTAAACATACATTTTCTAAATTCACCCCTAATTGTTTTTTTTACAGTATTGTAGTATTGTGTTGGGGATTAGCTTGTCTTTTTCAAACACCACAACTGAGGATAATACGTTTCCTTTTAGATATCAGCATTTAAAACATAAACAACACATTTGTTTTTGTTTTTTTAACATTGAATCAAAAACTGAAAAGGAATGAAATATACGTCTTTAATGCTATAATTTTTTAAAACGTTATTTAAGCAAAATATATTTGAAAAAACAAAACCTTTCTTTTGCTAAATAAGCTTTGTTTGTTCAATTTACATTAATAACATACCTTAATTGTCTATTTATTTAATAACTCTAATATAGCATCTTTATCCAGAGCGCTTTACACAATACATTAAAATTACAATTATTTATCTGGTAGATATATTACAACTGGTTTCTGGTATCAGATAGGCTGTCAGAGAGGGCTTGACAAATGACACTATACTAACAATGTATATTGTAAGATCAATGAAGGGTAATTCAATTCCAGTTTGGGAAGTGATTTTAGATGCATTTTTGGTTTTTGGAGCATTTCTATTTGAAATATTTATCATGTTTGATCAGTTCCATCTCTAGACTTTGCGATGTCTTAGGCGAAACTCAAATATGAGGTTCTTTAGTGCGTTTATAAGGAACTGTAGATATATTAAATGGCAGTCTTGCAGCTTAGGATACAGAGATGCATTGTCGCGGCTCCCTATGCCGCTGCGTTGTGAGCTCTTTAACTGTAGGTATGGCATAATTTGCAATAATGCTAATCATTTATACAAGATTGTTGGGTATGGTTGTATAGCCTGGCAGTCGTGTATACATTAGTGCAACTCTGAAGGGGATATTGAAAACAGAAATTAATATTTTGGTTAGGCTCTTAAAAAATAATTTACCAAATAATAAATTTACTGGTGAGAAAACAATGTCATAGACATTTTTTATCTGATATGTATGCATATAATATATATGTTGCTTCCAACTTTACCTTTGCATTGCCTATACCATACCACCCTCACATTACAGACATTGACACACACAATGCATGCACACAATCACATATAAACACTAATACACAAATACATATAGACGTCTAAATCGCCTAATTAGAGAGTCGCCTCTGTGTTTGGTCTCAAATTAATTGTCTGGACTCACCAAGATGATCTGACTTGGTTACAAAGAGATCAGAACTACCTGCGAATAAATATATTACATTGAGCATTCTCAGTCAGCTTTTGAAATTTAATTGCCCCTCATAAAACTGGAATTCCTGCAACCCATGTCCCCTCCTCAGAGACCTGACCTAAAAACTGTGATGAGCAGAACAGTGTATGTAATATATTCTAATAACCTAAATTACTGTGTAATCCATTTTTGAGAGCCAGTATAATTTGTAGTGGACTTCTATTTGCATTAACAAAAGTCCTGTTGAGACAGAAAGGCTGATACTTTGCTAGTTGAGTTGGTGTTAGGGTTTTATATTAAAGGATCATTATAGGGTCAGTAACACAAACATGTATTCTTGACCCTATAGTGTTAAAACCAGGCCCGGACTGGCCATCGGGCACACCGGGCAAATGCCCGGTGGGCCGCGGTGGCCGTGGGGCCGAGGCCGGCAGGGAGATCACAGGATCTCCCCTGCCGGTCTTTGCAGGGCCGGCACTATCCGAGCACCGGCCCTGCAGTAGTCCATGGCGGGCCGGTGGGGAGATCAGAGATCTCCCTCACCGGCCCACATGCAGGATATTGCGGCCGCCGGCGGGGAGAGAGGGAGGGAGCCAGCCTTCCAGCAGAGGAACCCGGCGGAGCTCTAACTTACAGCTCCGCTGGGTTCCTCTCGCGAGATTCGGAGCGTTGCCATAGCAACGCTCCGGGTCTCGCGAGAGTGAACTCTAGCCTCACAGGCTAGAGTTCACTCACCACTAAGACCATCAGGGATGGTTGGCGGCAGCAGCAGGATCCCCCCTCCCAGGCATAAGGTAAGCAGGGAGGGGGGATATAATCACCCACATCACATCACATCAGCCTCACAGACACCCCTAACACACACACACACACACACTGCACCCCATAACACTCACAGCACACACACACACACACTGCACCCCATAACACTCACAGCACACACACACACACACTGCACCCCTAACACTCACAGCACCCTCACTCACACACACTGCACCCCTGACACACACACTGCACCCCATAACACTCACAACACACACACACACACTGCACCCCATAACACTCACAACACACACACACACACACTGCACCCCATAACACTCACAGCACACACACACACACACTGCACCCTATAACACTCACAGCACACACACACACACTGCACCCCTGACACTCACTGCACCTCTAACACTCACAGCACACACACACACTGCACCCCATAACACTCACAAAACACACACACTCTGCACCCCTAACACTCACAGCACACACACACACTGCACCCCTAACATTCACAGCACACACACACACTGCACCCCTAACACTCACAGCACCCTCACTCACACACACTGCACCCCTAACACTCACAGCACCCTCACGCACACACACTGCACCACTGACACTCACAGCACCCTCACTCACACACACTGCACCCCTGAAACTCACAGCACACACACACTGCACCCCTAACAATTACAGCACCCTCACACACTGCATCCCTGACACTCACAGCACACACACACTGCACCCCTAACACTTACAGCACCCTCACACACACACACACTGCACCCCTGACATGCAGAGCACACATACACCGCACCCCTGACACTCACAGCACACACACACTGCACCCCTGACACTCACAGCACCCTCACTAGCACACACATACACACACACACACTGTACCCCTAACACTCACAGCACCCTCACACACACACACTGCACCCCTGATACACACAGCTTCCTCACACGCACATAGCACCCTCACGCAAACACAGCACCCACTCGCACACACACACAGCACCCTTACCCACATAGCATCCTCACGCAAACACATCACTCACACACACTGCACCCCTCACACACACACACACACACATAGCACCCTCACACATACTGCACAATATGCTTTCCTAGCATTTTTGTCTCCTGGTATCCCAACTATGGAGACACCAGAGACAAATTTCAAGCAAACACAGTGCAAGCATGTTATTGAATTTGCTTGCGCAGTGCAGAACAAATACAGGGTCTTTTTCTCATGCCAGAGCTCTTCAGCAGAGCTCTGTACATGGTCTACCCTGGAAGAGCATTGAACCAACATGCTCACTTTGTGTTGAGTCGTGCTTGTCATTGGTGATGACAAAACACACCCTATCTGGCCCGCCCCCTTTTTAGTGGCCCGCTGTAATAAAAAAATGCCCGGGCCGAATTTTCTTCCCAGTCCGGCCCTGGTTAAAACCACCATTTAGCCCCCAAGGGCCCCTCATGCCTCCATAAATATAGCAAATGCTTACTGTATTCAAGCCTGAAGCTGTAGATCTGCATGATGTTTGCCTCAGAAAAACAAGCAGTCTGATTACATCAGCAGAAGTGGTAGCCTGATCCAATAACAATGCTTCCCCATAGGATTGGCTGAGATTGACAAGGAGGCAGATCAGGGGCAGAGCCAGCATGATTCAAACACAGCCCTGGCCAATCAGCATCTCCTCATAGGGATGAATTGAATAAATTAATCTCAATGAGGAAAGTTCAGTGTCTGCATGCAGGGGGAGGAGATACTGAATGTTTGGATGCATTTTAGGCAGCCATGACCCAGGAAGGATCTCTAACAGCCATCTAAGGAGTGGCCAGTGAAGTTCTCACTAGGCTGTAATGTACACAATGCATTTTCTCTGAAAAGACAGTGTTTACAGCAAAAAGCCTGGAGGTAATGATTCTACTCACCAGAACAAATTCAATAAGCTGCAGTTGTTCTAGTGACTATAGTGTCCCTTTAATTTTCTCCCTTGTTATATAGTCGATTTATGTAACATTGTAACATACCTTGTATGTCCATGCACTGACCATTTTTGTTCATAATAAATGTTAGTTTACTATGTTCTGACTTTGTCTGGCATAGGTATAGAATAGTACTGTGATTTCTTAGGCATTTCTTGTCATTTTAATTCTGATTCGGTGGGGTAACCATATGCTGGTCCATTTATAAATTGTATTGGTGGGGGCAGCTTTTATAGGTGTAGGTGGTCTAAAGAGGGATATATTATCATTATTTTTGGTCTAGTGCGACATATCATGCTTTTTCACCCATTCAGCAACTGAAGAAAGCCACATGCCATTGCAAACCTTAGAATATCAGAACATTTTAAGAATAAAGTGAATGTCAGTTTTTTAAGGTTTCATACATATACATGGACTTGTTCACGCAGATTTGGGTTTCCGGTTTGAACTCAATGATTTAACAATCAGTTAAATTAGTAATATAACCCACACTCTAAACTGATTAGAGCAAATTAAATGCATTGCATAAAACTGCAAAAAACAGGATTTCAGAAATGACAGAATTCTCGATTTGCTCCTTGTATGGCCTGTTTAAATTTAAGAATGGAAGTACTCATAAGAGTACAAGATGATGATGGAATTGATCCATTAGAGTCTGTGTGGGCGATTCATTTTCTGCAAAGGTTTTTATTTTACCGGGATGCAAAAAAAAGGGGAGCAATGAAAGGCACCTATGTAATACAAGCATCCTTGGTGGATATTGAGTTATAGGGACTGCAAATGTATCAAGAATGGTCCATGCCAAATGGCAGCCGTAAATGAGGATAGGATAGTTGGGGTAAATGAAGACCGGGAACAAAGTTACATGCTTGGCACACGTTCCTTAACATTACTCAGCTCAAAAGAATTCAGAGACAGGCAAAAGAGTTACTAATCCTTATTAATAAAATGTAATACTTGAGCTGCCAAGGTGGATACAATGTATTGCTTTGTAATACACTGCAGATCTTTCTGGCAGCTGAACTTAAGAATTATATGTATACATGTGAATGTGCTTGTAAAGCACATTGTCCCATATGGATGTGTAATTGCACAGTTCACAGAAACATTAAGTAAAATAACGCAGCATTTATAAATGGAGTGATTCATGCATTTTTGGAAGTCTTGTGACTTTTTCACTACCGAGAACCCAAAAATATGATTAATTAGACGACCAGTACATTGCAGGATTTGCTATGTTTTTCACCTATAGGACACAAGGAGAAAAAAAGATCATATGTTATGAAAAGTAATCGAGCTAATTGGACGTTTAAAACATGAAAGCCAGGCTTGTATTTTAACCTTATATTTAAAAGTTTAGCTCATTTTAACACTTTTACATCTTTGATTTTAATGGGGTACTTGATGGATAAACACACATATAAAGTATTTAGCTACATGTAGGTTACATGTGTGGTCCAGCACAGTATTCATAGAACATTGGCCAATCCCATTTTAAATTGTCTTGGGGGTAGGGGTACAATCATCATAAAATGCCTAAAAAGAAAAGGCATGACACTCGAGCAGATTATCGTTGAGAAAACGTTTTGAGAAAAAATAAAAATTATCTTAGTTGGGCACAAAGACTACAGGAAACAGGTGTAGTGCCCACGATATTTTAAAAACTTTGGTTCAAACATTAGTGATAGAACATGTGTTTGTTTTGTTTCTTGATGTGGTATTTGATAATTTAGCCTGAAAAAAAAATGGAAATTGGGGGCTCACCCAAAAAATGCATATCCAAGCAGTGGTGCTGTCTTAAAGACCAAAACATATACAAAATACAGTCAAAGGAACAGCGCACACAAAAACAAACAAAAATACAGCTTTACATATACCAAGGCTACTTAAAATCACCTATCTTAGCAAATAAATATGGGGATTCAATTCCACCATATGGCCATATTGTGTTAAGTCCACCACTACGTTACAGTACCCCAATATCAATGGGTGATACACTAATTGTTACATGGTAGATTTACATGCTAACTTTCAATACTTACTTGCAGTATAGACTGCTTCAAGAGACGCAGTGGTGGGCTTAACACAATATGGCCACATGATGGAACTGAATCCCCATATTTATTTGCTAAGATTGCCTTGTTAAATGTAAAGCTGTATTTTTGTTTGTGTGCGCTCTTCCTTAAACTGTATTTGATCGTTTTACACCATATGACATAGGGAGGAAACCCTGAAAAGTAACTAATATTCCTAGCATACTAAAAACAGAACAATAAGAGAATTGAAATATTTTTGAAGTAAATGTTGCCAAGCGTTGCAATAAGCGGAAACACTCTCGCAGATCGCGAGAACAGAGGAGATGCTGCTGCTAGATGTGGAAACTCCTTCAAGCGGCATGAAAATGCGCCCCAGGCACCCATGTAATGAGTGGCGCCCGGGGCGGACCGCCCAATCCGCCCAATCCTTGGTACGCCAGTACACTTGTTGTTACTCCAACCCAAACAGTATCATTAGTAAGTCATTAGTCAGCCCATAACAAGAGTACATTTTGTGCATATTTCTATGCTCAGAGCGTCATTTACCGAGAGCGCCCCAGTTGACGGGGAATTAACATCTGATTTCTTCAGAAGGTGGATGTACATCTTCCAGCAGGACCATTGCATTTTAAATATCACATTAAGTGAGCTCTGCCTCCTGCGGGAGACTTGGCATATTTTGTGCATATCTCCAATGGAGACATTGCCTCTTGGGATACAGCAAAAGTAGGTTACACTTACCTTTCTCCCATAGTTGCCGCCATCTTCTTTCTCCAACTCCTGCTGCTTCATCTGTCTGGAACCCATGATTGTGCTGTGCTCACACGAAATACCAGTTAACAAACTCAGCTAACCTAATTTATAAAGCATAAGACAACGATTAACAACAATAAACACCTTCTTCGTTTGTCCCATTTTCAACTTCTGCAATAGTTACAAAAACTGATATTGTCGTCAGTGCATCGCAGAGTTCCATTTAATGTAGGACTGTCACTTCTCCTACATACTGGCTTGACAAATGGAGCAGTGACATATTCTCAACTTTTGTGGTCAAGATAATGATATCACCTTGGATTCTTCAGATGAATATACACAGTGCACACCCTTCCCATGTGCTACATGCATGCATCCACCCACCCGTTTATACGGCACCATAGAGGTTAGATTAATTTAAACGACATGCTTCTGGTCAGGAGAGACAGTCATGTAAAGTAAATGGTAAAAAGAAACAGTTCTGATAAAAAAAAAAATTTAAATTGTGTAACCCATATAGAACTTTAAGTTATCTATCAGTTTATGATTATATTTAATTAATATGATTAAATTTGAAATGTAAAAGTTCCACAGTTTAAACTACACCTGAGCCCTGGGAGTCTAAAAATACAAATAACACAATTTTTAGGCTTACAATTACATTTCTAAAATAGTTACAAAAAATTGCATAGTTTTAGACTGCAATTGTACCATACCCTTAAACCCGTGTCCTATTACACACAGCACAAAATCCACACTACAGCCTTTTTATTGCAATAGTATTTTTCCAGAAATGTTTATATAAAGTTCAAAGATATTATTGTTTTTTCTTGGTGGTTAAGAGTCCAGTTGAAAGGAATTTTTTTCCCCTTTTCGCTGAAATTCAAACATTCCTGCAAAAGTTAACAATAGTCTCCATTCATGATTACACACTTACAGAAATGCTTCATGAAAATTACAGACTACTACAACAACGTTATGAATGAAATGAAATGTTAGACACATATAAGCAGATTTTCTACAACATTTTCAAGCTGTTGCCTCAAGGCGTTCTTAAGGGGAACTGGTTATTGTTAAATATTCTTATAAGTCACATAAGGTTTCCTTCAACAGTTTGAACTTTATCCTAATGGTTCTACTTAAAGTTTACCATTATTGGCGGTTGTGGGGTGTTTATAACTTAGAGTTAAATTACAAAGCAGTTTAGACACAGGGAGTGTATTTATATTATGTATTTATTTAGCAGTATAATATTGGTCCATTTTCGTGCCTTTTGGTTTATCTGATTAATTTACCCGAATCTTTCTGGCAGACAAAATTCTGACAAGCCGGAAGTCTGCCGTACTAAAAACTTTAGTATTTTTTACTAAAAACTTTTTATTTTTGGACAAAGAGGTCTAGCCCTTGGTGACCTATAGATGGCATTACCAATTTACTGTGAGTGACGTAACATTAATATTCTACTGGCTGAATCCTTCAGCAGTCCAGGTGAGGCCTAGACCTTCCTGAGGTTTTTTTTAATTACCACATGCGCTGCTCACAGCGCAGAAGAGATAAGGCTGACACAGAGGGCACAGGATGTTCTAAAAACACAGGAACCTTATTAGACTTACAGTCCAGAGGCTGAAAAACACAAGAGTCTTGTTCCAGACGTAAATTAAACTAAGTCTACCTAAAGTCTTACTGGAAAACAAAATAAGTCTCTTTCTTGGTAAAATACCCAGTTGGAGTAGCACAGTAAGCCTGGCCATGATTGTGGCGTACTCATCTCTTGTCAGTGTCAGAAATTCTCCTCTCTCCAAGTCTGGTGAGCACCGACTCCATTGTGTTTCCTCTACCATTAAATAGAATACATTTTGTGATAATTAGGTGGAAATTGCTGTTGAGCTCAGGAAAGTGTTAACCTGGGGAAGATTGGATTGTTCACATACATATTTTATACAAGGGCAATGGCAAATTCCAGAGTTCATGTAACTAACAGAGCCAAATTATTCATAGGCAGAAGAGGCAGCTGCTATCTGGACCTTTAGCTCTGGTTCATTAAGCCAGCAAGGAGATCAAAAGATCATCACTGACCGAGGGTAAAATGATTTTGGGGGCATGCTTATGATTTAGATTTCAAAAACTGATTGGGGAGTTTAAAGACCTTTGCAGTCGATTTGCTATAAATTAGTGAGTCTGTCTGTCTGCAGGACCGCTGATCAGGGCCGGCGCTACCATAAGGCGGCACAAGCGGCCACCTTAGGGCGCATGGACACAAGGGGCGCAAAAATGTCCAAGTGACCGGCAGGAGCACGGAGAACTCCGCTCCCGCCGGTCAATTTCTGCAGCACTCTATCCAGCTGTATGGGGAACGTGCAGCCACTGAGAAAAGGGGGCGGAGCAGCAGCGAGGAGCGACCGCGGCAAATATCTTATTGAGCTACAGGCCGCTGGGATATGTGACATCATATCCCGGCGGCCAACTGCTGTGGAGAGAGGAGGAAAGCTACAACAGTGCAGCGGGACCTCTGTTTAGCAACTATAAGAAACAGTAAGTGTGTGTGTGTGTGTGTGTGTGTGTGTTAGAGCCAGTGTGTGTGTGTAAGAGTTATTGTGTGTGTAAGAGTTAGTGTGTGTATGTTTGTGTAAGAGTTAGTGTGTGTGTGTATGTGTGTGTTAGAGCCAGTGTGTGTGTCTGTGTGTGTAAGATTTAGTGTGTGTGTAAGAGTTAGTGTGTGTCTATAAGTTGTGTGTGTGTAAGAGACTTTGTGTGAGAGACTGTGTGTGTTTCTGTTAGAGTGTGTATAAGCAGTGCAAGTGTGTAAGAGACTGTGTGCGTTAGAGGCAGTATGTGTGTAAAGGTCAGTGTGTGTGTGTAACGGTCAGTGTGTGTATGAGCAAGTGAGTGTGTGACGCAAGGGGGTAAAGAAAAGTGGGATGAAGACATAACACATAAAAAAGAATGCTAAACGGGATACAATATACAAAAAGGGAAAACAAGAGAAAAAGGTGGTAAGCTGCACAAAAAGGGCAAAAGAATGGGTAAGAGGGGCAAAAGTGGGAATATTAGACAGACAGGTGAAGATACATTTTGGGGGCAGCAAAATGTGTATTCGCCTGTGTAGACAGAAATCCTTGCATCGGCCCTGCCGCTGATCAAAAATTATCTCTGCTCCCCTGGGCTTGTGTAACATGGCTGAGCTATTTATGAAGCCTCCTCTGCTTTGCCTGCAGTTCGGTGTGCAGAGCTGCTACTGTGTGGAGGTGAGCGTGGGCGGAGCCTGACCCAGCGCCGAGGGACATCGGCGCTGAATTCAGGTAAGTCACTGAAGGGGTTTTAACCCCTTAAGCAACATGGGATGGGGGCTTGGAGGGAGGCGGGCACTGCAGGAACCTGCAGTGCCAGGAAAACGGATATGTTTTCCTGGCATTGGAGAGTCCCTTTAGGAACAAAAATTTTAATTATCTTTTTTTTTATGTTTTTAACTATGTTTGCATATATTTTCATGCATTTTATGTATGTATCTATGTATCTATGTATCTATGTATCTATCTATGTATCTATCTATCTATCTATCTATCTATCTCTATACACTGAACATGCTGCATTGTATCCATTGTTTATGCATTTTAAACTCACTAGTTTCATGTGTATCCATATGGATATAGTGAGTAACTTCCATTACCAGTTATGGTTAAAGTCCCATACATTTATATCAATTTTGCACATGTGGCTGAGCTCTGTTTATTATAGATCTTGTTTAGTGCTGACTTGCCGTTATCTCTGTTTTTAATTTGCTGCAATCACTGATTGTACCTGTTCCAAAACAGAAGACTTACCTTCCTGTATGAGTTAAGAGTAAACAAAATATCCCATAAACCCCAGGTGAGGGAGAGTGGACTGGAAAAAGAAAACAGCTGCTGATTGGATGAGCATCTTCCTGGTCCCTAAGGGATCTGCCTATTACAGCACAGTTTTGGTAACTTAAAAGCATTTTTTTTAATTATTGTATTTTATTTTTATTTTTTTGCATTTATTTAATGTATTATCTATATAATGCATCATAAATGGATGCGTGTGTGTGGTCATATTACCAGTGTATAACATCCCTTTAAAAAGCCTAGTAGTCCATAAGTGAATTATTTTGCAATAAGTGCATACTCTTGGGAATGTTGCAAAAATAGTTTTCATACGGTTCTAAAATCTTACAAGTGAAGATCGGTTCTACACAATGATCCACTATATTGATACTAATTTTTAAGCCAGGGTATATCGTATATTGTTTTCATAAATGCGCTATCGTTTTGACTTAAGTATGTGAAACATCAAAATCCCTGGAGATATTTTGTTTCGAGTGCAACTGGAAAATATAATTTATACAGCAAAAAAAGCTTTGAATCTTGAGATATTAGTTGAAAATATGTTCCCATCAAGGATATTAGCTGGTGGGAAATCAGGCTGTAAAAAAGCATATCTTTACAGCAGCACCCAGCTGCCCCAAGACGCGGATTGAATAGAGCTGATAGTGTAATCCAAGTATAGACAACCTCATTGCAGCTGTTTTGGAAGCATGATCCTCATCATTCTCAGCCATTCAACAAATAGCTTAATACGAGTACTGTATTTGTTTCTATTCCTATTGATTTGTACATTTATTGATTAATGTAGCAAATACTACATGTCCTTTTACACATTTAGCAAATAAAAAGATAAACTACTATACATAGTGCTATAAAATCCTAGTCAATATATAAAGAATAATAAAAACACAAGTTATAGAGAGCGCAAGTAAATATCGATCGTACAGTGGAATTTCTAAGCCAATACTTCAATTCAATTATCCACAAGAAAAATTAATATAAGAAGCTGCTGGATACAATAAAAACCTTCCAAAGTTTTAAAACATCATACAAGACATAAAATAAAGTAAAGTAAAATAAAGTAAAATAAAGTAAAGTAAAATAAAGTACTGATACACACTTTATTCAATATATAAAGAAATCAAAGGAAAGATAAGGACGTATTCCTGATGTGATTTTTGTTCATTCTGTAAAGACTAAAGGGTGAAGTCAGTTTGCTTAAATGCTGGCTATTGATGATGGACGTTGGAAGGGTCAGCAATAATAGCATGATACGGGAGACAGTTATTATATGTAGTTATGATTGTAAAATAGATCATGTCCCTGCATTCTCATTGCTCATGTTTCTGCCATTTAAGAGTTCAATCACTTTATTTATGCTGTCCCAGGCACACGTTCCAGCATGGCCCTCCATGAAAAAGAGGTTTCACTTTTACAGCACAGTGTGTTTCATTTAGAAGATCATCTCATCTACTCTGTTATTTGAACTTTACTTACACACAGGAGGTTGCTGTGTGCTCTAGCAGGTAACAGAGCATGGGATAAGAAATTATTAATGAAACATACTGTTTAATAAGGTAAGTTAAACAATCTCAGCTCTTTACTAGGAAGTGTGTAGAGAGGATGTGTGAGCCACAGCTTGGGGAGGAGTGGTGAGGGCTGCATAAAAAAGTGATTTAATTCCTAAATGGAAGAGAATTGAGCAGTGAGACTGCATGGGTATGATCTACACACACAAACCATTTCATTCTGCTAAAATTGTTTTTGTGGTTAAAGTGTCCCTTTAAAGAAATATGAAAAAGCCACCAGGATCATAGAATCCTGAAATACAGAACAATGAATGCAAACTTCAAATGAACACCTATAGTCTCAAACATGGAATGAAAAGGTTAATTAAAGCAACATAAAACAATGAATGATGAGGATACTTAGATGAAAACTCTACACCAGGGATAGGCAACCTTTGGAACTCCAGATGTTTTGAACTACATCTCCCATGATGCTTTACCATCAATATGACTGTACAAGCATTGTAGGAGATGTAGTCTACAACATCAGGGATGCCAAAGGTTGCCTACCCCTGCTCTAGACACATAAAGTACTTCAGATTTATTTTTGACAGTTTATAGTAGAAATCATCAGCCAGGGCCAGCGTGACCTCTAGGCTGATTAAAAAGTTGTCTAGGGTGCACTGGCGGAAGGAGAGACACACAGAGAATTAGGGTAGGAGAGGCACACAGAGGGCTGGGGGGTGTGGCACACAGAGGTCTGAGGAGGAGAATAGGCACACAGAGGACTGAGGGGGGCAAATAGGTGCATATAGAGGCTGGGGGGCAAAGAGACACATAGAGGGGCTTTTGGAGACAAAAAGGCACACAGAGGACTAAGGGGGGCAAATAGGTGCACATAGAGGCTGGGGGGCAAAGAGACACATAGAGGGGCTTTTGGAGACAAAGAGACACACAAAGGGGAGGGGAGACACAGAGACACACAGAGGGCTTTGGGGGACAAATAGACACACATAGAGGTTGGAGGAGAAGAGAGACACACAAAGGGGCTGTGGGGGAGAAAGAAATCCACAAAGGTGCTGGGGGGGAGGAAACAGGGGGATTGGGGAAGGGAAACAAGAGACACACAAAGGGTTCGGGGACAAAGAGACATACAGAGGGGCTAGGGGGACAAATAGACACACAGAGGGGCTAGGGAGAGAAGGGAGATACAAAAAGGGCTGGGAAAAGGAAGTACACACAGGGGGCTGGATGAGCTAGGAAGGGGAAGAGACACACAAAGGGGCTGATGAAGGGGAAAAAGAGACACAGAAAGAGTTGGGGGGGAAAGAGACACACAAAGTTCCCATTTTTTTTTTCGTGAGGGGGGGAATGGGGCACATGTAGCTGGTCTTGCCTAGGACACAAAAGAGTCTTCCACCGGCCCTGTTGGCAGTTGTTTAACTGTTGGCAGAATTACCTCCATTGCTGTCACTCACCTTTCTGTGATCTCCCCTTATTCATTACCCATTATTCCCTCATTCCCAATACATTCAGTTTGTGCTGTAGAAAGATGGGAGTGCTTGCAAAGGTTTCAGACAACAGGACTGCAAGCTGTTTTTTTTTATATACCTCCAATGAAAGCATGCGGGAACACTTGTATGTTATTTAGGGGTATATTACCTAAATAGCTGCATAGTTACATAGTGATGTAGACTGAAAACAAGACTTGCGTCCATTAAGTTCCCAAAAGGTACAAAGGGTAAAAGTCAACTTAGACATAACGGCCTCCTAAATGTGAAGTAAGTTTTAACAAATGCCCATTAATGTAAGCACTATTTTTCTTTAGTGTGTTTTATATACCAAAATGTTATTTGTGGTCACTTCACAACCATCTTCCAAAAATGGACTCAGAATAACGGATCTTGAAAACTTCTAAACTCTTTTGCTTTGGGGATTTGTATTTTTTTTCTACCACTTGGCAATTTTGGCCTACATTTGGAAAGTTTATTTTAAGCAAGTTACATTTGTTTAAACTTACTGTTTTGTTTAAGAAGGAAAAAAAAAGATAATTTCTGAAGGCAGTAAATGATTTTGCACTATAAGTGATTGTAACAGCTGTTTTTTATACAAAACACTACAATATGTTATATTCTAACTCCCCATGAAAAAAAAAAGAAATCTGCATATGTGATATAATATGTTTGAGCACGGACAGAAAATGTATCATTACTATTTGACTTTTAATGGGTATGTTGTAAATTGTTATTGCTGGTCTGACTCCAAATTCTAATGCAGTCTGCCATTTCATGTAGCGTTAACAACATCCCCTCCTTTTCCTAAATCAGTTTTTATTGCTCCTATAATGTGACATGAATAATTCATCTTCTGCAAATGCATTGGATCACAGAGCATGGGAATTGTACATAAAAACACTGAGTGGTGCTTTGTTGACAAGGTCACTTAAAAGGAAGGGATTAGATGAACACAAATGCCTGTCCACTTCAACTCTATGCTTACATGTTATAGTCATCTTGACAAATCACATTCCCATACATTTCCAACACACCACTCACCATTGTGTTCCATCAATACCTATATCTACTGAGATCTGCCTGAAAGGGTTCAATATAGTTTGGGGTTTTCGTCCAATACAGAACTCAGTAATTGACCAGATAAACTGAACTGAATTAAGGTTAGGCTATATACTAGAATACCTTTGGGACAGGGACTGGGATAGTGTTTTTACTATAGGGCCTGGGGACTGCTGGCAAAGGGGTAGGAGGGCAATTGTCCCCTGGGCCACTAGTATAGAGAATATTGTAGGCTGCTGCTTCACAGCACAATACTAAACTATATTTTGTAACTGTATTTTTTGTATTGTATTTTAGTTCTTGTAGTATTAATATACACCGCGTAATCTGAAATTATCACAATTAAGGGAGTGGAGTTTGCAATATGGTCTAAAAATTTGACTATTTATTTGCAGTTGCCCTCATTGATTTCCAGTACAATATAGGGCTCCATTTATAATGTGTTTCTTGGTTACAAATATCTTCATAACACTGCTCTGTCAACCTAAATATAACCAGTCTTCTCTTGTATATGGCATGACAAAGAGTTTAAGCTGTTGCCATGGCCCTCAAATTTTCCAGATCTCAATCTTGAGCATCTGTGGGTTATGGTGGAACAACAAATCTGATGCATGGAGGCCCAGCCTCACAACTTGCAGGATTTAAAAGGTCTCTTGCTAATGTCTTGGTTCCAGATACTACAGGACTTATTCAGAAGTCTTGTGGAGTCCATGCCTGGATGCCATGTTTTGACAGCACAAGGGGGACCTACACAATATTAGGCAGGTGCTTTTGATGTTGTGACTGATCAGTGTATATCTGAGACCAATAAGCTAATTGAGGGCACTACAGTTGGCCAAAATATTTCATAATTTTTTGTTGCCAAGGAACGTTGCGCCAATCTGGTGTCTGTTTTCCCATACATGACGCCAACCAAAGGTGTCTCAACATTTTCTTTCATACTTGGTTCTTACCCTGTTGTTGTTCCTGTGTACCCGACAATGCGTTCCTTGTGTTATTGTCCTACTTGGTTTTTTACTTTGGCCTGTTTGACTACTCTTGATCTCTGTAGTCCTGACCTCGGCTTGTCTCTTGTATTTGTATATTTCAAAACTCATTTGACCTTGACCTGTTTATGTTTATTCACTGTCTGCTTTCAGGAATTTCACCTATCTTAGCTCTGCACTAGCCCAGCCTCTCTAAGGACCTGTGAGCTGTACTGTCCTCTGCTTTGACTTTACGTAGGTTTACTTGTTACTGTTAGACTAGCATTGATAATCTAATATTTCAAAGAAGAATGAAAAAGGAGATTCTGACAGCAATAACATCAGAGAGAGGCAATGACTATTCCTCTCCACTGAAAGAATAGTTATAAATAGAAAATACTAAAAAAAAAAAAAATCCTATCCAGGGTTAACCCTACTAAGGAAATATGAGAGAGCTGGTAAAATGTGTAAAATGGAAGAAATGTAAGATTTTGGGTTGTTGGTGTTGTATATTTTAGTACAGAGGTTGATATCTTATATATATAACTTTACCACACTCCCTCTAGCCTGTAAGCTCATTGAGCAGGGCCCTCAACCCCTCTGTTCCTGTGTGTCCAACTTGTCTGGTTACAACTACAGGTCTGTTCGTCCACCCATTGTAAAGCGCTGCGGAATTTGTTGGCGCTATATGAATAATAACATAATAATAATAATAATAATAATAATAATAATAATAATAATAATAATAATAATATCTACATTAAATACAGATATGGGACAGTAGATGACAAAAATTTTTTTTTAGATGTGCAAAAATGTGCAAATTTGTTAGCAACAGCAACCAACACATTTTTAAAGTTTTACTTTGGAATATATAATATTTGAATTTACTGCATTGGCTGATTGTTCTATTCCATTTATTCCTAGAGTCCTCGGTTCTAGTCAACATTCTATACACAATAATAAAAAACTCAGTACAGATTTACTGAACAAGAAAAAAAAAAAACAAGCCCAAATGTTTATTACTAAACAAACTGTCTACTATAAGAAGCAGAGCACATAAGGATAAAATATGGCAGCTGTGATGATTGATTTTGCAGGGGAATGTTCTGGCACTATTTACATCACAAAACAGACTTGTAGAACGAGAGCATTTAATGTATGTCAATAATGTAGATTTTAATACATGTTATGCTTTAGAAACATAAAAAGAGAAAGTTCTTTTGTGAATAGGTTATTCATGTCAGTCCCTGGATTGACTCCCAAAAATAACTTTAGCTGAAAACAGAAAACAATAAAATGATATCAGATGTATCTTCTGTCAGACCAAGCAAAACCATTTGTACAATTTCAAATCATTATTATCATTCCATCGGTTTGCCGTGACCCAATGACTTTAACTCCTCCATTTTCAGTGCAGCCTCAAATGCCCTGGAAATAGTAAGAATTAGTTTATCAAGCGTGATATGAGGTTTCTCCTCTCCAAGAAGCAATAGATCTCCCGTGAATTCTTCTAAGCCAAGATGGACTTATGATCCACAGTGACTACACTCCTAAGACAGGGTGAGCACTTGGTTATTATCCACATGACCTGAAGAGGCCCCGGATTGCAGAAAAAAATTCAAGTATACTTAAGTGCGCTACTCATGTAACAAAAGAGAATAGTCTATTATTTTCCGTACTAAAGCATGGAATCCATGTTTGGAATCTTTAGCAGGGCGATAAAAAAGGCATTTTCTGACTTTTGGACAACGCACTTTGTTGTTGAATAACAAGTTAGAGTTGGAAATTCGTTTTGGTTTTTTTTTTTATTGAACGGAAAACACAGAAACATGTATACTGTTCACTAAATAAAGTAACAGTTTCACTAGAATAAAATAAAAAGTTGTTTTTTTTTTAATAGAAATCCTACCATTTACGGGATCATGGTAAGAGATCACACTAACCAATCACAGAAAGTCATGCTACCACAGTCCTCACTATGTGCTCCTGTACTAGGTTATATTTGCTCAAGTGCCAAGGAAAGAGGCAGCCTCGTCTTCTGCCAATTGAAATCGGCTCTAAAATAATAAGATTTTAAAGGAACACTCTAGTTAAAGGACCACTATAGTTCCAGGAAAACAAACTCGTTTTCCTGGCACTATAGGGTCTTTGGGTCCCCACCACCCTCAGGGTCCCACTCCCGCCGGGCTGAAGGGGGAGGCAGCGGTTCAATTCTTACCTTTCTGCAGCGCCAGGCTCCCTTGGCACTGGGGACTCTCCTCCCTCTTCCAACGTCATCCGTCTATTTTTTTGCTGGAGGAGTTTTTCGCAAAACCAGTAATGTTTAAAAAAACAATAGAGACAGCAGCTATGCTGTCTATACATTTATGCATCTATACATTAAGATGTAGTGGTGCTTGTGCCTTAACTGTCCCTTAAAAACTCTGATGTAATCTTCATGAAGTACATTTGTATGATAATAAAGGCCAGGGAGAAGTAGATTCTTTGGAATAAAAATATTTTAAATAAATATATTGAAGCTTATATATCCTAGTTGGTTGTGTTGACTCTTCCCAGCAAACAAATACATTAGCTTTCAAGGGGATATAAAAATGGAAGGATTCTCAATTTCTTTCTTGATTTCAGTGGACTGATTCTGACATACAGGTATGCACGGAGTTGTGGAAATATCTGTGAGATTGAGTCTTTGCAGATTTAATGAAAGTGTCTTGTGCCGATCACTTGTGCATGAAATTTTTTTCTTTACATATGAACTGAATTTCGTCCAAGTGGCATAATGGTTAAACAAATTTTGCCCATGTGATCTTTAAATAACCCAAAAAGAGCTGTGCGTTGTGACCCAGAAGATTAAGAGGGTAGAGGAGAGAGAGAGAGCAAGGGGCGACAGGCCGCAAGCCTCTGAGACCCAAGTGAAGAGGCTTACCCAATAAGGGACAGCAATGAGCTGTGACCTCGATGGAGTCTCGGCACAGGCGCACAATGTCCGATTGAGAGGAGTACCAGAAGAGGTCAGTGGGGAGACTCTGCTGCCCCACCCCCAGATACTGTTCGCATTTATAGGCCTTAAAGAAGGTGTGAACCCATTCCGGATCCGAAAAGCTTCCACGGCCCCAGCCAACACTTCAAGAGACATAATAGTGGTAACTAGAGACATAGTGGTTCACTCCACAATTATGGCCAGATCTAGGGCAATGGGAAGCATAAAATTAGAATGCAATGTGGTGACGCTATATGGAGACATCCCCTTCTCAGTCCGCACAGAGAAACGCAAATTGGCTCCGGTTGCTAGAATACTGAGGGACCAATCAGTTCGGTACTGCTGGGGCACAGATGGAGCCTTAATAGTCCCACGTGGAGACAAGACCCTCTCCTTAACATCAGGCCAGGATCCTTAGACTCTCTTGGGGAACATACAACTGCCAAACACCGACACAGTCGCAGCAACTAAAAGGGATAAAACAGAAGCATGGGGGGACCAAGAGGAAGGCACCTCACTGACTCAGTCCAAGCCACGAATACTCATAAGAGTTGGACAGTGACAGTATGCCTCTTAAGCTAGACCGCTTAGTGGTGTTCTTGATACCAGGGGTCCTACTAATACCTTCTTAATATCTCAATTGTCTTTTTTAGACCTGCACACCATCCTAGCTGTGCATACGCATCCGTGCTAAGCCACATCTTACCAAATAAGATATATTGCATCTCAAGGCTTATAGTTAAATAATGTTCTGTTATAGTGCTTTGCTCCCACAGTTTTTTATTTTCTGATTTCTTTTTTATTCTCAGTTATTGATACAAATGTATACTTACGTGTACAAAACCAATAAAACACAAATTTTTTTAAAAAATAACATGAAAATATGCCTACTAGGTGTTGAAAGTATATATAAATATAGATTTATTTATTTTTACAGTTTTTTCCTCTGTTGGTAACTATGTCTCTTTGTCTCTTTCTTTATTCTATAAGTAAAATGAACAGTTAGTGGCTGTCCCCTAACCATAAATCCACGTTTTTTTGTTGCCACAGATGGAACTCCTAATTACGAAACAAACAAAATGCCTCATCCATTGCCCATTTAGTTTCTTTCGTGATAGGGCCATATGGTTTTGGAGTTGCAGAATACGGACAAAATGGCAATCACCTAAATGAAATGGAATGCACAAGTCTTGTTTGTAATAACCATTTTACAAGGATATGGTGGGGCATGAGTGAATGAAACAAGTTGGGTCGGGATGTTCTGTTTCTACAACAAAAGAAAGGATGACTGGTGTTGTGTTTCTAGATATCATTTAGCTATTGGAATTGCTGTTTTACAATTGTTTGTTCAGAAATTGTTTCCTATGTGGTTTGGAGTCATGCAATGATTCTAGAGAAGGCATACCATGGCATGGGGTCAAATCAGTAAAATCATCAACTGATTTGAGAGGACATGTTAAATTTTAGGGAATTGATCTAACTTAAGTCTTGCGAATGGGATATAGAAGGCTTTGGTTTTATTTTTTTATTGGTTGGTTGTGCCTTATACTTATGTTTTATGTTACGTGTTTAAGAGATGTTGTATCTTTTTATTTATCTGTGTGTGTGTGTGCGCTATTTGCATAAACTGATTAAAAACATTTCTAATATATATATAGTTAAAAATAGTAAAATAATTCTGTCTCTTGAGAAATTCCTTTATTTTGCAAGATGTGCTACTAAAATTTACTTTCCAATTATCACCGGGTCACTGGAAATAATACATATGTATGATATTATGCGGACCTTTGCCTGGCTACAATCAAAACATTTTAAGTATGGAGAAAATACAGTGCGGTTGGCCATCACATGTTCCTTGTAAATCTGGTTGCAAGTATCTTGATGTATTATATGAAGTTGAATAGCTCCCTATTGGTGATAGAAGTTCACTTTGATATATAATGAAGACCTGATTGCTAAGTGTATGTATGAACACGCAGATTGTGTAGAAAAAGGATTTCCTTTTAGTAGTTCCGTGTCTTTCTTCAAGGTCACAAGAGTTCTCAGTCTGCACATTTGGTGTTGATAATCTCCATCCATCATTTCCCACTTTTTGTACGCTACCGTTCCTTATACTGATACAATCTTTCTTAGATTGGAGTTTATTCTTTATTATTCTTACTGGCGTTTAGAAAAGCGCCAATATATTTCACAGCGCTTTGTTGTTATCCTTTTTTAAAGGAGTTGGACATTTACACAAACACACAAAATGCATAAGGAGGAAATGCCTACATTACAATCCATAGATATATTGAAAATCAATAAAACAAAGGGATAGGTGTGGCGTCTGAGATGTCCTTAGGAGATATATGCAACGACAAGAAGAGAGAAAAGGGAAATTGATAATGTAGCAAGTTAAAATCTCTTGAGGAAATAGAGGTAAATAAAATGTGCACTCACACTTTTGAGGAGCTTAGATACAGCTCCAACTTGAATCCAGGGGCAGAATGATCCCCGCCTGAGGATATAGTGTAGTACAAGCTCTGCATGCAGTCCCTATGGTAGTAGATATACTCAGAGATATGTGGAGGAAAAAATAGAAATATATAGTGCAGTATACACTATATGCAGAGCTTGTACTATATATTTCTATTTTTCACATTATTTTCACATTTTATCTACCTCTATTTCCTCGAGATTTTCAGTTTCCGTTTTCTCTTCTCTTGTCCTTGCATATATCTCCTAAGGACATCTCAGGCACTACACCTACTCCTTTATTTTTATTGTCGTTTTTAACCGGACAAGAGAGACCCTGCATTTGGTGACTAAGCTGCCTCTTGAACTATATCAGTATTTTACAATTTCTGTTTTAAAATTTTCTAAATCACTGTTTCATTTGGTATGCCAAGTCAGTGGGTTAGAACGTAACCAAAGTACTATCTCACAGTGGTACATGGGTTAAGGAATATCAAATTGATTTACAAAGCTCTATTAGGGATTAGCCACTTATTACAACGAATGACCCCTATTAAAAGGCCCAGGAGATGCTCAGTCTCCTTAGCCCGTACAATAACCCTCCGGTGGCTGCTAGCCACAGCCCCAAAATATGACCCTACCTACACTCTCACAGTAATATCAGTGAGAGAAAGCCCCCCCAAAAAAGTAAACTGAAAAACACCATTAAAAAAGTCTTCTTATTTCAAAAGTCTTCTTATACCCCACATGAAAAAACATTATTACCCACCAAAACTGTGTAAAAATACCCAAAAGACCTGAATCACAGAAAAAAAAAGCCACCGAAGGTACTATGCAGCCCACGCATTAAAGTTTGGAAAATCCTATCTAACTGTGTTATTAAAGGGACACTATAGTCACCAGAACAACCACAGCTTATTGAATTTGTTCTGGTGAGTAGAATCATTACCTTCAGGCTTTTTGCTGTAAACACTGTCTTTTCATAGAAAATGCAGTGTTTACATTACAGCCTAGTGATAACTTCACTGGCCACTCCTCAGGTGGCTGTTAGAGATCCTTCCTGGGTCATGGCTGCCTAAAATGCATCCAAACATTCAGTATCTCCTCCCTCTGCATGCAGACACTGAACCTTCCTCATAGAGATTCATTGATTCAATTCATCTCTATGAGAAGATGCTGATTGGCCAGGGCTGTGTTTGAATCATGCTTGCTCTGCCCCTGACCTGCTTCTTTGTCAATCTCAGCCAATCCTACAGGGAAGCATTATGATTGGGCCAGGCTACCACTTCTGATTATGTCAGCAGGCAGTGGGCAGGTTAAAAGGAAACAGGGACAAAGTAAGCAGCTGCAGACTTGAATGCAAGTAAGATTTTACTATATCTATGGATGCATGAGGGGACCAGGGGGCTAGATGGTGGTTTTAACCCTATAGGATCAGGAATACATGTTTGTGTTCATGACCCTATAGTGCTCCTTTAACTAAAGTGAGACTGTAAGGTTATGTTAAAGTGACATTTAAATTAAAGGACAGAGTAGCTAAACGGAAAGTTTAGATGACTTGGAGAATTTTTGCAGTTCAACTATTTTGATCTTGTATTCACTTTAAATTCACCTTGAATACTCACTTTAGTTAATAACCCTTTATAAGAAAAGGTTATTCACTAAAAAAGAAATAATCTTTATCTTCTCATGAGATGAGTCAGCTAAATTGACTCACTCATCCTATGTCTGCAGCCCAGCTCTGCTAAGACTAATACATATGCATTAGCCCAGGCAGCAGAGATGGTAAGTGGTAGCATTGAACCGCAGACTGGAGCCAGGAGATTCCAGGCACCATAACCACTTCAATCAGAATAAAGTAGTTATGGCACTTAGAGTGTCCTTTTAATAAGCTTAATGAACTCTCCCTTTATTTGAATTTCTTGTTATTTTATCAGGGTGTTTCATAGATGAAAATGCAGCACTGAGAGCTGTGTTTGTAATTTGTATCAATTCTTAAAAATACGGGAACACAAGGAGAATTCGTTAGTGCTTCGCCGGAGTTAAGCGAAGGGAACAAATTGCTAAGTAGGGTTGTAAAAAAAAATCCAGCAAGACCATGGGATCCTTTATCGTTCTATAGGCATTTATTGTTCATTGTGCAACGCGATAACTTGTTCCTATCAGCCGTCATTTGCGACACGTGGTGGAAAACGGCAAAATGTGTAGGACAAAAATCTTCCTTACATTAGACAGTGTACTCTTTACATTACTTCATTTATATATTCTGATTGTGTTGGAACGAAACCGAAATGTCGATGCAGGCTAAGTGGATTTTAATAAAGATTCTGTTTTTGTGCAAAAATCGAAAGTTCCAATCCTGATTCAATTTGTTTTACGTGTATACTCTGATTCTCTTAATTATTTCAATGTTTATTTTGGTAAGACACGCATGACTGCAATTTTCAGTATTCCAAGTTCTAGCAGACACGTTAAGAGTTCTTAAAGTTTTAACAGCCAGTGAGGGCAGTAAATGTATAAGAAAAGTGCCCAAACTAATCTTTTAACAGATACTTTAAATCTGAAGGTGATCACGTTGGTTCATTTTAAGGAAAGGACCGGTTTTAACTCTGCAGGCTGATTAACAACTTGAGTCCCAGAAGACGATGTCCATCAATGAACTAACCTTTTGCAAAGGCTTGCTTTCCCAGCTGGGCTGGAATCCAATACATGATCACAGGTCAGTGGTAAAGCTGTTTTTCTGGAGGAAGGCACAGTTCATTCACAAAATGAGTTCCTTTGTAATAATAACTTGGGGGCAGGGAGAAGCGAGGAATGCACACACAAATTCAGGCAGACACAAAGCTCTGCTATTTCACTCACATTCAGTGTACTATGAGAGCTTGTACTTGATGGAATTTCAGCACCATATGAGTGCCCTGATTTTCTTTTTCTCTTTTTTTAAATACTTTTTAAAAGGCATTTTTACATATATCCACTGAGACAGTGGCGTACACACAACCCATGGGGCCCCGGTGCGAAAACTGATCCGGGGCCCCCCCCTCCCCCCGCGCGAGCGCTTACTCTGCGCGGGCTGGGGCCGCAACACATGGCGGCGGGCACCTGGTCGCAGGGCTGCGACCCGTGCGACCGCGGTATGTACGCCAGTGCATGCATAAACACATACACTTAAAGGACCACTACAGACACCCAGATCAAATCAGCTCAATGAAGTGGTCTGGGTGCCAGGTCTCTCTAGTTTTAACCCTGCAGCTGAAAACACTATGTTTCACTGAGGGTTAATCCATCTCTAGTGGCTGTCTCATTGACAGCCGCTAGAGGATTTTCTGCGATTCTCACTGTGAAAATCACAGTGAGAAGACGCTGAACGTCCATAGGAAAGCATTGAGTAATGCTTTCCTATATGGGCGGTTTGAATGCGCGCGTGGCTCTTGCCACGCATGTGCATTCGGAGCTGAGAGGCGGATCGGGACGGAGAGATCCCCAGCGCCAAGGGAGCCCGGCGCTGGAGAAAGGTAAGTGCTTTAGACACACACACACACACACTCTCATGAACAGACGCACACATTTACTGACAGACACACACTCAGTGACAGACGCACACAAACATACTCAGTAACAGACACACACACACACTCTAACACACTCACTAACACACACACTCTAACACTAACACACTCACTAACACACTCTCACTAACACACTCTCACTAACACACTCACACTAACACACACTCACACTAACACACTCACACTAACACACACTCACACTAACACACTCACACTAACACACTCACTAACACACTCACTAACACACTAACACACTAACACTCTCACTAACACACTCTCACTAACACACTAACACTCTCACTTACACACTAACACTCTCACTAACACACTAACACTCTCACTAACACACTCTCACTAACACACTAACACTCTCACTAACACACTCACTAACACACTAACACACTCACTAACACACTCTCACTCACACACTCTCACTCACACACTCTCACTCACACACTCTCACTCACACACTCACACTCACACACTCACACACTCACACTCTCACACACTCACACTCTCACACACTCACACACTCACACTCTCACACACTCACACTCTCACTAACACACTCACTAACACACTCACACGTTTTTTGTTTTTTTTTATTTAATCCCCCCAGCCTCCTTACCTGTGGGAGAGCTGAGGGGATTCCCTGGTGTCCAGTGGTGTCACCCGGCTGGCGGGCGCGCGAGGGAGCACTGTCCCCTGAGTGCTCCCTCTTCAGCTCCCTCGCGCGCCGCGTACTGATACCGGAGCCGGAAGATGACGTCATCTTCCGGCTCCGGTTTCAGTGCGGTGCGCGAGGGAGCTGAAGAGGGAGCACTCAGGGAACAGTGCTCCCTCGCGCGCCCGCCAGCCGGGTGACAGCAGGGCCAGCCTCGGGGGGCCCTGAGGTGGCCAGCTCCTGGGCCCCCCAGCAGAAGAGGCTGGCCCTGTGGGTACATACCTGGGTCGCAGGGCGGCCGGGCCCCCTGGTGGGCCGGGCCCGGTCGCAGCTCCGACCCCGGTATGTACGCCACTGCACTGAGACAGGTTTTTTCTTTCTTCCCGTGGATGTGTATTATTTAATATATTACTGATAAGTAATATTACAGTTGGAAATATAGTGTTCCACTGAGAGAGACTAGAGGTAGGGGCTCCGCTAGCATAAAAAAACAGAGGGAAAAGGGAAGAAAACCCTACCTTTATTCAATCTAGGGATATGCATATATAAAAAGGGGAGATTAGCTAAACGGTGCGATGGGGATATGTGATCTAGAGTGCTCTGGGTCACAGGAAAACAGTTTAGCTCTTGAATATAGTATAACACAATTTAAGTACTGTTACCACTATGATTATGGTGCTAAAGTCCTCTGTTCCCTCTAGCAACCGACTAAATGGATAGGTAGGTATATGTCAGGTAAGAGGGAAAGATACGTAGGAGATTGGAGAATCTAATCAAGCCTAAAAAAACTCAAAAGGCTTTCCCTTAGATTACCTCGACACTGTGGACAAGCCACTAATGTCTACCTGAACCATCTCTCCCGATTACAGCTTGCCAAAGAAAAAGAAAAATGTGAAATAAACCACCGTAAAAGAAGATAATCATAATGGTATGAAAGAAAAAAAAGAAAAAAAAAACACCTCGCTAGGTAGCACAATTTTCATACAATTATGATTTTTAATACAATTATGATGGCTTCTTGCTTCTCTCTCATATGAGCACTGTAACCCCACCCCCTGGTGCTACAAGCCAATGATGGAACCTGAATAGCGTGACCAATAGTATGCCTCCACTCATGGGCAGCAGGCTCTGCTGCCCGAATGGCAACTTAATGGAAATTCCTGTAAAGTTCTCCTCAAAGGAAACTAGGCATGTGCAAAACCTGCTGAAACAGGGCAGATTTTAATCACGCCCCATTTTTTTTTACATGCTTTAATGCTCTAAACTAAAGTAAGCTTCTCCAAACAGCTACCAATGGTGGGGGAGGGGCCCTGCAGCACTTGAAACCTATTACAGAATTAAAGAGAGACAAATATTTTGGCTTATCACACTTCCCTCCAGAAAAAAAATCTTAGGGATTCTAAACTACTGCAAATATTTATTTTCCTAAAATAAAAGCTGATGGGGCGCTGCCCCAAGAGCCCGTATGGACGAGTCTGCATTTCTAGGCAGTTTGAGGAATATATCGGGGAATGCAACCCAGATACTATTAGCAACATTATCAAAACAACAAGCATGTAATAGTTATAATGTTTACAGTGTCTCTTAAAAATGCAAAGTATGGACTCAGGAAGCCAATCTTCTAGATTTATAGACTTGTTTGAAAAACATGCTGACAAGTGCTATCGATGTCAAGATGACACAACGTTTTTGGTCGTTTAAAAAAAAAATGTTTTGCATAATAAAATAGATATCCAAAAGTCAGCTATGTATTATGCTATTATTTTTTTTTGTCGTTGTTGAAGTTCTCATCTGTTTTTGATACATTTCTTGTCTCCTGGCAGTACTTTCTTTTATTACTTGAAACTGTAGTTTTATTGATTATTGTATTTGAGTTGTGTGAAGTACACAACAAAAATTACAGGATTTTCACAATGCAGAAGCACAGTTTGCTGCAGTGTTACCAGGCCTACCCATTAAAGAACCCCTAAAGCACTTAAGCTTGCTGTAATGCTTTATGTGTGATGAGCGTGTCCTCTTTTTTTTCATTTTAGAAAAAGTGCAGATTTCAAAAGAAATTGTCACATTTATAAATTAACCTTGTTTCACCCCCCTGGCTGTCAATCAGACAACTGGTTCTGTTACTTCCTGGTAGTTTAGCTCAGCGGAGCTAAACCCAAGAGGCAGACAGTTGCTCAGAGCGCCTGCCTTGCAAAAACATCTCATTAAGCTGCAATTGGAAGGCTGTGATTGGGCAGCCACAGAATGTCTGGCCTGGTTATAAGGGGAGAGATTGTAAAGACAGCAGACACAAGAACTGCAGCTATTCTAAGCTGTTTTTAGATATATTCCAATGAAAAATTTAAATAAATAAAAGGACACGTTATTTCATTTAGGGTATATCTACTAAACAGGGATTTTTATTTATCTGTTTTAATATTTATCTATTTTAAGAGCAGAGGAGTAGCCCTTTAATTTAGTCTTCCATTGATTTGTTGCATGTGTCCTTACAGTCATGAACATATATCTAACAGTAAGTGTTCAATCCTTGAGACACCATGTTAAACTATTCAATATCGTTCATAACAATAGTAAAGTATTCAGATTACTCTGGTTTTCAAGTACATCCTGGGGACATTACCGTAGGCCAATATCCAGGAGTTGTTACTATTACCCAATTTAATGGCTACCATGCTTTATCTACCAAGGAATGTTATCTATCTGCTGGTCTTTGAACCTGCAACCCAAGTGTTGAACAGATTCTACAGATGATGCATTAGCTCACTGAGCTATCCTTAGCTTTCAACACAAAATAGTTCTATCTATGGGTGGGGTAGAATGATGTTGAGCTACAGCGATCCCCACCCAGTTCTGTCCACAACATGATAATTCTTCGGAGCAGTAGACACATTTTACCCTCTTGACTATTGTGGACTCGACTGCACACAAAACATGATATTTTATCATCTTACAGGGAACATGGCTCATAAATTTGTTTCCAGTTATGGACATGTTTTTATACTACAGCCAGAATAATCAGCTGTACCACATGAGAATAATGTATTCCTTGTTGGAGCGGCATTGCCCCATATTAGCTTGTTTTGGTATCTGATGCAAAATAGCTAATTAAATTCCAAATGGAGCTAGCTATTACCATAATCACCCACATTTTTGGAATTAGCCACCAGAGTATTGCTTGGTTACCTAGAGGAGATTAGTTAAAAGGGTCTTATCACATAGCCTTTCTGTATTTACTTTATAACATATGCTATATCCCAGCCTAATGAGAAACAAATTTAAACAATTTATATTACTCTAACACTGTAGATTGCAATAATAAAAAAATTACAGACCATGTGCAGCAATTAATGTTTATAGCTAACATTTTTCTAATGTTTAGGTTTTAGAACTTGAGCACATATATAGAGCCCAAAGGGAGCTCCAGCCGGCATCTTACCAAGAAATATACAGTTAGTAGGATAATGTAAGAACTGTGAGTAATCTCGGATTTAAACAAGGAAATACTATAATTTGCCATGTGACATGATACACCTTATTTGAAAAATATCTTAATTTTAGCAAGAAAAGAGCTTTCAATCGTTTACGTTCATGTATCTTAAAACACGTTCGGTGTAAGGGATTGCACAATACCTATCTATGCAGGTGATATTCTAAAGTTCAGATTCATATAACAGACCCGTGTAGTCAACATTTGACGAAAATATTCCAAGACCACTATGTTAAGGAGAACTCTGCTACTTGTCTAGTAGAATGGAGAAGTTTATTCAAGTATTTTTTACTATGCATACACAAGATTGTCCATTGAGTAGTGTACTACATATAATTGGTTTTGGTCACAGGGAATTTGCCATGTCCTGTATAGTTATGTGTAGAATTTGGAATTACACAAACAAGGATTTACGTGACCAATGGATTTTTGCATACACCAAGCATTACACAGTATTCATTTACTTTTTGCAGGTGCTTGACAGCTTGAATGTAGATTATCAGAATGAGTTAGTGGGTTAATCCCTGTCATTTTTTTATGTCTCCCCTAGCTTGTGGTTAGCACAATGCAATATCAGCAAGTTTGGAATATTGTATTCTTAACAGCCTTCCCACGCCAAATCGGGTTTCAAGTGCATCTGCTGTCAGCTAAGCAGTCATGGATCGATTTTTTTTTAGGGTTATCTTTGCTTTACCTATAGACACCTGAATTAATTATTCATAAATGAACAGTGAATGGACAGTAGGATTTTTTTATGATATTTTTTATTGAGAATGTATCATCTATGAAATAAATATCACGTCTTTGGAACATTATCTTCGAATGACATGATTACAATAGTACGTACAGATAGTTAGGCTAAACAACATTCTCTTTTTAGTGTATAAACAATTGCTGGGGGAGAGGAATGGAGGGGAACTGGGTGGGAGGAAATTGAATGGTGCAATATTTTTGGGAGGATTGGCTAGACAAAAGATCCACCCAACTGTCAGTGAGAGAGTAGCTTTCCATCTCACCAAGAACAAAACCATAAGCTCTAAGAGATTGGTATGTTTGCAGCCCGCCACCACTTCAGAAGAACACCAGGCAAGGTATTTAGGGGGGAGGGGGTTGCCATTACCTCATTATTGGTTAGGGTATGAAGTAATTTGAAAGGAAAATTGTGAAGACATAATGTGTGCATTCAGAGAGGTCATTTTATCGAATTCCCTGTTTCGGCTTGTCTCCAAAAGCTTTTTGATATTTTAAGATCGACTCCACCTGTCCCAGTATGAGTGAGCTGGTATGGAAGAAGAGTTCCCTGATCAGCCCTGACTTCATTTTCCCTGGTGTGGTGAAGCCAGAGCTGAGGAAGCGGGAGGTGGTTCCTGCCAATCTGGCAGACATGGTTGAGGAAGAGGTCAGCTTCAGTGACTGAGTTCACATAGAGAGACCTTCCCGCTGTTTGTAGGCATAAAGTGGCTTGGTATGTTAGGGAATATCAGATGCCTTTTTTGTAAAGTTGAGTGCAGATTGGGGCAAATGCTTCTATGGGTCACTTGAGGTGAATAGTCTTTAAATAGGAGAACTTTTTGATTTTGCTGTAGAAGTTTTTTAGGGTCTTTTTTTGTATGCTGTTAAGACCTTTCATGATGTCATTGTAGTTGAGAAATTTTGCCATGACAGGCCTTGGTTTGGTGAGATCCTTGTTTTGTTCTGGGACTGGGACACTGTGAGTTCTTTCAAAGAGTAGTATAAGGTCTGGGGAGCCAGATAGGTCAAGCAAAGTCAGGTTTGAATGAACTGTGAGAGTTGATTGATTCAGGACAGCCTATGAATCTGAGTTTATTTCTCCTACTTTGAGTTTCCAAATTATCTAATTTATCTTGTAGAGTTGTTATTGTGGATTATTAAGATTGGACTGTGGCGTGAAGATGGTGTTGATTATGATTATCTTCGTTGTTGCTCTGGCGGGATTACAGAGTGGTTAGTTAAGAGCTATGGGATTGCAGTTAGTGAAGTTGTCGATGGAACCTTTTGAGGTCTTTAAATTGCAACTCAAATAAAGGTTTCAGTATAGCTGTTACTTCTTTGACTGTTGCTGAGACATGTATGGAAATGATTGTGTGGTGAGAGAAAACCTTCCATGGGGAGTTGTGGGTGTGTGTGACCGATGGGTCAATGCAGGGTGTTAAACATTTTGGAGAGGATTTGTCTACCTATATATGGCAATGTGAGCCAAAGGTGGGAGGGGGATGGTAATGTTTGTGTTAGAGATGGTTAGTTGGGCCAGAAAACTGCAGGGTCGATTGAGCTCAACAGGTTGCTTGAATAGGTGTTAGTGGAAAATGTTTTTTGGGTGTAAATATTTGCAATTCAAGTGCTCTATTATTATTATTATTATAATTATTGGTTATTATTTATATAGCGCCAGCTTATTCTGCAGCGCTTTACAATACGCTTTACAATACTATGTCCGAAATGTCAGTGGGTGTTAATTCATAGCAAGTTTTCTAGAGGTGCCACAATTGATAGGATTCCGTCTTAGTGTGTTCAGGGCTAATGGGCCATGGAGGGGAGGTCTTTCTAGCAGAGGCTATCTCAGTGTCCTTTAGAGAGTGTTAGAAAGAATCTACTCCAGGCCCCATTAGAGATTACAATGGAGTCTAATGGGGGCCTGGAGGGGGGTCTCTCCAACACTCTGGTTCCTATTTACAATAGAGCAACACAACATAGCTTGCTGATACCTAGGCCAAGTTGGCTCCTCTTACCTTAATTACTGTTGCTGGCTGGTAGTCTGTGGGCTTGCTGGAAGGCTGTGGGCTTGCTGGCTGCGGCTGGCAGGCTGTGGCTTCCCGGCAGGCTGTGGGCTTGCTGGCTACTGCCGGCAGGCTGTGGGCTTGTGGGCTACTGCCAGCAGGCTGTGGGCTTGCTGGCTACTGCCGGCAGGCTGTGGGCTTGCTGGCTACTGCCGTCAGGCTGTGGGCTTGCTGGCTACTGTCGTCAGGCTGTGGGCTTGCTGGCTACTGCCGGCAGGCTGTGGGTTTGCTGGCTACTGCCGGCAGGCTGTGGGCTTGCTGGCTACTGCCGGCAGGCTGTGGGCTTGCTGGCTACTGCCGGCAGGCTGTGGGCTTGCTGGCTACTGCCGGCAGGCTGTGGGCTTGCTGGCTACTGCCGGCAGGCTGTGGGCTTGCTGGCTACTGCCGGCAGGCTGTGGGCTTGCTGGCTACTGCCGGCAGGCTGTGGGCTTGCTGGCTGCGGCTGGCTGGCTGCTGGCCTGGCTGGCCTGTGGGCTGGCTAACTGGTGGCCTGTGGGCTGGCTGGTGGCCTGGTTGGCCTGTGGGCTGGCTGGCCGGCCTGTGGGCTGGCTGGCCTGTGGGCTGGCTGGCTACGGGGGCACTTGTAGATTATTTAAAGAAATAATCCATGCACAATAACCACTGCTGCTCTGTGTAGTGGTTATGGTGCCAGGAGGGCCGGGACCCCCTCCCAGAGTAAGTAGTCAAACCGTTTAAGAACAGTTTGAAAACTGGGGTCTGCTGGGATTTGGGGCTGTAGTAGGGTATAGGAGCAGTGGTGCAATCCCTGGTGGTCGCAGTGTTGAGAGTGAACTCTAGCCCGTAGCTCCAAGGCTAGAGTTCACTCTTGTGAGAGCCGGAGCGTTGCCGTGTTAACCGCGGCAACGCTCTGTGCTCGCGTGAGAAGGACCCAGAGGAGCTGCAGGCTAAGCTCCCGGGTCCTCTCTTCTTCCCTCCCCTGCCGGCTGCCCGCACGGTGCCTGCAGACCGGGTAGAGAGATCGGCTGGGGGGATCCACCAATGATATATGCAGCCCCTCTGTGTGCCTTTTTGTCTGCCCCAGTCCCTCTGTATGTTTCTTTCTCCCCCTCACTGCTCCTCTGTATCCATGTCTCCCCTCTCCTTCCCAGTCTCTCTTCCCCCTCTGCCTCTTTCTCCCGCTCCCCTTGTGTGTCTCTCACCTTTCTCCCTGTGTCTCTCGTCCCCTCTGTCTCTTTCACCCCCTTTTCCCTGTGTCTCTCTCTACCCCACATCTCTCGTCCCCTCTGTCTCTTTCTCCCCCTTTTCCCTGTGTCTCTTTCTACCCCACATCTCTCGTCCCCTCTGTCTCTTTCTCCCCCCTTTCCCTGTGTCTCTCTCTACCCCACATCTCTCATCCCCTCTGTCTCTTTCTCCCCCCTTTCCTTGTGTCTCTCTCTACCCCACATCTCTCGTCCCCTCTGTCTCTTTCTCCCCCCTTTCCCTGTGTCTCTCTCTACCCCACATCTCTCGTCCCCTCTGTCTCTTTCTCCCCCCTTTCCCTGTGTCTCTCTACCCCACATCTCTCTTCCCCTCTGTCTCTTGCTCCCCCTCCACCATCTCTCTATTCCCCCTCTTTCTCCACCTGTGTCTCACTCTTCCCCTTCTGCCTCTTTCTCCCCCTCCCCTTGTGTGTCTCTCTCCTTTCTCCCTGTGTCTCTCGTCCCCTCTGTGTCTTTCTCCCCCTTTTCCCTGTGTCTCTCTCTACCCCACATCTCTCGTCCCGTCTCTTTCTCCCCCTTTTCCCTGTGTCTCTCTCTACCCCACATCTCTCCTCCCCTCTGTCTCTTACTCCCCCCTTTCCCTGTGTCTCTCTCTACTCCACATCTCTCGTCCCCTCTGTCTCTTTCTCCCCCTTTTCCCTGTGTCTCTCTTTACCCCACATCTCTCGTCCCCTCTGTCTCTTTCTCCCCCCTTTCCCTGTGTCTCTCTCTACCCCACATCTCTCGTCCCCTCTGTCTCTTTCTTCCACCTTTCCCTGTGTCTCTCTCTACCCCACATCTTTTGTCCCCTCTGTCTCTTTCTCCCCCCTTTCCCTGTGTCTCTCTCTACCCCACATCTCTCTTCCCCTCTGTCTCCCCCCTCCACCATCTCTCTATTCCCCCTCTTTCTCCCCCTGTGTCTCACTCTTTCCCCCTGTCTCTTTCTCCCTCCTTTCCCTGTGTCACTCTCTTCCCCCCGTCTCTTTCTCCCTCCTTTCCCTGTGTCACTCTCTCCCCCCCTGTCTCCTTTCTTCCCCTCCCCCTGTCTCTCTATTTTCCCACTGTCTGTTTCTTTCCTCTTCCCCTGCCTCTATCTATTCCCCCTCTCTGTTTTATTTCCCCCCTCCCATTTACAGAAGGGGCCGGCTGCGGTACATGCTGGAGCCGCCGGGCCGGATGGCAGCCTCGCCGGTCCGGCGGCACTCCTGTCAGGCTGTCACTAACGCTGAGGACGGAAGGAGGGAGGAGCATGTCTCTCTCTCATGCTCCCTTGCGGTTCCCACATCCTGTGCTGGGAATTATGGGAACCGCAAGGGAGCATGAGAGGGAGACATGCTCCTCCCTCCTTCCGTCCTCAGCGTTAGTGACAACCTGACAGGAGTGCCGCCGGATCGGCGAGGCTGCCACCCGGCCCGGCGGCTCCAGCATGTACCGCGGCCGGCCCCTTCAGTGTGCCACCGGACCGGCCACCCGGTGGCACCTACGTGCAGTGTCCCCAGATGCCGCGGTGGGGCAATCCGGCCCTGCCGCCGGGCCCCCTGATGGCAGCCCTGGTGGCGGGCCCCCCTCCCGGCCGGGCCCTTGGACCATGTCTGAAGTGCCCGACCGGTCAGTTCGCCCCTGACCTCTTCTAGTATGAAAGTAATGAATGAAATGTCCTACCCTCAATAGACATTATCTTTTGTGTCTTTTTACACCTCTTGTTTGTCAAAATTGTATTGTTAAATTTACGTCATCGAGTAATATGGGGGCGGGGCCTGACCGCAGAGCCGAGCAGACGTGTCTCCGTGCGGCTCCTGCTTCAAACGACTAACTACGCCAGTAATCTGCTCGGAGAAGCGGAGGAGAGACAAATCCTGACCCTAACGAGGCATACAGAGCCGGAACCTACCGGGGGATACCCCTCCGGTGGCTCAACCCGACGGATTCTCTACACCAGCATATGCGGCCTACACATGTGGCTGGCGCTGGGGAGACGGCCGCTCCCCGGCGTCCACTAGCTACGACACGCTCAAGCCTGAATCCCCGTTCCCCCCCCTATGGACCGGTGGGGGTTATCCCGGTCCCCGCCAGCCCGAGGCACACAGCAAAGCCACCCATGGTAGCACTTCACCGACCAAGCGCTACTGGCGGCGGCCAGTACAAAATGGCGGACGGGCCCACGAGGACAGAGCTCACATTACCACAGCCTACTGGTAAGCAGCTCACCCCGGTAGAGCACTATTCAATGCAGCTAGACATAATTTTCCAGCGCTTCTGGGACAGACTGGAACTACGCTGTAAGCCGATGGAACCAGCTTCAGAGAAAAGGGCAGAGAGGCGGGAGGCGCAGAGCAGGAGGGGGCCACATCCAGGCACACCATGCAGAGGAGCAACCGACACTCGCCCTGGCAACCATCCTGGGCCGAAGGCCAAGCGGAGAATCACTCCACGGCACCGACCACACCGCCGGAGGCCCGTCCGCCACAGGTGGCGGCAGCAGAACATCCGGGCTCTCCGAGACGTCCATATAGGAATCAACCCGGCCTCAAAGAGCCCCCGGGTCAGTGGCCTACAGGTGCTGGCCTTCCCACCGGCCTGGGGCTGGAGGGCGGCCTCCCAACACTCACTCCTCGCCATGCCCTTGGGGACTCTGCAGATGCGTGTTACCTCCCCTCCACGCAGAGGTATCGGCTGAAAACGGGTCTATCGGCACGCTGACACCTCCAACAGTGAGCAGCAAAGAACATCCCCAGGACTATCTGTGACAACCTCCCGAAATTTAACCACATCTAGCCTGTTCTCACCTTGGGCTGCCAAAACGGACTGATGGCCTTTATAGCCTGCTTCACAGGCTTCTGCAGCCTGGTTTAATATTACCCGGTTCTTACTTATGTATGCTCAGCCTGAGACACACCAATCTACGAGATCCAAGACATACTCTTCTTGTGATTATTACTAAGTTACTGTTAATCGTTGTTTTACTCTTACCGTGACTTTACCTAGTTAACCTAAGCTAGAACCTTAGACGTAAGTTTAACTATTAGTGCTCATAAGCCGTAGATATGTCTATTCTGCATAGCTACGTTTGCGCATATTTTGCTAGTTACCTATATCTTGCAATCGCATGTTAACTACCTACATAGTGTACCAGCAAGTTACTTCGCACTGAATAGCTCTCTAACAAGTTTGCGCTCAGATGATTCCAACGTATTAGCTATTGGCTAGGTGAATAACATGATTGTATATACACTGTATCTGCATTGAATACAGAGCTCCAAGCATAGCTCCAGTATTCAGGTAGTAACTCAACATTGGCGGTGTTTGCTTGCCTTTAAAATGCTTTATATATGTTTTCGTTAATCAACTTAAAAAAACAAAAAGTGGCATTACTAAACAAGGAAATGTATCTACCTAATCTTGCGCTAACTATGTATTAACCCCATCCTGTGAACAAACCGTACATTTCCCCATCTCTCTCTTCTGTATCCCATCTCATATGCCGCAATAAAATAAAGATTGACAAAAATTTACGTCATCATCATGTCTACCGATTGCACACCTCTAAGGACTAAGTTGCTGCTTTATATATACTGCAACTACTTATATTAATCAGTCTATTCACAAATATGGAAAAAAAACATAGCATGCGCTTTTAAGAAAAATGACATTCTCTCACCTGTTGAAAAATATCTTCTTGAAGATATGATGTTTTTTTCTTATACGTTCTATTTGAAGCCCACGGAGCAACGCAGGGGGGGAGTGGGCCTTGACAGAGCCAGAAAGTTGGCAGGTGAGCTGGAGGTCAGGGGGCGGAGCCTAGCTGGTGTGGGGAGGAGAGTGTTAGTTTATATAGCGGCCATTTTAAGTTTAGGCCATTCTAATCTGAGCTGCCCTTACCTGTGAATTGTTGCAGGTCAGAGTAGCTCTTCTTTTCTCTTTTGCTGCAGGTCATGGCGTCTGCCGAAGAAATCCTGGCTGGTGTCCGGTCGTTGGTGCAGGAGAGAGGCCTGGAGTGGTTGCAGGAGCAGCTGGGGGTTCCGAGCACGTCTGCTCCCCCCGTCGGTGCGGCGGAGAAGAGGCCTGTCAGGCGGGCGAGACCGCCCCAGCGGCTCAGTCCGGGTTCGGTGCCGGTGGCGCGGAGGAGGAAGAGCCCTGCTGACAGGGAGAGTGAGGTGGCCGGCGGATCTAGAAGCCGGGGAGGCTCTGAATGGCGGCCGGTGCCGCCTGGTCGTCGCGGCGCCGGTCAGGTGGGACGGAAGGCCGGGAAGAGGCCTCTTGCCAAGAGCGCCCCCTGCCGCCGGGCGGGGGGCAGGTCACCCCTGGCTGCTGATGGAGCCCATAGGAGGGAGGCTGCGCAGAGGACCGGAGAAGGAGCAGTGCTGGTGTCCCAACGTCCCGGTGAGTCGCCCCCTGGGGGCAACACTGAGCGGCAGGGGGGTGACAGGGGACCAGGCAGCGCCATGATAGCGGGCCCACACAGAGGTAGTGGGGTCCAGGCGGGCAGTTCGACAGGCAAGGCAGCCCTGACAGGGGTTAGGTCTCCAGAGGTGGATTCAGGGGATGCCAGAGGAGCCAGAGGAGTGGGAGTTTGGAGGGCGAGCCCGCTTATTAGGAACCTGGCGTTCCTGGAATTCTTTCCGGTGGTGGTGGCGGTGACACTGTGGGGTGTGGACCTTTCTAACAAGAAGGTAGTGTTTTACTCGGATAATATGGCGATGGTGCCATATTAATGGCTTGTCTGCGTCCTCGTTGCCGGTTGTTCGATTGCTGAGACAGTTGGTGTTGTTATGCATGTCATTTAATATTATGTTCAGGGCTAGGCATATTCCGGGTTTGGAAAACGTTGTGGCTGATGCGTTGTCTCGTTTTCAGTGGGAACGTTTTCGGGAGGCGGCACCGGAGGCGCAGGAAACGGGACACGCTTGCCCGGAAGAGATGTGGCAGCTCGCGACGTCCTGCTTGGGGAGTACATAAAAAATTCGCTGGCCCCGGGCACATGGTCTTCTTACGCTAAGGTTTGGCGGGTTTGGGATGAGACGGTGTTTCTGTTAGGCTCGGATGTCTCGGCATCTAACCGGTTGGATGTGCTGTTATGGATTCTGTGCCGTTTGTTTGCCGAGCATTCCTCGCCCTCGATGGTAGATAGGTACCTCGCGGCCCTGGCGTTTCTCTTTAAATTCAATGGTTGGGTAGATGTGACGAAACACTTCCTGGTGCGACAGGCGGTGCGGGGCTTTCAGAAAGGAAAGAAGGCTCGTGACACGAGGAGGCCGGTTTCCTTTCAGGTTCTACAAGGTTTGGTGGATCGGTTACCAGACATATGTTTTTCCGGGCATGAGGTGGCACTGCTTTCGACTGCATTCGTGTGGGCCTTTTTCGGGGCTTTTAGGATAGGGGAATTGGTCAGTGCAAGCAAGGCGGGAGAAGGGGGGCTGAGATTGGAGGACGTAGCGTTGTGCTCGGACAGGGTGCGGATACGGTTGGCCCGTTCCAAGACGGATGTCTTTGGGAAGGGTTGTGCGGTTACGCTGTGTGCGTTGCCGGGATCAGGTTTGTGCCCAGTGGCCTGCGGGGCCAGGTTCCTAGAGTTAAGGCCAGAAGTCAAGGGTTGCTTCCTAGTACATGCGGATGGTTCAGCGCTGTCGCGCTTCCAATTTACTAAGGTTTTTCGGTTGGGGTTAAAGATGATGGGTCTGGATCCCTTGCAATTCAGAACACACTCTTTCCGCATTGGGGCGGCCACGGAGGCCGCACGGCTGGGTTTCCGGGATGAGCGGATCAAGCGTATTGGTCGTTGGGAATCAATGCGGTTTCGCTCGTATGTGCGCCCAGACAGGTTGGTGTGAACCTAAAATGTGGGGGTGCAGCTGGGCTGCAGGGTGCGCTGCTTACCTTTGTTTTGTCTCTCCTAGGTTGGACGGCATGGATAATTGGTCATTCTTACGTCTATTGGGCTCGGAAGAGGGCTGCAGTTCGGAGAAATGGGATACAGCTGGGCTTTCCTTTGGAGCAAGTGGAGATATACTGGTTTGGTTATCGGGGCTTCGACTGGCGGAGCATCAGTGGGGAACTTTTTTGCAAGGTGACGGATAGGGCATTGCCAGATGTGGTGGTGGTAATGACCTGGGTCTGGTGCCGCTGCGTGGCTTGGTAAGGCAAATGAAGAGGGATGTGGATCGGCTGAGGGACCTGGTCCCTGGCATGACAGTGGTATGGTCGGAGATGGTGCCTCGGTGCAGGTGGAGACACGCCAGGGACGCAGCTGCGGTCGCACGATCCAGGGGTAAGATCAATAAGATCATGGCTAGCTTCATTCGTAGAGTGGGGGGTGTAGTGGTCCGGCACAGGGAATTGGAGGAGAAGTTACCAGGTTACTTTAGGCCAGACGGTGTGCACCTTTCTGATGTAGGTTGCGATTTATTCAACTTAGGCTTACAGGAGGGTATTTCTCAGGCCCTATTTATGTGTGGTGGGGGTCGCACATGAGCTTAAGGGGTCAAGTCATGTGCTGTGGCAGGAAATAGGGCTTGGGTAAACTGGATCTTTGTGGATTATGAAAGTGTTATGGTCTATGTAAAGGTCTAGGCTGGAGTAGGCCGGAGTTAAAGTGTTTGGTAGGTTCTAGCCCGTCGGTGGCGATGAACCTAGGGGTGTAGGGGTGTCTGGGTACACCCCTGCAGGTAAACAAATGTTGGGGGCCTCTTTGGTAGGCCAGGTATTATTCATTATGTATCAATTGTTATGTTTGTATTGTTTTGGTAAGGTCATTGTCAAGGGTATTTGGGATCGAGCGGAACGAAGTTATTACTGTTGACAATGACCCTAAATTGTTAATTTAAAGATTTTATAATTAATAAAGCTGTGGTCGTTATACTCCAACAGAATAAGCGGTGTCAGTGTTTATTTATAATTTAGCACATGCCGAATAACGTCTGTGCACATGTCATGAAGCCCACAGAGCAACGCAGGGGGGGAGTGGGCCTTGACAGGGCCAGAAAGTTGGCAGGTGAGCTGGAGGTCAGGGGGCGGGGCCTAGCTGGTGTGGGGAGGAGAGTGTTAGTTTATATAGCGGCCATTTTAAGTTTAGGCCATTCTAATCTGAGCTGCCCTTACCTGTGAATTGTCCCTCCCTCCCTCCCTAGCAGGGCCGGCGCGTCCATAAGGCGGCACAGGCGGCCGCCTTAGGGCGCACGGGCTCTGGGGGCGCAAGATTTCAGTGGCCGGCAGGAGGGAAGCTCTCCCTCCTGCCGGGCCACAATCTCGGCCCCCGGTGCGGCGTGCGGCTGTGCTGTAATCAGGCGCGGCGAGGGAGCTCTAACCTCTCTGCTCTGCTCCCTCGCGCGCTGTCTGCTGATACCGCGGGAGCCGTAATATGACGTCATATTCCGGCTCACGCGGTATCAGCAGACAGCCCGCGAGGGAGCAGAGCAGAGAGGTTAGAGCTCCCTCGCCGCGCCTGATTACAGCACAGCCGCACGCCGCCCAGCAGTCCCACTGGACCCCAGGGAAGGATTCATCATCCACACCAGCTCTCCAGGTAGGGAGGCTGGGTGGAAAATATTTATTTATAAAATAATTAGTGAGTGTATGTGTCTGTGTGTGTGAGTGTATGTGTCTGTGTGTGTGAGTGTATGTGTCTGTGTGTGTGAGTGTATGTGTCTGTGTGTGTGTGAGTGTATGTGTCTGTGTGTGTGTGAGTGTGAGTGTATGTGTCTGTGTGTGTGAGTGTATGTGTCTGTGTGTGTGTGAGTGTATGTGTCTGTGTGTGTGAGTGTATGTGTCTGTGTGTGTGTGAGTGTATGTGTCTGTGTGTGTGTGAGTGTATGTGTCTGTGTGTGTGTAAGTGTATGTGTCTGTGTGTGTGTGAGTGTATGTGTCTGTGTGTGTGTGAGTGTATGTGTCTGTGTGTGTGTGAGTGTATGTGTCTGTGTGTGTGAGTGTATGTGTCTGTGAGTGAGTGTATGTGTCTGTGAGTGACAGAGTGCGCGTCTGTGAGTGACAGAGTGCGCGTCTGTGAGTGACAGAGTGTGCGTCTGTGAGTGACAGAGTGTGCGTCTGTGAGTGACAGAGTGTGTGCGTCTGTGAGTGACAGAGTGTGCGTCTGTGAGTGACAGTGTGTGCGTCTGTGAGTGACAGTGTGTGCGTCTGTGAGTGACAGTGTGTGTGTCTGTGAGTGACAGTATGTGTGTGAGTGACAGCGTATGTCTGTGAGTGACAGCGTGTGTGTGAGTGAGTGCGTCTGTGTGTGTGCATGTGAGTGTATGAGTGTGTCTGTCAGTGTATGATGAGTGTGTTTGTCAGTGTATGAGTGTGTGTCTGTCAAATCAGTGAGAGTATGTTTGTCATTGAGTCTGTGTGTGACTATCAGTGTGTCTGTCAATGAGTCTGTGTCTGTCAGTGACATCTGTGTGTTTGTCATTGAGTGTGTGACTTTCAGTGTGTACAGAGTGTAGCTGAGCGGAGCGCGGTACAGGAGCTTCTGTTTCCTGTACCTGGCCAGACTGACAGGAGGTGCTCACAGAGAGAGCACTCCCTGTCAGTTCGGCCGGGTACAGAAAACTGAAGCTCCTGTACCGCGCTCCGCTCCGCTACACTCTGTACACACTGACACACCATAAAGGGGTGTGGGGTGCACCAAGGGACAGGGAGGGAATGGGAGAGAAACACCAAGAGACAGGGAAAAGAGGGGGAGGGGAGAAGAACACTAAGGGACAGGGAAGGGACCCTTAATGGTCGGGGAGGGGAGAGGGGCTGGTTAAGAGGCACATAGGTGAAGATGTTTTTTTGGGGGGGAGGGAGGGGGCGGAAAAATGCATCTTCGCCTATGTACCTAAAAATCCAAGCACCGGCCCTGCTCCCTAGGTTTTGCGGTAGTTCCCGTTTGGTCACAGCGGCGGGAAATAGGGCTTGGGTAAACTGGATCTTTGTGGGTTAGGAAAGTGTTATGCCAAGGTCTAGGCTGGAGTAGGCCGGAGTTAAAGTGTTTGGTAGGTTCTAGCCCGTCGGTGGCGACGAACCTAGGGGTGTAGGGGTGTCTGGGTACACCCCTGCAGGTAAACAAATGTTGGGGGCCTCTTTGGTAGGCCAGGTATTATTCGTTATGTATCAATTGTTATGTTTGTATTGTTTTGGTAGGGTCATTGTCAAGGGTATTTGGGATCGAGCGGAACGAAGTTATTACTGTTGACAATGACCCTAAATTGTTAATTTAAAGATTTTATAATTAATAAAGCTGTGGACGTTATACTCCAACAGAATAAGCGGTGTCAGTGTTTATTTATAATTTAGCACATGCCGAATAACGTCTGTGCACATGTCAAGAATTTCCTTGCCAATTCATGTAGAGTTCTACTGTTAGATTTAAATGTAGCAAACTAACAAAATCCTCCTGTTTTAAAACAAAGTTAAAACAAAGAAAAAAATCTTCTTATGCATAATGCTATATGTAGTATGTGAATGGTGGTTATTGCTGTGATGTCAATCAAGCATTTATTATAAATACTGAATGAATTCAGTACAAATACTGAATAGTGACATCTTAACAGCCAACTGTTTCCCACAATGTGGTCACCACGTTACAGTGAGATAGTGAAACTTCACGTCGGAAGCAGAAGTGACAGTTAGAAAGGAAATGCCAATGATTTATCTTTCATAAATTTAGCAAAAACCCAAATACTTTGACACATAGATGAATGGATGATGAAAAAAACTAGAATTCTGTTTTATACCATTCTTTCGAATGTTTAACAAAGTAAAACGAAATGAAAAAAAGCTAATGTTAAAACTAATTATATAACATAGAAAGTCAGTATTCTGTCACTGTGTATTTTAAACATTTAAATTAGATCATGTTTAAATTTCTACTTAAATGCTTGTATGGATGATCACTAGATAAACATTGAAATGGTATTAACTTGCTTGTTTTCTACATTTATCTTTTTTTTTCTGCTGAATTTTAGAATATAGTGCCATATAAACGGATTTATAGCACCATAATCACTAAAAATAATGAACTGAAGTGGTTATAGTGTTCAGATTGCCACTTTTAAAATACAGCAAATGCAACATTAGCAACACACAGACAAAAAACGCAATTTTTATATGAATTCTGTAGAAATCACAGAACAGTTACTGTGCAGTGTTATCCAAAGAGATATTGAGAAATGTGAGTTTACTGGTGCAATCTTTGTGGATTTTTTTAAGACTTCCTATATAGCAGACCTCACGGTTTATGCTACATAAATGCAAAACATCAGTTAAAGGCGACATGCAATGAGCTTGCTTCAATTGTACCTCTGAAAGACCCTGGTTTGTGCCTATTGCCAACAACGGGCTAGTTTACAACCGTTCATTAGTGATGGTAGCTCTTCAATTCAACCCAGTTTTGCTATAAATCACCCGGTGTAGTGTCTTTACTTACCGTAGTTACACTCAACACCATATGCAGTGGCGTACACACAATACATGGGGCCCCAGTGAAACTGATCCATGCCCCCCCCCCCCGATCTGTGCCCCCCAACACATACAAACAGACACAGACATACATAGAGGCACACACACAGACACACAGACACATACATTCATACAGACAGACACACACATACATACACACAGACACACACCCCAGACAGACATACACACAGACACATATATACACACAGACACATACAGACATATATACATACACACACACACAGACACACACACATACAGTCTGTATGTGTGTGTTTGTGTCTGTATGTCTGTGTGTATGTCTGTATGTATGTGTCTGTGTATGTATGTGTGTCTCTGTATGTATTTGTCTGTATGATAAAGACACATACATATAGAGACACACACACAGACACATAATACAGAGACACACACAGACACATACATACAGACACACACACATACATACAGACACACACAGACACATACAGACATACACACAGACAGATACACAGACACATACAAAATGTTTAAGTCACCCTCCTGTTTCCTGCCTTTGCAGGAGGGTGACTTCCCTGGGATCCAGTGTGGGCTCAGCCTGATGGAAGTCAGAGTTCCCACTCTGACTACCACCTCCTTCCTCCCGCGCAGCTCTCTGATAGCTGGGAGGAGTGACGTGCAGTCACTTCCTCCCAGCTCTGTGTGAGCTCATCACAGGGAGCCCGGTCGCGCTGTTAAAGCGCCCAGCACTGACCGGGCCCTCTGACAATCCATATCCATCGGGTGGCCCTAACAGCCTGATGGACCCCATGGAGGGCGGCCCCATCCTTTGCCGTTTGGGCCGGGGTGGCAAAGGATGGTGGTGAGTACCCGGTTGCAGGGGTCCGCAGGGCGGCCGGCCCCCTGGAGTGATGGGCCCGGTCACAGCTGCGACCCCTGCGACCCCTGTGACCGCGGTATGTACGCCAGTGACCATATGGAACAATAAATACAAAGGTAAAAATGTGCACAATAGTTATGTTCAGCACTGCTAAAATATAATATAATAGTAATAGTAAAATAACACTAACTTATAAAACACCAAAGAAAGAACTTTTATGGTGCAATTTACATATATAACATGCAAAAAACCCTAATTGGATAACTCACATCTTCTTGAGCCTATGAAGTTTGCTGAATCTGAACACCATATAACAAAAGTCTGTAATGATACTACTCCTGAGTCATGCATTTTATTGCGGAGGGGTGGTCTTTCCACCAGCCAAAATACCGCAGTCGTGGATCATTTTTAAGATGTCTTTAACACCAATCACATTTAACCTTACTAATTTACGGTCACTTTTTTTTTTTTTCAACTAAAGTGAGAATTGTGCTGAAGTGAATTTCAAATTTAAGGTCAAAGTTGCTGTACCGGACTATTTCCAAGTAAACATTGCTTTTTGATTTGGCTACTTTGGCTATAGATTTGAAATTCACTCTTATCTCCCTATCCCCCAATCCTCACTTTAGTAAATAACCCTGTTAGTTTTTATCTATGAAATATAAGTACGATAAAACATGGCGCGTCATAGTTCTGTACAGGACATGATAAACTGTAAGGAACAAGAGGAATGTGAGATAAAAAGGAAAATGACAAGTGAAAACATTTATACTTCAAATGCTTGTTCCTAGCACTGAGGATATAACAGAAGAATATAATGGTCCTTCGCTTCCTGGTAGGATGAACATTTTCCTTATCGTTGTAATATATGTATATCTGATGTAGAGAGCCGGAAACATGCTGTGGTTTCAAGGGTGGCAGATTGTCCGTTGCGCGATGAGTTTCTAAAAGAAGTTGATTGAATTCTATTATTAAGTATATCTTGAAACTGCTAAAACAACACATGGGCAGTTGATTTTTTTTTTTTTTTTTTTAAGTCTTGACTGTAAACTTCAGTTTATTAAAGATTTTGAGCTCATGACAAAAATAAAACGAAAAAATAAAAAAGCAAACTGGAGTTTCTCATTATAGAATAGCTTGAAAGTTGGATCACACATATGCTTTGTTCTGTATATTTGGATTTAGCCATTAAGGAAAATAGCGGCGTGTAACTTTTGAAGTTCTGGCTTAATTTTATTTATTACAGGGTATTAAACAACATTACTTTTTATATGAATGTAAAGGAGTACAATAGCAGCACTGTGCACCGCAATGATGTAAGCCTGCCTGTGCATTCTGCGTTGCTAACATTACAATATTACAAGAATTACACCACACATAAAAAAATTGATATTTTATAAAATATGTACATGTATATACATATACATGTATACATGTATACACAAAAATATCTTGTGGTTTATTCATACACCACAAGTTGCAATATTCGGGATCAAAACACAATTTTGTGTGGGATAGGCAGACCTTGGTATGTAAAAAACAAATTACATTTATGCTCCAGTTTTCACTTAGTAAATAGAGTCCTATGTGTTTATGCAAATACATTAAAGGGACAATTGAAGCACCAAAACAACTTTAGCTTAATAAGGTGGTTTTAGCGTCTAGATCATGCCCATGCAGTCTCACTGTGCAATTCTCTACATTTAGAAGCTATATTACTTTGTTTATGCAGCCTTAGTCACACCTTCCCTGCCTATGACTTACACAGCCTACATAAACGCTTCCTGTAAAGAGAGACCACATTTTTATAAAATGCATAAACAGAAACAAAAGTGATTCCAAGTGGCTCTGTCACCTCAAACTTATTTTTCTCCTATTGTTTCCTCTTCTCTCACTCTTTCAGAATCTGTTCTTCATTTCTTCATTTCTGATCTATTGCGCGAAAGTACAGCACAGTGACGTCGGGACCGAAAAATACCCCGCCGGATCAAGATGGCGGTGCCCGCAAGGTACAGACTCAGGTAAGTAAACTCACCTTTACCTGCACCTCCCCCTGGCCACCAGACCCTCAGAAGCGATGTCAACTTTGCAAATTCGGCAAAATCCCCAAACAACAACAGTGCCGCTTTAATAGAATTTGGCCAAAAGTATTCTAAATAGGACTTCCAGAGTTTATTAAAAACAAAGAACATTTTCCCAGGAAAGAAAAAAATCACTGGAACTGTGTACCTTGAATGACCTTTAATGTGAACGACTGAAATAAACATTGTACGTTACATACATTCCGTTTTTTTTAATGGTTTCCATAGAGATTCCCATTATATTTACATATACTTATGCCATCATTTTTGCAACTGCGTTCCATATAAAATAAATAAGCAAGCTCAGCATAAATGCACATCAAACTTCCAAATGCAAAGGATGGATGTTTATATCCAGAACTTGTAAATTTGGCTGAACTTGGAATTGTCCTCATTTTTTTTGTAAAAGTGTCTTTCTCAATGAACACTAATTTGTTATCATCTCCCATCATTTACAGGGAACAGGATGTAAAAACAAGATAAAGTAGGTGACGAATAGTCAGGAGTTGACACTCGCCATTATTTATACCATTATTTTGAAATCTAAAATTGTAAGGCATTCTTTTTATTGGGAGAAGTGGGATGCAACAAAGCTGGTTGCTTATTCTGTGTTTTTATGTATGTCACTGTAGGCAGTTTATTTAAGAATATGTCATCGGTATATTACAATAATTTATTAAAATTAAAATGTCATTTTACAGCATGTTAGAAAGAGTAAAAAACAAACAAAATTGTTGGTACTCCGCTGTCTAATCAAATAAGGTGTTGGTATCAAGGTAACCCACCATAGAAACTATGTCTAATTAATTTATTAATGTATGAACCAATGATGCCATGGTTATTATAAATATGGTCATAGTGTAAGCCATAAGATATGGGAAAAATGTGTTTTCATTGTTACTAAAATAAAAAAATAAAGAATATTTCACCAAAACAGCATACATAAATACATGCCTAAACATGGGGCGATAGTAAAAATGCAAGTGCCACATTTCCAGTGTGAAATCTAATTGAATAACCCTTTTTTCTTTTTATACTATATTCTATACTTTATTCTTTTGTAATATAGGCATCAAAACTACTTTAGATTAATGAAGCCGTTTTGGTGTATAGATCATGCCCCTACAGTCTCACTGCTCAATTCACTGCCATTTAGAAGCTAAATCACTTTTATTTCTGTTTATGCAGCCCTATTCTCACCTCCCCTGACACAGTCTGCATGAAAAAAAGTTTCACTTTCAATCAGCTGTTAACTTACTATAGAGGTTTTTATCTCCTGCATGTGAATTAAACTTTAACCACACACACAAGGCAACAGAGCAGGAGATAAGAAATTCTAAATGAAACAGAATGTACAATAAATGAAATGTAACTATTAGAGCTCTCTTTAAAGGAAGTGTTTAGGAAGGCAGTGTAAGTCATATGCAGGGAAATGTGACTAGGGCTGTATAAATAAAATTATTTAACTCCTAAATGGCAAATAGTTTAGCAGTGAGACTACAGGGGCATTATCTTTATGCCAAAACAACCTTGTTAAGCTAAAGTTGTTTTGGTACCTATTGTGTCTCTTTAAGTATATCCAAGAGCCATGCTGTCCAGCTACCCAACTACCAGCCCCCAATGTTTGCCTCTCATTACTATCCAAAGTCAGATACGGAAGTTATCTTCCCCGCTTGTTTCATACCATGTGAGAGCGTGAATTAAAGGAGCCTGGAAAGCATTTTTTTTTTTTTTTGTCACACCACTCGAAAGGTGTTTGAAATAAAGAGGATGGTACCAAAAGAGTTGCAGTGGTTGTATAGTTTACAGTGCCACTTATATTTTTTAGAGTTTGAGGCTCAAATGAAAAAACAAATAAATAAAAAAACAAAAGTAGAATATTCTCTAATCTATATGAGATGAATGTATAGTTATATTTCGTTTGCATAGGCTTCCTGGCTATATGCTCTTTAGAGTTCAAGGAATCTTCCAGGCCAGCCCGTGTAATATCCAATCAGCAGAGGTCACTGTACTTTTGAATAATGTATACCAATCTCCCGATAACCTATGTGTAGGCAACAGTGTATCTTATAATATATCTACCTGGAGATGTGTTAATTAATATCTACTACACCTGTGCCTGCTCCATTGTTATATATAGTTTTATAATACATGCTGGTGATTGTCTCTTAGACTGGTACTGGATATACAGTGGAAAAAAATATATGTTTAAACAGAAAATATATCCCCTAATGAACTGGCAGTATCTGATGCGAAACGCGTGTCGGCCGTTTTGTTTTTAAATGATTGCGCGGGTTCAGGTTTTTCATTACATAATATGTACCATTCCAGTGACATCAAGCATGTATTATAGCTTGCAGGAGAAAGATGTCTGCCAATTTAAAGATGTTTTTTTAAAGGTGGTATCTTAAGGTTCCATATCACATTCTGCAGCTTGACTCATGGTCCAATAATTCTGAGGACAAATGAGGGTTGAAATTTCTTTGCTGTTTTTTTTTTTTTTTTCTTGACAGAAAACAGGTTTTGTTACCTTACTCAATAAATAAAATAATACTGAGTATTTAAAAAAAAAAGATATTTATACTCATAATCCCAACATTTAATAATTTTTTGTAAAAACTGTAGTATTTATGATAATTTCTCAAGAATGTGTTAATGGTAGCAACAAAACATTTTAAAATGTGATTCAATAACTTAAAATAGTTGTGCATTAGGATTAATGTAAAATGTAAATCCTACAGTGAATAAAATAATATGGCCACTAGATGGAGTATATAATAAAAAAAAACGTAATTATTAGCGATACAATGTGTACAGTAATTAAAACAAGAAATAAACAAATCGGCAACATGACGATTTATTTGATTGTAAGATACCTGCTATCATGCACAACACAATGATTGTGTTACATTTTTCTTTATTGAGCAGGTAGTGATATTGTATTACAGACCAATAAAGTGCACAATTAAGAAAACGTGTAAATTACAGTGTAGAAACTGTGTACTAATAGCAACAAAATGCAACTGCAAATACCATATAAAAGCAGTGAAAAAAGTGCAAAGTGTAAACACATTCAATGTAGTGCCAAACTTGATTACACTTCACTTAGATACATTGAACTTCCCATCGTGGTATACATAAAAAGAAGGGAAAAAGAAACAACATAGTATAATATTGAATCTAAAATGCCAAACACATGTGAATTGTTACACTCACAAAAGGGGAGCAGGTAAGTCTGCTCAGGCTATCCAGGCACATCTCCACCACCATGCAGATATAGAACAAAGATGGACCAATATCGACAGAGATGCAGGCAGTAGGATACAATCCAAAGACTTTATTCCAATAACAAATGAAATAAAAATAAATGTGTAAAAAAGTCTTACCTCAAATGTTATGTTTGATATCATCGTTGTGATATGTTTTACTGTTTTTAAACACTGATATTTGTGTTCAGCGAAGTCTCCCGAGTAAAACAGTACAGGTACAGGTTTTATGGTGTCCTAGAAAGTTACAGGGTTAAATATATTCTCTGGGCTTTCTGCCTGGGTTGTCAGGCAGGTCCCTCAGATTGTAATTAATAAAATAAAATTAATTATGTAAAAATATGATATAATTATATTTGTAGAATTTAAATATATATGTATATATATATATATATATAATTTTTGTTTATTATTTTTATTTATAGATAGATAAAGATACATATATGTATTTATAACGTCATTCTAAATGTATTTTAATATTAATATATAGATATTAATATATATGTATTTTAATATTAATATATAGATATATATTAATATTAAAATACACTTTTATTAATTATGTATGTGTATATAAAAGTACTTAGATCATATATATATATATACGTAATTTAATTTAAAAACTGTTTCATAACTTTTTTTAACTTAAAAATTTTTTTTACAGGCATGAGGGGGACTGTCTGCAGGCATTGCATTAGCCGGCTATTCCGGCCATGTGATTGCGAGGACCCCGCGATCACATGGTCGGGGGGGGTGGGGGGGGCGGATCGGGTGAAGGGGGTCTGCCTGAGCTCCCAGGCAGACTCCAGATTTGCGACTGCCGTCGGGGGAATGGCGGGGACCTGGTAAGTATGAAGGATGGCGGGGATGTTTTATGCCGCCCGCCGGTATTTAAGACCTCCCCAAAAGGACGGCATAAAACGCCCGCCGTCCTTAAAGAGTTAAGGAACTTTTATACAGTGAATCATAAAATAAATATCTATATTTTCATTGTGAAAAATGTAGTGTCTCCTATCACAACACATAATATGAATATGACACATCTTTAAAAATATATATTTTTTTGTTGTTGTTGTTAAGCACTTTATTTACTAAATTTTGGATAAACATTTTTATTTTCATGTAATTTGCAAACTTAAATTTAGTCCTTAAAGCCTCATTCGCCTCATTTATATTCTACATATGATAACTAACCTATAGAAGAACACATTTATCTGCCAGAAGCCACAGATCACTGATTTAATGCCTGTAAGTTTGCTAAAAATTTAAGCTCACCTACCTGCTTTCAAACAGTAAAGGAAGTTTCAGTGGATCATATTATTACTACAGTCTGAAAGAGGGGCAGCGAGAATTGACTCACTCTTAGCATTACATTAGCATCCCTGAGATTGCATAATATTGCTGTAGCAGTTTTTTTTTTAGCAGGGTAGACCAAAATACAGAGTAGGATTTGACAGGTAAATTACTTGGGTAATTTCACAAAGGAACAACATGTGAAAATAGTGTGAGATATGTATGTCCTTATGTCCTATATTGTGAAATTACCCAGACATGTGGTTTCAAGAGGATGGAGCTATTGCGCATACAGCCAGGGCCACAATGGACCTCCTGAGACATCTGTTTCGCAAGCGGATAATTTCAAAAAATTCCCAGATTAATTGTCGGCCACGTTCACCTGATTTCAGTTCCTGAAGTAGTAGGTGTACAAGAGCAAAATGCATACACTTGATCAGCTCAAGGAAAATATAATGCAGAAATTTGATCACTAGAGCATCAGACATTAACTAAAGTTATGAACAATGCAATCAAAATAACCAGAATGTGCGAGGAGGTAAATGGACCGCATTTAAAAGATGTCATCTTCGGTACCTAGTCAACCAAATCTCTACATGTTAAGAATTAATTGTTTGTAATATCATTGAAATTGGTTTATTAATTTAAAAAAAAAAATGTTATTGACTCCTCAAACCCACACAGTATTAAAAATATATAATTTTAATGCATTTAATGTATGTAGGCATTATGCTCAAGTGCAGACATTCTTTCTACATTCTATAGAAGTTTTTAGTAAACCATACTGCTAGTAATGCCTGTAGGGTCCTTACAAATAACTATAAGCAAGGTAATTGAACATTTTTACATATCTATATTAGTCATATCTATTTTATGTGAGAAAACATGCATTTTTGCTTTCATATTAACATTTCAGACCCTGTGTGAAATATTATTACTATTATTATCGCCATTTATATAGCGCCAACAGATTCCATAGCACTTTACAATATTATGAGAGGGGGGATTTAACTATAACTAGGACAATTACAAGAAAACTTACAGGAACGATACAGTAAGTTAAAGAGGGCCCTCCAACTAACCTGACCGTTACAAACTTCGCAGCTTCATTTTTGCAATCAGGCAAGATATCGCTTAACTCTCTTCTTCCCTTACTACTTCCCCAGCCCCACTCACTCCACTGTTCTATGCTCACTTGCACCTGCTACATCCCAAATGGTTTCTGATTTGCTTCAGTCCTCCAGCCCCCCCACTTGTTCCCTTGATTTTTTTTCCCTCACATCTCCCTCACGTTCTGTCTCCTTCTCTTGCTCTGCCTCTCCCTAAAATATTCAATCTCTCTTTCTCCTCTGGCATATTTCCTTCACTCTTTAAGCATGCAACCTTCTCCTCAATTCTAAAAAAGCACAACCTTGACCGTAACTCCCCATTTAATTACTGTCCTATCTCGCTACTACCGTTTGCCTCCAAGAGAGTTGCGTACACTAGATTGAGTGACTTCCTTGAATTCAGCCCTCTGTTCAACCCACTTCAGTCTGATTCCATGCTCTTCACTCTGTCGAAACATACCTGACCACAGTATCCAATAAGTTAATTGCTGTTAAATACAGTGGCCTCTACTCTCTTCTAATTCTGCTTGACTTTTCTGTTGCTTTTTCGAGATGATTGATCATCAACAACTTCTTCTCATCCTATGTAATCTCAGTCTATGAGACTCTGCTCTTTCCTGGTTCTACTCCTACCTCTCCAAGTGGTCTTTCAGTGTTTCTTTTTCTGGCTCTTCCTCTTCTGTGCAACCCCTGTCTGTCTGTATTTCACAAGATTCCACCCTTGGTCCCCTAGTGCTCTCAATATATACTGCCTCCTTTGGTAAACTCGTAAGCTCTTTTGTCTTCTAATATCACTTCTATGTGGATGACATAAAAATCTATCTGCCATTTCTGATTTCTCGCCTTCTCTCCTGGCTCGCGTCTTTGACCACTGGATGGCTGCCTATTTTTCAATGTGAAGAAGTTATCTTCCCTCCCTCAAGTGTTGCTACTCCTGTCTTTGTCTCCCTTCAAGTCACTGGCATTACCATCATCTCTACCTCGCAGGTTTGCTGCCTAGATGTTCTCTTTTAATCCAACTTTTCCTTCACCCCCCCCCCCCCCCCCCATGTCCAGTCTCTCGCCAAATCCTGCTGCTTCCATCTCAAAAAACATAGCTTGCGGGGCGGAGCTTGACAGCCAAACCAAGCGGCCGCAAAACTCTGGAGCTCCGAGGCACAAGCGAGGAAAACTGGAAAAATACCCTCACAAACTACCCCTAAACCGCGACAGAGACCCCCAGCACCCCCCTAATACAATGGGACGCAAAACGAAAAAGCCAAACCTGGAAAAAAACAACCCGGGACTCACCATAGGAGATATGTCCAGTCTCTCGCCAAATCCTGCTGCTTCCATCTCAAAAAACATAGCTTGCGGGGCGGAGCTTGACAGCCAAACCAAGCGGCCGCAAAACTCTGGAGCTCCGAGGCACAAGCGAGGAAAACTGGAAAAATACCCTCACAAACTACCCCTAAACCGCGACAGAGACCCCCAGCACCCCCCTAATACAATGGGACGCAAAACGAAAAAGCCAAACCTGGAAAAAAACAACCCGGGACTCACCATAGGAGATATGTGGAGACAGGCCCGAGGAGCAAGCGAGCACAACATGGCGGCGCTCCACGGAGGCTGCTCTGACTTCTCCGACGACCTCTCAGGAGAAGATTACTTACCGGCTCCCAGGGCAGGACAGCCCTCACAACCGACCACCGTCGACACAGACTCCGCACCAGTGACAGTGTCGGTCCTCAAGCAAATACTTGCGGACCACCATAACGACATCCATAAAGATATCACTGCACTGAGAGGTGATCTCAAAGGAGTGACAACCCACCTAAACACAATGGAGGGCCGAATGGAAACCAACACCCGGGATATAGGGGAACTCAAACGCACCGTGCAAGAGCTGCAGCTCCAGCAACGCTCGCACGAACACCGCATGGCCGAGCACGAAGACGCCAGACGGCGTGACAACCTGAAAGTCAGGGGACTCCCGGAGGATATCTCCGAAGCAGAACTACCGAAGGTCGTTCAACGCCTGCTCGCACTGATCCTACCACCAGCACAAGCAGACCGAATACACCCCGACTACCTCTTTAGAGTCCCCAAATCACCAAAAGCACCTACTGGGGCCACCCGGGATATCATAATTGCATTCCGAAACAGAATGGACAAAACAGCAGTACTAGATGCCCTGCAAGGCAGGACACCCCTGCAATTCGAAAACGGGGCGCTGAGCTTTTATGCCGACCTTTCCAGCGGCACCCTGGCCTGGAGACGTTCCTTCCAACCACTAACCTCACTCCTCCGCCAACAAGGCCTTAGATACCGCTGGAGACCGTCCCACACTCTCACCATCCAGCAGGGATCAGTCTCACACCAGATTCGGGACATATGCGATGCAGCACCGCTCCTTCACTCACTGGGCCTACCTATGGACTCCCTCAAGCAAACAGGCCAGAAAAGCCTGACATCCCCACAGCATGGCTGGGACCCGACTAGAACTGTCCCATTCGTACCACAAGGACACACACCCGACCCATACGTCGCTGTTACAACTTGAACTGGGCCGGGGGCCAGATTGCCAACCTAGCGGTGCACGGCTGAAGGTTCACTTGACTTACAAATGGACTCCCTACTGTAGCTACCAATAGTTAGTAGTGTGAATGTAAGTGACCCACAGTTAGTATAAATGTTGATGGCATCTAGTGTGACGACCCCCCTAGACTACCACGCAGGGGCCACGGGATTCACATTACTCATAATTCCTGTTCAGTCTGATCTAATAACACTTGATATCACACATTGGCGACCACCTATTTGATTGCACTCACTTTCGTTATTGTTTTTATCTTAACTTGTACTTCCTAAGTTGATACCATTACTCCTACACCCTCAGGCGACCCCCTAGAATGACACATTGAGCTATTCTCGCAACTAACCCTTCACAACACTGGGTCAGCTGATCTTTTCCCATAAGCTGGTATAACGAGTTTTCCTAACAAGCGTTACAGTATTATGATGGGGGGGAAAAATCTACGTGACAAATCCTAAAACTACTGTGCATGGCAAGGCTGGCCAAAATGTGGTCCATGTCGGAAATTGCTGCCTTGAGTTGTCAATTACGAGCTCATTTTAAATCAGACTCTTTGCCACATTATAATCTTAGCCCCTAAATATCCCCAAATATGATAAAAAGTGCACTCTAACACGACAGGACTACAGGATAGCTTGGGAAAATAAAATAAGAGGCACAGACTAAGCATAACCTTTAAAGATAATTCACAGGGGTACAGTGCAGTAGATTTCAATAGTCAAGCTGTTAATCAATAAATCCCAACAACAAACAATACAGCTACCTTGTTATAATACCAAGCCGTCACACCATCCGTTGTTATCAGGGGAGAACCCTCTTAGACCAGTTCATTGCAAGCCTATCTCTAAGGTATTTGAATGTTGGGGTGGTGCGGGCTACCAGGCAATCGATATACTGTTTTCTGTTTTCTATTTAATTATTTTTGTTATATACTTGTTCTTACTACACTCGCCTCCAAATCAGCATCCAGTGCGAAGTCCAATTCCTACTCTGTATTTTTATTCTTATATTTGCTCTTCTCTCTGTACACTTGCCTGGAGTTTCTCTTGCGTTTACTAACCACCCTATGGGGTGGAACGACACACGGCTGTTGCTAAGCTAATCAGTGCATATGCTATGTTTTTGTTTAAACGGCCAAGCACTGTGTCTGTTTTCTTGCTATAAATTGTTAAAAATGTGCATTATTAACGCAATGTCACACAATTGTACTACTATGCCTTTTGAATTGTTTGCTAAAGCTATTGTGGCTCTGCACACATGTTTGTAACTACATGCACAACAAAAATAAAGAATTAAAAAAAAAACCATAGCTTGCATTCACCTCTCTCACCTTGACTACTGCAATCCGATTCTCAGTGGTCTTACGTGTTCCCAGGTTGCCCTGTTAAAGTCTATAATGAATGCAGTGGCAAGGCTCCACTTCCAGTCCGCCCGCACCTCTCATGCATCCCCCCCTGCGTCAGTCCTTACACTTGCCTCCCGTAATATTTAGGGTTAAATTTAAAAATCTGGTGCTTGCTTACAAATCTCTGCATAGCACTGCTCCTACCTACCCTCACTAATATACAAGTATGTCCTATCCGCACCTCTGATGCCAACCTTCAAGATTTATTTAGGGTTGCACCATTCATATAGTACTCCATTCCCTACTCTGTTACACTCTAACCTAGTCTTAGTTCCATCAAAAGATCAATTAAAAACTCACTGCTTTGGAAAAGTATATCAATTAAACTGTTAATAGCTCTGCCTCCCTGTACCTTGGTAGCCTACCCTGCATCCTTTCTTGCAACTGTATTATCCAAAAATGAACCCTTCATCGTAAACTATTCTAGTAACCTACTTTTTTCCCGTACATGAAATACATCCTATACTTACCTCTTGTGATACTTTACCCAACTCCCTCTAGAATATAAGCTAGCTTGAGCAGGGCCCTCAGCATCCTCTGTTCCTGTACGTCCAACTCGTCTTGTTGCAAATACTTGTATGTTAGTCCACCTATTGTACAGCATTGCAGAATTTGTTGATGCTTTATAAAAAATTAATAATAGTATTTTTTTTATTTTTTTTAACCGTATAAGCAATAGTGGACACCACTGACTGTGAAAGCCAAAATTATTTTATTTATCTGAAGGGGAAATAATATTTCATATTTTCCACTGTTCTGTAAGCTATTCATTACGAAACACCCCAGGTGACATATAAAAATAAATAAATAAATAAATCGTGTGCAGACTGCACAATGAAGTGGGATTTCGTAGATCATGAATGCGAGATACTGAATGCGTGCGTATGGGAACGATAGTTAACTTGTGCGCATGATTTAGTAAATTGTGCGCACATGTTAAAAATATATCTCAGGCCAGCAGGGCTGGCGCTTGTCTCCCTGCTGCTTTTGCAGGATCTGATTCCAGCCTCCACGGAGCAATGACTGCACAGAGCCTTGAATAAGCTCTAAAATAGCGGTAGATTTGGCTGGCCCCTCCATGACGTCAAGAGGACATGATTGCTGTCTCCATCCTCCCAGACTCTCCAGACCTGCCAGACTGGCAAAAAAGATACCCAGCCCCCAAGACCAGGTATGCATGTCCTTAACACTGGGGACAGAATGAAACAGAGGATAATGGTAAATGGGAGGACAAAGGACTAGGATGACAATGAATTAAAATTATAGTGACACAAAGCTAGGAGGGCAGGGTAATGGGGGTGCGGGGTTTGATGCCCTAGCCGTTTATCACTCTGTCAGCCTAATGCCTTGAAAGGTGGTTAGGGGGACAGAGTGATACAATGCTTGAGTGGGGTATATATTACATTGCCCTTTGCAGCCTTGGTGGTGACTTCTAGCAGCTGAACTAAAGATGTCCGCAGCATTAAGGACATGTACACTTTGCCTTGGGGCTAAGAATTCTCTTTGCCAGTCTGCCAGATGCGCTGGGGAGTCTGGGAGGATGGCGTCAGAAGTCGGCCAAATCCGCTGCCATTTTGGAGTCCATTGAGGCTGGAACTAGAGTCTGCAAAGGCAGCTGGGAGGTAAGTGCCAGGCCTGCTGCGCAGGATATAGTTAAATCATCCACACAAGTTAACTATATCCTTCCCATGACCTACTTTTCTTGATTAAAAACAAATACATTTATTATATGTCACCTGGGGGGCTCTGTAATTCATGAAGACATGGAATGAGAGAACTTGTTCCTGCACTGTCTACAGTTTCAATTCTGGAAGTCAGGACGAGCTTGGCACAATTTACAGCAACTTTTCTACTTGCTTTTCATCCTTAGCCTCGGGGGCAAATGGCAGTATAATTATGAGCTATTCCAGATGAGCCTAAAGGTCTGTTTTACCGAGCTGAACTTTCTGGAGCATAGCTCATTGAAAATCTAATTAGATCCAGAGGTAAAACAAGCACATTGATGTTGTAGTTTTTTTATTTTTTTATTTTTTTTTGTAGCTTAAAATGAAAGCTGTTCTATACAATATATATTTAGGTGGTCGGTCAAAATTACCCAAAGCTTTAGATAGTAGCAACAAGAAAACGGTGGAATTTTATTGTGTAAAAACATTGTCGAAGCTACTGTACCTACACAACATTGGTGGTATGACTGCTAACCATTTTTTTCTAATAGTGGAAGAATGTGCTCTCATATTTCAGTTCATCAACCTGGCACTACATATGTGAACCATGTTACCATGTCAGGAATTTGAAAAGAATTTCATAGAAAGGATGTCCCTTGGCCTTGCACTGACCTTAATAAGAAAAAGGTGGATAAAGTCAAGAAAATGCTCTCTTCCTCTAAATATGGATATTTCTGTAAGTCATTTCCACAAACCGCATTTTTGCATATCATATGTTTGGTAAATAAATGCTTCAGTAAGACACATGTGAAGTTAATGGACTCTGGATGGAATCGATGATGTTAGTATTCCTATTAAATTTCCGAAACACACATCTTCTAAAAGTTAATTTCTAGTTAAGTCCCTACCTTAATAGATTCAAGCAGCAGAAACAAAAATCAGAAGTAGGTCTATAGTAATAACGAATTAAATAAAGGATATCACTAATTTGCTAAGACCAGCTAAATCATAATATATAAATAAAACATATCAAAGTTTTTAGACACGTCCCACAATTCCTGTTGGTATTTTAATTTTATTTTTTTGTTTTGTTTTATCACTTTGTAATAATAATATTTAAATAAATATAAATTGATAATGGCTTGGTTGACAATGCATTCAAATATACTGATTTAAAGATTATTTTATGTATTTCTAACCTGTTGTCATTTAGGTAATAGTATTTTTGGGGAAATGTACCCTTTTGTGTAATGTTAGAATCCGTACAAATTTATATAACATTTTACTACTCGGATTTTTATCCTCAAAATAACATACGACTGCTTTATGAATTATTTTGGAAAGACGCTTAGAAGTAGCTCAAAGTTACTTGATAAGCTTCTGCAAAAAAAAGTAAACAATGACTTAAAAGCAGACCTATTTAAATTGAACGTATCATACACTAGGTAATCCCTAGAATTGGCTCATATCTGTAATGACACTAAGCTACGTGGGAGCTTCTCCCGTATCATTTGTCTTTACCCATATATCCAAACATGAACATTACAAAACAAAGCTGTTCATCCAAAATTGAACATGATATAAACATTGAATTAAAAAACGATTTGTTATAATGGATATCGCTAACAGTGTATTTTCAAATTGGCTATTATTTGTAAAGGGTTGCTCATTAAAGATGAGAAATGGTCGAAAAGCAGAATCCTAAATGTGCTTTTGACCTTCACTTTGTAGTTTTTAAAAGACATATCATTTAAGAAACAAAACAGCATAGCATGTCGTGTATGCTGGCTCTCATTTTATTTTATTTTTCAAGTTATCTAATTAAAAAGTATTAAAAAATATAACAAAATGTTCTTGAAATTTGATATCAATTCAAGATGGCCTTTACGTTGGGGCCTGCTGCTTCACAGGCCTCTACACAACCACCATCGCAGATGGATCTGCTTCTTCAGGCTTTTTAACAGACTGTGCTCACAATTCTGGGAGAAGGTCAACAATCAAATACTTACCGCAACACCACTGTTGTCTCTCCCAGACTGTATAATCTAATCAATGACAAAAGGAAAGTCTCTCCTGAGTATGGCATAATGGAAGATGAGATGAGTGTAGGTGTCGTGGACAGCGGATGACCTTCGAAAGTCCAGTTCCTAGGCTTTCCTCCACACACCGAGGCAGTAATCCAAAAGGGTCCAAATCCCCAAGCACAGAACACATCATCATTTACTAGCTTAATACATAATCGTAAATCTTCAAACTCTCTCTCAGAAGGCAAATTAATAATAGTATCAATCGTTTATTTCCTGCTTAAACCTTGATTTTGAGAAACTTTATCCGACAGTTTACTTAATAAAATGAGACATTATTCATCTGTATGCCCAGTTTTTTTTCATGTGTTACTTGTGACATGTTGATCCAATGTATACTACTCTTATTGGAATGTACTATCTTTTATGTCTCAATAAAATTAAATTGAGAAACAAAAATGAAATTTGATGCAAAACTAAAAGATTTCTATATACTTGCCACACTATCTAAAAATAAAATAAAATTATACAGAACTAAAACAACAGTATTATCTTTGAATTTAGAATATAAAACAATGAGAAAATAAAGAATAGATATTTGAAAATCAAATAATTCATTATCAAATATATTGATTTTATTGAATATGGAGTTGCAAATGAACATTTGTATTTTTTCTTCTCGAGATGATTTGGTACTATAATAGTAGACCTCCACTTGTTATGTTATCGACATAGCGGCCAATCCTCTGTCTGGGGCTACCAAGAGCTTGTTCCTGAGCCCTGTCCCCCCCTCTCACCCCTTTGGACCCCTTTTGGCTTTCTCACACAGGAAGATCCTCAACCAATGCCTTATTACCTGGGAGTGCTGCAAAATGGTGTGAAGATCTACTCACCTTGGCTGGACTTCAATACTGGCACAGAAGCAGCTCACCCTCTGCATAGCTAGGTCAGCAAAAAAGTGTTACCACTGGATGGTATACGAGACCACAGCCTGGGATGTAGACATTCTGGCAAGAATATAGCACCCTACATATCTAACTGGCACAAAACAAAATATAGCAGAAGGTAAACAAGCCTTGCTGTGGAAGTGTTCTGCGACCAACTCAGCCGATGTTCACTCCGTCCTCAACACTAAGGATTTAGTCCAAATGAAAAATTTTCATAAAATACTATTAATGGTCAAAGTAACTCTCATTTTACTCCTTATCTAACTAGCTAATACACGTTATTCAATATAGTGATAGTTACCCTTTAAATCAATTTAAAGGTAAGATTTGAAAAAGATAGCATGGTTGTGTCAAAACAGAGAGCAGAGTTTATCAGTAATGACATTGGACCAGTAACAACAGTGCATGGAGTGCAGAATCTTTCCCACTCACATGAGGATAGCCAACGAATAGATGTCCAAAATCATCCAGTTTAAGGCTGGAAGAAGTGATTTCACAGTTGTTGTATTAATGTACGTACATCTGATTTCTGTAGCTGGTGATAAAACCTTTGTAAAACAGACAATATTACTATTTCTCTGCTTTCGTAATATAAATGTAGTTGCTGCAAAGTGGCTACTGCAAATGTAGTTGCTCGTGTCTACCTTGTGTCAATATTTTTCAATATTCTAAGGCAGTAGTTAACCAACCCAGTCCTCATGTACCCCCTGCCAGTCCAGGATTTGGGAATTATCAAGTTGTGTCCAAGGTGTTTTTAGAATTAAAAAAAAAAAAAAACACTTTAGACACAACAGGGTAATCCCTAAATCCTGGACTGGTAGGGTGTACTCAAGGACTGGGTTGGGAACCCCTGTTCTAAGGAACCCTTTCATGGAGCTGCTGCTGACATGATTATATTACCAGAGGAGGAATTGAAATTATTGTAAAGGTAGGGCGGCCAACTAATCACAGAGTTCTGACCGCCAAGTCTTGTTTCATATAAGCTAATATGCGCAATAATAAATATTTTTACGGATAATATTTGATATCTATCTGGTGGCATCTTTGCAAGGCTGGCAATATTCTGAATTTTAATTTAGTTGCAACATGATATGACGAGGCGTGAAAAAGAAATCTAGACAGGTAAGTATTACACAAATTGTTTTACCTTTTAACTTTAGTTGTTTTAGAATATGGGGGCCCCTAATCACCGTACACTATTAGCGTAAGAGGGATTTGTTAGGGTAGAACAGGAGAGAGGGTTCATTGAAACGTTTTCTCAAGGTAGGGTTGGAGCCCAACCTTCATAGATTTAGATGAAGGTATAATTAATACGAAATAATTCCCTTCCATTCGTTAACAAATCAATTAAAGAAGATTCTCATAAATCATAAAAAACAAAAGCATGTTTTTAATTTTTATTTAATGGGTCTTATGTAAGAATCCCCTTATCTGGGGCCCAATGCTTTCACTCTCATTAAAATGATTCATATTACTCAGGTTTTGTGCAAAATCATCACAAAAGTACAACTACGTGCCACCAAAAATGAACTCTATTACTCTAATTTTATTAGATACAAAACATGTCGAGCACTGTAATCACTGTAATGAAGATTGATTATTATAATGACACAGGTCATTATCAACAATTGGCCTCTCAGTGATTAGGAAGTTAATTGAGTGATAAAATGAAATGAGATGGCAGAGGCAAACATGATTAAACACAATTTAAATTATTCAGGACAGATTTTGAAGCATCTAAGTACCGATTAGCTACAGGGTAATGTCCTTAGCCTAAAGATTCTTTGTAAATGATTCAGAAGGTGGACCTTTTTTATTTACAATTAAGACTTATGTAATTTCTCAATATTTAAAAAAAAATACAGATTAGTTAACAGCGCACACATGAAAATAAATACAGTTTTAACTTTTACAAGGCTAATTAAAGGGACACTGTAGCCACCCAGATCACTTCAGCTTATTGAAGTGGTCTGGGTACAGTGTCCCTATTGCACTTAGTATTGAATTGTAAACATTGCAGTTCCAGAGAAACTGCAATGTTTACATTGCAGCACTAAGTCTGCCTCCAGTTGCTGGTTCCCAGACAGCCTCTAGAGGGCTTCCTGAGCCAAACGGACCTTTGATCTGGTAACTGACGCTGGACATCCTCATGCTCTGCATAAGCACATTCAGTGTCAGATTTGTCCCCATAGGAAAGCACTGATTCAATGCTTTCCTATAGGGGAGTCTAATGGCGCGCAGCACTTGTCGTGCATGCGCATTAGTGCTCGCTCGTCGCGGGACAGAGAAGAAAGGGACATGGGTGATCGGGTTAGATAAGTAAAGAAAACGTTTTTCATCTAAGTGAAATTGTTATGGTGCCGGGTGCATTCAAATGGTTTAACCCCAAGGTGAGCCTCCAGCGGCGATATTCATGTCCCCCAAACAGCATCTTTTTATCGACTCTTCATTCATAAAACTGTCTTGAAATGGTATGTTTCTTTTCAAGACAGGTTTATGAGTAGGAAGTCGCAAATTGACTGAGAGTGTCAGCTGAAAACGGATGCTGCCTAGGGGACCTGAGGATCGGCACTGGAGGGTCACCTTGCGGTTATACCATTTGTGAACGATTTAACCCCTTAAGGTCACAGTCCACCCGGGGGGCCTCCTGGCACCATAACAACTTAGTTAATATGAAGTTGTTATGGTTCCTAAATTGTCCCTTTAAGTCCACCACTATGTCACAGAACCCCAATATTAGTAAGTCGTAAAGGCATTTTAACATGGGAGATTCACATGCTAACCACAATACTTACTACTTAAACTGCTTCCAGTGACTCTCATCAATTTATGCTTCCCTGTGTTTACCTCCAAAGGGGCACCTATGTTAAAAAAAATGCATTTTAACATAAAGACACATAATAGCAAATCAGCTACAACGGTAACAATGTAAAATGTAATCTGCATGATAAATGTGTCCTTAGAAAGAACAATAGGGTGTATTTATGTGTAGCTTATCGAGAGACACTAGACAATGCCAGTTACTGATTTAGTATATCGGTTGCGGTATTTCAATTTTTACCGCAACCTAAAGTTCAGAGTACTGAGTGAGTCCAGTCCTCCTGAGCAGGCAGATGTTTCCTGTGTTAGTTAGGTGGGCTGCACTAAGCTCAAGGACTTTTAAGTGTAAACTGAGGTCAAGATACACTTACAAAATAGAAGTTTAAACAATATTCTACAAGAGTGTTCTATAACTTTTCTAAAGATATAGCCCCCAAGAATTTGCATTTTCCTTTGTTCACAATTTCACATGGTTTAGCAAAGATGGGAAGATGTGCAAAGTGTTTAGGCAATACATGATTAGTTCCTGAACACTTCATGTTCATTGCACAAACGTGATTTTTTTTGTTACATTATCCATCATTGTATGTCTTAAAATTAACCTGTCATGCTATCAAATGCTCATATTTTAATCTATTTCCATTACCCCAGTCTCCTGCTGGGAGCTTCAATTATGTTTTCAGTGCATGTTACACTTGATGTAAGATACACCTCTCCTGCATACCTCTTTTTTGGGAATCAGAGACTTGCAGCCCATAACAGGTTAAAAGTCCCCAATACTTTACCATGGCATTGTGTAAAAACAACTTATTGGTTCTCTCTCTCCATTCTCAGATTGCCTGTTCAAAGCCGGTGAAATAAACCATTCTTGCTGTTTCTCTCCTCTCTCCATGCTGCTGCTGCTCTCACAACTCCTCCTTGCAGTCCTTGTGTTCCATAAGGCTAATTTCAAGCAGGAGAGACACCCAGATCAGTGGTTTCCTGATAACAGACATGTACAGTGCAGCCTTCTTATCTAAACATCTGATTTTAGAGAAGTCTAGATAGTCTAGATAGTCTAGATAGTCTCTATCATTTGAGATTAAGTTGTATTTGTCATAAACTGACACTATATATGAACACTATATATTTTTGGTCCTGTAATTAGACATATTTTTTGATTTCTTAGTCAAACCTGTGAGAATGAATTAGAACATCAGCAGAAAAAAAAAAAAGTCCCAAAGTAAAACTGTACCGGACTACACGGGAGGTATGCTAAATAATCTAGCCTCCATCAATCCATACTCAAGCATATAACAGAGATAATTCAACACTATTGCTATGCAGGAGTAGTCTTCATGTTATTATTATTTCAGCTATAATGCACCAACAAAATTTACTGTTATATAATGGTCAACAACACATGGAAGTAAACCTAACAAAACAAGAAAGACATACAATAGCAAATGAAGATGGGGAGGAGTCTGCAAAATTTCTCTCCAGGAGCAAGTGATACAATATTGCAGGATGTCATAGCAATGTGCCTGCACCTATGTATTCAGGTGAGTTGAATATTGATGGTGGACATGAATTAATTATAAGAGAAATGCTGAAGTAGTATGTGTTGGAGAATATGAAATTAGAAAACACTGCTCTCAAAAAAAGGAACTCTGAAGGTATCACACAAATTATGATTTATTTTTTTTAACCTACATGTGAACTGCGTTGTTTGGCGAAAATGAACCAAGAATTGAAAGTGCAGGATTGTTGACTATCATGTATTATATATTTTATATATTATTTTTTTTATTTATTTTTTCTAAATAAAATATCCCAAAAAACTATTTATGGCTAAAAAATGGGATTTTGTTGAAACTATGGGCGAAGTCACTCCAGTTTTTGCCAAACCATTTCTAGGATTTTTTTAAAGTAGATGTAGGGTTAGGGTAAAAGAGGGTATATGGTTGAATGGAGTTAATTTTTTGGTGTGATTTTGGGTTGGGAGTGTATGCCAAAACATGGAGACATGTGAGTTCCAGTACACAGCCCCACTTAAACAACCACACCTGCTAATTATAAGCTCCCCTAATCCTAACCCTGAGTATCCTAATCCTAAAGTGTGGGGATACTGCTCTGTACCACATGTTCTTTTTAATGCAAACGTTTTAATTATACTTCATCTTGGGCAACCTCGGAGCACTGACACCAAAGGTGAATCTTTTTTCCCCAATGGAAAATCCCAGGTTGAGACCCCGAAGACTTGGATGGTAAATGTCTTTGAATGAATTTTTAAGTGTGGGAGTCAGGGCTGGATTAACATAGGGCTAATGGAGCTACAGCTCCTGGTCCATGCCCATGGAATAGGCCCATCAATTTAAAAATATATATATTTGTTTTACTTTTTTTTTTTTTACACACTACTCTTCATATATAGTGATGTCCCGAACGGTTCGCTGGCGAATAGTTCCTGGCGAACATAGCTTGTTTGCGTTCGCCACGGATGGCGAACATATGCGATGTTCGGCCCGCCCCCTATTCGTCATCATTGAGTAAACTTTGACCCTGTACCTCACAGTCAGCAGACACATTCCAGCCAATCAGCAGCAGACCCTCCCTCCCAGACCCTCCCACCTCCTAGACAGCATACAATTTAGATTAATTCTGAAGCTGCATTCTTTTTTTTTTTTTTAGACAGAAGTGTGTTATATTTGAGCATGCTAGGCTGAACGTGCATATATCATGGCTAGTTGCACTGAGGGTATGAGTATATAGCAGTACATTGTTGTGAAAGATGGCTGTCATGTTTAGGGTGTAGCTTGCACGTTATAAACTGTGTATTTATATCAGCAGCTCCACCACTAGTTATAAATCAAGTGTGAGTCGCCCCATGAGATGAGACTAGTGAATAACATAATACATGAACGGTTAAGGTAAAGGCATGTAAGGAACTACGACAATAAACTCTTTAGGAGGTGAAATAATGACATGTTTAAACGCTTGCTACTTTACGATTAGTTAATGTGCAGAGAGCAGTTCATGTGATCAAAGGCATGGTGTGGAGGATCGGCTATAGTGGGACATGCTTGGCAGGCTGCTGTTTACTGCTTGTGCTCATCCGATCCCTTCTGGGCGCCAGGTGCAGACCCTGGGAGTCCCTGATACCTGGAACAACAAAGGCAAGTCTCTGGCTGAGTGCCGGGTTCGCGGCTTGAGGTGGTTGAAGCTTGTTTTGTTGGCTGGTCGGATCTGTCCCGGTGGTGCTTCACGTCCGGTGCGGGATTGTGGTGGCTTAAGGTGGAGGCAAGTGCTTGACGTGGGGCAGGCTCTGCATTTCTGTTTGTGCATCCGGTCCCGTCTTCGACGCCTTTTGCGTTGGTGGATTTTAATGGGGACTGCTTCGCTTAGCTGTGGTGGAGCTTGTTGGGGCTGTGGTGGAGCTTGTTGGGGTTTCCTGCTTGTTATTTGCTTCCAAAATTGATTAAAGAGTCTGTTCAGCTTAGACTCAATATCCTGCCATGCTTTGCTGGTACCAGGACGACACGCGGCTGCCGCCATATTGGGAGAGTTGCAGATGAGTATGTCAGCCTGGGCGGCTGTGCTCTGTGCGTCCATTAGCTCCAGACAGCCTCTCAGGGGTGGACCGGGATAACCCCCACCGGTCCGAGGGGGGGAGTAACGGAGCTCCTGCCGGGAAGTAGCTGCTCCTGGGCATCCCAGGATCGGGAGATCGGCCGCCTCTCCTGCCCGCTGAGCACCAGGCCACACTTGCCACGCGGAGGTAAGTAAGACTCTGTCGAGTTGCTGACCGCTATTAAGCATGTCGGGTCGGTCAGGTAGGAGCAACATTGCGGGTCATCCCCTTCTGGGGTGAAATTCGCTTGTTGATAGCTGCTTAAACTAAGATATTGAGGGAGCTCACACGAAGTGCCTCTTTCCTCTGTGACAGCTAGGCCCCGCCCCCCGGAAGCTGCATTCTTAGTGAGAGGAGGGACAGTGTAGCTGCTGCAGATTTAATAGGGAAATCGATAGCTAGGCTAGTGTATTCAGTGTCCACTACAGTCCTGAAGGACTCATCTGATCTCTGCTGTAAGGACAGCACCCCAAAAAGCCCTTTTCCTGTGTAATCTAATTGCAGTTGCCTGCCTGCCAGCGTGTGTGTCAGGCTCACAGCGTATACTGTGCCCACTTGCCCAGTGCCACCACTCATATCTGGTGTCACAATAGCTTGCATTTAAAAAAAACTAAACTTTTTTGACTGTAATATAATAGCAGTCAGTTTCCTTCACACGTGTGCGTTTCAGGGCCTGCCAGGGCACAGTTTCACACCAGTGCAACTAATATCTGGTGTAACAGTAGTGTACATTAAAAAAAAAAACTAGAAATTTGACTGTGAAATAATAGCAGTCAGTTTCCTTCACACGTGTGCGTTTCAAGGCCTGCCAGGGCACAGTGTCACACCAGTGCAACTCATATCTGGTGTAACAGTAGTGTACATTAAAAAAAAAACTAGAAATTTGACTGTGAAATAATAGCAGTCAGTTTCCTTCACACATGTGCGTTTCAGGGCCTGCCAGGGCACAGTGTCACACCAGTGCAACTCATATCTGGTGTAACAGTAGTGTACATTTAAAAAAAAAAAATACAGGGGGCTTGTTGTCACCTTTCGGGGACCCTTGGTGTTGTACGTGGCTGGGTGGAGGAAGAGACCTTCAATGACATCAGTGAGGACAAGGAACGAGACATGGCTAGCTTAGTATCCAACCTTGTGCAAATGGGGAGTTTGCGGTTGTGCAAATGGACTGTTTGTGGTTGTTTGCGGTGCGTTAAACGGGGAGTTTGGTCTGTCACTGTGAAGCGGGCGTAACCCTTACACTACCTGATCGATACAACATCATACCTGATGTTTTAAAGCAAGTTATTCCAAACAATTTAGGAATGTTAGGTGATTTATGCCCTTTATGGATTAAAACCAGACTCCGCATCAACTATGTAATTTTCCATGGGAGTTTTGCCATGGATCCCCCAACGGCATGCCACAGTCCAGGTGTTAGTCCCCTTGAAACAACTTTTCCATCACTGTTGTGGCCATAAAGAGTCCCTGTGGGTTTTAAAATTCGCCTGCCTATTGAAGTCTATGGCGGTTCGCCCGGTTCGCCCGTTCGCGAACATTTGCGGAAGTTCACGTTCGCCATTCGCGAACGGAAAATTTTATGTTCGCGACATCACTCGAAACAATTATGTTCTTGCTTAAGTATGGAAACTTAAGAGGGATGTATGGGAACAAAACTTTTATGAACTGGCTGACTATAAAATTAGTTAAGGTAATGCTGACTTTGGTCTCTGTTGCACTGTAGCAGGCTCCCTTTCTTTTACACTACACAACGTACACCTTTTTTCTGTCTCAGACTATATATTAGAAGCATGCTAGTAAGAAGGTAAGGAGACAAGTGGACATGTGAGTGCTAGGGGTCAGCCCTTAGAAAGTGTGGAGTGAGCGCATCATTAAACACATTTATGCCAAGCTCAGGATGCTGTCTGCATAGTAGTTAATAGAAGTCTATGCTTAGTTAGCCAGCCTGCATGATTGGCACGCAGCCTGGCATGCATTCATGTCAGGTTGGCCTTCCAATTCTTTGAGCAGACATGCCATCTTTTTGGGCATGTTCGCCCCTTTCATCAGTTCTGGTTACGTTTTTCGCGTTAGTGGCCCACTATTTTACCCAGCCCATTGACGACCTGCTTCACCGGACACTGCTGTTAGGTAGTATGAAGCATAGGGTATGTGTTTTCTGATAGCTATATCCTATAAGTTTCCCCCAACACCATCTCCATCAGATAGGTGATGCTTCCGAGGTATGACTGTTTTCCTATTTTGGTCTATAAGATTCTGTAATTAGGCTCCATCATAGTTGTCAGCACCAGGCCCACTGGGCTTTTAATCTTTCCCTGGTAGGAGTCATGGCTACAGAAACTCCCTGCACAACCTCAGTCTTTCTGTCAGCGTAATTTAATAAAATATGAATTGTCAGGAATTTAAAGTGAATTTCAAACCTTAGGCCAAAAAAGACAAACTAAAAATTGTTGACTTGGAACATATTTTACAATTCGGCCTAAAATTTTAAATTACATTTTTAACTCTCGAGTCTTGAAAATCCACACTTTAGTCTAGTGCATAACTATGTCAGTATTTAACATTGGATGTTTTTGACAAACTGCATATGACTTAAAGGCTTGAATAAAATAGCACTGCAGTACCAGAAATTATTTAAGCAAGAGGCACAATATTTTTGAGTCACCGGAATGTACATATTTTTTTGACCATATGAAGTTAATGGTTTATTAATGAATATAACTTGCACGAATAGCCATTATTTTCTTACTGGTGCTGTCCATGCATCACAAAGCCTAACTCACCCAGGGGATGCGCTTGTGACTTATACAAAGCGTAATGGTGGCATATGTTTCAAAATATGTTCCCGAAGCAGAAAAGAAGACACAAACTTAATTTAGTTCTACACAGTAATGACCACCTTCATCTGCATGTTTACACCTTGGGATATTGGTGGCCAGTGGGGGCTTTCATTTGTAGTGGTGAACATAAAGTTTTGCAAACAACACAATGGCAAGCAGGATCAAAGTGGTCAATCAAAAAACATGGAAGAAAAAAGAAAACGAGAATCTCCAAAATGTGCAGCATTTGAGCAGATAGAAGAAAAATAATATGCCAGAGAAGCATTGTCTAATTCTAACACGTTAGCCCAAGGCAACCCAAGTTTTCCCTAAAATCTAAACTCAAACACAAACATGTACTTAATAATACCTGATTCATTGGGTCACCCATTAAATTGAAATACGTAATTTGGTTAATGTGCCAAAAGTACTACTTGTTCATATCTTTTTTTGCAGAATGAATCAACAGTAGGGTAAACTCAGATATTCTGGGCTGCATTAAATGGATATCATAAAGTAGGGCAATAGCAATATCTATTATTTAGAAGTCAATTTTGGAAAATACGGCAGTATACGTCCACTTGAGAAGAAAGCTATATTATTCAGTCGATTTAAATGCATATTCTGCAGCGCCCCTAGTGTAGAAAAATAGTGTTACATATGTATTCTCAGACTGTGTTTGTTTGTCCAAAATTTAACTCAGCACGTTACAACCATAAACACGTAGTCCAACATTTCTAAAACAGTGTAAAAAAAATAATGTAGGGGTTCTCTAATAGTTAGACAATTGTTCTTTGTTGCAAAAACGGCTTTTTAAAATTCAGTTGTCCAAAAGTATATTTGTGGTCGCTGAGACAATTTACTATGAGAATACAGCCCGGATGACCTTATTGCATACAGGTCAGAGTTGTCACTGATGTATCATCTTTATTAACCACATTTCTGTGTGTTTTTTCTGTGCTTGTGTGTGTGTGTTTTTTGCAGTATTTAGAAAGACTGTTGGTTGTCTGATGTGCATTCAATGTTTCTTTTGTCCATCAGCCTGGTTAAGTCTTGTTTAGATAAAATATCTAAAAGGGCCACTTTGTTGGAAAAAAGGTTATCTGGTTAGGATATCTTGACTTTTTTAGAGGTCTGTTGCTTGAAACAAAACGCTGCAGTTCTGTGTGTCAGTAAGTGACAATGTTTATTTTTGCCAGCAAATTCCAAGATAGCTCTCTTTCCTTTGGGTTTAATCTCGGCATATTTTGTTTCTATGATTACTTGGAAAATGCAGCAGGTCACACAGACGCTTTGAAGAATTAAGGGTCTCATTCCAAGGTGAGGCACACTGAATTTGTGAATGAATGGGAAGTTAATTGAGAAAAAGTGCAGTGCATACCTCTATTGTAGTTAACTCATGCAAAAAGCCAGAAAGAGTAATTTACCCCGGAGACCCTTTTTTGAGAAATAAATTTAAAAACCTGTGTTAAAGAAACGATTTATATATCAACTTGTAGAACATTTTAAAGATTAACATTGCATACCACATAATATTTGTTATATGGTCAAAGCAGGATAATTAATATCATATCAAATATATCATTGTACATCACAGGTACTTAAAATATATGGAAAACATTTAATAGTTATAAAACAGTCACATTGATTTATCATGTATATTTCTGAGATCCAGACAATAGCTAGATAGACTCTAATTGAGCATATTTGATTGGCATTTTGCTGCACAGACGCGTAACTAGTTTTATATAATTGGTGTAAGTGAGGCGTAATGTCTATACCCAAAAACGTTAAATGATTGAGTCTCCAGTCATATTGGTGTTTAGCTTGGAGGAGTTTAAGTTGCTTTTTACTGATGTTTAAACCCATAACTTGCGTCTTAGTGGAGTTAAGCTTATAATATGAGCATTTGCCAAATTCTGTTAGTATATCTTGGAGTGTTGGGATAGAGATCTCCGGTTTGGAGACAGTGAGCATGACATCGTCAGCAAAAAGGGTGATTTTGTGGGTGTCACCTCCTATGTGTATCCCATGTACCTCTTGAGAGTTTCTGATACACTGGGCCAATGGTTCCAGTGCCAGTATATAGAGTAAAGGGGACATTGGGCAACCTTGTCTAGAACCATTGGAGATACTCAGTGTTTTTGATGTGAACCCCCCATTCGAAATTTTTGCTGTTGGGTTCCCATATATTGCGGATATCAGAGTAATAAATTGTTCAGGGAATGCATAATGTCGGAGTGTTGCTTTTAAGTAGTCCCAGTGTAGCCTGTCAAATGCTTTTTCTGCATCTAATGACATAGCCACACTGGGTTCTCCTGACAGACGCGTAACTAGAAAGCACTGGGCCCCGGTGCAAAAATTGCCCAGCCACCCCCCCCCCCCCCCAGCCCCTCCATGTCCCCCCCCCACAAGCAACTTAATTTGTCTCATCCCCCCCGACCATGCATTTATCTCATTCCCTCACCTCTTAGCTCCACCATGTGTATCATTCCCTCCCCACAGGTCACTCCATGTATCTCATCCCCCCCAAGCCCCTCCATGTGTCTCATTTCCCCCAGCCCCACCATGTGTATCATTCTCTCCCCCAGCCCCTCCATGTGTCTCATTCCCCCCCAACCCCTTCTTATGTCTCATTCCCCACCAGCCCCTCCATGTGTCTCATTCCCCCCTACCCCCTCCATGTGTCTCAATATCTAATTAAATATCTAATTTCCCTGCCAACCCACTCCATGTGCCTCATTACCCCCAAGTGTCTAATTTCCCCACAAAGCCCCTCCATGTGTCTCATTTCCCCCAAGCCCCACCATGTCTATCATTCCCTCCCCCAGCCCCTCCATGTGTCTCATTCCCCCATCCCCTTCTTATGTCTCATTCCCCACCAGCCCCTCCATGTGTCTCATTTCCCCCCAGCCCTTCCATGTGTCTCAATATCTAATTCAATATCTAATTTCCCTGCCAACCCCCTCCATGTGCCTCATTCCCCCCCCCAAGTGTCTCATTTCCCCACAAAGCCCCTCCATGTGTCTCATTTCTTCTCCCCAAAGCCTGTCTATGTGTCTCATGTGTTTGTATTCCTAACACTGTAGTGTTCCTTTAACAAATATGTATTATGAAGATGTGAAAAATAAACTTAAATGTAGAAATCCACATTGCTTTATCCGGCAACTGGACCCCTCCATCTTAGCTCATTGTCAGTCACTGTTATAAGCTCAGTCCTTTGCACCTGACAGGCCCGGTTTTAATTTCTTCTTATTGTTTGCAGTGTGTACCCTGGCTGGCAATTGCATTATTATGTCAATTGCAAAATCGAAATAAATTTAGAGGAAACTCTACAACACGTTATAGGTGATTTTTAATGTTTTATACAATTAGATACCTTCCTGAGAAGTGCTAATTCCTCCCTAATGTTTGGAAAAACAGAAAATTAAACCATACAGAATTCATCTAATTTTAATTGTATTACATTGATCAGAAACACATGTATTTATCAATATTAATATATTAGTAATTCGAATAAAATATTTTGTGATTTCACATTCAAATTATTAATTAACCTGGGGGCGGAGCCTGGTTGCCGAGCGGACCAGACGCATGCTGTGCTGGCTTTCGCATTTGACACTGATAAAAAGGATACATTGCCAACCTAACGGCAGAACTAAGTGCAGTTGTGCATGTTCTTAACAGAGGGAGTCCTGGTGGTCCTCAGGATACCTCACAAGCGACTTTATGACACCGATAGCCTGACACGGAGATTTGAGGCCTACTCGTGACAGAGCCGGGGAGTGGCGGCTCCCTCCTCACTCTTCAGCTGTACATGTGACCCCGAAATACTGCTGCCCCACCCTGGACCAGTGGGGGGTTATCCCGGACTTACTCTTGAGGACTTTTTAAATCATCCACAACGCCGGAGACTGTGGCCTACTAGGCAAGATGGCTACCTTCCAAGAGGATGCCCCAGCACAAGCCTACCACCAGAAGCCTCTGGGTGCAGAGCCATGAATGCAAGCATTCAACAGAATCTATGCCCAATTCTGGGCCAAGGTGGCAAGCAGACAAGCAAATGCCTCACCAAACGATCAGCACATCCAGATTCAGCCCATGCCAGTTAGAAGCAAAGACCAGAAGAAGCACCCGATTCGCATCCCACGCACGAGTCCTGAAAGGGAAGTCCACGAGTCCTGAAAGGGAAGAGGGTGACACGGGTCCGGCGGCCAAAGCAGCATCGCCGACAGCCTACCATGCCACTCCACAGCAGCTCCACAACACGGCACTCTGGTTGGGGCCTCATCTATGTGCGCAAGTCGCGCTGTCGGAGGGTTCCCACTCAGAGAGATCTGCCGCGCGTACCGAAAGGAGCCCAGGCGGAACAACATAGGAGCGCATCGGTACCCATGACTGGTGGGGCCCCCACACAAGGCTACATGGACTCTGGCTATTATGCATTTGCAGCCTCCCTATTCTTGGCATTGGCTAAGCAGCCCCCAGAAACGCTCACAACACGCATGCAATGCTTGCGGTACCTACTTAATATGTTGACATTCATGTATTAACAGGCAATCCAGGGGTTATTATCTCTTGTCATTTAGGTAGACCCTCTTCCTTCCTTTTGTTTCTTTAGACTAACAGTGCTGCCCGGCAAACGATCTTTGACACACTCTCGTACAATTCTGTTGCAGACTATCCTATTCATAGGCGTGCGCACAGGGTGCAGCCCGCACTATGTGCCTCCCTCCGTGGGCCGGTGGGGAGATCGAAGATCTCCCTCACAGACCCACTGCAGCATGGATGGAGGCAGGAGAGAACCCGGGGAGATCTAGCCAGCAGCTCCACTGGGTTCCTCTCGGGAGATCTGAGCATTGCTCAGATCTCCCGAGAGTGAACTCTAGCCCCGCAGGCTAGAGTTCACTCACCACTGGACCACCAGGGATGGCAGCAGCATGGCCCCCCCTCCCTACATAAGGTAAGAAGGGAGGGGGGATATTAACTAAACGGACCCCCACACATTACACACAAACACATACATCACCCTTACACACACAGCACACACTAACAGCACCCTCACACACAGCACACACTAACAGTACCCTCACACAATAACAGCACCCTTACATATACACACACACAGCACACACTAACAGCACCCTTAAATATACACACTAACAGCACCCTCACACTAACAGTACCCTCACACACACAGCACCCTTACATATACACATACACAGCACACACTAACAGCACCCTTACACAAACACAGCACACACACTAACAGCACCTTCACACACACATACATACATCACCCTTCCACACACAGCACCCTCACACACACAGCACACACATACTAACAGCACCCTTACACACACAGCACACACACACACACAGCACCCTTACACATACACACACTAACAGCACCCTTACACACACACACACACACAGCACCCTTACATACATACACACACACACACATGCCCTTACACACACACAGCCCCTGCACACACATACAGCACCCTCACACACAGCGCCCGCACACACACACAGCGCCTTCACACACACACACAGCGCCTACACACAGCACCCTCACACACACACAGCATTATATGTGTGTGTGTGTGTGTATGTATATATATATATATATATATATATATATACGCGGTGTGTGTGTTTGTGCTTTAGGGTGCACACCCTTATACAATAGGCTGCGCACGCCTATGATCCTATTACTATCTAGCATGTTACACAGTGCTCTACTTACTTAATAGCCTGTTTCTTTTACCTTATGTTATACCTCAAACACAGTCAGACACCAAGCCTAACACAAGCCTTCTAGCATGCCTTCTGACTATTATTATTATTATTATTATTATAGCAATTTATATAGCGCCAACAGATTCCGTAGCGCTTTACAATATTATGAGAAGGGATTTAACTATAGATAGGACAATTACAAATAAACTTACAGGAACAATAGGTTGAAGAGGACCCTGCTCGATCGAGCTTACATTCTATAGGAGGTGGGTGTAAAACACACTATCACTAAAGCATACTGTCCTACAAAATATAAGAATTGTGCAGTCTCACAGCCACACTGTTCTTATGAATTCTTATGCGTGCTAATGCTGTTGTGGCAAGGTAAGCCTGTACTGTTATATGTGCACAACAAAAATAAAGAATTAAATATATATATATATATATATATATATATATATTAGGTCACCTGAATCAGAGCATTATCTAATGTAGCATCACTTTCTAAATAATAAGGAAACAGCATATTTAAAGCAGATCAATGCATTTGTACAGTTACTAGACACCTGCCTATTCCACACATTAGAGGTCACACCTTTGATGTCATCTGGATGACAAGCAGTGAAAGGAAAGCTCTTGTCAGTATCATGCCAAGTAGCATTTCCATGACACACTCATTGGTTGCCAGGAGTCATTTTCATGAAAACGTTGGAACCTAGACTATAATTTTACACTATTAGAAGAATATATCCCTTCACATTGTGAACTTCTTATATTGGCAAGTGACTGGCTTGCTCTATGAACACACAATCAAGTTTCTCACGTCTCCTGAAGCTTAAAGGGTTACTCCAAGCACCATGATCACATCAGGGATTTGAAGTGGTCATGGTGCCTGGAGTGTGTATGCGCAGTTTTTAAGTTTGAAACACTATGTCCCCATTTCGTATAAAATTAGTAACCCCAACCTGCTGATCATGGGTGAAGGCGGAGGGGAAATAAGGATATTCCCCTGTTTTTAAAATTCAAGAGCCCCAACCCACTGGCCCTCATTTAATTTCAAGTCCCCCATCTGATGCCCAGTTGCTATTTTTAAATATATCATAGATAAGCCCCCACCTGCATAGATGGGTTTAAAACCTCCCTTATTGTAATATGGGTATCTTATGGTCTTTACTCCATCCATGGGCTCCTGTTACAGTGTATTCTAACTGGTGAACTACTAGATCAGGTGAACTAGTACAAAATTGCCACAAGGACTACCACCAACGTTATCTGCCTGATTTAGTTATTATAACAAATTCATGCCTCTGAGAATCACATTACAATGCTTTTTTTTAGCATTCTCAAAAGGCATTTACCCAATAAATATGTTTCTCAATTAATCGTACATGATTTGATGTTTGTAATTTAAAACCTCTACTAGGTGTAGGGAAAAAAAAAGAGGAAGTAATGTGTCATTGGCAATGACCACGCCGGTAAGTTTCCTAATGCAAGCAATTAGTCATAGTCTTCACACTTACCATGACCTATTGCCAGGTTCATCCAGTTTCCACATTTACTCTGCTACTAGTTATTATTAATTTACAACTCATTTGTCAATTGTTTGTTAACTGTTTCTGATCCTGGCCTTAACTCTGCGCCTCCTTTTTTTTCGATGTAATATATCAGATTACAGCTCTTTTACCCAGTTCTTATCTTGGAGCTATTGTACAACCAACAAGCAATAAATTATTTACTTTTTCTCTGTACTTTGAGCTAGTCCCAAAAGGACACCTTTACAAAGCAGTATATTATGTGGCATATTGGCACATGGCAAAGATTAGTTTAAGTTGCCAGAAATATTATTCATTTTGTATTTCATCAATGTCTGTGTTACTTGGTTGTATTGCACTCATATTGTTGTTACATTGCTATGTTATAATTTACATCAATAAAAAAGAATCATAGTACCCACACTGGAAGTAGAAATTGTAAGAAAGAGAATCCTCCACCTTTACAAAGAATCTCTCCCCTCCCTAGTTTAGTAAACTGAGAAAAATAAAAGTAGAACCGATTTAAAGTCGATTTTTTTTTTTCCTTATACCTTCTATACCGACATCTGTGTTTTCAGAGATGGTCCATGGTTGTATATGATATTCTACAACTCCAATAGTTTCTTGACAGATATATTATGGCATTAGACCTAGCAATCCTCAGCTTTCTATGCTTCCAGTGGGGTGGTATGCTCCCAACTATGATGCTGCCCCTGAAAGGCAGCTGGACATACATCAACTTCTCCAGTGGTGGTAAGTTGAGGAGCTGCTGAAGATTCTTCCACCACCTGCTGCCTAGTCAACCACTCCTCCCTTTTCTTTTGCCAACAGACTTGCTTCCCTATAATGGGGGCCACCTTCCAGCCAGGAGCATATAGACCAAAATAAGTTGTCCGTCTCAGTATAACAAAGCAGAGTTACCAAGCAGATAAGATATCTGTTGGGGCTATTGCTTCAAATTATTTTCAGACTTGTCTCAACTATAGACCAATGACTGAATTCCATTTTAGAAAATACTTATTTCTTTACGTTTTTCTCCCTATGCGAGTTTGATTGATCTGTCCTTCGTAGTGCTATGTCTACTGGCTTCTCACTATCACACACATAGGGCTGTTAAATGTATCTTATATTGTTATATTGTTTAAGCTATTTATCCTTGTGTGTATTTTCCACAGAGGAGAAAAGGAATTACTTGATATGAATTTAAAAAAAAAAAAGAAAAAAACAGTCATGTTGAACAAATGAACCTGTAGATATTTTGTTTTCCTCGTGAACTGGAATTTTCGCTTCCGGTGCCTTCTCAAACAGGCACAATATGTGGGGGGTGAAATACTGAATTGGCCAGCTTTGTTTTGTTATGAGTTCTTGCTGTGCTGCACCTTGAGATCGGGAAGCCGTGTCCAATTTAATGGTTTAAGTCACTGGCACAGGACCATAAGCGCTGGCTTGCCAAGCCTCAAAGTTAATATTTGGCCAGGTTAATATGCCTCTACATAGCAGAGGGTATCGGCAGACTAAATAAATGTGAGGGATATAAGGAATAAGACTGAAGCTTGGAAGTTGTACAAGACAGATCACAGACATGTCTGCATGACTGCACTACAAGAATTTCTGTCTGTATTTTTTCCCAAATGTAAATATAGCCCATAAAAGGTTTTCCTCCTAAATATAGTAGTAGACACATTGACTTTTTTTAACTGACGATTCCACAGTTGTCACAAATGTCCATTGGGTGGTAGTGTTTGTCCCAACAATAAACAAGTCACAATTTGTTTGTTTTTGTTTGTCGTTAAAGGCTTGTCATAGCTGAGTTCTGTATTGAACCATACAGCAATATGTAAAATAATACGTAGAGCTGTAAAATTATAGTAAGGTGTTATTTGAAGGTGAAGGCCCAACTCAAACAAGCTTACAATCTATGAGATACAAATGATCTCTGGCAAAGAACATTCAAACAAACCATTTATACAGTTTTCAACAGTGTACAAGGGGTCTTGACTGTCACCAGGCAAAATCAGAAATGAGTGTGTACATGTTTAGGTTAGGGTCTTAAAGTTAGAGGTTACTAATTAAAAGGTTATACATATGTGTCTTAAGCATGTTGGAACTAGGAATGTCCAAATTCAAGTAGGTAAATAAAAATAACAGGACTAGTGGCTATAGTTTTGGCAAAATACACAAGGTACAGATGCATGACAAAAACAAAGATGTATGTGTTCCATAATTCAACCGTACCATAAGGCCATGTACTCACTCTCAGTCATGCAGAACTAATGTGATACCTTACTATGATTTTAATCAAATATATATGAATTACTGAAGGAAAAAACTTTTAAAAATAAGATATATATTTTTTTTATTGATCCATTTGATCTTGAAAATATTTCAGGGAAAAAATAGCCCTGTAGCATTTGTATTTTTTAAAAATTTTTAACTGACTGATAACATTTGGATGGATGGACGGATAAAGAAATATATAGGCGCAATTAAAAAAGGCAAAGAAAGGCAGACAGATAAGATAATATATAAGTAGATAGGTAAGGTTTAATATATAAGATTAAATGGATACAACTAGCTAGATTTCATTAGATAAATTAGATATATAGAATTGTTAAATTATACTTATAAATGAAAACCATATACTTGCAAAAGAATACACGTGTCTCATTTGCAGTGACTATAATGCAAGGAGAGTCGAAATAAAATGGTAGAAGCTCGTGTCCAGGAACGTAACTCCCACTAAGTCTATTGCAGAGAAATGCCTAAAATCCACTGAAGCACTATGTGTGTAAATATTATGCCTGTGTGTACACACGTTTTAAAACGTGGTTTAATGATTTTAAAACTGTCAATTCTTCTGTTACCTACTGAAACCGTCAACAAATGAAAGATGCTGTTTAAATTGAAAATTTATTTTTAAAAAATCGATTAATTGCGGTTTCACAAACAGTGAATGTTGTAGCCTTTGTCTTTGTTTATTTTTTTGTAAATCAAATAGAAAGTGTATTCCTCTCCAAAATAATATATGTTTGTTAGTCCACCTATTGTACAGCGCTACAGAATTTGTTGGTGTATTATAAATGATAATAAGAAGAAGCTGGCAAAATGGACGTCGCAAATTCTTTTCGATCTATTTGCAGTTTTAAAAACAATATATATATATTTATTTTTGGGGGGGCAAAAAACTTACGGACAAAAATAAAACTCGGCAAAACAAAAAATGAACAAAGTAAAACGCTAAAGAGTGTTTTTGTGAAGGTGGTTCTCCCATCCCTACTACACTGCAGAGCCTGTGAGTTCCCCTGGTGTTTGTGTCTCCCTGTTTGCAGAGGGGGTGAGCGGGCTTTCCCAGCACTCCCCCCTTCCCCATTTTTTCCTTGTGAGAGAGGGAATTGATCTAGCCTCGGTTGCTCCTGCGCTGCTAACATTTCCTGCAGTAATTTGTGGCCAATGCTATTGATTGTGTCCATCCCAATTCGTTCGCAGACCCTGACGCCGCTCAGTCTGGAGGGGAGGAGTCATGCCATGAAAGGGAGACTTGGGTGGGGGGATGTTAATAAACAAAACGCTGAGAAAGAGGGAAAGTTTAAGAAAGAAAAAATAAAGGGGGGGGGGATATCCCCCAGGCTGCCACCTTCTCTGGGGGGGTCTCTGTGCAGCCTTCTTTTTTTTATGAATGAAGTGAATGTAAGTGACAAATTATTAACCATTGTTTGTCTCATTGTTATGGTTCTGAAAGGAAGGCTCAAAGCTATCTGAGGTTATAAAAAATAAAAGAAAGAAAGAAAGAAAAAAAAAGAAATATCTCCGCAGACTTTATAAACTTACTAGGTGGAACTGCAGTGAGTGTGTAATGTAAACTGTGCTGTTTAACCCTGCTTTTGGTCTGCAGTCTCCAGAGGCACCAAGGCTGCCCCCCCCCCCCCCCCCTTGCCCCCCCAGCACTGAGGTTAAATTAGGTAATGCAATTATATCCCTCTTCCTTTCACTCTTCGACCCTCTCTGCTTCCCGACATGCTAGAGTAGGACCAGGCGCCTCTCACAGCAAACCAAACAAGGATTCCATCTATGGAACACACGTGCTCTGTGCTGGAACAGGGCTTTAAATACATTGTATACACACACACTGCTACCCTAACACACACACCGCTCCTTTATGGATCTTCTATGTCACACTGTATTTTTAGGTGAGGGCTAATGCTATGGAATTGTTGGAGCTAATGGTTCTTTGTTAGGGTACTGGAGGGGTTAATGCTTACTGTTAGTATAGGAGTTAATGAGTAGAGGTGAATGTTCAGTGTTGTGTAGGGGTTAATGTTCCATGATGCAAAGTTTTAGGATAATGTAGGGGTTTACGTGTAGTGTGTAAGGGTAGTGTAGGTGTTAAGGGGAGGACTTTATTGTTAAGGAAGTACCGAGGATGACATGCCCCAGTGCGGCCGAGATTAGTAGGAGTTACAGTCCCAGATGGCAGTTAGTTCCGCTGCTGTCAATAAAATGGCAGAAGGGGTAGCACACAGACTCCAGCTCTCTCAAACCTTGGGTAGATCGATGTATGTCCCAGGACATGCTTTAAAACAAGAGAAATTTCAATGTATCCTTATTGGTAAAATATTTTATGAATAAATATACACAAACTGCAGCTGTCCTCTGATACTTTCATATAATGTAATGTTTAAAGGGACTCTCCAGTGCCAGGAAAACAAACCCATTTTTGTCATGGGTTAAAACCCCTTCAGTGGCTTACCTGAATCCAGCGCCGATGTCCCTTGGCGCTGGGTCAGGCTCTGCCCACGCTCCTGCCCCGCCGACGTCAGCCGGCAGGAGAGTCCTAATGCGCATGCACGGCAATGTCCTCGCGCAAGCATTAGACCTCCCCATAGGAAAAGCGTTATTCAATGCTTTCCTATGGGGATTCCAGCGATGCTGGAGGTCCTCCTGCATAGCGTGAGGACGTCCAGCGTTATTTAAAACACTTTTCATGTTCTAAGAAGCCGGAAGTCCCTCTAGTGGCTGTCTGATAGACAGCCACTAGAGGAGGACTTAGCCCTGCAAGGTAATTATTGCAGTTTATAAAAACTGCAATATTTACACTTGCAGGGTTAAGGATGATGGGAGTTGGCACCCAGACCACTCCAATGGGCAGAAGTGATCTGAGTGCCTGGAGTGTCCCTTTAATTAATACAGCTGCTGTGATACCAGCGGTCTGTGTACGTTATTGTTTTTTTTGCATTGAAATGATTGACATATCACATCATGAATGGATAGAGAGACAGAGGAAGGGGGGGCAAATCACAAATACATCCACTTTCGTAATGTCTATTTTATAGCTCGCTTATGACTTTCTACCAAACATCTATGGTAACTATTACCAACATGTTTTATCCTCGACTTGACCTCAACCAGGAGACATGCTATGCACCCTCCCACCCCCCTCTCTAAATCTATATGTGTTTTTACTTAGTGGTGTGTTTGTCCCCCCTTTCTGAGCTCTGCCCCCCTTGGAGTGGAGCTGTCAGGGGAGGAAGGTGAGGGGAATGTGGTTCTGTCTGCTCTGGGTATGTTGTTGCTGCCCTGATCGTGGGAAAGTGCCTGTACGTAAAGCAAGTTCTTTGTCCCTGTTGTTCTTCTGTAATCGATCTCACTTCAAGTCGAAGGGCGGAAAACTTCAAAGGGAAGCCAGGCTGTTGGAGGTCGGAGCTGCAGCACAATCAGCTCACAAATGTACCCACTTTACCTCCCCTTCCCCCTCCCTCTCACCCTCACCCTCCTCCTCCCTCCTCTTTCTTCAGAGAGAAACAAAGTATAAAAAAACCTTCCTCAATTCCTTTTAGAAAGGAGGGGGAGGGACACACACCCAATCAATAAATAAAATGCAGACATTGTAAAGGGGGGCAGTGGGTGTGCTCTGGGGCTGGAGTGGGTCTGTATGGTGCTTGTAATGTGGGGGGGCTTCTCGTTTACAGAGCAAGATTCCACACTGCTGATTGCTCACTGAATAAGCTATTTACTATTGGGAATTGTCAGGAATTCAAAGTGAATTTCACCTTTTAACGCTATAAAGCAGAACTGAAATCTAGCCGACTCACTTTTTTTTTTTTTTGATACATAACCAGATATTATCAGTATGGAAAAATTTAAAAAAAAAAGAGCCAACTTATCCAAAAAAATTCTGAAATTTTAAAAAATATTGAAGAAATTGAAAATAATTTGGAAAATCTAACTTTAGAAATTTGGATCGCAAAAGGTGCATCAACTTGTTGATAATATCTCTATTAAGAAATTAGCAGAGTTTTAAAAAGCCTATGATCTGCCTGCATGGGAGGCATTTAATTACATTAGAGTGAAAAGCTTTTAGAAGGAACATGCCCTGTTGGAGAATAACGAGGTAGCATTGATGCTGGAAAAAATATTTCAGCAGTAAAACAATAAAATAAAAGTTGGCTAAATGTGCAAAAGTAGTTAAAGTATTGAATAACAAAGAAAGGAAAAATAGAAATATTACTATATGGGAACAAGATTTGCACCAGTCTCTTGATGAGCAATCATGGACTTTAGCATTCTCTAGTTTTATCAAGAATATCCATGATCTCTCATTAATAGAAATGCCCTTTGTGTTTTAATAGATGGTAATTTGTTCCAACCAGAATAGCTCAAATGTTTCCAAATAGTGATGATAAATGCTGGAGATGAGAAGAAGAGGTAGGTTCCTATATTCATATGTAGTGATGTACCGAACTGTCCGCCGGCGAACAGTTCCCGGCGAACTTAGCGTGTTCGCGTTCGCCACGGCGGGCGGACACATGCGCAGTTCGATCCGCTCCCTATTCGTCATCGTTGGGCAAACTTTGACCCTGTGCCTCTCGGTCAGCAGACACATTCCAGCCAATCAGCAGCACTCCCTCCCTTCCACACCCTCCAACCTCCCTCCCAGCATCCATTTTCGATTCATTCTGAAGCTGCATGCTTAGTGAGAGGAGGGAAAGTTTAGCTGCTGCTGATTAGATAGGGAAATTGATAGCTAGGCTAGGGTATTCAGTGTCCACTACAATCCTGAAGGACTCATCTGATCTCTGCTGTAAGGACAGCACCCCAAAAAGCCCTTTTTAGGGCTATAACATCAGGCTGCTTTTTTTTTTTTTTTTTTCCTGTGTAATGTAATTGCAGGTGCCTGCCTGCCAGCTTCTGTGTGAGGTTCACATTGGATACTGTGCCTACTTGCCCAGTGCCACCACTCATATCTGTTTTTACAATAGGTTAAGCTTTACATTTAAAAGAAATATTTTTTTTTCACTGTAATAGAAGAGCAGTTGCCTGCCTGCCTGCCAGCTTATGTGTCAGGTTGGATGCCTTGCCCATTTGGACAGTCTGTGCCACCACTCATATCTGTTTTAACAATAGGTTAAGCTTTACATTTAAAAGAAATACATTTTTTTCACTGTAATAGAAGAGCAGTTGCCTGCCTGCCAGCTTCTGTGTCAGGTTGGATGCCTTGCCCATTTGCACAGTCAGTGCCACCACTCATATCTGTTTTAACAATAGGTTAAGCTTTACATTTAAAATAAATAATTTTTTTTCACTGTAATAGAAGAGCAGTTGCCTGCCTGCCAGCTTCTGTGTCAGGTTGGATGCCTTGCCCATTTGCACAGTCAGTGCCACCACTCATATCTGTTTTAACAATAGGTTAAGCTTTACATTTAAAAGAAATATTTTTTTTTCACTGTAATAGAAGAGCAGTTGCCTGCCTGCCAGCTTCTGTGTCAGGTTGGATGCCTTGCCCATTTGCACAGTCAGTGCCACCACTCATATCTGTTTTAACAATAGGTTAAGCTTTACATTTAAAAGAAATAATTTTTTTCACTGTAATAGAAGAGCAGTTGCCTGCCTGCCAGCTTCTGTGTCAGGTTGGATGCCTTGCCCATTTGCACAGTCAGTGCCACAACTCATATCTGTTTTAACAATAGGTTAAGCTTTACATTTAAAAGAAATAATTTTTTTTCACTGTAATAGAAGAGCAGTTGCCTGCCTGCCAGCTTCTGTGTCAGGTTGGATGCCTTGCCCATTTGCACAGTCAGTGCCACCACTCATATCTGTTTTTACAATAGGTTAAGCTTTAGATTTAAAAGAAATAATTTTTTTGCACTGTAATAGAAGAGCCGTTAGTTGTCTGCAAGCGTCTGGGTGTCAGGCCTACTTCAGCGTGTGCTCTGCAGACCTGTGCCAGCGTGCTTTGACAGTTGCCAATCATATCTGGTGTTTCTTTAGCGTGCTTTTACAAAGAAAAAAGGTTTTCAGTGTAAGCTAATAGCAGCCAGTCAGTGTCCTTCAAGCGGCTCTGTCAGGCCTTCCTTCAGCGTGTGCCCTGCACAACCCTGCCAGCGTACTTTGACAGTTGCCACTCATATCTGGTGTCTCTATAGCGTGCTTTTACAAAGAAAAAAAGTTTCCAGTGTAAGCTAATAGCAGCCAGTCAGTGTCCTTCAAGCGGCTCTGTCAGGCCTTCCTTCAGCGTGTGCTCTGCAGACCTGTGCCAGCGTGCTTTGACAGTTGCCAATCATATCTGGTGTCTCTATAGCGTGCTTTTACAAAGAAAAAAGGTTTCTAGTGTAAGCTAATAGCAGCCAGTCAGTGTCCTTCAAGCGGCTCTGTCAGTCCTTCCTTCAGCGTGTGCTCTCCAGAACTGTTCCAGTGCACATTGCCAATCATATCTGGTGTCTCTATAGCGTGCTTTTACAAAGAAAAAAGGTTTCTAGTGTAAGCTAATAGCAGCCAGTCAGTGTCCTTCAAGCGGCTCTGTCAGTCCTTCCTTCAGCGTGTGCTCTCCAGAACTGTTCCAGTGCACATTGCCAATCATATCTGGTGTCTCTATAGCGTGCTTTTACAAAGAAAATTTGTTTTTCACTGTTATAGATTGAATAGCAGTTACTTGTCTTCAAGCGGGTGTGTCAGGCCTACAGTGTGTGCTCTGCAGAACTGTTACAGTTCACATTGCCAATCATATCTGGTCTCATAGTAGCTTGCACGCATAGTACCACTAATCCCCCAAAAAATGACAGGCAGAGGCAGGCCACCCCGCAGGGGCCGTCGTGGTCGTGGTGCTGTGATTCCCTTTTGCCCTAGAATAATGCCCAGTTTTCAGAAGCCACGTACCCTGAACTTGAAAAGTTCTGAGGACATAGTTGACTGGCTAACACAGGACACCCAATCTTGAACAGCCTCCGCTCGGAACCTTGACGCACCATCCTCCTCCAGCTTAGCTTCAGGCACCTCTCAAGATACCACTCACCCGCCTGCCGTCACCACCAAAACTAGCACCACAGCCGCTTTACTTGGTATGTCAGAGGAGTTATTCACACACCCGTTTGAAGAAATGAGTGATGCGCAACCATTATTGCTAGAGGATGTAGATAACAGGGATATGTCTCAGGCAGGCAGCATTAAACACATGGAGGTACGGTGTGATGATGATGATGTTGTACCCGCTGCTGCTTCCTTTTCTGAGTTGTCAGATACAAGCGAAGCGGTTGATGATGACGATGCGTCCATGGATGTCACGTGGGTGCCTGCTCGGCAAGAAGAAGAACAGGGCGAAAGTTCAGATGGGGAGACAGAGAGGAGGAGGAAACGAGTTGGAAGCAGGGGGGGTCGTCGCAAGGAGCTAGTGGCACAGTCAGACAGCATGCATTGGCACCCGGGGTCAGCCCGACAGCACGCCAATCAACGCATGCTGTGTCCACCACCAGAATGCCGTCATTGCAGAGCTCAGCAGTGTGGATTTTTTTTTGTGTGTCTGCCTCGGACAACAGTGATGCCATTTGCAACCTGTGCCAAAGGAAACTGAGTCGTGGGAGGTCCAACACCCACCTAGGTACAACTGCTTTGCGTAGGCACATGATCTCACATCACAAACGCCTATGGGATCAACACATGAGTACAAGCAGCACGCCTACTCTAAGTCGCCATCCTCCTCCTGGTCTAGCATCTTCAGCCACGTCAACCACTGCTGTCCTTCTTGCCCCCTCTCAACCATCCGCCACTCCGTCTCCCGCCTTGAGCAGTTCCCGCTCATCTGCCCACAGTGATGTGTCTGTCAAGGACATGTTTGAGCGTAAGAAGCCAATGTCACCAAGTCACCCCCTTGCCCAGCGTCTGACAGCTGGCTTGTCCGAACTATTAGCCCGCCAGCTTTTACCATACAATCTGGTTGAGTCTGAGGCATTCAAAAAATTTGTAGCTATTGGGACACCGCAGTGGAAGGTACCCGGCCGGAATTTCTTTTCACAAAAGGCAATCCCCAACTTGTACTCGATTGTGCAAAAGGAAGTCATGGCATGTCTGGCACACAGTGTTGGGGCAAGGGTCCATCTGACCACTGATACCTGGTCTGCAAAGCATGGTCAGGGCAGGTATATCACCTACACTGCGCATTGGGTAAACCTGCTGACGGCTGACAAGCAAGGAATGCGTGGCATTGCAGAGGAGTTGGTGACACCGCCACGAATTGCAGGCAGTCCTGCTGCCACCTCCTCTACTCCTCCTACTCCATCCTCTTCCATAACCTCCTCGGCTGAGTCCTCTTGTGCTGCTGCGTCTTGCTCCACATCAACGGCACCCCCCCAGCTCCCCAGGTACTATTCCACATCCCGGATACGGCAGTGTCACGCCGTCTTGGGTTTGACTTGCTTGAAAGCAGAGAGTCACACCGGACAAGCACTCCTGTCCGCCCTGAACGCACAGGTGGAAAAGTGGCTGACTCCGCAGCAACTGGATATCGGCAAAGTGGTGTGTGACAACGGAAAAAATTTGATAGCGGCATTGAAGTTGGGCAAGTTGACACATGTGCCGTGCATGGCACATGTGTGTAATCTGATCGTACAACGCTTTGTGCATAAGTACACAGGCTTACAGGACGTCCTGAAGCAGGCCAGGAAGGTGTGTGGCCATTTCAGGCGTTCCTACACGGCCATGGCTCACTTTGCCGATATCCAGCGGCGAAACAACATGCCAGTGAGGCGCTTGATTTGCGACAGCCCTACACGTTTGAATTCAACACTCCTTATGTTCGACCGCCTGCTCCAACAAGAAAAAGCTGTTAATGAATATTTGTATGACCGGGGGGCTAGGACAGCCTCTGGGGAGCTGGGAATTTTTTTGCCACGTTACTGGACGCTCATGCGCAATGCCTGTAGGCTCATGCGTCCTTTTGAGGAGGTGACAAACCTAGTCAGTCGCAACGAAGGCACCATCAGCGACATCATACCATTTGTTTTCTTCCTGGAGCGTGCCCTGCGAAGAGTGCTGGATCAGGCTGTAGATGAGCGTGAAGAGGAAGAGGAAGAGTTGTGGTCACCATCACCACCAGAAACAGCCTTATCAGCATCGCTTGCTGGACCTGCGGCAACGCTGGAAGAGGATTGTGAGGAAGAGGAGTCAGAGGAGGATTGTAGCTTTGAGGAGGAGGAGGAGGAGCAAGACCAAACACAACAGGCATCCCAGGGTGCTCGTTGTCACCTATCTGGTACCCGTGGTGTTGTACGTGGCTGGGGGGAAGAACATACCTTCAATGACATCAGTGAGGAGGAGGAACGGGAAATGAGTAGCTCGGCATCCAACCTTGTGCAAATGGGGTCTTTCATGCTGTCCTGCCTGTTGAGGGACCCTCGTATAAAAAGGCTGAAGGAGAACGACCTGTACTGGGTGTCCACGCTACTAGACCCCCGGTATAAGCAGAAAGTGGCGGAAATGTTACCGAATTACAACAAGTCGGAAAGGATGCAGCATTTGCAAAATAAATGAAAAAGTATGCTTTACACAGCGTATAAGGGTGATGTCACAGCACAACGGGAATCTAACAGGTGGAGAGGTGGAAGACATCCTCCTCCTCCCACGACCACGCTGGCAAGGACAGGACGCTTTAAAGACGTGTTGTTGTTGGAGGACATGCGGACCTTTTTAAGTCCTATGCATCGCCACAGCCCTTCGGGATCCACCCTCAGAGAGCGACTCGACCGACAGGTAGCAGACTACCTCGCCTTAACTGCAGATATCGACACTCTGAGGAGCGATGAACCCCTTGACTACTGGGTGTGCAGGCTTGACCTGTGGCCTGAGCTATCCCAATTTGCGATAGAACTTCTGGCCTGCCCCGCTTCAAGTGTCCTGTCAGAAAGGACCTTCAGTGCAGCAGGAGGTATTGTCACTGAGAAGAGAAGTCGCCTAGGTCAAAAAAGTCTAGATTACCTCACCTTTATTAAGATGAATGAGGGATGGATCCCGAAGGGACTGACACTGGGCGATACATTCGATTAAAAAAGGCCTGATGAGATGAGCTGCCTTGGGCTAAAAATGGTCCACATGCTGCTGTATTTTAGCTCTGAATGACGTTTGACTTGCGTGACTTATCCGCCACCAACTAGGGTTCAAGACGCCATGTTTTAGGGCACTTTCTGCCTGTGAAACAAACATCATTTTTTCTGGCCGCTGCTACAGCAGCGGCTGCAACAATACCAAATTTTTCAGGCATGTGTACATGCCTAATTTTTAGGCCCACTGGTGCAGCACTGTGGCTTCAAAAACCAAACCAAAAAAAAATTCTCCAAGATGGCACCTATATACCAGTGGTCTAAGCATCTTCCCACCTTGGCCTAAAAAGGGGAGGTGATTCAACAATTAAAAATCTCTGCCATTTACACGTCCACTGATAGGAGACGCGGAAGGTATTAAACTGATATGAACAATACTAAACTCACCACTCCTATCTGGTGGCACATTAGCTTGCCCGCGCAGTGCCCCAAATTTCAAGTAAGAGGACCGACCAAGCATCTTCTTCCATCTCCCTGTTACATAAATCAATGCCATATCCATAGAAATTGTAGAGAATATCCAGGATAGTTTTACAGGGCCAAATCATGTCGCCTGTTGAAAGAGGTGACCTTGCTCGGGTCCCAGGTGTGCGGTTCCTAAAATGGCTGCCATATACACGTCCACTGATAGGAGACGCGGAAGGTATTAAACTGATATGAACAATACTCCACTCCTATCAGTAGGTCCGTCCCATTGTGATTTATGCCCCCCACCCACCGCGCAGGGATGGGGGCCGGGGGGAGGAAAGTAGGCCCCCCCATTGTGATTTATGGCCCCCACCCACCGCGCAGGGGTGGGGGCCGAGGGGGGGAGGACAGTAGGTCCCCCCATTGTGATTTATGGCCCCCACCCACCGCGCAGGGGTTGGGGAGGACAGTAGCTCCCCCCAGTGTGTATCATGGGCTTTGAGGACAGGTGTCAATCGATACCTGCCAAGTGACCCTATGTAGGGGTAACAGTCCCTATTCTGCTCTGTGTCAGTGTGTATCAGGGGCTTTGAGGACAGGTGTCAATCCATACCTGCCAAGTGACCCTATGTAGGGGGAACAGTCCCTATTCTGCTCTGTGTCAGTGTGTATCATGGTCTCTGTGGATGGGGAACAGTCTCTATTCTGCTCTGTGTCAGTGTGTATCATGGTCTCTGTGGACGGTGAACAGTCTCTATTCTGCTCTGTGTCAGTGTGTATCATGGACTCTGTGGACAGGGAACAGTCTCTATTCTGCTCTGTGTCAGTGTGTATCATGGTCTCTGTGGACGGGGAACAGTCTCTATTCTGCTCTGTGTCAGTGTGTATCAGGGGCTTTGAGGACAGGTGTCAATCCATATCTGCCAAGTGACCCTATGTAGGGGGAACAGTCCCTATTCTGCTCTGTGTCAGTGTGTATCATGGTCTCTGTGGACGGGGAACAGTCTCTATTCTGCTCTGTGTCAGTGTGTATCATGGTCTCTGTGGACGGTGAACAGTCTCTATTCTGCTCTGTGTCAGTGTGTATCATGGTCTCTGTGGACAGGGAACAGTCTCTATTATGCTCTGTGTCAGTGTGTATCAGGGGTTTTGAGGACAGGTGTCAATCCATATCTGCCAAGTGACCCTATGTAGGGGGAACAGTCCCTATTCTGCTCTGTGTCAGTGTGTATCAGGGGTTTTGAGAACAGGTGTCAATCCATATCTGCCAAGTGACCCTATGTAGGAGGAACAGTCCCTATTCTGCTCTGTGTCAGTGTGTATCAGGGGTTTTGAGGACAGGTGTCAATCCATATCTGCCAAGTGACCCTATGTAGGGGGAACAGTCCCTATTCTGCTCTGTGTCAGTGTGTATCAGGGATTTGACTATCTTTATTCAGATTCAAAAATTACAATTCCAGGAAAAATTTAACAAACATTTACAAGAACATGTTATGCACATCATAGAAACATCGTAAACCTCTTTAACCCCTTAAGGACCAAACTTCTGGAATAAAAGGGGATCATGACGTGTCACGCATGTCATGTGTCCTTAAGGGGTTAAAGCCACAAACTTAAGACAAAAAATACGTACACACAATGTGTAAGGGTTTGAAAGAATATTCTGAATCCTTACATGTTTACTTTATCGTTTGTTTGATTTTTGTGAACCATATATAAACTACAAGCAGCGTGAAAACTATAAAAACTCAAGTGGCCATGCTGATCAAATTAAATAGTATGCTTTACACAGCGTATAAGGGTGATGTCACAGCACACCGGGAATGTAACAGGGGGAACAGTCTCTATTCTGCTCTGTTTCAGTGTGTATCAGGGATCATTAGGATAGGTGTCAATCCATATCTGCCAAGTGACCCTATGTAGGGGTAACAGTCTCTATTCTGCTCTGTGTCAGTGTGTATCATGGTCTCTGAGGACGGGGAACAGTCTCTATTCTTCTCTGTGTCAGTGTGTATCAGGGGCTTTGAGGACAGGTGTCAATGTTAGGTGATTTCTGCCCTTTATGGATTAAAAGCAGACTCTGCATCAACTGTGTAATTTTCCATGGGAGTTTTGCCATGGATCCCCCTCCGGCATGCCACAGTCCAGGTGTTAGTCCCCTTGAAACAACTTTTCCATCACTTTTGTGGCCAGAAAGAGTCCCTGTTGGTTTTAAAATTCGCCTGCCCATTGAAGTCAATGGCGGTTCGCGCGGTTCGCCGGTTCGCGAACATTTGCGGAAGTTCGCGTTCGCCAAACGAAAATTTCGGGTTCGCGACAACACTATTCATATGTTTTGGGAATGTAAAAAAGTACATACCTCATGGTCATGGGCCTTTGAGTTCATCAAAAAAGCATTAAAGACAAACATTACAATTTCCCAAAAAATTGCTTCATTAAATATGAAATTGTCTGGATGTTCAAAAGAACAAGCCTATTTAATAACTCATACTTGTGCAGCAGATCTTAATTGCAAGAGGTTGGACACAGAGTCATTTTTTTTCAAAATCAACATTTTCCAATTAAGTGTTATGGCAGCTTAAGATGGAAAATGGTAGAAAATAGTTTGAGGGGGCAGCAGAAAATCAAATGTTATGTGAAATAATCTCCTGCAAATAGCACACAAAACAATGCAGAAGTCCCTTTTAGAGAAAATAATGACGTTGAAGTATCCTTGTACCTGGCTGGCAGCAGGGTCGGACTGGGAATGAAAAGCAGCCCTGGAAAAAAATTCCATACCAGCCCCGTAATGCATCGCGCCAGCATAGTGCGCAGATATGGAAGCGGGAAAAAAACTGAAAACTATCACTCAAACATGAAATAAATCATTTGTGCGTGGAGAGAGTGCCGTTTGTGTGTGGAGAGAGTGCCGTTTGTGCGTGGAGAGACTGCCGTTTGTGCGTGGAGAGAGTGCCGTTTGTGCGTGGAGGGGTGCTGTGTGCGTGAAGGGGTGCTGTGTGCGTGGAGGGGTTCTGTGTGCATGGAGGGGTGCTGTTTATGTGTGGAGGGGTTCTGTGTGCGTGAAGGGGTTCTGTGTGCGTGAAGGGGTTCTGTGTGCGTGAAGGGATTCTGTAGGTGTGAAGGGGTTCTGTGTGCGTGAAGGGGTTCTGTGTGCGTGAAAGGGTTCTGTGTGTGGGGGGGTTCTGTGTGTGTGGGGGGTTCTGTGTGTGTGAAGGGGTTCTGTGTGTGTGAAGGGATTCTGTGTGTGTGTAGGGGTGCTGTTTATGTGTGGAGGGGTTCTGTGTGCGTGAAGGGGTTCTGTGTGCGTGAAGGGGTTCTGTGTGTGTGTGAAGGGGTTCTGTGTGTGTGAAGGTGTGAAGGGGTTCTGTGTGTGTGGAGGGATTCTGTGTGTGTGGGGGGGTTCTGTGTGTGTGGGGGGGTTCTGTGTGTGTGGAGGGGTTCTGTATGTGTGGAGGGGTGCTGTTGGTGGGGAGGGTGTAGTGTGTGTATGGTGGGGGGGTTATAGAATTGATATATTGATATATTTCTAAAAATTAAAAAAAAAGCTTTATATTACCCCTCTCCCCTTACCTTTGGTCAGGGGAGAGGGGAAACGGCTGCTCGTCAATCCCTGGTGGTCCAGTGGTGGCGTGTGCTGTTCAGCCTGCAGCTCCTCTGGCTGCAGGCTGACTTCGCTCTCCTCCCGCGAGAACAGCAGGCAGGTCGGAGCGTTGCCATGGTAACGCACGGCAACGCTCCAACCTGCCTGCTCGCGGGAGGAGCGTTCTCGCTTGCAGGTTCCTGTCAGACCGGGTAGGGGAACAGAAGCTCCCCTACCCGGTCTGCCTGCTCGGCCACGCTACATTCTGTGACCGGCAGGAGGGGAGCACATGATCCCCTCCTGCCGGTCACCCTGTAATTGCGGCCCGGGCTGGTGCACACTAGGCGGCCACGCACCGGCCCCCTAGTGTGCCGGCCCACCGGGGAAATTTCCCGGTATCCCGATGGGCCAGCCCAACCCTGGCTGGCAGCCAATATTATTTAGGCATATGTTTTAACTACAGAAGCTTAGCCCTGTTTCCTATAGGGAGCATTGGCAGGATCCAGTAGTTATTATTTTGTTTGTTTTGTTTTTAATGTATTACATAGAACGTAATGCTGTGGTCATTATTGTCTTGGGTTTTTAATGTTTTGTGAATCTTTGATAAGGAGGGGGGGGGGATTTTTGGGTGAAATAATCTAATTTTGACTAGATCTAAGTTTTGGAGAATTCTTTCAAATCAGCAACTCCAAGTCCGTTTTGATTTTTATTTCCTCCTATTATCGGTTTTTGTGAATAAACAACTTTACGTTCAGTTTGAATTCCCGACAATTAAAATTTTACTGCATAACACTGATATTTTCGATGAGGTTTCCTTTGACATGAGCTTGATTGTAGGTATGGAGGGAGATTTATTTGTAATTCATCTTGAACATAGTTTTAAAAAATAAAAAAGCTTATAGTCAATGTTTGTTTATTTCTCTAATATTTCTCACTACTATAAAATGAGTTTCTGGATACAAAATGTTATGAGAGGGTACACAAAATAACACGTTGACATTGTGCAAACCCTAAAGTGCCCTCAATAAATTGCCAACAACCACAGTATTCAATGATATGAGAAGTGCACATCAAACTAAACTAAAAACAACCTTTTGTTGCAAAATCTAAAAAATTACAAAGTAATGCATAGGAAAACAGAGAACAAAAAGTTCAGTGTCTCTGGGTGTACACCTGTGCCGACAACCCCGGATAACCCGAGGAAGTAATGCCGAGTGTCTACTCAGAGACTGGTGTACCAATTAGAGACTCCAGATGTCTCAAGAAGGGGCATAACCCCATATATACAAAATCAAACAACAAAAAGGACAGATGTGGTCAGATTCAAGAAATCAAATGAAACTAACCGCATCTCTGGAAATAACTATAGCGGCAGTGTCTAGGATTATAATGCTGGCTGTAGGTAACAGGTGTAGCTGTGAACCGCTAAGGGTGTCACTATAGACCCATGAGCAGAAAAAATGCTACTAAATACCAAAATGAAGTATATACAAAAAGTTACTGCTAAATGCAAAAAATAAATAAAGTATATACAGTGGTACTAGGATTCCACGCCTGTCAATAGAAGGATATGTATAGGTAGGGATATAATGAGCCAAATGGCAACAGCAACTCACCCCTAATTATCAGCTTTAATATAGTGCACTATAAGGAGATGAGAAAAATCCCCAAGTCCCAACCATAAATACCTCCTATAGAGATAGTAGTAGATACAGGGTAAACAGAGGCTCCAAATGAGGCTAGTACAGGGGTGAAGGGAGATTGAGGAGGGTATGCAGTGTTAATAGCAGTCAAATTCGGACTGCTAGTTTTAAATTTAAACAACCTCTCTCCCTGTAAATCCTATACAAAAAGGATTATAGGTCCCCAAATCACAACCATAAATACCTCTTACAAAAAAATACTAATGATAGATACAGAGTAGACAGAGGCTCCAATTGGAGCTAGTACAGAGGTAAAGGGAGATTGAGGACGGTAAACAGTCATAATAACAGTCAAATTCGGACTGCTGGTTTAATTTATAAAGCCTCTCTCCCTGTTAATCTAGCTAGACAGGCATAGAAAAGAAAGAGTAAATCAAATATACATTAAGTGATTAACATGGTGCTAAAACCACCAGTGCCCAGTGCTCATATCCGTGATATGAGGAAAAAACAAATTGCCCAACGTACGTTTCGGTGCTAAAAAGGAGCACCTTCGTCAGCCCCTGACGAAGGTGCTCCTTTTTAGCACCGAAACGTACGTTGGGCAATTTGTTTTTTCCTCATATCACGGATATGAGCACTGGGCACTGGTGGTTTTAGCACCATGTTAATCACTTAATGTATATTTGATTTACTCTTTCTTTTCTATGCCTGTCTAGCTAGATTAACAGGGAGAGAGGCTTTATAAATTAAACCAGCAGTCCGAATTTGACTGTTATTATGACTGTTTACCGTCCTCAATCTCCCTTTACCTCTGTACTAGCTCCAATTGGAGCCTCTGTCTACTCTGTATCTATCATTAGTATTTTTTTGTAAGAGGTATTTATGGTTGTGATTTGGGGACCTATAATCCTTTTTGTATAGGATTTACAGGGAGAGAGGTTGTTTAAATTTAAAACTAGCAGTCCGAATTTGACTGCTATTAACACTGCATACCCTCCTCAATCTCCCTTCACCCCTGTACTAGCCTCATTTGGAGCCTCTGTTTACCCTGTATCTACTACTATCTCTATAGGAGGTATTTATGGTTGGGACTTGGGGATTTTTCTCATCTCCTTATAGTGCACTATATTAAAGCTGATAATTAGGGGTGAGTTGCTGTTGCCATTTGGCTCATTATATCCCTACCTATACATATCCTTCTATTGACAGGCGTGGAATCCTAGTACCACTGTATATACTTTATTTATTTTTTGCATTTAGCAGTAACTTTTTGTATATACTTCATTTTGGTATTTAGTAGCATTTTTTCTGCTCATGGGTCTATAGTGACACCCTTAGCGGTTCACAGCTACACCTGTTACCTACAGCCAGCATTATAATCCTAGACACTGCCGCTATAGTTATTTCCAGAGATGCGGTTAGTTTCATTTGATTTCTTGAATCTGACCACATCTGTCCTTTTTGTTGTTTGACAAAGTAATGCATAGTAATGTTAACAAAGCAAAATATGAAAAGAATACAATAAAATCATTTTTAATCATCTGGAGAAAATACATTTTTTATGTAATATGAATATACAGGTTAAAAAAAGTAATTTTAACCATGAAACAATGTAAAGCATAGCCAGATACCAAGCTTAGTAAGCATGCCTAGTACAGGGGTTAGCTTTTCACTGCTGAATATTGTTTTCATTTCTTAACCATGTACTTACAGTTAAGCAGTCAGTTTACAAGCACAACCTAAGTTTTATGCTAACTCAAGTTATTACTGTTATTATTATAATGGCACAAGTTACACTTGTCTGTTTCATGTACATGAATATAACCAATGCCATTACGCATAATCTCTCACTGCTGACCATGCGTATACATCTTGTTTAAAACAAAACATGTGCAAATCAATCCTGTCATGATGATATGTGCTTTCATATGCCTGGTGGTGCTATTGTGGCACCACAGGCCTGCTTGTTAACCACATTGCACGAAAAAATAAAGAATAATAAAAAAAAAAAGTAATTTTATAAAAAAAAAAATAAAACACAAGTTTTTATTTTGATTAATAATACCCATTCTGAAATAAGTTGTTTACAAGCAGACATATGTATTAAATATTAACTGCAGTATTATAAATTATTTGCCAAAACCAGAGCAGTGTCATTAACATTTAAAATGTAATTTGGCACTGTAAAATTACATTGGCAATCAATTGGTTAACAGGGTTGCTCTATAAAACTAGCAAAACTAAATAAGTGAAGCATTACATTTTACACAAAATCGGAAGGGGCCCAATTGTGATGATAGCAAAATGTTGCACGTGGTCCTTTAAAGGTTAAAAAAAAAAAAGCATCAACAAACAAAACATAACACGCATAGCGGCCACAAGAAAAAGTGTATAATTTCTGTGCAGTTCTAAACACGTTCGAGCAGAGCTTATTTAATAAAGGATTTCCTCTGGGACGAGAGTTAAATAAGGACACACGCTTGTTTAATCCTTTGCTCTAACAATTAAGTTAAACATGTTTTGTTAAAATAATTGCGCTGTATTTTCATTAGCATACATTCAATTTTTTTCAACTTTAGTCGTAGTGTGAATGTATGTGTATAAATACAGAAATGCTGGACATTTTATTGCAGCAGCTAGTATTCAGTTATTTATTGCGTATATAATCATTTCTAAGTGCTGTGAATCCTGCCCCTATCTGTTTGTTATATATATGTTTTTTTCTTTAGACAAGAAGGTAGTTCATTTGAAGAGAGATTCACTGTCAATGTCAAGTTACAGGGCTACACCGACCCTCTTAAATTCATTGAAAAAAAAAAAAATTAGAATGCAATATTGGGCATTTCTGTTAGCCCCACCCATAAAATGACGCTATACGTACCTGGAATCCACAGCTGGGCAAAGAACACCACACTTGTTTCCACACCAGCTCTGTAGTCAGTGGTGCATGATCGTGGTCCAATCAAATGCTTCCAAAAGAGAAGCATTTGATTGGACCGCTTTACCGACTCAGAGTGCATGCATGAGCTCTGACCCGGTAAGGAGAGGATAGTGAAGACAGGGAGGAAACTTTAAAAAAAAAAAGAGCTTTAAGGGTAGTATAGGGAGGTCGGGACAGGCAGGCAGGACTTATTTATTTATTTATTTATTATTGCCATTTATATAGCGCCAACAGATTCCGTAGCGCTTTACAATATTATGAGAGGGGGATTTAACTATAAATAGGACAGTTACAAATAAACTTACAGGAACAATAGGTTGAAGAGGACCCTGCTCAAACGAGCTTACATTCTATAGGAGGTGGGGTGTAAAACACATTAGGACAGGAATTTACAATCAAATAAGGTGGGCTGCCCTTTCGGAGAGGGCAAGAGACAGGTATGTGAGGTAAGGGTTAGTCTTGGAGGCCATAAGCTTTCCTAAAGAGATGGGTTTTAAGGCACTTCTTAAAAGATGCAAGACTAGGGGAGAGTCTGATGGCGGTAGGCAGGCTATTCCATAGGAAGGGAGCCGCCCGCGAGAAGTCCTGCAAGCGCGAGTTGGCCGTACGAGTGCGGACAACGGACAGGAGGTGGTCACGGGCAGAACGGAGAGACCGAGAAGGGACATACCTATGGATCTGTGAGGAGATATAAGAGGGGCTAGAGTTGTTCAGTGCTTTATAGGTGTGAGTTAGTACCTTGAATTGACTCCTATAGCATACAGGAAGCCAATGTAAGGACTGGCAGAGGGGTGAGGTGTGAGAGAAACGACTAGAGAGGAAAATCAATCTAGCAGCAGCATTCATTACGGACTGTAAGGGTGCAGTACGGCTATTGGGGAGACCAATCAGGAGAGGGTTACAATAATCCATGCGGGAAATTACTAGAGCATGGACAAGCTCCTTGGTAGTATCTGGTGCAAGAAAGGGGCGGATGCGGGCTATGTTTTTAAGATGGAATCTACAGGATTTGGCAACATGCTGGATGTGAGGCTCAAAGGTGAGACCAGAGTCAAGTATGACGCCAAGACAGCGCGCTTGCAAGGATGGACTGATGTTGGTACCACAAACTTGGAGGGAGAGCGAAAGAGGAGGATCAGTATTAGGAGGAGGAAAGACAAGGAGCTCAGTTTTTGAGAGATTGAGTTTCAGAAAGCGGGAGGACATCCAGTCAGAGATGGAAGAAAGGCAAGCAGTGACACGTTGCAGGACGGCAGGGGAGAGGTCCGGGGAGGAGAGATATAGCTGGGTGTCATCAGCGTACAGGTGGTAGTGAAATCCAAAAGAGGTAATAAGTTTGCCAAGAGAGGCAGTATAAAGAGAAAATAGAAGGGGACCAAGGACGGAGCCTTGGGGAACTCCAACTGAGACAGGGCAAGGGGAGGAGGTATCATTAGAAAAGGAGACACTGAATGAGCGTTGGGAGAGATAAGAGGAAAACCATGAGAGGACAGAGTCACAGGACTTATATAAAAGAGGGGTGAGGGGAGATACACAGTCATCATATTTGCTCATTGGGCTGTTTTTAGGCATTAGGAGTTGACATTAGGCTGTTCTGGGCTGCCTGAGTCATGTGTGCCTGGGGTGCAATTAAGAAAGTGCAAATATTTCAATATGTTCAGCATTTCTGCATGAAATGCAAAGGTGGTCATAATGGTTGAAACGACCCCTTAAACTGGCAGTGAAAGGGACACTCAGGTCACCATAACAAGTTAATCAAAATGAAAAGTGGAAGCTGCTATTGCTGCAAAGGGGGACCAAGTACATATTATTGTCTATGTAATAAAAATTAGATGTCCCTGTTTGTGTAATGGTCAGGTGTCCCAATACGTTTGTCCATCTAGTGTATATTTGGTCTAAAGAATGTCCACTATACCTCCCAACATATTCATGCACTGCACCCCTCACACACACATTGCACCCCTAACACACACATTGCACCCCTCACACACTGCACCCTTCACACACATTGAACCACTCACAACAAAACTGCAGCACTCACACACTGTACACCTCACAACCACACTGCACCCTTTACACACACATTGCACCCCTCACAACCACGCTGCACCCCTCACACACATTGAGCCCCTCACAACCAAACTGCAGCACATGCACATTGTACCCCTCACAACCAGACTGCGCCCCTCACAAGCACACTGCACTTCTCACACACTGCACCCTTCAGACATTAAAATCCAGACAACCACACTGCACCCCTCACACACACATTACCTCTCTCAAACACATTTTTCACCCCTCAAACACACACATTACACCCTTATACACTGGATCCTCTATAGATACTACATCCCTTATACATACACTCTACCACTTACATCACCTATTCACACATACACTACATCCTTTATGCACACACACATTGCCAGGACATAGTGACATGCACAATCCAGTATGTACATGCACTGCATCACCTATACACACCATGCCCCCTATACACACACATTCTGTCAATCTCTACAGCCTCTAGCTACACATATTACACCACAAACAGCACACGACTGAAACAGACCTATTTACACAAAACACCACAATCAGCTCACTCTACACACATGCAATCCCACAAGTAGCCTCCAAACACATGCCCAATATGCTTTCCTGGCCCTTTTGTCCTCTTGTATCCCATTTATGGAAACACTAGAGACAAGTCACAAGCAAACACAGCTCATGCGTGTCATTAAATTTGCTTGCGATGCGCAGAACAAATACAGGCCTTTTTTTCATATTAGAGCTCTTCAGCAGAGTTCTGCGCATGGTCTGTCCTGGAAGAAACAACATGTTCACTTTAAGAGGGCCCACTCCTTTCTCACTGGGCTCCTGTGAATAACAAATGCCCAGACGGGGGGCGGAGCCAAGCTTCTGATCTGAATGGCCGCAAGTAATCGGAGCTCCGTAAAAACCATTCAATCTGAGCCACCTAAAGCGTCCCAAATGACTCACAAAAGGTCCCAAACGGATCCACCAGCTGCAACTACCACAATGGGCCGGAAAACCAAGAAGGCCAAGTCCAATAAACCTCAGCTGAGCGGCAATATTGGGGACTTATGGTGGCAGGCCCACACCAACATGAGCACAAACATGGCCGCTATGCCGACGACTGCTCCGATCTATCGGATGACTTTACAAGCAGGGCTGACATACACCACTCACCCGTCTTGTCAGCTCCCCTTTCAGGCTTACCCACACGCAGATAACTCTCAGGTGACCACTGCGGTGATGAAGGAACTCATAGCAGGGCTTCAGCTCACCATCCAACCTGATATGGCCCAGATCCGCGGAGACCTGCAAGGCCTCACAGGTCGCCTAAGCACGCTGGAAGCCGACTCCCGCCGAAACACACAAGAAACAGCACGGCTGCAAAAAGACATACACAACCTACAGCAACAAAACCAAATACTCGAACAACAGTTCGCTGACCTGGAAGATCAGAGAAGAGGCCTGAACCTCAAGATAAGGGGCATCGGTGAGGAGATACCAGAGGAAGAGGTACAGCATCTCATCCAGCGCCTGCTGTCCACCCTCCTGTCCCCAGACAGGCCAAACAAGCGGCCCTGGGTGGGATGTTCCGCCTCCCACGACTGTCAAAAGCCCCGACCACAGCACCGAGAGACCTCCTGGTGCGCTTTCTGAACCGTGAGGATAGATCAGCGGTCCTTCAAGCGACGCGAACCCAAGCGCCATACGAGTTTGAGAGGATGCAGCTTTCCTTCAATGCAGACCTGTCAGGGGCGACCCTGGCATGGCACCGCTTGATGAAACCCTTCAAAGCTCTCCTCCGCCTGCACAAAATACCATACCAATGGAGGAGGCCTCGGGTGCTCTTAATACAACACGGCAACACATTGCACAAGATCACAGATATGCAGGGTGCCACAAATCTCTTACCAACACCGGGGATGCAGCAAGATTCTCTGTCAGCGGCGAGATCAAACCAACCAGCAATTCAGCCACCAACAGGGGCCCCTGCCAAGATGACATCAGATGTCCCCCGGCAGGCCGGAGTGAGAGCCCTCACCGTGGCCAACAACCTGAAAAACCCAGGGACTCATACCTACCCCACGCAGCCCTCATGTTAAACGAGCATGCCATCAGTGACTCCCGGGACTGCTCTCTCCCCGATATCTAAGCTCGCAAACATACAGCCTAAGAGCACAATGTTCCCCTCTTCCTTCCTCCCCCTACCCGACCCCAGGGTTAAGGGGTATTACTCCACACAGGAGCACATAAACAGCCCACACCATAGAGCACACGCTCCCCGTAGACCTCTGCCTACCACACTAAACAAAACACTCCTACCACACTTTTAGCACACTCAGCCTGGTTGCCTTTAGCAACAGAAGAACCACAAACCCAAGGCTAACTCATTCGGCACATTAGGCACACTAGGCACACTGACACACGCTGTCTCCCACTACCCAAAACTAAATTCCCTCAGCTCCTTGTCCAGTGACATTCCTTGCTAGTTGTCATATTTGTTATGCTATACCATAAGTGTCTGATACCATGCCTAAGTTGGATATCATCTGTGATGGTTTTCTGTTATATGACCATGACCTGAGTCAAAAATAAAGAATTTTTAAAAAAAATAAAAAATGCCATGGCCAATTTTTTTTCCCAGTCTGGCAATTCTTTTGTCCACATAATTTATACTGATATATATTTATGTTCCCAAATACTGTAGTCTTAATGATACCATGGAAATATTGCACAACAAGGAACACTCAAATATTTTTGTTTTTTAAATAAACGTCATATGTATAACATGAGCTTAGGAAACCATAAGTAATGAATGTGATAGAAATATTAGTTTGCTCAGAATCATGCAAGTACATGTATAGAATCACGTATTAGATCAGTAATCAACCAGAGGATTTTAAATGTGACTACTAAACAACAAGGCTAGAAAATGGGTAAGTTGGGCTATTTGGCCTCAATTTTAACATTTCTCTTCGATTCCTGACAATTTCCAGTTTAGGATGAAAGGCTGAGAAGATATTGAAAGGCTATTTCAGTTCTCCACTGGAATTTATATAACTTTATACTTCTACAACCTTGGCATACAGACAGCCTAAGCAGAGGTGACATAAATAGGAACATTGCATTTCAGTTTTTACATGGAATAGGAAAATGGAAGAAACTGTTTTTGCCTATGAAAAAAAATAATAATCTACAGATAGCAAATCTGGGACAAAGTTCGAAAAATGAAGCAGTTACCATGGAAACCAACAAACGTAACTGCTGAGTGTGCTGTCTTTAATTCAACACCTGTTTACAGCTCTTTATGTTTCTATATAATATGTGTATAGCTTATTTTTATATACGCATCACGTGGAAGAGGATTTTGTATGGCAACTGTCATTCACAATTTTAGTTACATAGTTACATAGCTGAAAAGAGACTTGCGTCCATCAAGTTCAGCCTTCCTCACTCAATGACTGCTCATTAAACATTATATGACAGAGAGTGTTGTATCGAACTGCCATTAACAGCCAGTCATGTCACATCATGTGACAGAATGTGCTGTGTGTGACTGCCACTCACTGTGATTGCTTACTAAACATTCTTTGACTCAAAACGCTAGATCTGTCATTCACAGCTGTAGGTCACCTGTCACCACAGAGCACATTTTTTTCATCAAATGCCATATTTATTGCAGCATATCATTTGGAATAATCCAACCTAATTAGCTTTGATTCTAATGGCGTTTGGCTTTCCTGCCTACTTTGTATAAAGGATTTAATTTTTTATATAAAAGCTATAAATGTTCTAGTTTGGCAAAAACTGAGAAATTCCTACAAAACACACTGACGGAAGGCCTTGCTTAAAACGATTGCTCTCGGAATACAGGCAATAGCATAATAATACCATGAACTCATTTAAGGAAATGTATCACCGTTTGCCACATAAAAGTAAGTGTTAAAATGTAGTATTACTCAGATCTCTTGAGAATGGTAGAATTTTACTCTATCCGAAGTGGTTTTTATACAGGTTTGGCTGCCTGACTGTTGAAAGGTTGTTAGTACTCTGAATTTCTAATTGACAGAGCATAGATGAAGGCTGTCTAATATCAACACTTACTTTGTTCGTAGAATAGGCGGATTTGATGCACAGAAAATGAGTTGAGATCAACATTTTACTAACCTTGGAAATGTCATCAAGTCAAAAGCACAATACAACTTACCTGTGACTATAGCAAAGTTAGTGAGCCTTTCCAAATCTGCTGTTTTAGTCTACATTTTGCAATAAGGTTTTCAATTTACTACAGTTTGATGTTTAGTGAGAACTGGTGGGAACTCAAAGTGAATTTCACATTTAGGACCACAATCCCTAAACTGTGAGAACGACTTTGAGCAATTACAAAATAGACATATCTGTGAAATTGCTGTACAGCATCTGCACTGAACTTAGAGCAGATATGTCACCAGTCCCAAAAAATATAAGCTGCACACCAGGCTCAATATGGCTTATTGAAAAAAATAGGTGTAATATTAACCCCTTAAGGACACATGACATGTGTGACATGTCATGATTCCCTTTTATTCCAGAAGTTTGGTCCTTAAAGGGACACTCCAGGCACCCAGACCACTTCTGCTCATTGGAGTGGTCTGGGTGCCAACTCCCACTACCCTTAACCCTGCAAGTGTAATTATTGCAGTTTTTTTTAAACTGCAATAATTACCTTGCAGGGTTAAGTCCTCCCCTAGTGGCTGTCTATTAGACAGCCACTAGAGGGAACTTCCTGCTCTATAGCACAGGTTTTCTGTGCTAGAGCGTCGCTGGACGTCCTCACGCTGTGTGAGGACCTCCAGCGTCGCTCTATTCCCCATAGGGAAGCATTGAAATTAATTTTCAATGCTTTCCTATGGGGTGCGCTAATGCACATGCGCGGCATTGCCGCGCATGCGCATTAGGTCTCCTCGGCCGGCGGGCGAGATCAGTCTCGCCCACCGGCCGACGTAAGCAGAAGGAGGAGCGGCGGGGGAGGAGGAAGCAGCGACGTGGGACCTGTCGCTGCCTCTGGTAAGTCACTGAAGGGGTTTTCACCCCTTCAGCAACTGGGGATTGGGGGGTGGGAGGGAGAGGGACCCTCCAGTGCCAGGAAAACGGATCGTTTTCCTGGCACTGGAGTTTCCCTTTAAGGGGTTAAACAACTTCCCTGTTGTGTAAGTAAAGTATCAGCATTAAAATAAAGCACAGCATGTAGGAAGCATGGCGGGCTACTCCGCTGGATACATTTTGAGCTCATTTTTGTCAAAAGAGCTGTAGTTATTTTTTTTTCAATAATTCATACTATACAACCTTCAAGAAACCTTCATTTATTATTATTATTATTATTATTATTTATGTGTTTTACTAGTAAAATGTAATCCCTACTGGGAACTGACAGAGGTGCCCCTCCTAAGCTAACAGCAAAAGTCTCAAAGGTAACAGAGATTGCCAAACTTTCTTACAGTTTAGTATCACACACAGACCAGGAAATGGCTCAGCCAATGCTAGCTTTACTTTCAGCAGAGGTAAGCATATCCCATGACCAGCAGAGGTTTGTGGGAAATGGGACAAATAGAATCGCCAAATGATAAACTACATTGGATGGCTAGACTTTGTGTATAAACTGAATGAAGCTGCTATCAGCTTGCTGACAGCTCTAGTTAAAGGCTTGTAATTGGAGATGTCAGATACAATTGATGGTTATACTTCAGCAAGCTTTGGATGAGTCTATCAGGGGAGACGGAAATTTGCATATCATGCTCATGCCACACAAATGTTTGGATGAACATGGGAGAAAGAGTAGCTTTCTCCTGTGATGCCAGTTTTAACTTCAGAGTGTTCACTGCTTTCTTTAGAGTCTGCCCCCCCCCCCCCTTTTTAAGTAAAAAAACAAAAAACAAAACACAATAAAATGTACTTCAATCTAGAACTGGATAAACCTTGGCCAAAATTGACATTTTGCAGTTGGAACAAAGCATCTTAACTCTCTGAGTGATAGATCTAAGAAACTGCTGCAGTTCTAAGTCACTCTTACAGTAGAGAATGGGGTTTTGTTTCTGTATGCACCATCATTTTTGCAATGATGCAAGTTATGATGAGCCATTGAGTGACCCTTTAAATCTTAATTCAGTTGTAACATGTATAGTATAATTAATATTGTACTTTTGTAATGACAAACATATTTCCTTTAGAATATCACCCAGTCCACCCATAGATGCTTAATTTAACTTACTCCATCTAAAATCATGTAAGCTCATTAAGCAGGGCCCTCAATTTCTCTATTCCTGTGTGTCCAAGTCATCTGGTTACAATTACATGTCTGTTAATCCACCCATTGTAAAGCGCTAAGGAATTTGTTGGTGCTTAATAAATAATAATAATAATCTTGCTGTCACAGGTTCATGTTTATGTGTTCTAATTTTTCTTTAAAAAGGATATACAAGGGGAGGGGCATGGTGGTTAGGCTGAGCAGACGTGTCTGAGCTGGGCTTCTCACCAAATCTTGAATGTACGGATCAAATTGCGATTTTAAGCCTTGATATTGCAGTTAAGCAAGTACTTACCTGTCTACGTGGTGGGGGAACCCCTTGCTCCATAATTGAGCTTTACTGGAACTCTAAGACACCGAGCTTGGGATGCGGCCTTTGAGGCCTGGTGGACCCAGGAGGTGGGGCATGCGGCCGATCTCCAGCCCTGGAGCCGCTGATTCTATTGTTGGAGCCCTGTTCCCCCCTCCCCCTCACACTGGAATGGCAGGCAAGCCCTGGATGCTGGACCCAACGCCGGTCACGAATGTGCAGGGCAGCTTCAAGCACAAGGTGGCCGACACTCCTGTACCCAAGCTCTCGTTGGAGGCCAAGTAGCAGCAGTTGGAGACGGCTTTTGATGTCATGTGCGGCCGACTCTGGCGTGGTCTGGGAGCGAGGACGCATCAGCTCTACTTGCCGGATGTGTCTTTAAATCCTGTATAATCTAATCTGCCTGCAGCTAAGACACAAATGACCAATATCATGTTTCCTATATTAAGCATATCTGTTATATATATAAAAAGTGCAGTCTCATTCTATGCCACACTATTGTCTATTGTCTTTAAACTGCCAGTATTTGCTGTTGTGGCAACACCGGCATGAATATACCTCTCATGCACAGAAAAATTAAAGAATTAAAAAAAAAAAAATATTTAAAAAAGGATATACAATTGGAGAAAGAAGGAGCAGAGATATTGCTCACTCTTGGAAAATATAACAGCCATTGGTGTCTCTCACTTACATAAATCACCTGGAGAGTGAATTTGTGCATGGGGGCTGTGCAGGAGGGCAGACCCATAAGCGCAGGACAGACAATGGAAAATCCAAAATCAGAGTATATGACAAATTCAAGGTTTGGGGTCGGCAGCTAATCAGGAATAGGTAGAATGCTTCCAGAAACAGCAACAAACTGAAGTTGATGTGAGGCAAGGCTTTAAAGCCAATAAAAGACCCACAGATGTGTTGAAGTCGGACCTCCAATCATCATTACTGCATTACATCTCCTGCCACCAGTCTCCTAGATTTTACCACTCCCATTACTCTAAGGTTACACAACCAGAAAAAACTCTTCACGAACCCTTGAGTAGCTCAACTCCTTCAATCTCTGTTATCCTTAGCTGTATTAAAATAAATATTTGGCAATTATAATTTTTTATTTTATTTTTCAAAATTTTCTGCAGTTGTGTTCCACACCTCAATTTGTCCTGCAACCGTCTCTCTGAACAGTTTTAATTAATTAAAAATTATGCTGGCCGCAAAATCGTTGTTTTTCTAATCTCCCCGACCAGTTCTGTATCATCTCATTGATAATATTGTTAAGACAAAAATTAAAGAAAAAAAGAAATACATGATTTAGAGTTATGTAAGAAAGACATAGAGCAATGCACCACGTTTTAATAAGACAAGGATTTTTATGCATATAAATTACACTACCTGGGGTTCTACAATTCTTAACCAGAAAACCACTGATCTGGCCAATTCCAGAACTAAATTAGTCATGGCAAAAATAGGATGTAATATCAGGCAGCAAAATATGACAACCAAAGTAACCACCGCATGAAGATTTCTTAATGCTAGTGTAAATTCAATTCAGTGGAAATGGCCACATCAATTTAAATCAGTGTTTGAAGAAAACATACCTTATCTCATATCTCTTATGTGATAATGTAACCTTAAGTACTTAAGTAACAAACGTTACACTTTGTGGACATCACAATATTATCCCTAGATAATTTATAACAGAATAGCGTGCCCTGCTTATTAATCCACAGCAGCGCTATACTGCCATGCAGTCTTTAACTGAGTGTGTATTCTAGTATATAATAAGAAGAAGAAGAAGAGGAAGAAGAAAAAAAATAATATTATAATGTTAAATCATGTATTAATATATTGATTATATATAAACAATAATCAGTGATATTGTCTATTGCAGACAACATTTCCAGCAATACAATCATGTAGATCTCAGTTGGATTAAATTTATTTTGCTTTTTTTTTGGTTCACATTTTGTGAGCCTAAGTGGATTTTTACTAATTAACATACATTGCTGCAAGTGGATATTTAGAATGCACCACTATCATAGGGGAAATGGCCAGATCAGCTGAGGAAATTCACAGTCTACTTAAGTTGTCCTCTTTATTCCCTTGAGACAAGAGTCTGAGCACATTTGTCCCAGACACACTTCCCCATCTGTCTTCTAAATTGTCTGTGTGTCTGTTCTTTCCTTCTTCCTGTTGTCCTAGTCTTGTGTGTCCAACTTACAGCAATTAGCTGTCAGACCACACACCAATAAACTGTGATCACATAGGCACACCACATTTGAAGTTTAGTCAAACAGCAATACCAACAGATAATAATACTAGATACAAACTAGCCATTAAAAATGATAGTGGCAAGATCTTTTTATTTTATTTTTTTAATGCCAGACATGGGACATAACCTCTTACACGGAGACGGCACCTAGCAGAGTGGATTTATATCAGGCAATAAGTGAACAGTCAGTTCTTGAATTTCATGTGTTGGAAGCAGAAAAAATGGGCATGTGAAAAGATCTGAGTGACAATGACAAGAACCAAATAGTGATGGCTAGACAACTGGGTCAGAGCATCTCCAAAACTACAAATTTTGTAGGGTGTTCTTAGTATGTAGTGGTACCAAAAGTGATACAAGTAAAGACAACTGGTGAACCGGGGTCAGGGTCATTGGTGCCCATGCAGCATTGATGAACATGGGAAGTGGAGAATAGCCCATCTGGTCCAATCAGAAGAGCTACTGTAATGTATGTAACAGGAGAATGTGAGCCCTTCCCACAATTTTGACCTTGAGCTCACTATTGATGTATAGCCAAAAGGTAGATGAATGAAAGTAGACTGGGAGGAATTACTTTATGAGTGAAATGATTTTGATATGATTTGCACAGATATACCACCCATTTTATACTGAATAATGTATGTTGGCATGGACAACAGGCAAGCTGTTAAAATATAATAAAAAAACAAATACAATGAAAAAAATGCTAATCATTTCATTTTCTTCACACCTAATACATAGAAATACCATTGAGGAACATCAATTTTGATGCTATGAAAAAATATTGTATAAACCAAAACTACAGAAAAACGAGAAACTTTAAATAACTAAATACTCACAAGCCTGGTTATCTCAGTTTTATGCACTAGATACAGTACGTGGAAACCCCAACCTATATAGAGACACATTATATAGAGAAGTATTACAAATTACAATACGAACAATTAAATAAAAGTTTTTTTTTCCTTTAACACTGTTGTAATTAAAAGCTAAGAAATGACTAATTGTACAGTTATTTGAAAGCAGTGGTGCTTAAATTATGTACATGGTCTTATGTACAACCAAATTATGAATATGGTCTTAGCTTGGAAATCCACTTTTCAAATGGAAAATTACAATATCACCTAAAACGAAATATACATAACACCTATACTAGACTTTTCATATTGTTGGAGGAATTTCCATTGCACTGAAAAATGAAGAAACAATACTGCAAACAGTTTATTGTTGAGAGTTGCCTGGAGTCTTGATAGTATATGGATTAATATATAACCTTTTCAAATAATGTAATATTTTGGATAAACGTTAATATGGTTTATTTCATGAAAACAATTTTAATTTAATATTTAGATATTGTTTGATATTTAGATTTTTTAAATGATATATTTTAATATTTTGAAAAAAATATATTTTTTAAGTTTATCCCCCTCGCCTCTGCAAAAAAATAAATATATAATCAATTTAAAAGCTTATCATGTAATATTACATTGAGTTCATAATGTGCCTGTTTCAACCAGTGAGGGTCCAATAAAAAAGCATGGGAACCCAATTTTGTATTCAGACATAGGGATTCAGTAACCTTACCTGTACTCCACCTCATGCCCAGTGTCATCCCTGCAGCTATTCCAGTTATGTAAGATATTCAGTTATGCTTCTCATAACGATGTATGTAATGAAATCCAATCCTTCCTTATTAGAAGAATTAGTGGTGTTTGGCAACATCGTGCCGAAGATGATGATGCCGAGTTTTGGAAATCAGAGGAAGCGCCTATAGTATACCCACTGTAAAGAGCTGCGGAATTTGTTGGCGCTATATAAATGATAACATAATAATAACATAATAATAGTGGCTATCTGTTTTCTTTACAAAAAAAAAGAGGCAGCATCTATGCACAGAAATTTATTGTGGTTTTGGTGCTTAGATTATCTCTCCAAAAGTATCCTCTCATCTGCCTGTCTGTCTATCTATCCGATGTGTATGTATAATATATAGTTTCTAAATCATCCCTAAGCCTAAGATTCATATCAATACAACAGTAAAAGATTACTGTAAGAGGAGATTAATCTTTCACAAAGATATATTTTGTTCATCACTGTTATCGTTACTATTTCATGGTTAACATCCTATAGCTTAATTAAAAGCTTATGATGGAATATTTTCACATTAATTACACTCCTGAGTACCTGACATTTCTGTGCCAAACTCACTGGTGGTCCACCAAACTAAAACATACTAATGTTTTAAACCATAAATGAGTGAATTGCACAGATAAGCAGATAGATTGTATAACACAAGAACGAGAAAGAAAAAAATATATATACGAGTGGAAGGAAAATTTTAACATTTTTATACTTTTTTTTTCACTGCAGGCCATATTTCTCTCTCAATAGCAAAACAGTTTTATGGCAGAACATAATTTACTTTTAACAAGCTTAGTATAAGTTAAATGTGTAGAAAGATTAATAGAGCAGGTGTATAAAAAGTTATCTAACAAGATACCTTTAGTTCAAAACCCATCCATTTTTTAATAAAATCACATGCATGTGTATCAACATTTTCATCTTAAATTATATATTTTTTAATTGTTAAAAATTCTGGAAAATACACAGTTTTAGTACGTGCTATAATCATATTGAATTAGCTACATAAACATTGCCTAGTTTCAAAAAGTCAAAACTATTTCAATTAAAGGCTAGTGATCTATTTGGTAAATACTATGATGATCTATTAAACCTCGCAGGACAGGAAAAACAGTAATCTGGACAAGTATTTAAAAAATAATTCATCAGATTGCATGTCCGATAGTTGTAAACTGAACTGTTAGTGTAACGAAAATATACCCCAACACGCAGGATTCAACTCAACAGAAGACAACACAGAGGGGAGATACGTCTACCGGACCTTAGAATGGCCGGACTCGACGTATATGAGAGGAGTACAGGGTCAGGAACGATCCGAGGTCAAGGGCACAAAGAGACAGCGTAAACTAAGACTAGCCGGGGTCTGGTACACAGTAAACAGCAAGCCGGCAAACAGAACAGTTAAGGATAAAGAGATAACGTAGTCAGAAACAAAGCCAAGGTCAAGTATGAAGGAACACAACTGAACACAACAAGCGCTAAAGGGAACTGAAACAGAAACCACGATAGGGCAAGGAACTAAGGGAAAAAGGTGAGTATATATACCCAGTGGTGTATCCTGGTTTTGTGCTGCCCTAGGCAGGACAAAACTCAGGCGCCCCCCTCCCTCCCGCCCGCGCCACCCCCACCCAACCCTTCCCCCGCCCGCCTTCTAAATACACACACACACACACACATTCACTGACAGATACGCATACACTAGCTAACAGAAACACACACACACTAACAGACACACTCACTAACAGACACACTCACTAGCAGATACACACACACTCACACTAACAGACACACACACACACACACACACACACTAAGACATACAAACACACACACACACTAACAGACATACAGACACACACACACACACACACACACACACACACTAACAGACATACACACACACACACACACACAATAACAGACACACACACACTAACAGACATACACACACACACTAACAGACATACACACACACACTAACAGACATCCACTAACAGACATACACACACTAACAGACATACACACACACACACTCACTTTTTTATTAAACCCCCCCCCCAGCCTCCTTACCTTTGGGAATGCTGGGGGGGGGGGGTTCCCTCTCTCCCTGGTGGTCCAGTGGCTGCTGGGCGGCTCTGGTGGGCGGCTGGCGAGGGAGCACTTCCTCTGAGCTGTCTGCTCAGCTCCCACGCGCGCCGCAGAGTGAGGCTGGGAGCCGGAATATGACGTCATATTCCGCCCAGAGGGCTTGTCAGTTAGCCGCAAGGCTAACAAGGCATTTGCCCTGGGCATTTGGGGGCGGCGTTTTTTGCCGCTCCCTGGAAAATGCCGCCCAAGGCAAATGCCTTGTTTGCCTCGCGGCTAATACGCCTCTGTATATACCTTAACATCTATTTTGATTGGCCCCTGTCATATCCACGCCCCCAAAAGGTAAGTGTATGGGGAGTGTGGCATGACAGGGACCAATGGGAGGCCTTTGCCAATTTAGGCTCCCACTGTCCCTTTAAGAGCGCGCCCGATACCCGCGGCACGCTCTTAGTCAGGCGGGACATGTGACCGCTTCTCGCGGTCACTGCCCACCTTCCTGTCACAGACGGCGGATGAGCCGCGCGCGGCTCGTGCAGCAGCAGGACCGCGCGCGGCTTGAACAGAGGACCCCGGCCGGCCCCTGGAAAGGGTAAGTACCGCTACAGTTAGAAGCTCTGCAAGTTACAATGAAATTAAAAAATATTCTAGGTGTATTTCACCAAACTTTTTTTCTCAAGATATTTACTTTTCTTCTGTCAACTTTATTAATTTATTCTCTTGTGATTCACTTATTTGATTATCCTCAATAAAGTCAAATGTGACTTTAAAACATCATCCACACGTAAGATGGATTATAAGGTTCCTAACTAACCATAGGGTACTAGTCACAGTTTTGTTTTGTTGAAGGAATTCCTGCATTATAAATATTGGTACAATTCAAACTACCCTAAAATTGTCTAGTGCATTGTATGGTCCTTTATGGGCAAGAGAAACTTTCATAAATCTGAGTGTATATGTTTAATTACTTGCACAAGCACAGAGAATACAATTTTATAAGTGGCCACACACAACAATTCTCTGTGCACAGAATGTTTCTATGCTTCTGTTTCTGGGTGTATCCCTTTTTATTTTAAATTGATATACGAGTTGAAGAAAAGCAAGATGGCACAGGGATTCATCCACATTTTGTTTTTAGAGCTGAGGTCAATATCTTATTATTGTAGAACAAATTGTTTATACTAGATATTTAAAAATGTCAATTATTTGGTTCTAGAATTCCAAAATGAAACAACTAAATCTTCGGTCTGTTTAGTGGGAAATGTTTAAATTAACAAAAAAATATATATTAGAAGTGATATTGGAAATGGGAAATAAGTCATAAATGTGTACTGATGTGTTCTCTGTTACAAAAATCACTGAATCTGAAGCTATTAAGGTTTTTAATAATACTGTATACATTTTTATTCCGAATAAATATCAGAATATATATCAATAAGCTGAACTAATAATCTTCTGATTGTGTTGTACTACAAAGGGTGCTATAAACAGATTAACATTTTATAGTGCATATAAAAATGTTCTTTTAAAAACCCATTGGAGTCATACGAGTATCTTATTTAAAATCTGAATAGCCCCTAGCATTTCTTTCTAAAACATTTTTTTCTCATTTTGTTCAAATTTTTCTAACCTTTCTAAAAAATTGGTGCATAACCTACCTCCTAGGCCATATTAAAAGGGACGTGGATACCCCGCAGCCTTTGAATTTGAATGATAATGATAAGTATCCATCTATTTTCCCTGCCCAATAGAGAGCACGAGAAACTGGTCAGTTTAAGGGTTGGGTAAGGTTTAACTTCAGGCGCCGGTGAGTTCCATAATCCTTTTTATATTAACCAGTTAGAAGCTGTCAGTTTTTCTGAATAATTAAACATTATTGAGCTTTCTGGATAAGGAGGATTTGTGAGTGTCTACTACTAATAGTCCAGAGAGGGCTTTCTAATTAGGCTCCTACTGTGGTTAATAGAGGAGGCTTCTAGAATGGTTAATTCATTATTCAGTGTTTTCGTTAATGAGACTTTTGGCTTGGTTAAAGGCCTTTTAAATATAATGGATGGATGAGCAACCTCATGGTCATGGGTAAGGTTTAATATTAATGAATCTTCTAACTTGATTCAGGATATTAAAAATGTGTCTTTATCATTAATGACTCTAGTTTAGGCTGTTTATCGCCTATTCACTCAAAGGAGAAAACTGACAATGTTCTAAAGAAGGGTTAAAAGTAATCAAACGGTTTTGGTTCAACCACAAATGATTTTCTCCTTTCCAATGCAATAATGGATATGATTCCGCAGGAATAACATAAAAACACGATATCCTTCTTCACTGTTACAAAGGTTGGAATGATGGAGATAGGATTGAAGATGCAGCCAGTAGCGAGATGATTGACTAACTGTTCACAAGTGTTTTCTGTCATTACATCTGCAATATATATATATATGTGACAGCAAGTGTGATATACTAATACAGTAATGTTTTTAAATATAAATTCCTCACGCAAGCATACATTAGCAAATTACAAAATAAAATTGCAGTATACATCTTTAGTACACTGATACCACCTTAAAAGTCTATTAATTGATGGGGAGTTTATTACCGGGTAAATGACATCTTATTATATATGATATTATGTAGGTAATGATTTATTCATACCATTACCAGGAATTATACATTTGACGTATCTGCTCTCAAAATGTTGTTAAATTTTTTGATCACTTTGCAATTTACGGTATTTATTTTTTTCATTTCAACTGCATTTTTTTTTTTTTTTGCTTAGTCTGAAAAAATGTAAAGGTTATATGAGCTTTCAGTGATGGTGGATGAATAAGGAGTGTTCATTTGATAAAAGCTATAAGTCTATAAGTGCCATTATGAAAATAGAGCATTGTGGCAAAGACTGGGACTTACTCTGGAGCTTATAAAACAATATTTGTCAGCCACACTGATAATTTGTCATGCTTCATTCTTTTTAGCAAAAGGTGAAGATATGATTTTCCCATTTCCTGGACCCTCTTGTACAAAACTGATTGATGCAGAGTTTAAACAGTATCTTTTACCGATAGGGTGAGGTCCATTGTCAAAGACGTGCCCCAGATGGGCTCCGCACTGCGATTGAATAGAAAATAAGTTGCTAATTATCTGTAGTCCTTCAATACTATCTATCTATCTATTTTTCTGTCTAATCTATCTCTATAAAATCAAGATTAGAAAGTCTCTTTGGTTTGCTTTGATAAATAATACTTCAATTTATGTATACATATGGAAAGCTATCTATTTTGTATTAAATGGACTTTATATAAATTATGCCTATTTAAGACTATATATTTATGAAAAAATTGCAAAATAAATACAAAAATCTATATAAATATGTGTGTATATATATATATATATAACTTTTGAACAAAATAAGAGTTTGGGTGTATTCTATAGTATGTTATCAGTACTGTTCATAGTTTGAGAATGACGTGTTGCCCTGTACTTCTGAAACAAATATTTGTTGTTAATTATGGAATATCCTACAAAGCATGTGAAATGTAGACATCTTGTAGATATGCTGTCATTACTAGCTAAAGGAAATAACTGGGCGAATGTACAGAGAACAATGATCCAGTCTTCTGGACGCTTTATCTCACAGATTCCCAATCATCTCAGACATTCGCAAAATACGCTGGATTTTGCCTTTAAGTAAGCAATGTTTTTCATTCATGAAACCACATTCATGTTAATGTCACTGCTATCTCCAAGGCTGCTTCCTTGCTATTTCCCCAGATGCTCTTTCATCTTTACTGTAGTGTGGATCTTGCGTAATTTATTTTTCTTCCAGTTTACTCCTTAAATCATTCAAAACCAGGATTTGCAATGTTATTATACAAACTGTATTTAATTCTTCACATTGTGTACTATTTTTTCATTAGTGGAAATTGCTAGTTAAGAAATTATCAGTTTATGAAAAGCACATTTACAATTAGAGAAACACCATAGGGTGAGGAACATAAACATTCATTCCTCACCCTATAGTGTTAAAACCACCATTTAGTTTACTTCCCCCTTATAAGGTAAGAAAACTTACCTTATTTCCAGAATTGTGCAGGTTCGCCTCCTTGGCTGACATTATCAGAATTAAAGATCTCAGCCAATCGAATGCTTTCCCATTGGAAAAGTATTGGATTGGTTGAGATCATCAAGGGGGCAGGGACAAAGGCCTGCTTGACCAATCAGCATTTCCTAATAGAGTTGCATTAAATCAATGCATTTCTATGGGGAAAGTTCAGTGTCTCCATGAAGCACCTACAGTTGCCATCTGAGGAGTGTCCACTGGAGATGTCCCTAGGGAGCAATGTAAACACTGCCCTTTCCCTGAAATGGCAGTGTTTACAGCAAAAAGGCTGCAGTGACTGACTATGCTCACCAGAACAACTACATTAAGCTGTAGTTGTTCTGGTGATTATAATTGTCCCTTTAATGTAACTGGTACAATCATCGTTTGCTGAAAAATTCAGTTCTTTGTCTCCTCCATTTAAAGGTATTATCAGGAGATTTGCATACACGTGTACAGATGGTGTGATTGCCCCAAATATAACTGCTATTATTAGAAAGATAAGAAAACTAATTAGCACTTTATATATCGATAAAAAAATGTATCATACCAGAATGAGGAGCTCCTGATTGGAGTGTCTTCTCCTGAAGATGGAGCAAGCTGCCTTATACCTATATGAGTGAAGGAAAGATGACGTCTCCCATCTTGACCTGAAATGGTCAAAAACACTGACTTAACCCCTTAAGGACCAAACTTCTGGAATAAAAGGGAATCATGACATGTCACACATGTCATGTGTCCTTAAGGGGTTAAATAGAACTGAATATTTTTTGGTAAATGGAAACAGATTCATTATGACACGATGCAATGGACAAAATCTGAGTGACCATATTTAGACAGAACAAATGCAGTGAAAATGATCTTCATAACTTTTATACCTTATGTCATGTACAATACTAGAGTCGATCCTAAATGGTCTTCTTTCTTCTTTCCAAAGTAGCATTAATAAATCTTTTGGATGTAAATATTTGAAAAGGCTACCAAGACGATTTAAGTTCCAGCATTAGTTTATGTTTTAATACCTTCAATAGGTAAGCAATGTTATCCCACTGCATGATCATGTTTTCTCCTCCACGCTATGTGAAATAGGTGGACCTTGAGCAGGGCCGGATTAACATAGGGGCTGATGGAGCTGCAGCTCCAGGCCCAGGCCCATGGAATAGGCCCATTGATTGAAAAAAAAAAAATAATATATATTTTTTTTTTTACATTTTTTTTTCACACACACACACACTACTCTTAGGGATTCCACCTTTCTTTTATTTTATTGGCACAGCCAGTATTTGAGGCTGCCTGGCTGGTGCCAATATTGCAGTGATACTGGCAATACAAATGCTGGTATTTTTCTCAGTATAAACACCAGCACTGGCCAGTAGGGGTCGCTGTATGTGGAGACAGGCAGGGATAGGAAGTTCCAGCATATCCCTCCCTGCCTATCTCTACTCACTGATCTGCAGGGGTGCAGCTACAGAGAGTCCAGACAGCCTACAGCTCAGCGAAGTAAGGGATGGGGGGAAAGGCTGCAAGGAGACATAGACTGAGGCACTAAGGGACACTGGGAGACATTATGGCAGACACTGAGACACTAAGAGACATTGGGAGACATTATGACACAGACACATGGGGACACAGTGTCCCTAGTCTCCCAGTGACCCCTAGTCTCCCAGTGCCCCCAGTCTGCCAGTGTCTCACTGTCTCCATGTCTCCTAGTGCCTCCATGTCTCCCAGTGCCTCAAGGGTCTCAATGTCTCCAAGCTAGTGTCCCTGGTGTCTCAGTGCACCTTAGTCTCCCAGTGCCCCCAGTCTGCCAGTGTCTCACTGTCCTCATGTCTCCTAGTGCCTCCATGTCTCTCAGTGCCTCAAGTGTCACAATGTCCCCATGTCTCCAAGCTAGTGTCCCTAGTGTCTGTGTCCCTGGTGTCTGCGTCCCCATGTCTTCAAGTGTCCCCTATTTTCCCAGTGTCCCCATGTGTCCCAGCCAGAGTCCCCTAGTCTCCCAGTGTCACTGGTGTCTCTGTGTCCCTAGGTCTCCCCGTGTCCCCAGGTCTCCCCATCTTCCTAGTGTCCTAGTGACATGGGGACCCTGGGATACATGGGGACACAGAGAGACATAGGGCATTGAGACACTGTGATACATAGGATCACTGGATACCTGGGGACACGACACTAGGGGACAATGGGAGACATGGGGCAATGAGACACTGATACATAGGAACACTGAGACCTGGAGTAATCGACACATGGGGGCACTGAGTCATGAGGGCAATGGGAGACATGGGGGGGCACTGGGAGGAATCCATCTATACAGCAGAATCAAACTAAGTAGTTTTTTGGTGATTTTACAGCATTTTCTCTTATGTCACTCCTTGTGATTTACATCATGTGATGTCACCCATACATATTTAATTATGCAAATTAGTAAGGCCGGTATGTTTTTCCAAGAAAGGTGGCAACCCTAACTACTTTTCACATACTCTTACTTAAGTATGGAAACTTAAGAGGGATGTATGGAAATAAAACTTGTGTGGACTGGCTGACAGTGAATATAGTTAAAGGGACACTATAGTCACCAGAACAACTGCAGCTTATTGAATTTGTTCTGGTGAGTAGAATCATTACTGTCCGGCTTTTTGCTGTAAACACTGTCTTTTCAGAGAAAATGCAGTCTTTACATTACAGCCTAGTGATAACTTCACTGGCCACTCCTCAGATGGCTGTTCGAGATCCTTCCTGGGTCATGGCTGCCTAAAATGCATCCAAACATTCAGTGTCTCCTCCCTCTGCATGCAGACACTGAACTTTCCTCATAGAGATTCATTAATTCAATTCATCTCTCTAAGGAGATGCTGATTGGCCAGGGCTGTGTTTGAATCATGCTGGCTCTGACCTGACTCTTTGTCAGTCTCAGCCAATCTTATGGGGAAGCACTGTGATTGGATCAGGCCACCACTTCTAATGATGTCAGCAGACTGCTTTTTTTTTCTGAGGCAAACAGCATGCAGAGTTACAGCTTCAGGCTTGAATATAGTAAGATTTTGCTATATTTATGGAGGCATGATGGGCCCAGGGGGGCTAGATGGTGGTGTTAACACTATAGGGTCATGAATTCATCTTTGTGTTCCTGACCCTATAGTGATCCTTTAAGGTAATGCTGACTTTGGCATGGCATGTTCCCTTTCTTCTACACTCACTACATACAGCTTTTCTCTGTCCCAGACTATATACCAGGAGCTTCTGCCTGCTAGTAGAAGGTAAGGAGACAAGTGGACCAGCGAGTGCTAGGGGACAGTCCTTAGAAAGCGTTGAGCGAGTGCATCATTAGATGCATTTATGCCAAGCTCAGGGTGCTGTCTGCATAGTATGCCCTTAGTTGGCCAGCTGCATGATTGGCAGGCAGCCTGACATGCATTCATGCCAGGCTGGCCTTCTAATTCTTTGTGCATGTTCGCCCCTTTTGGCAGGTTACGTGATTTGTGTCAGTGGCACACCCTTTTACCATGCCCATTGACTTCCTGCTTGACTGTACACTGCTGTTAGGGGTTATGGATTTACTTGAAAGATGAAAACATAAATTAGAGAGAGATTAGCCTAGGGTATGTGTTTTCTTATAGCTGCTTTTTTCTTTCTCTCCAGCACCATCTCCATCAGATACATGACGCTTGGGAGTGTTTTACTGTTTTTGGTCGATATGATTCTGTAATTAGGCCCGTCATAATTGTCAGCACCAGGCCCACTGGGCTCTTAATCTGGCCCTGACCTTGAGGATTCTATGATAGCTCCACCGGAACTTTGCCAAGTATTTAAAACTCCTACATAGCACATGCCACCTAGTTTAACCTAACTCTCATCATTCAATATTCAACTGGGATTTAAATACTTGTAAATTCCATTTTCTAGGGTGCCCTACTAAGCACACCCCAATTCCCACTATTTAATGTGGAATATCCAGTATTTGACTATACATATGGTTTGATTTTTGTGTAAGGGAATTTGGCAAAACTGAAGCACAAAATAATTGTTGTCTCTTTCGGGATCCAGGATACATATCACTTTCCTAAAAGGGACTTCTTTAACCCCTTAAGGACACATGACGTGTGACATGTCATGATTCCCTTTTATTCCAGAAGTTTGGTTCTTAAGGTTTGGTCCTTAAAATAACTGCAAATACACCACTACTTTCAGAGTAATCCATCAATTTTGCATTGAGTCGGGCAATGCTTCAACACTGACACATGACCATATTTTTGTCAACATATCCCTTTTCATTAATACAATTAAACCTTCTGAAGCCACATTTATGTCCAGGTGTGAAAATGAGTTGGCAAGGAACATTATTGAGGAGGAATGAGGTAGCTTCTGTAATAGCAATAAGTGAGATTAAAACCTGTATGAGACCTAAACAGGGACTAATGGAGAAGCAATGTAATAGGTTCTCACCTTAATGTTCTCATAAATTCTGTTTTGGATTTCATGTGGATTGAGGTTATAGATTCATATTAGGAGAACATGTGGACTGATATAACATGTCTAGACCAAGGTTATAGATTAGCAATACGGATTACATACATAGGTTAGATTTAATTATAGTTAGGAGTTATGTAGGAGGGTTAAGGCGAAAGTTGGAGTGATAGAGTTAGATATTACGGGGTTTATTGAAGTAATGGTTATACATTGTACAGGGCTGAGCTTGTACAGGGGAACATGCTGGAACTTTATAAATATTACTATGGCTACTACTACTAATAATAATAAAATATTAGGTGTATTCCTAAACGAAAAAACTGCTTGATAATTACAAGTACAACATAAAGTTAGATATATTCCTTCCCCATTTTAGATCCGAGGTTTCCATCTTTAATATGAATTTTTTTACATATCATCGAGCACCGGGACAATCTCCTCTCAGCAGATGAAGAATTAGGATTTATGTTGCTTATACTGCTGAGGATCACTGAATGCACTGGTTTTCTATGAGCTAAGATTAAGTATTTTTTTCTGCTTATAGTGTCCTTTTAAGAGTAGGGTAACATTATTAGTAGATATTAAGGTTATATACTCCTTGACTAAAAATGTTACGATTATTCTTAGACATTGTTTAAATAAGGCAGGTCTAACTGGCGTTCAAAGATACGACTGTGGGAGGTGATAGGATTCGAGACCTGCTAAGGATTCAAGTTGCTAACACCACTAAGAGGTATGTTTAAGAGCTCCGAGACATCTCTGGTGAGAATTTGTAATTAGTCTGGATTCTTTACACCACAAACTCACCACATATTATAGGCCTGCAGCGTGTGAATAGGAGTTAATTATCTATTCTAGGTGAATAAAACGCAAAATATGTCTGCGCTCCATTGGTTAATTGCCAGGACAATACGTGTGCTATATTGTACTGATAATTAACCTTTGGAGTGATAACATATTAACCTTGGTTTACTATGCGGTGTAAATAACCACCCTGCTGCTCCATTCAGTTACACTTAGCAGTTAGTTTAAAGATTTGTGATATTTACTTTACACGCTGGCTTCTGAACGTAACGGAGTTCAGCCAGCAGATTTATTTCCCTAGCATGAGGCTAAGAAAGTGCAACGCTGCTGAAATAGCAGACGCAAGTCTGTAAATTTTGCTCGAAGACACAGAAGTTAATTTTATGCATCTATGTCTGTAATAAAACCATGGCCTTCATTCATGAATTAGTAAAATTAGCGAGATCCTTGGACAGGATGTCCACTGTCTAGCCCATGGGGTCAAGAAAGAGAACAGCTCACTTACCAGGCCCACGGTTTTATTTATTTTATGGAGAGACCCGATTGATTCTGTTGGGTTAATATAATGAAGGGGTCAGGAGACTGGGCATTTCCTGGGTCCAGATTCTTACTAACCTTCACCCTGCTGCACGTGGGGTGATGGATTGGGTTGGTGCCACTTGTCTGGCTGAAGTGCTTTGAGTGTTTTTTTAAGGTTAGTGTTATGAATCAGAAGCTAGATTGTATAAGTTTACACAGGTCAGGGTTGTATTTTAGGACAGAATTATATGTTGGGGCTACATTTTAGAGTTAGGTTCATATATTTTTATTAAATAGCAAGATTAGATCTTCAGCAATATTTTCTATTTTATGACGAGTGTTTGTGTTATATTTAGGGTTATGGTTACAATTAATGATGAATATGTAAGAAGTAAAGAGATACTCCAAGAACCGGTACAATTTGCATTACTTTAGTAACATACATGGTTAACATGCATGCTCTTAAACATCCACGTTTGGCCCAGGGGAAGGTATACCAAGGATACTTTGCACCCAGTGTGAAAATGTATTTTGGCACCCGAACTCTGTTGGACTGTAGAATCTCTTTTGTGTGTCTCACTGTGCACCCTTTCTACCTCTTTTTTTAGGGAAATTAGATGTATATACTAACGTTCACATACGCACTTTCATATTCAGACAGACATATATACACAGACAAAGACTCAGGTACACACAGACATACACACACATTTTTATTCACATTCACACGCAGATTCATCTACACTGATATGAATCTGTCACGACATTAAAACTACAGACAGGTGAAGTTAATAACATTGATTACAGAGCTACAATGGCACCTGTCAAAGGTGGGCGCTTTGACAAGTGCCAAAGAGTGATGGCTAGATGACTTGGTCAGAGCATGTCCTAAATGGTCTCCAGGATTCATACTTGGGGGGGCACATAAGGGCCAGGGACAAAAGTAGGGGGGCAGTTATAAAACGTGTATATATATATGTATGTGTGTGTGAGTGTGTGTATATATATATATATAAATATATATATATATAGAGAGAGAGAGATTATATATATAGATGAGAGAGATTATATATATATATTATATATTATATAATATATAGAGAGAGTAGAGATTGTAGCCATATTCGTCCAGTGATGTAGATGTAAAAAAACAGATAAACACACACACACACAGACCCATACACACACACAGACTGACCCCCCCACACACACACACACAGACTGACCCCCCCCCCCCACACACACACACAGACTGACCCCTACACACACAGTGATGGCATATTAACCTTGGTTAGCCAGTGAACCAGCGTCAGGGACATGGGCATCCAAGTCTTATTTATGCACATTTATGTTGTGACCGATCAGTGTATTAATTAATATGCACACTTAGTTTTTATTTATGTTTTTTATTCACAGTGAAGGCCATTAAGCCTTCCTTTTCTTACCTTGAAATAAAGCGCTCTAGTGGAACCTCCTCCCTGGAATCCAGCGGTTTTCTGCTGGGATCAGTCGCTGCACTGATTGCTGCCCAGCTCCCTGCAGCTCTATACTGATCCCAGGAGTTCACATGGCACCCACTCGGCAAGCAGCTTAAAGAGCCACAGAGCAAGCACCAGCCATGCCGCAATCCTACCAGCAATGCACTGATTGACAGGTGACTACTTTGGCAGGAGAGGGTGCACTGTACAAAACCCCAATTTAGAACGCAACTGTCCACAACCCCCCCTCCCCCCCCCATTTAGAATGCTACTGGTGCCAGGACACTCTAGGCAACATATCCACTAAAGGGAGTGGGCAGTCCCTCTGCGCAAAAAGAGCCCTGGTTTATATCAAACAATCCCTAATTGATTTGATAAACTGGGGGACAGTGCCAGTACACTGTAGGCACCATAACCACTGCAGTTAACCATTGTAGTCATAATGCTGTGAGTAGGTGTTTAGTAAAATCTATACATTTGTTAACAATTCTTATAGCACAATATATAGATTAAATATTTTGGTTTTGCATTTTTAACCGAAGATGTATATACCATGACAGGTACAATTTAAAGGGATACTACAAAGCTCTATTCCTGGCACTATTCCTGGCACTATCGCTCCCTCTTCCTCCCCCTCCCTCTCGTTCCCCCCACCCCCATGCTGCGCTAAATAAAGGGTTAAACACCCTTTATTTTCTTACCTGATCCCAGCGCCGATGAACCTCTTTGATGGGTTGCGGCTCTGCCTCCTCAAACGTCCCTTGACGAATGGGCACTAATGCTCATGCCCTCCATATAGGAATAAATGCTTTCCTATGGGGAAAAATCTGACGCTGGATGTCCTCATGCAGAGCGTGAGGACGTCCAGACACAGTTACCAGACCAAAAGTCAGCTAGGATCCAGGGAGCCCTTCCAGTGGCTGTCTGGGAGACAGCCACTGGAGGCAGACGTAGTGCTGTAATGTAAACATTGCAGTATTTCTGGAACTACAATGTTTTACATTGCAGCACTAAATGCAATAGGGACACTGCACCCAGACCACTTCAATCAGCTAAAGTGGTCTGGGTGCCTACAGTGTCCGTTTAATGTTAGGACTGCTAATTAGGGTAGTTGTATAGTAAGGACAGTGTTTCAGATTTAATGACCACTACGTTTAAGGGTCAGATTAGGCTTAAGGTTAACAGTTATGATTATGATTATATGCTAAATACCTAATAAGGTTATAAAGTCATATATTAGGGTAATATATTTAACACATTGATGCTGGGATTTTATTTATTTCAACATCAGTGCCTATGTCGTTTGCAATAGTGCTGATTAATCCATCTTTATCTAAATCATATTAACTTGCTAACGTGCCCAAAAAGCATACAGGAGACTAAACTAATTTACATAAATAAAGCGTTCTTCTGCGTTCCAAGCCCAAGCTGAATCTTAGAACTGACCTTTGTTGCTATTTATGTGGCAAACCTCAGTGAGCGATATGAGCCAACTGCTGCAATGTGACTTCATCCCAAACGCTTCAACGACTTCTTCCAATAGCTAAAGCTATACATTACACTTGTATCAAAACATAGGGGGCATTTAAGGCCATAACATTCTATGCCAGGGAAAGGCATACTGAGTTGAGTGTACAATTGTATAGACTATTAAATGTTTCCTAGAGGATTTAAGATGTATTTATGCTAAACTAGCAGAGCATAGCGACTAAGGGAGTGGAGAAAATCCCTTTATGTGTAACCGTACAGTCATGCAGGGTCAAAGATCTTACATGAATTAATATTTTAAAGCCCATGAGGCCACACTGATGACTAAGACATAAGACAATATACATGCGATGTAACGTTTAGTAAAGACCACCAACCTACGGTTTACAATATTCACATTCAAAATATCAAGCTATCTGTGAAGTTATTAATGTATCTGCACTAATATATATTATATAAACATATACAGGAACACGTTAGGAACATAAAAAATGGTTTTGAACAACATAGCCTCTCCTCGCATTTTCTAAAATCACATAATAGAGACCCTAGAAATGCTCAATTTATGGGGATACAGAAAATCACTCCAAACTGGAGAGGAGGGGACCTTATACAACATATACGGTAGGTCAAATAGAAATGAGGTGGGTTTTCAACCTAAATACCATGTTACCGTTATGGATTGAACAACGATTTTGAAATTTGCCATTTCTTATGACGATACCACAAAGAGTTCCTAACAATATAACTTAAAGGACCACTCTAGGCACCCAGACCACTTCAGCTTAATGAGGTGGTCTGGGTGCCAGGTCCCTCTAGGATTAACCCTTTTTATTATAAACATAGCAGTTTCAGAGAAACTGCTATGTTTATACTGAGGGTTAATCCAGCCTCCAAAACCTCTAGTGGCTGTCTCATTGACAGCCGCTAGAGGCGCTTCCGTGCTTCTCACTGTGAAAATCACAGTGAGAGCACGCAAGTGTCCATAGGAAAGCATTGTAAATGCTTTCCTATGCGACCGGCTGAATGCGAGCGCGGCTCCTGCCGCTCATGCGCATTCAGCCGATGACGTCGCAAGGCAGAAGGAGAGGAGGAGGAAAGCTCCCCGCCCGGCGCTCGAGAAAGAGGTAAGTTTAACCCCTTCCTTCCCCCAGAGCCCGGCGGGAGGGGGTCCCTGAGGGTGGGGGCACACTCAGGGCACTCTAGTGCCAGGAAAACGAGTATGTTTTCCTGGCACTAGAGTGGTCCTTTAAGCTTAGCCAGCTTATGGCATAATAGTTAAATATACATCCAAATCTCTATGTCATCCAAATTCATATTATCAATTAAATAGAGCACTATATTAAGATCTTATTGAAGGAAAAGTACCAAGTAAATTGATGGCTGCAGAGCTACATACACACTTGCAACACAATAGATCATTATAATAAGGCTCTAGTTAAAAATCCAACTAAATTGAGCTCAAATTATTTTTCATATGAAACTATAGATCTTTAATTAGATAGATTCCCTTAAGTCCATATGGACTATATATCCCTTTAAATTTGGGGGTTCAGTTACTTATATTGACATTTATATCATACCAGCATCTTTTCTAGTAAGATGCCTCTTTAAATAATGCATAAAGGTGATCCATTTTTTAACTAACCGAATAAATATTGGAGTTTACCCTTGATATCAAATATAATTAGGAAAATATAAATTTACCACTTAAGGATTGTAATCTGTCATGTTAGAGTATACATATTCACCTATTAAAGCATATGTTTGTATTTGCATTGATTTTTATGTGAAGGTTATGGTATTCTTTTTTTATATTTTTTTTATACATTACACATTTATTAACCTTATTTAACTACTGGTGTAATAAAACGTGATTGATATACTAATTATACCCTTTTTATTATCCGTTTTTACTTTCCCATTGTTACTCTGTATGAGGGACACTCTATATATACATAGAGACGTTTTTGCCCATAAACAATATCGCGGCCACGGACTCACCCATATATGGGCGAACGAAATGCGACTGCAACACGTGATGACGTAAGCGGAAGTGACATAGGCGGAACAGAGCCGCGGCCGATTTGAAATTGAGGACACCTGTAATGAGATCCTCAGTGAAGATATAAAAGAGGAACAGGAGCACACAGAACTACACCGATTGATAAAGCCGACCGGCGAAACACGTCTCGGACAACCTACAGGATCGAGGACTTATTATATACATTGTTTTTACAATTTTATTTACACTAGTTTTTTATTTAATAAATTCTTTTTTTCATACCTCCTCCTGGTGAAGAAATTGCTTGTGTTCCTGCCATCCATCTATAGGGTTTTGTGTCCCCTCATAGACACATATACTTATATACTCAGAGCCAGGGTCCAGGCTCTGAACCAGGTGAGCAGTTTCTTGTACCCTGTCACCTACACTGTATTATCTCTACATGCTGCACCAAATTTGGGTTTTTTTATCTCTTAAAGGAACAGCGTGACCATTCTTCCAGTGTAAGGTTTTGTGTTATCCCAAACACGCCTGCAAAAGTGATCTGAGCCTATCCTGCTAAGGCTCAGAACCATGTGAGTGGGTCCATATCTCTCTTTACCATTCTATCATTAATTTAAACATATCACACGATATCACTTTCTTTCATCCCCAACTCTAGGTCATCTACACGGCCCAAAGAGGGGGGTGAGTTACCTCACTTTGAGCGTTCCACCTATTGACAGGTGCTGGTTCACTAACCACTCAGTCTAATATCATATGTGTTTCTTTTATTGTTTGCTACAACTGAGTTGTAGAGATGTAAAACAGTGATTTAGAAACCTTGCATCATCATATTATACAATATTTAATACTTTAACCTCTTCACTACTAAAATCATATATTCAAAATTATTTTTTACTTTTATTTATTTACCTTAAGATATTCTACAGGAATGATTACCAGTTTGAAGAATTAATTTATCTGCCAGAAGTCCGGTTCACCAATTTCATGTCTGCAAATACCCTGAAAATTATACCTTTCCCCTGCCTTCTATACAGTAAAGGAAAGATCTCTACACTATGGCAGAATGAGTGGAGTGATTTGTCATTCTCATATGCATCTTAGCATTACATAGATTGCCATAATACTACCTTTTAAATATCTTTATTTGCAAATTAAAATGTTTAAAATATTTTAACTGCACTTACTATACGTGGGCCTTACACTCAAATGCAGACATCATTTTGACATTCTGTTGCCATTTATATCTGTACTGCTAGTAATGATAGCTGGATTCCTGTGAATACCTTCAGTCAGGGTATTTATTATTATTATTATTATTATTATTATTATTATGATATTTATATAGCGCCGTCAAATTCCACAGCGCTTTACAATGGGTGGACGAACAGACATGTAGTTGTAACCAGACAAGTTGGACACACAGGAACAGATGGGTTGAGGGCCCTGCTCAATGAGCTTACATGCTAGAGGGAGTGGGGTAAAATGACACAAAAAGGTAAGGATAGTATTAGACTAGTGACAGTTGCAGAAGAGGAATCAGTTGGGAGCTATTAACAGTTTAATTGATACGCTTTTATGAAGAAGTGGGTTTTCAACGATTTTCTGAAGGAGTGGAGACTGGGTGAGCATCTAACGGAGGAGGGAAGCGAGTTCCACAGGAACGGTGCAGCCCTCGAGAAATCTTGAAGGCGAGCATCAGAGGTGGAAGTACGGACAGAAGATAGATGTAAGTCTTCAGCAGATCGTAAGGGCCGAGACGCGACATACTTGTGTATAAAGGAGGATAGATAGGTGGGAGCAGCATTATGTAGAGATTTGAAAGCAAGAACCAGAATTTTAAATTGAGCTCTATATTTTATAGGAAGCCAATGTAGGGGACTGACAGAAGGGTGAGGCATGGGAGATGCGGGCAGACAGCAAGATGAGCCTCGCCGCCGCATTCATTATGGACTGTAACGGCGCAAGTTTGGAGCATGTAAGACCAATGAGAAGTGGATTACAGTAGTCAAGGCGAGAAAGGACAGTGGAATGGACCAGCACCTTAGTCGCATCTGGCGTTAAGTAGGGGCGGATGCGCGCAATGTTTTTGAGATGGAAATGACAGGATTTGCCGATAGATTGAACATGAGACTTGAAGGAGAGGTCGGAGTCAAAGAGAACACCTAGGCAGCGAGCCTGTGTGGTGGAGCTGATGGTAGCACCGTTGACTATTTTGACTATTTGACTATTTGACTATTTTATTCATTTTTGTCATACCACTGGATGGAAGGAAATTTTATTTTTGCTTTTATATTAACATTAAACATCCTGAGTGAAATGTTGCAAAATAACAAATACTTTATTCTCAGTAAATCTTTTCATATCTTCCAAAAAAATAAAAAATAAAGGAAAAACAAATAAAACTATATACATTTTCATAATTGTATTTCTTTATGTTTGTATGAATAGCAACCAGACACAAAATTACCGATATATCATGTAAGTGCTAGCGATGCCACTATATTTTAAATAAATTTTATGCTAATATTTTTTTCAAAATAATTACTTGCTAGCAAATGGGTTCAAATTAATACTACTTCTGAGGGGCGGGGCTTAGCAGCGGTCCAGCACAGACACCATTTCTGGACCTCCGAAAATCCAGCACAGAAATCCGAGCTTAATTCACATTTCTGTCGAGCATCGACTTACCTGCGGACTGGAATCGGCTGCAGGAGGCGAAGAGGCACACGCTGATGCCGTTCTTTCAGACACCGGGCGCTAAACACAAACGCTGGCCTACTAAGGCCTCCCACACGGCCAGCCTGAAAAGCACGACGAATGCCTTTGCGGCTTGGTGGGACAAGGACTGGCTTACACTCGATTCCCAGCAGACACAGCCCTAAGAGCCTGATGAGATGGGAAGGAAGACCCAAAAATCTCGGGTGCAAGCACCCAAGGAATCACAGGACATCGGCACGCTGCTCCAACATACACCGCAGCATAAGGGGCTGGAGCAGGCCGAGACTGAGGTCTATAGTCCTCAGGAGGAAGAAGGGGGAGCGTGGATGCCCCGGGGCCTCCCATAGCTGGGCACCCAGCCACAGATACCCAAGCAAGTATGGGCCCTGCAACAAAACAGGACATTGAGAATTTTCAGTTCGGTTCGGGATTTTCGCAATTCGGGACTTCGCCAATTCGGCACTTCAAGACTTCAGAACTTCGGCAACTTCGGAACTTCCGCATTTCTGCACTTCGGAACTTCGGCACTTGAGCGGTGGGTGGGGGCCCTATAGTAAAATAAGGGGGGTACCTAATGTCCTCCCCCCTGGCCCCCACCCCTGAGCGGTGGGTGGGGCCCTAAATACTAATAAGGGGGGGACCTAATGTCCCCCCCCGGCCCCCACCCCTGAGTGGTGGGTGGGGGCCCTACAGTAAAATAAGGGGGGGACCTAAGGTCCTACCCCCTTTCCTCCACCCCTGAGCAGTGGGTGGGGGCCCTAAATTGTAATAAGGGGGGACCTAGTGTCCTCCCCCTGGCCCCCACCCATCAGCGGCGGGTGGGGGCCCTAAATACTAATAAGGGGGGGACCTAATGTCCTCCCCCCTGGCCCCCAACTTTGAGCGGTGGGTGGGGGCCCTAAATACTAATAAGGGGGGGATCTAAGGTCCTCCCCCCTGGCCCCCACCCCTGAGCGGCGGGTGGGGGCCCTAAAATAAATGTCTCCCCCCACAGGTGACTAGGGGTCCCCAAACCCCTAGTCACCCGCCCCCCCAATAAAAATGATCCCCCTACCTACCCCCTCACCTTTAAAACTAATGAGGGGGGCCTTTAACTAACTACCTGTAAAAAATTAAAAAAAAATTAAAACTTACCATTCGATGTTTTCTTTCTTCTAAAATCTTCTTTATTCAGCCCCAAAAAGGCCAAATAAAAAACCATAATAACCGACGCAATTATAAAAAAAAAAGCGAGCGCCAAAAAAAAAAAGCCATCTTCACCCATGGAGGGCTCCGCGCAGACTGAGCTCTGCAGGGCGGGGCAAGGCTTATAAAGCCTTGCCCCGCCCTGCAATTAGGCTAAGAGCACTCTGATTGGTGGGTTGAAGCCATCCAATCAGAGTGCTCTGACAGGTAAATGAGGAGACTGACAGGTAAGTCTCTACATTTACCTGTCACAGCACTCTGATTGGTTGGTTTGAAATCCACCAATCAGAGTGCTCTGTGTCATTTTACACAGCGTGGGAAAGTTCTTTGGAATTTTCCCACGCTGTGTAATTTGACTCATAACTCTCTGATTGGTTACTTAATCCACCAATCAGAGAGTTATGAGTCAAATTACACAGCGTGGGAAAATTCCAAAGAACTTTCCCACGCTGTGTAAAATGACACAGAGCACTCTGATTAGTGGATTTCAAACCAATCAATCAGAGTGCTGTGACAGGTAAATGTAGAGACTTACCTGTCAGTCTCTTCATTTAAATGTCAGAGCACTCAGATTGGATGGCTTAAACCCACCAATCAGAGTGCTCTGAGCCTAATTGCAGGGCGGGGCAAGGCTTTATAAGCCTTCCCCCGCCCTGCAGAGCTCAGTCTGCGAGGAGCCCTCGCTGGGTGAAGAAGGATAAAAAAAATTTGCGCTCGTTTTTTTTTTTTTTTTATAATTGTGTCGGTTATTATGGTTTTTTATTTGGCCTTTTTTGGGGCTGAAAAAAGAAGATTTTAGAAGAAAGAAAACATCGAATGGTAAGCTGTTTTTTTTTACAGGTACTTAGTTAAAGGTCCCCCCCCTCATTAGTTTTTAGGGTGAGGGGGGTAGGTAGGGGGATAAAAAAAATTTGGGGGGGAGGGGCTGACTAGGGGTTTGGGGACCCCTAGTCACCTGGGGGGATTTTTTTTAGGGGTGGGGGCCAGGGGGGAGGAACTTAGGTCTCCCCCTCTTATTTCAATTTAGGGCCCCCACCCGCCGTTCAAGGGTGGGGGCCAGGGGGGAGGACATTAGGTCCCCCCCTTATTAGTATTTAGGGCCCCCACCCACCGCTCAGGGGTGGGGGCCAGGGAGGAGGACATTAGGTCCCCCCTCTTATTAGTATTTAGGGCCCCCACCCGCCGCTCAGGGGTGGGGGCCAGGGGGGAGGACCTTAGGTCCCCCCCCTTATTTTACTGTAGGGCCCCCACCCACCGCTCAGGGGTGGGGTCCAGGGGGGAGGACATTAGGTCCCCCCCTTATTCTGATTTAGGGCCCCCCACCCACCGCTCAGGGGTGGGGGCCCGTGGGGAGGACAATAGGACCCCCCCATTATTTTACCTTAGGGCCCCCACCCACCGCTCAGGGGTGAGGGCCAGGGGCTCGGGAGGGGGGAACTTGTTTTTTTGGGGGGGGGGGGGTTTAACAGTGAGCAACCACAGACTGCTCACTGTTTAATAGACATGCCCCTACTCGCGGTATAGCGAGTAGGGGCATAATTTACTAATAGTAAGTAATTTTTACTTAGTATTAGTAAATTTGGCTGAAAGACCAATTTAGGTCTTTCAGCCTTTTAGTAGATAGCTCCCTAATACCGTGGGAATTAGGGAGTTATCTACTTATTCATTCCTGTCATTACATTGACTGGCTAAGTAACTTACATTTTATATGAATGTGTGTTACTTGATTGTTGTAAGTGTTGCAAATGCTTACAGCTGAATCCTGGCTATGTTTGTATACTTTTTATTTAAAATTATTTACAATGTAACATTCTTCTTCTTTCACTGGGTAAGTATATTAGTACTTAGGCAATACTGTGCTTCGGCACTTCGGCACTTTGACACTTCGGAACTTCGGCTCTTCAGCACTTCGGAACTTCGGCAACTTCGGCACTTCAGCACTTCGGAACTTCGGCACTTCGGCACTTCGGAAATTCGGTAATTTCGGAACTTCGGGACCTCTGCAATTCGGCACTTCGGCAATTCGGACATTCGGAAGTACCTGAATGTCCGAATTGTCCGAAATTCGTCCGAATACATATTCGGACCGAAACGAATTGCACATGCCTAGTTATAATACACCCTATGAAAACCCGACGAGGCACTTACATCTGACTACACGTCACTCTAACAAGCCCTGTTTACCTGACGACAAGATGATGTAATATGTCTGTTGTGTGAGGCACTGTCTCATAGTATAAGACCGAGTCTAATATAACAAAAATACAGGTGAACATGTCTACAATGTTACAACATGTCTACAACATGTCTACAATGTTAAGAGTATGTAACCATCGCGAACCAAGCTTGTATACTTGTTTTAAACAAATGTGTCATAATGCTTCACCTGCAAAAAATAAAGAATCTAAAATAAAACATTTTTATATTACTACTTCTTACTTGAAGAGGGGGGTGGTGGGAATTTTTAGAATGGTTGTGATGACTTTGGGGTGTTGTGTTCTAAAGCTGTGATGAACATAATACATGTAGACAGTTCTCATAAAACACCCAACTGAAAATAGACTCACAGGAATGCAGGGTAGCATATGGCTAATGTAATATAAATTCTTATGTAGCTGATTACTCAGTGGTGTTTCATCTAGTAAAGGTGTAAGCTATTTCATATTAAGGTCTGGTCCAATGGTCAGGTGCAGAAGACAATACATTTTAGACCATATGCACGTTGATTACATTGATGAAGGACATATTCAATCCATCATTGCACAGTAACTTTCAAAAGCTGTAATAAAACAAAGAATCACAGAAGAACACAGGTTAATAAAGAAAAAAATAACTCAGATATTACTCATACCCACATCTAGTTACAATTCCAAGTGGCAGTGGTTTCGTGTGGTTAATCCTTGGTTAGAAGGCATTGAGAGCATAACACAGAGATTATGACTTACTATGCTTCTCCATTAAAATGTGGAATATTTTATGACATACTCATAGTCACAAAGTCTGTATTTAATAGGTTTTCTTGGACAATTCAGTAGGTTCTTAATTGTTTTTTTTTGTCAGGGACCCAAAATATGCTCATGGGATTAATTTGGCCACCCCATTCTTCTAATGGAAACTCTACATAGAAACTACTTGTTAGAGAAGGCACCTGTCTACAGGTGCTTGACCAGTAGGTGGAGCCTGTTTTCAGCATGTATAATGTGCCTTTTTGAGTTTAAATAAGCTGGTGGGGAGAGATAAGTACCCGGAGTCTTGGCCAGTCCAATCAGCCTTAAAGGAACACTATATTCCTGAACCTGTATTCCTGACCCTTTAGTGAAGAAAACTATTTAGGTGGCCAGACCCCCTTACCCACATGTCCTTGGAAGAGAGCATCAGAATTGACAATCACAGCCAACCAATGCTTTCCTATTGGAAAACATTGGATTGGCTGAAATTGTCAATTCTGATGATCTCACAAAGGTAGTTGACGGGGCGGAGCCAAATTCTGCCCTGCCAATCAGCATCTCCTCTTAGAGATGCATTGAACAAATGCATCTTTATGAGGAAAGTTCAGCATCTCCATCTGAGTGACTGTCTGCTAATGTCTGCTAAGGATCTGCTGCTAATGTCTTGGTGCCAGATACCACAGGACATGTTCAGAGGTCTTATGGAGTCCCATTCAGGGCCGCCATCAGGGCATGACAACCATAACGGTTGTCATGGGCCCGGCGGTCCTGGGGGGCCCCGAGCCCCACATTCATTATGTGCATATATATATATATATATATATATATATATAGCGATTTTCGCTATACATATGTGCACAGAGGGCCCCCTGCTACCTGTACAACGAAGAGAGGGCCCAGCAGCACACTCTGTCCTCCTTTCCAGCTGCTCTCTGTCTAACTTTCCTGCACCCTGCGGCCACCAGAGCATTGCCACGGGTTACTATGGCAACACTCCGCACAGCACGCAGGCCTGTCTCATGAGAGTTAGTCAGAGAGGAGCTGGAAAGGAAGACAATGTGTGCTGCTGGGCCCCCTCTTCAATGTACCACAGCTCGCTCCCTCCACCATGCCACTGGATCAACAGGAAATGCGATCTCCCCCCTCCCTGGCACGGTAAGAACCAGGGAGGGGGGAATAAAATTGAAATATCCACAAGTAAATAAAAAAAAATAATACTCCCCTCCCCCCTATTTTACACACACACTGAATCCTTAAAAGCACACACTCTGCACTACACACACACACTACATTCACTAAACACACTGCACTACACACACACTACATTCACTAAACACACTCTGCACTACACACACACACAAACGACATTCACTAAACACACTCTGCACTACATTCACTAAACACACTCTGCACTCACTACAAACACTACATTTACTAAACACACTCTGCACTACACACACACACTACATTCACTAAACACACTTTGCTCTACAAACACACACTACATTCACTATACACATTTTGCTCTACACACACACACTACATTCACTATACACATTTTGCACTACACACACTACATTCACTAAACACACTCTGCTCTACACATACAATACATTCACTATACACTCTCTGCACTGACTACAAACACTACATTCACTAAACACACTCTGTACTACACACACACACTACATTCACTAAACACACTTTGCACTACACACACACTACATTCACTAAACACACTTTGCACTACACACACGCACACTGCATTCATTATACACACGTTTCACTCACTACACACTACATTTACTAAACACGCACGGCACTACACACACACACACTACATTCACTAAACACACTTTGCACTCACTACAAACACACTACATTCACTATACACACTACATTCACTATACACACTACATCCACTACAAAAACACACACTCTGCATTCACTATACACACCCCTACATTCACTACACACACACTCTGCATCTAATGCATGCATACAAACATTACATACATTACACAAAACGTACAATCTGCATCCACTATACACACTGCATCCATGACACACATACTGCATCCACTATACACACTGCATCCATGACACACATACCGCATCCACTATACACATTCTACATCCACTATACACACTGCATCCATGACACACATTCTACATCCACTATACACACACACACACACACACACACACTTCATCCTTGTGGGCGGACTCTTGAGCTGTGTCAGGGGCCCTAAAATTTATGATGGCAGCCCTGTTCCCATTACATACCTCCTAACTGCAAAATACATTGCATTTTTTGGCATGTTGTTGCAAATGCCTTATTCAACCAGAGCTGTTATCAACAGTCTGTATGTTTTAGGTTTTAATACAGTGATGGCTAACCTTGACACCATAAATGGTTTCTGGACTACATTTCCCATGATGCTCAGCTAGCTTTTTAGAGTCTAAAAGCTAGCTGAGCATCATGGGAAATGTAGTCCAGAAAAAAATGCATGGTGTCAAGGTTAGCCATCACTGCTTTAATATCAGGATTTTCATGTGATTTTGAGAAAGGCCAACCCCCGGAGTGGATAAGGAGGGGGAGCATGACTGCTGCCCGGAGAGGTTGCCATGGTGACAAAAAATTGATACAATGTTTGGGATGAACTTGGACCGGGGTCACTGGGAAATACTTACCAGACCACTGGAGAGCACGCTGAGGGAACCTAGCAGGGCTGTTTCCCGCCCACCCTCCCTGGGTTGGTGTGAACACGGGATATGTTATGGTTATATGTGTTGTGTTTGGTGTGTTTTCTTTTCTGTTTCTTTTGTCACAGCTGCGGTTTGTCCTTCGCCAGCAAGTGGAACTGAGAGCAGTGCCCGGACGGGCTTGGGGAGTCGCAGCCTGGTCTGGTTGAGGACGGACTTCAGGCTGAAGAGGCTCTGGAAGATTTGTTGTGTTAGCTGTCTGCTGGGAAAACCCAGCAGCTGACAGTTGGTTTAAATTATGCTGGCTTAATAATAAAAGCTGTGGCCGTTGCCCTTACCCACAATTTGGTTGTCTGTGTTTTATTGGGGGGAAGGGTAACGGAAGATAAAAAGGGAGAGGGTCAGCAGTCATGTACTAAAACGTACTAGCATGCAATGTTCCATTTCATACAGTATTTGTTTTTTTATTTTGTTTCTGTTTTTTTTTTATCTTAGTGATAATTACTCATCAGCCATTTTATAATTTAATTTCATTTGACTGTCTCTTAAAAAATAGAAATATCTAGGAAACAGGAAGTCCGAAAAGCTAAAAATAACAGGGTTCAGTTCAAGAGGACATTAAGAAAACTTCTAAACAGATTCAAACAAACTTCTAGTCAAAACACTGCCCTCAATTTGCCCTGAGTATGTTAACATCTGCTATTTCTCAGTAACCATAGATACTGATAGTATTACATTTAAGCAATGGCAGTAGTCTGGTGTCTTATTAATGATGTATCAGTAAACATTTGCAGCCATTTCTATAAATTCTGTAATCTAAGCAAAGAGATAGTCTGTACTGTCTTCTGTGTTCTTCAAGGCAATATATAGGCTCACTCTGCAAATCATCTACCACTTAAGTAAATACGATAATTCTCGCCTATACAATACTGTATTTAATAATAATATGACAAAAGAAAAGTTTGTCTGTATATAAGTTGTAATGTCCTTTGCAATGACTTTTTCTTTAAATTATATACTTTTTACATTCATTATTATTTTCAGGTCGGTTTGCAAAAATCCAAATTTTAGCAAATTAAATCTGAATTGTGAAATTGAGGCTAAAATACCTGATTTGGAAATAGTGTGGGAATTCTGCCACCTCCACTGAATCGAGAACTTCTGATATCTTTAGATTGCGCCATCACTGGCGATCTTCCGAAATGGCTACTCTGTTAGTATATCATGCGACTGTTGGCATTACTGGGTAAGCAGCATATCCGAGGAGTGGGCCTGTCGTATGTCTGTGAGCCTTACTCTAGTCTAGGGCCTTAATGCGTCCTGTTAGGGTGTGGATCAATTGCTGGATTACAAAAAGCCTGTTGATGTCTTGCAGGAGATCTTTAATATCTGCCTTAGTTGCAGGAATATTATTTTCCCTCTCAGATTGTGAAGTCTTAATGTCCCCTGTAGCTGAAACTGGGTCTGGAATGTCCATCTCATGGTCCTCAGAGAAATCAGAAACAATTCTGTGTCTTGGGGTTGCCATCTTGGGTCTCTGCTGAGAGTGGAGTAAATCCCCAATATCTTGGAATCTCTCGCCTTTTTCACGTCGGAGCTTCTGGTAACGTTTCCTCGTATTTGTTGGTAATCAGCCCAGAAAGAAATAGAATAAATTTTGGGATGATTCTGACAAAAAAACGGCAAATAGTTATAACAGATGGATCTTTAACCTTAAAAAGTCTAGCAAAAGCTGCAGATCTCTTGTCTGCTGCTTTTGCCAGCCATCCCTTTCTAACCCCACCAGACTTTATGTGGCTGTCCAATTGTAGACTTCCCAAAGCAGCTCAATGAGAAGTCTTTAAAAGGCAAGTGCTCTGAGACATTGACTGCCTCTTGAGTTTAGCTTCACTGATCTACAGTAACAGGACTGGTTGTCTGATTGAAAGCCGAGGGGGGGTATATTAATGTTCATTTTTAAAAGTGCCAATTTTCTATTGAAACCTTTGCAAATTGAAAAAAGAGGACACATGGTTCACACATTAAGCATCTCAGCATGCTAAAGTGCTTTAGGGGTCCGAGTGTCTGTTTAACTGTATAACAACGCCATTACGACTTGCACCATTGACAGCAACCTATAGAATTCTGGAGATTTATTCGCTATGTTTGTGTTCTAATTATTAAAATCATTTTAGGATCATCTTCATCTGACATAGTATCAGTATATGGCAAGCAGGCTAGGCTATCTCCAGCTTGTCCATATAATAGCTGTCCATTCAATCTCCATCATGCTATCTTTGCTATCACTATATTTATATCTGTATCCCCCTTACACAGAGTACAGCATCATCGGTACATCAAATATTGCATGATTTATGGTTTCCTGTGTTTCCTCAATAACAAAACTGCCGGTCCACCCATGGAAAGGAGAGTACAAGAAGGTCACTCAGATGCCCATGCAAGACTTCCAACTTGCAACTTCCCCAGAGATTTTGCTAATGAACAAGGATGTTCTTTGTCATTGTGAAACAGCAGTACTATATTATTGACATATTTAAGACTTCTTACAAATGAGCTCTATGCTAACTATATAATGTAAACTGTAATGGACATTGTCACTCTGACCATCTGTCTCTTACAAATTTTAACATATTCCTACACAGATCATCTTCATTAAGATATGGCAATAAATCTGGCAACGTGAACTTTGCAAAACATTGAGTTATATTTCATATGACACTATATATGATCTTCTGTCTTCCCTTTTTTCTGAAATACACAGATTATTATTGTGTCCTGGGTCTACTGTCTAACCCTTTCTGCGGAATATCTGTTGGCTATGCATCTTTGAAATTACTGATTATTAATTAACACCTCTTAAAAAAATTAAATGGAAAGTAATTTTGTGCTTTTTATCTGGGGTTTGTTTACAAGGCAAATATCCAATTTAGCTGTTTTCACTTTTTAAATTTGTTTTAATATGTTGTTGCCAAGAAGTTTGATATTTTTTATTGTTTTTTTTCTGTATTTTCTGTTTTTAATTTACCCAAATTATAGATCTTGTAACTTTTTTGTTTTGTCTTTTGCAAAATAAAAAAAATGATTTGACTTTGTGATATTGTATACTTTATTTTGAGATCCTATTTAATATTGACATATATTATGATATTATGATAATATTGACATGATATTACTACATCTAGATGTGAAGAATGTTATTGTGGCAGCCACCCCGAGAGAAGAGGGGTTTCCGCCGCCAGAGATGTCCTTTCCCCCTATTATGAGCAATGCTGAAGTATTCCCATGCAGTAATCCAAGCGATACAAAGCAGGTATAGCGGTTCCCTACAATCATGAGATGAGGCTCTGTGTTGAGGGTAAACAGGAACTGGTTTTAATGGGACAACACACGGCCTTTTATGTGAAGAGTTGGTCGTGTCCCCCTCGTTTGGGATTTTGTTTCTACTGAACACCACTCTATTGAGTCGAACTAAACCGAACATACTTGGGGTTGGAAGTCCTAGCGCCGCCGAGTGGCCGATTTTAGTTCCATACACTCGACTCAAACACCGCTGTATGCGTTCGCGAAACCAAGATGGTCGCCACCTCGTGTTCGTCCATAGGAACGACAGCCACCCAGTCGACCAATTAGAATGTTGGTAATTGCGGTTTGCTAAAGTGTAAAAAGAGGTCAAGCAGGTTAATGAGCGACACATGACTGTTCTGGGTTTGTATATCCGTTCGGTATATAGTTCGGTATACGAACCAAATTGGTCAATCTGTTCAAGGATGTTCGTATACCGAACCAGTTAAATGTACAACAATAATCCAGGGGCATGGAATCTGTCACAGTTATGCTAAAAACTAATTATTTCTACTATAATATGATCTCCATGTAGGTTTGTTGTATTTTCTTTTTTTCTACCCTATCACCCCTTTTTGCTTTCTGTATCTGTAAAACTCTTTAATAAAATGCAATTGAAAAAAATAAATTATTAATGGTGATAAACCAAAATGATTAGTCTACCAATACCAATACAAAAAAAAAATCAGTAGTATTATGTTATATATATTTTAGGGGTGTCTGTTTGGGAGAGTGTTACAAAATAAGTTCCCCAATGTCCCTACGAGGACATACAAATCACAACTTATAGTGGTTCTCTGGCCTCAAACTGATCTTTCTCCCACTGTTTCCCCATCTCTTCTTATTTCCAAATCTCTTCTTCATTCTTGCTCTATTTCTCTATAAGACACAAGACAAAGTATGGACTACTTTGTCTTGTGTATTTTTCCAAAGCTTTACAATTGTGACAAAAGGGTGAAGCTAAAGGCAAGCTGCGCTTCCTTTCTCAAGATAACTTTTCCACAATACTTACCTCTATCATGTCCTTCCTTTGTTGTCTCGCAAGATTTTCGAGTGCTGCACATGCCCAGTTTAATTTTCATCACTCATGGCTAACTTGGCATACGCAGCTGTTTCCAAATTACTCCCACGTTACATATTGCGGGCAAGAGAAGGCAGTGATGGGGGCGGGGCCTGACTGCCAAGATGGCCGGACGTGCTTTCTAAGCGCTCCGACACCAGCGGACACTAAATCAATAATCCTGGACAATCAAACAATGTATGCAACACCTGCTGCCCGGAAAATGCAGCAGGACACCCGGCGGATTGCACCGATATGTGTCTCGCGACTACCTGCATCACGAGCGACCAAACCGGCCACGAGGCCTCCACGGGAGCGGAGACTGGTGCCTGGGGGAGGCGGCCGCTCACCCGGCATGGGAACCGCCCGCAAACAAGAAGCATACGCTGCCCCGCTACCCCCCCTCTGGACCGGCGGGGGATATCCCGGTCCCTGCCGGGGCAGACTACCCCCGCAAATCAACGGGAACTAACGACCAAACCTGCGGTGAGGCGAACTGGCAAGGGGACCACTAAGATGGAGGAACAGGCACGGCCTACGACACAGAACCCCCGTATCAAGCCACCCCAACATACTTGGGCATTCTTTGACCGGCTCTGTGCAGGACTCTGGACTGAACTCAGCGCCGGGCGCCGTGCCTTCAAGATGGCGAGAAAAACGGCTGCGGCCTGGATTCGCCCGGCGGTCCGGCGAACCTTGGGCGGTCTCCCGCCAAAAATCATCAAAGTGGCCTCCCGACTAAAATGGCGCCGGAAAACGAGGTGTCCGGAAAAGCCGTCCTGGCCCACGAGCGACAGCACTCACCCATACTCACACCAACGCAAAACTGGCCGGCATACCCGACCTCACTCGGAGACATCCGACCTGCATACCGCACTCACCAACCCCCGAGCTCTAGCACGCAACGGAAGGACCAACCGGCCGAACAGGACCACCAAAAGCACACAAACGCAAAAAGGGGTGCCTCACAAGCACCAACAGCAGCTGAGACCAAGACACACACACAGCTTGATAAGCATGAACCGTGTTACCACTCAAGCTTGGAGCAGATGGAGTAGCAAGCTGCGGAAAACTGGGACTTTCACCAGCCAAGGAGGATGGCAAACGAGACTAGGGATAGGGTGAACTTGTTAATCATTCCAGTTACTGCCTTATTCTACCATACGCATCTTATTTTTATTTGACTTTACTTAGGTTTTACGTTAATTCTTAGGCACTTGCTTCCCTTTTATTTTCTTCTATCTTATTCAGCATGCCTTACCTAGCCGAATGTGACCCCATATAGATAGCCGATCCCAGGCTAGATTGCTATGGGTAACATGCATAGCCTGCCTACACTCCCGGTGTACCTAGGTTACCCCCTCTTGACCGTACCACTTTCAGTCCATGTAAGCTCATTATTAAATATTCCTGATTTTAACACTTCCGACACCCCTATAAAGATTATTTTGATGTTGATAAAACCCATGCTGTAAACTAATGCTATGCAAATGCTTGATACGTATTATATCTAACCTTTACTTAATTCTATCTTACTCGGACAAATCAACCGTTTATTTACTCTGTTTACTATAAAATTTGTGCATATTATCATGCCACTGTCTACCTTGAAAGAAACTTGAATTACGCTGTTGTGGCGCTTGTTTGAAATACTGTGTTTATCTGCACTACAAAAATAAAGAATTAAAAAAAAAAAAAAAAAGAGAAGGCAGTGATATTACGTAGATTGGACTTTGTTGTACCAATTTCAAGACCCATGCAAGGGGTACATTGACCATACGCATGTCAGAGCTATCTTTGAACTATAGTAGAGATTGAACATCTTCAATCCCTAGTATGGGCGAATGGCTCTTCTATGTGGGGATGGCATTATCTCCTGTAGGTGGGAAGAAGCTAGGTCAATTCAGAGAGAGACAAGGATAGTAAGGCATATGCTTGTTGAATGCCTATGCTTCTCAATGTTCTGCAAATAGACCATCTGCAACATGGTTAGAATGGTGATTACCAGCATAAGATGCACTTTCATGTCACAAATTTTCTGAAGGAAAGTCACATATAGTGCCGGAGCACAAGTGTCAGCAGTATCAAGGCATGGATGGTAAATTATTTCTTAAGTCCAGAGAGCAAAGAAGATCATACTAACCATCTGCCTCCAAGAGTGGCTTCTGTAAATCTACTAGAATAAACTTGAAAGGTGCTAGATAGTGTCCTTGTTCCATACCTCAACAAAATCGCTTAAAGGAAAACACTTGGGCGGATTGGAATGGCATAATGGTGAGGAGAATCTCATCACTTGCACCGCCCAAAGGAGGCAGAACTGCCTGGAAAAGGGGTGGGTGCTCCTAAAGCATTGGTAGGTCAGCCGGGCTGACTGCCAGTCAAGCAGATAGGTACATTAAGCGCTATATGCATGGTCCTAGTGCCATGAGCGTAGTGTGAGCAAGTTTTATGATGCACTACATTTTCTGGAGACGGTTTGCTAATGTCCCCCATTTTTGGGGACAAGATCGGAGCAGTGGGAAAGGACCTTATAATGGGAACTGTCAAGCCGAAATCTGGACTGTTTGGAGGCCTGTATCCAGTGACAGAACTAAAGTAGAGAGACTCATGGTGGAATAATTTTTTTGGGCTACCCCTATTGCAAGGATGGCCAAAAGGAAGATCCCTATCTGTTGTACAACTCCCACAATATTTTGCCAAATGGGGATCTACTATTTACCCATCCTTGTAGGGTTGTATTTAGCACTGAGCAGTGTTTGTGTTTTTAATGAAAGAATGTTTTTATTATTATTATTATTATTTCTAAAGCGTCATCAAATTCTGCAGTATGTGTGTGCGATTGTAGGGGTTTATTTGTGTAGTGTTTTCATGTACAATTGCCATTTGAAGCAGTGGTTTACTTGTGTGTAGTGTTTGCTTTTGAATGTAGGGGTATATTTGTGTGTAGTGTTGGCATTTAAATGTTTACACTGATACACACATAGACATAAATGCGAATACAGATATGATGATACAGATACATACAGATACACACAAACATACAGATACACACACTGACAAACATACAGATGTGTATACACACTGACACACAGAAATACACATACAGACATGCAGATACTCAGACACACAAAGACCAACAGGTGCGTCTGTGTATCTGCATGTGTGTCACACACTGACATACATACAGGTATACAGACACATACAGATGCACAGATGCACAGTTACGCACAAGCAGATGCACAGACACACACTAACAGTCCTAAAAATAAACAGACACACACACTGACACACATGCAGATACACAGGCACAAAGATACACACACTGACATCCATGCAAATACACAGACACATACACTAACAAACATATAGATACACAGACACACAAACAAAAAACAGATACACACACTGACACACATGCAGGTACACAGACACACAAAATGACACTCATACAGATACAAACAATGACACAGATACACAGATGCATATACATAGAGGCACACACTGACACACATGCAAATACACAAACACACAGATTCACATACGGATACCGATACAGGCACACAGATACATATACAGGCACACATGCAGATGCACAGATACACATACAGACATACATGCAAAACGTACATTTTTTTAGCCACCTTCTTATTCACAGTCACACACTCACTCACTGACAGACACAAACACACACATCCACAGACATACAAACACTGACAGGCATACACAATCACTCAGACACACACACATTCACTGACAGACACACACGCTCACTCACAGACACACACAATGACTCAGACACAAAGGCTCTTTCACAGATCCACACACACTCAGTCACAGACACACACTGACAGACACACACAATCACTCAGACACAAACACACATTCACTGACATGGAACACACTCAGTCACAGACACACACTGACATCCATGCAAATACACAGACACATACACTAACAAACATATAGATACACAGACACACAAACAAAAAACAGATACACACACTGACACACATGCAGGTACACAGACACACAAAATGACACTCATACAGGTACAAACAATGACACAGATACACAGATGCACATACATAGAGGCACACACTGACACACATGCAAATACACAAACACACAGATTCACATACAGAGACCGATACAGGCACACAGATACATATACAGGCACACATGCAGATGCACAGATACACATACAGACATACATGAAAAACTTTTTTTAGCCACCTTCTTATTTGCAGTCACACACTCACTCACTGACAGACACACACACACTCAGTCACAGACACACACTGACAGACACACACAATCACTCAGACACAAACACACATTCACTGACAGGCACACACTCAGTCACAGACACACATTTACAGACACACACACACTCACTCACAAACACAAACACTCACAGACACACACTGGCATACATACACAAACACACACACACTCCATCACAGACACAAACACTCACTCACAGACACACACACACACACAATCACTCAGACACACATTGACAGACATACACTCACTCACAGACACACTCACTCACTCACTCACAAACACACACTGACAGATATACACACACAGACTCACTGACAGACATACACACACACACACACACTGACAGACATACATACACACACACACACACACACACTGACAGATATACAGACACTCACACACATACACACTGACAGACATACAGACACACACACACACACACATCTCCCCCCCAACACTCACAGATCAGTAGCCTCCCTACCTTTGGGAGAGCTGGGTGGATATTTTACCTGGGGTCCAGTGGGGCTGCTAGCCGGGCTGTTTAGGCAGGCGTGCAGGTAGGCAGGTGTCGGCTCCTGGCATCACTCTGCGGTGAGCTCAGAAATCAGCGCTCCCTCGCCACCTGCCTGGACCTCAACTAGCTGCCTGCCCCGAGGCTAACAAGGCACATGCATGGGCATTTGGGGGGGGGGCCTTTTTTGCCACCCAATGGAAAGTGCCGCCCAATGCAATTGCCTTGTTTGTCTCGCGGCAAATACAGCACTGGGTCCACGACTGCACCGGCGGTGGTTCTTGCTGCCTGTGCAGTTCCCTTACAGTTGCCTATAACATAAAGAGGTGCTCTACACTCTTTTCTGTTTAAAGTTTAGAAAACCAGTTCTGAAACTGGACACTATATAAAACTGATCCATGGATATATCATATATTTACATATACATTATTTTTTTTTATTACTTCCTAATTGCTCTTATTCCTTAAAAATTGTCATAATTAAACAAAGCTATACTGAAGCAAAGCGGTAAACCGTACATTGTGTCAAATGATTTGACGAAGTAGTATTGTGCTGTTATGATGCACAATTCCCTACATTTGCAATATAATGCATTCATGTAAAAAAATAGATATGATGTTATATTTAAACGTTGTTTAAATTGCTGTGTCCTGTGTAAAGAATGGTTCTATTTATATGAATTTTGGACTTTTGCCTTTTGGGACATATGACATCTGGACCTAGAAAAAAACACCAGGGACTTGAGAAAAAAAAAAAAACCTGAGAAAGCCAATACTGTATGATGAAACTCTATAAAAAAATAAGAAATCAGGAAAAAGCAAAAAAAATAGCATTAAGACTGTGTGGAAAGTCGGCTTCTCGATCTGTTTACTAACTTAAAATACATGTTTTTTATGTTCTGAGTGATGAATAACCATCAGTCATGAGCGTCAGAGTCATGAGTCACGTATTTAGTCATCCCAAACAAGTGAAACAAAAACATGTGTATTTCTAATGTGCTGCATTGTTATTCCCGGGAGGCGAAGGTATATGTACAAAGTTCACGGTGGACCACTGCCATTTACTAAGGGTCACATGACACGCTTAAAACAAAATAGAAGGTACGCATCGTAAAAATAGATTTGACTGTTTATATCTATAACGGAGGGTTTTTTTTGTTTTTTTTTTATGTTGTTTATTACTATGGATGAATCATGGAGTGCACCAATTAATTGTTCTTTTCGTTAATCTGAACAAACAAACACTTTCAAAATGTTGAATAAACTACGGGGATTCTGATATTTGGCTAAAAGATAGAGGCAACGTTCTGAATCCCCTGCACATGTATGTATTTATGTCCTTAACGGTTTTTTTTTTTACTAAAATGTGATTTGTCAGGATTCAAAGTGAAATCAAACTGACAGGCTTATTCACCAGAGTGAGAATTAAAGGTTATTTCAAAGTGAATTTTAAAATTTAAATTCAAAATAGCCGAATTAGAAAAATGATCTAAGTTAGCTATGCTATCACTTTGGCTACTGTGTCCTTAAATGCGAAATTCTATTAGAATTCACTTAGAATTCTCACTTTGAATTTGGAATCCTAGGTCATTCTAGGTCAAAGTATCTGATCTAAAAACATAGCTAACCTGACTCATGTTTTCCAGTTTGTATATTTTGCTCTAAATCATGAAGTTTACTTTCAATTCGCTTTGAATTCCTGACGATTGACAGTTTCATGAATAACCGTGTTATAATTTAGGAAATGTTCTTCTCTGAGTAACTTCTGAAAAATTTGAATAACAATAGCAAGCTGCAAATAAAACAGTTACAGGGCTGTTCACTAGACTAAATTAATTCTGAGTGGCATATCTGAGATAATAATAGCTAATCTGACTTTAGTCGCAGTTTGGCTCTGTTTACCTTCATTTTGCCATACAAAATTATTTCACAAAATATCCCTGTTAGTATCCCCTTTCAGTCACCATGGTGATTTTATGACCCTCATATGGTAAATTTTCTTAGCTTCCTTAATTAATTGCCATCTTTTAAACTTTATTTAAAGGCATGATTACACCTTTTCATAAAGAAACAAAACTAAAGGCTCTTGGCATGAGTATATGCTCTCAAATGTGTTCAAATGTGTAACAATCTAATAAAATACCCTTCACGTTGCCCACTTCTTAATATTGACCTTATGCAAAAACCTAGGCTAATCCAATTACAAAACCTTAATACGAAAAAAGGAATTCACCTGATTGTCATGGTTGCCTTTGGAAGACAAATTTATATAACCTATTTTTAATGGATTCGATTTCTTTAAGGATATTTAAAAAGAAAAAGCACTGAGTATGCTTGTGTAACCCCTTACCTACCAAAATTACGTGTACGTCGTTTTAGATTAGCTTAGTACTGTAACTAATCTCACAAATGAAATATTTATCTTAATGGCATGTATGGCTTTTTGGTTTTATGTTTATATATGAGATGATTAAATATTAAGACATTTGTTTTTGGCTGTTTTATTCCTTTAGCTTGGAAAAGGCAGCTATATCCAAATATGGAATCATGGGCTATGAAGCTACGTATTCTGTGGAGCCACTCGACATTTGGGCACCAAAAATTCTCAAGAAGAGGCTAACTTGCTTAAAATGGAGCTGTCAGTCACATTTTCATAATCAATAGATAAGTTACCAATATAAAAGTTTACTAAAAGTTAGCCGTGGATGTGCGTTTTATGTTATTTTTTCCCGAGATCAGTTTTTATGTTTTCATTGATACTGTTATAAATTATTTTAACCCGGCGGTGCTGTATGTGCGTATGACACTGGTGAAGGAATGCCCTAGTTGACATGCACTTGTACAGCATTTTCGTGAAGATGCCTAAGCACATGAGTAGCATCACAAGGTAAGAATGTGGCCATCAACACGAAAGTGATGCTACTCACAGCAACTCACTTCAACAATGTTTACTGGGGCGATGAAATGAGGAACTGTTACTTCCAAGACCTAATCAAACAAGATCACCTCTTTAGAGGTGTATGTACGTCGCTGCATTGGGATGGTTGTTTCTGGATTTGTTTGTTTCCATTGATAGGTAGCTTCTGCTCCCATACTTTCCAAGCAGGTTTATTCTGTAACACAAATATCTATTTGCTTTAAAAAAAAAACAAAAAAACAGAAAGTCCTTGAAACCAGAAGATTCAACGGTTAAGCAAAACATACATGTGTGGCCTGTTCTTAGACATGGAAGGGTGATTTAATTTGAGTTTTCTAGTAAAGATATATGAAACTTGTGCATAAAATCGATCGGCAGAAGAAACAAAATCTATTTCTTTAGTGTCTTAATTAAATTGGTTTAAGCGTTTTGCAGTTGTAAATTGAATTAGAGCCTTGTCTAATAAGGCATTTGGGTGAACAACTTGCTTTCTCAACTGTTCTCAATTTCAGAAAAAACGTTTTCCACTATTTGGTTTTAAATAGCTACAAAAATGTCTGTGATACCATTTTTATTAAATATAACTTGCTGTTTGTATTCATATTTTCTGGCATTATACGTCTGACAATAATTGTCCTGTTTCATAATTTGTATATTACTTATTATAGTCACTAGATGTGCAAAGGTGCCGTTCTTTATTGGCATTTCATTTGGCATTTGCTGTGTCTATAACACTATTATATACACTGTTCATTTTGCCTTTCACACTGGAATGTAATTATGTTTGTTTTTATGTTATTGTCCACATCTTTGGAGAAGAAATATATAGGTCAGAAATGGACGCTCAAATAGTCTTGATTTCAACATTCTACCATAAATCCAATCTGCATCTAACCAAAGCATCTTGAGTATAGTTATGTTTATTCTAGTCAAGTTATATTTTCTCGTACGGTCAACCTGGAGCTACTGGGTTGTCCTATATCATAGCAGATATCATACAAATGTTTGTATTCCAGGTGGTTGTGATTCTACGTCACACTCACCTAGATATCCCTGTTATAACATCTACAGAAGTATTCCACCCATAACTACTTAATATTTAAAGTTTGGATATTTTCAATATCAAATCATACTGGTACTGGTGTTTGTCTCAGTGAGGTGTCTTATTTGAAAACCATTACATTATACAGTTCAGATGATCTGATTTTTATTGAAAGTGATAACCAGTACTATCATCTACATAGCTGTCACATTCCTGCATAATTCTCTTTCCTGTAGCTGTAGGTCAATGAGCCACTAGGTCAAACCCAGGCAGAAGGTTTGATACAAACAGACATTATCCTTTGGGGTAGGTATGCAGCGTTACGTGAACTGGAAATCAACTAGTTTATAGTTTTGACAAACTTGTCCCAGTCAGCTATATTTGAGTTCTATATTCACGTTGCCCAGTAGAACTGTCCAAGGATTAAATCTCTGTTTGCTTTTGGTTCCTTTGCTTCATATTGGACTGAGCTAGATAGCGTACTACATGCTGTCTGCATATTGAAATTAACAAAAAAGCTTCCAGTTCAATGATAATGTGTTTTTACATCTACCTTGCCCCTATCCTAGTTTACAGATGTTTTGTTTTGGATGGATAATTTATTTTGTTTAATATTTATTTTTCCAGCAGGTTTCACACCCCTTACAGTTGTCTTCGCCTAAATTTCTTGATATTCCAAACCAAACCGCTAATTAATGTTTGAGAAAAAAAAGTTTATTTTGGTGCATTTTTGTTTGTGCCATTTCTGTTCTGTTTCTTCTCCATTTCCATATATCAGACCAGGTTGTTGTTATTGCGTACCTTCTGCTGGAGACGCAAAACTGCTGGCTGGGTGGAAGTTTACCTTGTTTTAAGTAGATATTTTTATTGTAGATATGTTGTTTCGTTGGGTTATATGATGTGTCTGTACGATTGAGAATTATGGTCCAGTCATTTATGGAGAAATATTGATGTTTTCATTCCCTGCGAGAACAGTATTTTAATTGACCAGTTTCTAAAGTATTCCTATGTCCCTTGCGGTTCTGGTTTAGCATGTGTATTACGCAATGATTAATGCTGCCATGAGTTTATCAGGAATAAGGAAAACAGTTTTCATGATTGACGGAATTTACTTCTCCTGATTATTTGTCCCAGTGTCAGGATTCTCCCATATCTTCCTTCCGATCAGCATTACCTGTATGACTTCCGTTTTTTTGTCAATCCGACTTCGCCCATGCGTCTGACGTCACGCACTTCCCTTTCAAAAGGAAGCCACGACCGCATCCATATGGCTCGATAAATTTGTGCCTCTCGCATACCTTGTTACTTCGTTGCTGATTGCCGACGGAGTTCTTCTATTTGATTACCTGTGCACCAAACCTCTATTGATTGATCCTGACTATGCTGACTTCTCCCCTCCCAGACTAGGAACAGACTTCACCACATATCCCTCCATACCTCCATATGCTACAGAGAACCATAATCCACACTATTCCGGAAAGGACTTCTATGCTCATCATCCAAAGAAAGCAAGATACGTTCTCAGGTTACTGGATTAATAATTGGTTCAATCCTTATGTTTATTTGGAAGGATAAAAAGGGAATACACTAGTCTGCCCTCTGGGTTCCAGTTACTCCTAAATTGCTCTATTGAAAGTAACCATTCAGCTGATTACTCTTTTCTATTTAATTCATTTATTGCCAGAATCTAAAGGACTATGATATATTTTCCCAAAGCAGGATCCATTTTATTTTGTGTTACTATTGAAGTCTAATGGACATTGTTACTCAATCCTAATCAGGATTCACTTTATTTTTCATTATTGAAGTCTAATTATCTCTGTGAAGCAATCCCAAGCGGGATCTATCATTACTTTATGCATTATTATTTTCAATTCATATTGATGCAGAGGATTATTAAAGTGGAAATACAGAAATTCAATAAATTATATTTTCTTAAAGTGACGGTATCAAATTTATTCTTTCATCTGCAGTTGTGTTCCAAATGAAGTTTATCTAAAAGTATCACACCCAGCAGCATTACGTTCCCACTCTTCTTTTATGGAGTTAGGCAGCTAGTTACTAAGCGTGTTTGTTAAGGAAGGGGCTGTCCTATTTCAGAGCTTTATATCTTGTCCTTTCTGCTGTGGGTGGGCAACGCAAACAAATAGTTAAAAATGCCGCCATGGTGATTGATCAGGAAAAGAAAATTACAGTAAGGAAACTATTTTCCTTTCTATATGCAAAAACACACACACAAAAAAAGAGTTCTTAGCTTTATAATTTGTGTAAAGGAATTGATTTTTTTTAGAGAAAGAAAAAACAAAAATTATAAATCAAAATTGAATTTTTTTTTTTTTTATTACAATTTTATTATTTATGCTGTATAGATTTTTTTAATTAACTGTAGTTTACAATAGCCTCTACAGTAGTGTCAACTTCTCAATCTTTTTAATAAGTGGTGTCTATAATAGCCCCTATCTAAACTTGGGATTCTGATGCTATGAGCTACAAAGAAAGTATTTTTTAGAAACTATATTTTTTCTGGTTTCATACCATTTTGGCGTGTTTCATTTATTACTGTGCAACCTCATTCCAGAACTGATTTTTGTGTGGGTTTGTGCAAAGGCTGTTTTTTGTTTTTAATCCTTGCAAAGACTTTTCTATGTGGTTAAACCTATTCCACAATTTCTCTCTAACTTGCACTGGTTTTAACTACAAACTTCCCTGTTTTGGTCCCTGTGTTGGAATTAGTCATCAGATAAATTAGGACAATTGTCACTTTAAAATTATGTTTTAATATAATAATCCTTTCATTAAGTTTTCAAAGGAAATAGCGTTTTTTTATTTTATTTATTTTTTTATTTTAAGTATATCTAAACAAAATTAGAAAAGGCATCCCTTCCTTTAGTATATGACAGAATCCTTCAGCCATATATATATATATATATATATATGTACCTTGCCACTGTATGGTCTTCCCTGCTTCACTCTCCGCACAGAAATAGGGAAGACTATGAAGACTAAATGTGTGACCCATGTGCATGTATATAGCTGAACGACCCTGTCATGTAGTAAAGGTAGGGTTGAGTTTTTCTAATTTGTTTACATATACTTTGTTTTAAAAAAAATTACAAAAATTCAGAATTTAATGGCAGAATTGGTGTATTAAAAAAATGTTTTGAAACAGTTATTCCTCAAGACCGTCTCTTTGAGGCATTGTTTTGCGATCATTTAAGTGCGTTACCTGTTTAGGATTGTTATGGGGGAGTCATAATTTAGCAAAAATGTGTTTATTTAGTAAGGCTGAAACTGAAATAAATATAAATCCATAATCAGCTTTGAAAAAAAGGCTTGTTTGAGGTTTGTGTTAATTAGTTATTTGTAAAATGGACATTTTTTTTTTTATCAGACACGTGAAGCTATATTCATTATAAAATCCTTGTAAAGAGAATATAGAAGTTTTTTTTAGTTATAATTACTTGGTGGATAGTATCCTCATCCTCATTGATAACCCCTTGTGAGCAGTCAACAGCCATACCGTCATCAATCTATATGACTCTCTTAGTCATATTACATATGGTATTTCTCCAAACTATATATCCTCCTTCCCTAAGTTATTTTCCATCACACATTATTCGATCTCATCCCGATCTCATCTTCTCTCATGTCAACATATTGTCCTTCTCATGTCTCCCCTCAGCATTTTATTTCGTTTTTCATTTTCCTTCACCCATTGACCACATTCTACTCTTGATTTTAACATGGAAAACATATTTTCATGTAGGGTTCTCCTGATATTTTTATAATCTCCATGATCCACGTTAAGAAACATGTATCCAGAAATTCATACCACGGATTGAAAATTGCAACTGCATGTTGCACAACTACCAATAATCTACTATTTTTATTTTAATAAAAAGAAGGTCTTCCTTAAGTCAATCATAAACTATAACAACGTATCTGTTGTCTTTATTCCTGATCTATACGATAAGCTTCATGTAGCAAACTTGTTCTCATACTGGGCTTAATAGGGGCATACAACTTGAAATCATTAAAAAGGCACTCAAAAATAAGTTGGCATTTCCCCTAAGTACGAGAAACGCACACCCATGTTTCCATAAAGGGCTCAGGAAGACAGGGTTATAGCAAGCTGATAGAAATAAGGTTGTTTCATTATTAATAAGGTAATTTGATTGTCAATACTGTACTTATGTCACCCACATATTTCCATGGAAATGTAACGAAAAGTTGGAATGGATTGTGTGTGTGCCCTCATGATGATGATTACCTTTTCCCCCCCTCAACCCTCCCTTTTTTGATTTCTGAATCTCTCTTTTGTTTTATTTGAAAAAAACAATAAAACAGAAATGCAAAAAAAAAAAAAAAAAAGTAAGATGGCATTTAACAGTAAAGAAACAGGGTTTTCTTAAATACTTAGGTCTTCTCTTGGTCACATATATTGAATGTAAAAGTCTTTACAAAGCCCTTTCAGTGCCAAAAGGTTGTCATTTCTGTCATCCCGAATAAAATGCTCTGCTTTATCCTTTTTTTTTTTTTTTAAAGGAATAAATTGTTGGTGAGTGTCATTCCTAATTTTGTTTGTTTAATACCCCGACTGTAAAATTAAACCAGTTTTATTCTTGTTGAAAAGCCAGGCGTCCATATTTCAGACACCCCGGTGGCATCAACTCTGACACTTTTTTTGATGATAATGTTGAAAGGTTCTTTAGAACTCTGAAACTCAAAACAATTTTTAATGGTGTTGAAAGACAAAAAAAGTGATTTATTTATTTCTACTGATATGTGTAGTGCTGTGTTAATTTGTTTTCTGGAGGTGATATTGATATATCTACACTCTTTCTTGAAGGTAACACGTATGCCGAGATAAAAAATTATTGAGTTGTATTTGCTGAATCCAATCTTGACCACTGCTGTCACTATGTCGAAACAACTGAGGGGATAATCTAAAATCCAAATAAAATATTATCGAACTGGCTAACAAAAGTTGGGCACTGGAGGTATAAATAAGACAGACTACATTCATGAGGCTTAAAAAGATTTCATATACAGGATATAAAGGCATTGTATATAATCTGACTGATAAAGATTTAAATAATAGTCTCATATATTTTTATCTGGTTTCACCCGATATTTCACGAGATCTACAAAGGCTTCCAAAGATGTGGCCAACAGCAAGTCAACTCTGCAACCACTGTCTATTTATAGACAAAGTCCTGCAAAAGTTTGTTAGGAATTCTAACTCTGTGTTTCTTGACACTTTCGATATATTGCAGATAGTTATAGATCTAGTTTACACAACTTTAGGTTGGACAAATTGGGACTTTTCTGTACATTATCAGTTTTCTTTTTGGATTTTCCCAGGATGTGCATCTGACTTTTTATTTAATAGAATTTTTGAACAATATTTTAATTACATTTTACATTTATTTGCAATGTTTTTATAAGATATCAAACCTGCTATTCATTGATACCTATCTCATTGAAGTGGTGTGGGTGAAGTTCTCCTGTCCGCTTAACCGTGCAATGTAAAACATTGAAACTGCATATTTACATTGCAGGGTTAAGAGAGAAATTGCAATGTTTACATGGTAGGGTTAAGACAGCCTTTAGTGGCTGTCTTCCAGACAGCCACTAGAGGTGCTTCCTGCATTTTCACAGAGTTTAACTCCATGAAACACTGCTGGATGTCCTCATGCTTTACATGAGGACATCAGCGGTCTCAGTATCCCCATAGGAAAGCATTGATTTAAATACTTACCTATGGGGAAGGTCTAATGCACCTGCAGCATTCACTGAGCATGTGCATTAGTTTTCCCCCTATCAGTGGGAACATGCTTTGCATGAGGACATCCAGCAGCTTTATAATCCCCATAGGAAAGCACATTATTTTTTTTACATTGTTACAGCAGTATAACATGCTTTCCTATGGGGATTTTATATGGGGAAGCTGTTATGTAAGTGAAATAAGTGGTTTTAACCCTTTAGTCACTGGGTGGGGACCGCAGAGGCCACGGGACACTATAGCATTAGGAATAAAATTGATATAAATGGACAACATTGATATAAAGCAACTTGTGTTCTGTGCTGCCTGTTGACAGCTATGACATTTAATAAATTGCTGTGGCTGTATGTATGCCATTCCCATTCTCAGAAATAAGAGTGGGCTCATGCTGCTAAAAACGCCAAGCACTTTGGAGAAATGCCTTTTAAAGACCCTTTCAACTAGAAAAATGTTTGGTGTATCAGTATGATTTTATGATATAACGGTCTGCATTAAAGGGACGCTATAGTCACCAGAACAACTAGAGCTTAATGTAGTTGTTTTGGTGAGTATAATCATTATATGCAGTTATTTTCATGCAAACACTGCATTTTCACAGAAAAGGCAGTGTTTACATTGCCCCTAGGGACACCTCCAAGTGGCCACTCCTCAGATGGTCACTGGAGGTGCTTTAGCATAGGCAACTCTGCTGTTCAGCGTCCCCACGCTCTGCATGGGGATGCAGAATTTTCCTCATCGAGATGCATTGATTCAATGCATCTCTATGAGGAGGTGCTGATTGGCCAAAAGAGTGTATGACCACGCCCCCTTGCCGATTTTGTGCAATTCTGTTTATGTCACCAAGGGGGCAGGGCCAGTGCCATCAAACCCGCACGGCCCTGGAAATAAGGTGAGTTTTATTAATTTTTAATGAGGCTAAGAGGGGGAGGGGGGTAAGCCACATAAATGGTGGGTTAAACACTATAGGGTCAGGCATACATGTTTGTGTTCTTGACCCTATAGTGTTCCTTTAAGTGGCTTACGTAATGGCATGGTGTACAATCGCAGCAAATAATTGTCTTATTCCTAATTTTTGTAATATATTCACAAAGTACCTGACGTCCCATTCTCAAATCATCATCATTTCCACTACTTGTAGAAGCCTCACTAGAGTTAATCAGCAACAAACTCCTGAGGAGGCTGTTCCTTTTATATAAGGAAAATATTTTAATGTTTGGATAGACGTTCCTTGCAGCAACAATCTCTGGGACATTGTATGCTTTCCATTGTCCTTTTACATATCCATCTCCGTCTTTTAAGTAAATATACAAACGGCTTTGAGATGTGAATTGTGATTCATTCTTACTCACTGGTGGTTGGAGAGAACAGAAACATGATTCATTGTTTAGTCATTGATTTTATACTAAGTACAAGACTGCAGGAAGATTGTAGCCTAACATTTATAGAGTGCGACTTGCTGGCATCAAATTGACACTACGGAGTTCTTATCCGCTTCTTTGCAACAGGATATTCATAAAGCGTTTTCAATATTTTTTTTATTTTTTTTTTATGAAGGAAATATTTAATAGCATTATTTCTTGTATATAGAGAGAGAAATATATATTTGCTTTGGAATAACTCATAGCAAATGTGTACATGAGTCAGATGGTTTGGCAAGCCGCAAGCTAATATGCTTCTTAATATATACTCAAATCTAGCATGTAGCGGTGGTGTGTTTTCTGCACATATAATCAAGCACATGAGAAATGTATCATGTGTGTGCAGGACGTGCATGTCAAATTCAAAATCTGGTCAGTGTCACAAAATACATTTTAATTTATTTAAAACATTTTATATATATTTGAATATATAGTCTATATAACAGATATATATATATATATATATATATACATATATATCAGTCTCTTCTCCCCTTGCTCTGATTTTTCCCAAAATGAATTTCTGTATTCTCAAAAAAAGACCATTCTACAAACCTTAATCAAATGTATATGTCTACTTGAGAATAAGCATCCTAATGAACCTGTTCCTTGCTGTAGCAGTGTATAATGTACTGGAAGTGGACTGGAGGAGATGGATATTGGGGTAGGCACCAAAGAAAATTATTTACTTTTCATAACACGTATGTTCCCCTTATGGAGAATATATTAAATCATGCAGATTTTTATTGGAAAAATTAATCACTATCACTGGGAAGGTGATATAGAGTCCTACTTTAGCTACCTGAACTCACTGCTTAATATATAAACATATGCAGTTTCTCTGTAAAAATGATTATTCAATAAACGTCTTTTCTAATTTTTTTTTTCATTTAATGTGTTTTAATATGTTTTATTTTGTGTTTTATTTTTTTTTCATTTTACTTACACAGTAAAACATGTGATTTTAAAAGTGACACCCTCATGACCAAGGGGACTTACTACTCTCATCATCCCCACACCAACCTTCCCCAGATTTTGTAGGGAGAGCTCTTAGGGCTGTAATGTCAATAATGCTCGGCATCACTATTAAAGTAAGGTGGGGATGGAATTAATATTTTTAAATATTTTCTGGGTACCGCTGGTGCTATCTCAAAGGGCAGTGCCACTCACGAATTTGCATTGTGGATCCACCTCTTCTCACGTTTCTAATGCTCACGTATAAAAAATTAAGGGCAGTACCTTACTCATGGTATACCAAATCTTGCTCTAGCCTACATGTCTGCTAGCTTCCAGTCGTTTATGACGTCCCTTAATAGTTATCTCTTGGTATCATCATCCTCCTGGCTAATTTCTCTCCACCAATCTTCCCGTCTCTCCTTGCACAACTGAAACGTCCACATTGCATTTCACTTTGTCACCTTTCCAGTCTACAGCTATCGTACACAGGTTTTTAAAATTATTGTCATACCTAGCAAGTTTTCCTCTCCCAGGACTTTCTCTCGCGCTCTTTTACTCTATTTTGTAAGCTTGTCTGCGCAGTACTCTCCTTACCTTTTCTTATTGTACACTTTCCTTTGCGTGACAATTCTTTACTGCTCTAGATCTCTGTTCAAAAATGGTGAAACTCTGCGGAATACGTTGGTGCTATAGAAATAATAATATATAGCTCAAGAGGCAAACGCAAACAGAACAACATTTCCGGGTCAATACCCATTTGTGAAGAACTAAAAAAGTCCACTATTGCACACAGATTCCTGTTTGTGTAACCTTTTATATGCTCCTATACCAGGGATAGGCAACCTTTGGCTCTCCAGATGTTGTGGACTACATCCCCCCTAATGCTCTTACACACATAACGCTGGCAAAGGATCATGGGAGGTGTAGTCCAAAACATCTGGAGAGTCGAAAGTTCCCCACCCCTGTGACCTATACTATTACATTGATTGAGTTGATGTGCGAGTTAATCAACTGCATCGAAGTATGAATGCTCCATACAGTCAAGGTATAAATTGCACATAATATAACACTACCTTTCATAATTTTTCACAGATTGATAATCTAGAATACGGTGCGAATGTCTTGAAATGATGGCTCATTCTTTTTGTCTCACTTGCAAATTAATAGATTGGTATAGTTGGGACATTAATTTGGTTCATTAAGGTTTGTTTTGTTACATTGCCAAACACAAAGTGTTGACTCATTTGTCTGAAGAATATGATGGTAAATCCAGTATCCCATTAATATATAGATACACAGCTCAATTAAGTTGTCTGTGAACACTTTTAGCACTAAAAAGTAGATATATATGTATGACAGCATCTTAGTATGTGCTAAATATCCAAACACACTAAGGAGTCCAGGCTAGAGTTGGTTCTTTTTGTTCAAATTCATTATAGAGATAATGAATTAAAAATATGATAGAAAACCTGAGGCCACACTGCTCACGCTGATGGAGTTATTACTTCCGTTGCCATTTCTAATGTTACCTAAGACATCGAAGTATGAATGCTCCATACAGTCAAGGTATAATTGCGTGTCCTATTTTCCTGCATTTTGATATTGCTATTGAACTCTAATAGAACTTTAAATCACAAAAAATAAAATAAAAAATATGATACAAAAAAGAAAATTTAAAGAAAATATTTGGTCTTCTTTCACTTGCTGCAAATCCCCTTGGTTTGCATTTTCCTGATAGCTACATACACAGTTTTTTGAAGAGAGCTGCTGTAGACTAGGCAGTGGATCTGGATTATTCATAGTAAACGGTGAAGCATCCTTTATTTGGAGAAGGGAACTTCTGGAAGGGGCATGTCATAGAATCTAGCCAGGAAAAAAGAAGAATAAAATTCCTTCGGTGACATCGGTGAGTGAGAAAGTAGGAATATAGCTACAAACATCTCTGAAATGAAGACACTGTGACAGAGATCCTCGTTCCATAATACACTGTGCAGGGAACATAGGTTGTGTTGGTGCTTTGAGTGTCTCTTTTTGTTTTACCTACATCTTTCAGTAAAGCGTGCGCTTACCTTATACTGTATGGAAACTACGATAAACGTACATGAAAGTGCACTGTGTCATCTTAAGGCTCGTTCTTTGCATTTATCTACATATTTTCTCCATTGCTGCACAACAGACAGACAGAGGCTACCTGAAAGAAGATAGAAGCTGGAACAAAAAAATAAGGAGAAATTGTCCAGAAGAAGCGATATAGGAGATGAACCAATCACATCCAATCTGTCTTCACTGTATTGTGTGCCTACCACAAATGCAATGGTAAAAATGATTAGTGATTATATAATCTGCTAATTCCTTATTTCAGAATTGATAAAATTGTGCATGCTGATCTGTGAATTAAATATCCATGTCATGCACTTTGAAAACCAATAAAGATTATACATAGAAGAAAGAAAAAAAACAACAACAAAAAAACAACAACTTATTGGCCGCTGCTTGAGTGATGCTGTAATAGGTCTGCATTTATATGAACAAAGCTTTGTTACATCTCTATTCTAAATGGAGCTGATTTTCATGTTGCCACTAGGGTTAATGAGTAATTAGGGTTATAGTAAAATTGAGAGATTATTTAGGGAGGAGGGTATATCCTCATTAGTTTCAAGGAGGCCTGCACTCGGAAAGCTATTGAGGGTAACATCAGGAGAATCTTGAATGAGCGAGAGACGAGCAGCTGACGCTCTCAGTCAATCAGCGGCATCCCTGTCCGCAGCAATCCAAGAGGCACAAAAACAGAGGCAGAGCTAAACAGCGATGGGGAGAAGACTTAGGGATTATACATTTGTGAAGGGTATAGCCACTAAAGGTAAGCCGGCGCCAGGGACCTCCTGGCACCATAACTTCATTGCAATGAAGTTGTTAGAGTGCCCAAAGGTTTCCTTTAAAAATCAACAAACACTCTGTTTTAAGGTTTGAGTTGTTCTTTGGCCCCAGGTGACCCCCCAATAAATGTAACAATAACAATTACTTACCCTTTTCTCCACGCTGGAAGGTTATCAGTGACCACAGTCTTCCTTCCTCTCCAACCAAAAATGTTCACACGTGCAGCAATTGTTGAAAATTTGTAGATCGCCCAATAGAATGCTTCTCACAGTGAAGAATTAGACGAATCCATGTATGGAAGCTCTCACTTCTCCTTTAACAATTGTTCAAGCAGAGTCACGCAAGAAACCCTCCTGGCTGTCAGCTTGATTAATGGGAGGAGGCATTTCTAAATCCATTCATAAAAAAGTGCAGATTTCTTATGATATAGACACTTTTATGAATTGGGACAAGGGGAACCTCCTGTTAACCCCTAAATCCCTTTAGCAAGTTGAAACGCTTGAGGGGTTTTTATTGTCCCTTTAAGTCTCTATTTGACCATGGGGTTAATTCATAAACATTCCAGATTAATCAATATGAGAGAAATAAAAAAAACTAAAATTTGAAAATATTATAGACTTTATTTTGTATAAACATACTCCTTAAATAAAATATATATATAAAAAAAATTGATGCAGTGGATGGTCAAAAATAGGATGTGACATTAATGTCTCTCGGTACCGTTAAATTAATCACCCAGCATCTAATTGTGACAACGCCATGTTTCTGTAAGACATCTTTCAGTATAAGTTCAAGGAAAGATGCTATCTAAATATCTGTGTTTTTTCTATCCCTTTTATTGAGGAGACAGTGGATACTTTGCATATGTTCACAGGAAACGCAAGACATATACAGGGAGATAAATGACAAATGAGAGCAGCCCAGGTTAGATTTGATCCCCCATTCATAACATGGAAAGATACGAGGATACTATTTCGTAAGCTGAAAATGAAACCTATTCCCCTGTCTTTCCTTGTGCATGGTATGTAAACATGTCTGAATGGGCTTTATACATGTGAAGGAAAGAGGAGAACATTTTTTCAACACATGTAGGCATGTACAAACTAGTCACAACTGGGGGAGTGGGGGGGAAATACACACACAAAAATGACAAAGTCACGTCAATTGATTGTTCTATTTATTTTTTATTTTATTAAATGTGCACTTCTAGCAGCCAAAATTAAAATGGCTCAATATATAACCTATATGAAACCATGCTGCTGTGATTATTTAATAATTTAAAAAAAAAAAAAAAAATGTAATATAGATGAACACAAAAACTATCACTATGCCAACGTACCCTTACATTACGGAAAAAAAAAAAATATATATATATGAAATTCTAAAATATTCTAACAAATGTGCTTGATTAGTATATTAATATTGCTGATAAATGCAAAAAAAATATTTTATACGGAGTTATTTAGTGTCACTTTATGCACAATTCCATTTTTACTCATTTTATACTGAAATGTGATTTGTGACAACATTCATACACCTGATATAAGTCAGTGTATATCATTATTAGTAAAATGTTAATATTACCTATCACATAGAGGCTTTTTTTTATCAGTACTTTACAATTTCCCAGCAGGCCTATAGAACAACAAGTAATTGACAGACAAAAATAAACTTGACACATACAAGAGGTGAAAGGGCCCTGCTCAAACAGCTTACAATCTAGGAGTTAAATAACAGACAGCTATTAACTTACTGACTCATTTCACTTTATTTTTATGAATGAAACTATTCAGAACTACATAACTTATAAACGTTTGCTGCAAATGGCTTTATGGAATATGCATCACACTTGTGTGAAAAAAGGAGGACCAGGATTGGCTGTAACTTCCTGGTATATGGGGTTATCTCCAGTTGATATGTTACATGTGGCAGAGCTGACTTAATATACACTCACCCCATAGTATTTCAAGGGATGTTCCAAACTTGTGATAACACCCCCTCTTTAATGTAATGAAAAGCCAATACATAACCAAATGCAAAATAAAATAAAATCACAAAAGAAATGCCACTTTTTTTTTCTGCAAATCTTCTAAAGACCAGAAAGTGATTGTGTTTCTTCAGCCAAACCTGGTTGTTTTCCAAAGCTTTGCAGGTTATGAAGTGCAGCTTGTCACAAATCGGTTGATTTGTAAAAAGAACGTGAAATTGCTAAATCAATAAGCTACACACCGACATTTTAACTGGTGCATTCCACCAGACCAAACATTGTGTTACTGCAATATAATACAACATTATATATATTTATTATTAATCAACATATACACATTTAATCCATGTATGCTCAAACAGCATCCTCTATGCATCATTCATCCATCCAGGTGTACCCATACACACACCTACAGGTGAAACGTGGGCCGATGGGCACTAGGATGATGCTAAGAGAGTCAGGGATTCCCCAGGCTGTCCCTTTAAACTCTCCTGGCTCAAGGCCACTCTGCTAGCCACGTGGGTTTGTCTCCATGTATCCTCTCCCCCCAGTGCTGCTGGATGTCTGCTCTATCTGGCTGGGCTCCAGCCTCTGATCGCTGGCTCCTTCGCCCTGCCTCCTCCTATTTTTTCCACCCACGGGTAAAGGTGTTTTTTTTTCGACCCATCCCACTTTATTAATCCGTGGGCTGGCCTTGTATCACATGCCCTACTCACACCAACACAAGACCTCCCTTACCCCCAATCACACACGTGTGGGCATATAGCAATACTTATACGTTGAAATAAGCTCTGCTAACACTATTGCTGGAGCCAGTGTAGGGAAGGAAGGGGTGTCACTGTTACCTCCAGTGCCCTATGACCTAGTTTGTCCTTAATCCGGTCAGATCACACATTGTTCAGGTCTGCCCCGAGCATCCCCCTGCTGCTCATTGTATAGGGGGAACCCCGCTCTCGCCCGGGCACTAGCAGGACCCTATCCGGACGGCTCCTCGTGTGGATTCCTCCAGGTGCAGCAAGTCGCTGGGGCTGAGCGCAGCATGAGCTCGAGGGAAGGAGCCCGCCAGTCCTCCTCGGTGGAGCAGCCTGCCTCCCCTTCACAATCACCGAAGAGGGGACGAGGGAGACCCCGGAAACCGCAAAAAGTCAGTACTGGATCTTCAGCCGCCATTCACAAACCGCACACAATGAGGCATGACCCTCCCGCATGCTGCAGCATTCCCATACCATGACCCCCCCATGCATGCTGCAGCACTCCCATGCTGTGACCCCCCATGCATGCTGCAGCACTCCCATGCTGTAGCACTCCCATGCTGTGACCCCCATGCATGCTGCAGCATTCCCATACCATGACCCCCATGCATGTTGCTGTACCCACACCGTGACCTCCCATGCATGCTGCAGCTCTCTCCATGCCGTGATCCCTCATACATACTCTAGCACCCCATGCATGCTGCAGCACTACCACACTGACCTCCCATGCATGCAACCGCACTCTCATACATGCTCTAGCACCCCAATGCATGAAGCTGCACTCTATACCGTACCCTCACCATGCAGCCATACAATGAACTCCTTAATAGACTCTTGCAGTTGCACCCCCTTCATTTCACACAGCTGTACACTTGCACCCCATATACAAGCATGCAGGGAGGCTATTGCACCCCCTTAATGCGCGCTCTATGCCTGTGCCCCGACTCCTGCTCACCCGCCACTAGCACCCTGATAAATTCCCATTCATAAAATCCCTCGCATCGTGCCCAGTCCAGTGCCACGCCGTGTACACACAGATCTGCATTGTGTGAGCAGGCACCATGTGAGTCAGTGCGCTCTCTCGGGGGTCTCCTCCATGAACTGACTGAGGCTTTCCCTCCGCTGGTGGGGGCTATGCCGGCCGGCAGGCAGCTCATAGAGCAGACCGACCTGATATGCCCCCGGATCCCAACAGCCTCTGGCTTTGTGGATGAGTTCAGCCCCGCGCCCACACTGCACACAGACCGGATCTCTGCACGTTCTATATTGGAACGTTCATTGTATCCCTTAATAGCTCCACTCAAAACAATGGCAGCTATCAGTCAATTTACATAGCATTGAAATCACGAGAAAACGCAAATCCTTTAACCCTTGCAGTGTGGGTGGCTATTCGAATGATTTTGTTATTTACAGAAAATGTTTTGCATTGCCTCTTGGAAGTGTTTTTATTTTAATTTTTTTTCCTTCGTGCGAATGCAAGCTATTTTTTTTAGATCTCAGTCTGTGCATTTGATGGGTGTTTTTTACCCATATTAGATCTCTCAATATTTGGTAATGGCATTTTAATAAATAAAGTGTTTTTTACAAACAGCCCAACACGTCCATTGGAAGCACGTGTGGGTGTTTTGGCCACAGCTAATTTCTATCAACATCACTAGCGATTGTAGTCGCTCTTATTGTTTTGCTTTGAACCTTTTGATTTATATAATTATTAAAAAAAAAAAAAAAATAAAGGAGAAAATCAGAAACCTAAGTTTTTTTTTTTTTCTTTTGTTTTAGTTTTTTTTATGCTTATTCTTTTAGGAAGTGATAAAGCAGTCATAGGAACAACATTGGGTCAAGTCATCTTCTCTAGTCAGCACAACTATAGTATTTATCTTTGATAATCCATATTTTCTGCCAAAACCACATTCCACGTGATTCAATCTAATCTATCCAAACCATTCATTCTTAAAAATGAGAGCCCCTAGGGTGCTTTAAAAGGGCTCTCTGCCTAGCAGTGTGTTTTTTTTTTTTAAGAAAAATGTTATTATTTATATGTACATTACTTTATGTTAAGAAAAAAAAAATGACTAAGGTGTTCGTCTGTTTTTTTTTTTTTTTTCTTCTGATTTGCACGTACATTCTTCTTGTGTACTCTGTTATGCAGAAGTTGTCTTTAAAGGTTTGTTTTGATCAAATGTGAATGCATGCATTTCAGGATAGAGTTGTTTTTTTTTTTTTTTTTTTTTTTTTTTTAAATACATCTAATGTATTTACAGGTCAACTTTAAAAAATCAATTTTAAGTGCATAACAGCATTTTATTGCCTATCTCAACGTGCAAATGGTTTATTTTCCTGCAAGTCGTTGGATTTGTAGTAAACTACAGGAAAAAAAAGGTTTAAGTTGCATTTGGAAATCAAAGGGCATTTTTTTCCCTATATTGCATTCTTTCCACTTTATCAAGTTTTATTTCTGTGTTTAGGAGCCTGTAGCTGGGGAACCCTCTCCTAAAAGACCAAGAGGAAGACCCAAGGGAAGCAAAAATAAAAGTCCCTCCAAATCCGCACAAAAGGTGAGGTCTTAATAAACATGTTCAGGTACCATGTGAATGTGTGGTCACAGTGTGTTCTCTGTGGTTGTTCTAACCTGAGTGCTCCTCAATGCTCATGACCCATAAAGGTTTGTTCATGTTGTGTGGATTTTGTTAGATCAAAAATATATCATAAAGCAAACGCAGCACATGTTGGTAACTTTAGATTAGTTGTTGTGAATGACTATGCTCCTTCTGTATTAGGAGGAAACCGGTGGATTTCCCACATAGTCTGCAAAAATTCAATAGATGTTCCATGAACCACAAATGGTTTGCATTTGTGGAACCTCTCACTTCTTGAATGTTAAAAATAAAATCATGCATATAAGTAATCATCATTCAGAGGTCTGGCTTGCTATTGAATGGCAATCCCCCTCCTCCCAATGCAATTATGCCAGTTTTAAGGAGAACAAGAACGTGTAAAACCTTACATGCATGTTCATAGTTTTGTAAACTGTTTAAAATAAATAAATAGAAAAAGTAGTGTAAATCCAAAAGTGTTCTTTGTTCATGTGTAATATAGAGGTTTTAGGAGGCAATAAGTAGAACTTGTTTTTTTGTTATAATAGTGAGCCATGAAGACATCTGTAAAATGTTTGTGTGATTCACCTATCTTCTAATTCTTCATTACCCTAAATGTTGAGTGGACACTATTAACACATGTCCTGTAATCAATATAATTGCTATTTCTGAATCAACGATTGCATATACATGTTTTAGATGCCGATCGGATTTTGCTTTGTAAACGTTTAAGACCAGTTGATATACGTCCATGTGTATGTATATCATGGTATCCATTCTGTAGGATTTGCTGTGTATGAAATATAATATGTTTTGAGTGTAGATACATTTATGTCTGTTCTAAAAGTGTATTCATCTTAATCTGACTTGCATTTCTAAATTCAGAGGGCATCTAAGGTCGTGTGTGTGTGTGTGTGTGTGTGTGGGGTATTTTTTTTTTCCTAGTCTACAAATCTCTGGATGAGCAGTTATGTGACTTGTTTTACTGAGCTACTAGTAAAGTAATGTTTCAAAGGATAATCTAATATAGATATTTTATACTATGTATATATATTTTTTATTTTCATATTTTCTTTGCAAATTATGATTTTTATTTTTTTAAAATTTTAAATACATTTTAAATTCCCTTTTATGAAGATCTACCAAATTTTCTTTAGCTGTGATCTGGTATTTGCAGAATGGATCCATAGCTTTCTTTGCATTTTCCTGATGAACCATACAGAGAGGTGAATTGTGTGTGTGGCCTCTGCTCGTGAGATCATTGGAATGCACAGCAATGTTAACAAAATATAATACAGTATAAAGTTGCACCTCCAGAACCCACCCAGCAAAAGTAAAAAGGCATTCATGAAAACAATAATTGGGAGTCAAATGACCTATCCAAAATCTGAAATTCCTTAAAGTATTAGACATTGTATCTGCCAATAATCAACCTTTTAAATAAATTGTTTTTTTTTTTTTTTAAATGTTTTTGCAGTTTGAGTACTTTTCATTGTTTGTGGGGTTGTTTTGATGTGTTTTTTGTTCTTGTTAGTCAGCTGTCCTTGATGTTTTCCAAGAACAATATTTTGCATGTTAAAGAAACTGTGCCAGTGCTTGCATTTATTTAGTGACTGATAAGCTGCCTTATCATAATGCTAACCTCTGCTTTAACAAAAAACGAAAAACATCACTTTAATTATCTAACCATACATCATGGAATATGTTCTTTAGTTGAGCAAACTCGTAATTTTAAGGAAATTGGAAAACGCGGATTTTAAGGTAAATTAAGGTAAAAGCGCCCAATATAGTTAAAAGGACACTATAGGCACCTAGACCACTTCATTAAGATGAAGTGGTCTGGGTGCAGTTTTAGATAAACTACAATGTTTACATTGCAGGGTTAAGGCTTTTCACCAGAGGCGCATCCTGCGGTTTCACGGAGTTTGACTTCGTGAAACAGCGCTGGACATCCTTACGCTTTGCACGAGGACGCCCATCGTCTCGAAAATCCCCATAGAAAAGCCATGCCTCATTGCTTTCCTATGTGGAAGGACTAATGCGCATTATACTCCCCCACCATTAGCTTGACGTTGGTGGCGGAGGAGCTCAATGCCGCGCAGAGGGACATTTGCGCTGGAATCGGGTAAGGGTAAAAAAGTTTCCACACACTTCAGCACAGCTATTGTTGGTTATTTACTTTTAAAGCGAGAATTTTGGAAAATATCCCAATGGATTGGCAAATTTATTACCACAATAGCCAAATTTCCAAACTTGGGGGGGGGGGGGGGTCTCTCCAGACAAGTTTCCAGCACGGCTAGGTTGGGTTTAAACAATTTAGTAAAAGGTGGATGCTCATCTTCTAAAAGGTGGTCTGAGATGGCACCAGACAGAACAAAGTCAAAATAGTTTTTGAAGTCCAAATCCGTTCTCCGCAAGGCTACAAATGTATCATTTTGTATTTAAACTGTAATCCATAATGCACACATAGGTAGCATTCTAATTCTGTGATGTAAAATATATGAATGCAGCTATATGTAAATACAATATTAATACAGAATATCCATTTGTGTATATCAATTAATTCTTGCAACCAAAAGAAATCTATACAGATGAGTTCTGACCACCAAAGATAGAGCTCTCTTCTAAGAGGGAAACTGGGGAAACCGTCACCAATACCTTTATAAAAAAAAAAAAAAAAAAAAAAAATCAGTTGCCTTTTATCCTCCATTAATAAACCATGACATTTTGGGGGTATTCGATATAAGTGACTGCATATTCCAGTACACCCCTTACAAAATGTTCTCTCTTTAAGGGCAGTATGCATTTATATTTGTATATATGTTTCTTTAATATTTATTTTGGTTGTAAGGTTATATGTATGGATATGCTTCAGTCCTATGTAGCTGGAATCTACTTGTGGATTTATATATTTGTGGTTTAAGGTTTGTTTTGGGGCTATAGAAGAAAGGATATTGCACTATATGTCTCATATGAGCGCTTCTTTGATATTCTACATTGTATATCTTGAACTCGCAGTTACCTAGTCAATTCCACAAAGTTAGAGATATAGTGACATTTTCTTTTTGTTTGTCCCTTCAAATTCACTTGATCCCAATCAAGTGAGATCTATCATTTACTTGAATACACAAGTCTGGGTTGCTTACTAAACCGAATAAGCAGCAATTGATAAGAAAACCTCAAATTTAGGCAAAAATAGCCAAAAATGGATAAAGTCAACAAACCTATTCCTCCGGCTTTGATATTTTGGCTAAAAAAACAACAACCCTAAAATGCATGCACATATTCTAGACTATTCATTTACTAACTAAATTAGCTTCTCTAATAGGCGAGCTGGTTTATTTGACACTTTATCCATTGAGATAATATTGTATGGAATGTTGTTTTTACCCCCTATTTCTCATTGTGGAAACACATGCAGTGTATGTCTGAATTTTCATGTTCAATAAATCCATGTAGCCAAACCTCTAGCCACAATTACTACTTAGTGTTTTATCATGTGTTTTTAAAGAAGGGAACTCATTCTCTTTTGGTACATATTTAAAATCTATAAAAAAATAATTGAATCTACCGATGTTGACTATACTTAATCTAGGTATACAGACATCATATATTTAATAAAAATGATTCACTGATGTAAATATATTGTGCTGACTAGTTTATGTAGTTCTGGGTGGTCTATTTTGACTGTTAAAGGAGGAAATCCATTGAAACCATATATAGCAAATGTAGGCTAGAGCTGCATACATCTAACCCACAAGAGATGACCAGATGTGCCAAGTTACTTGAGGGTCGCCTGGTTAAAAATATAATCAAACTGGTATAAATGCCGTTTTTTTTTTTTTTTTAAAGTTTAGCTCCTCGCCACCACCCAACTGTATCAGAAGTCAAACACACTGTGGTTTCTTACCTCATGGCCTGAGGAAGGTAGGGAAGCGCACACAAATGTCAAAGGAAACAAAAGTAAAAGTTCATCCTCTTTAGTACAATAAACATGTTTGTTTGCTTTTTTGTGCGTCTTCGTTAATGCTTTCTGACTATACAGACAAGTGTGAAAATACAGTGTGCCCTTTAAAGGATACAGGTCCGGATTGCCGTCACCCTATCTTGGCGGAAACACTGGGGCGTATACTGTCGGCTTTGCCCGTTGTCTGCGCATCAGAGTTCGCGTCTCCCTTCCTTCTGGTGGCCTTTCCATTGGGGGGGTGAGTTAGTGGCGCCTAAATGGCCACTGTCTCTTTCTGAGGTGCGGTGGTCTGCGTCATCGGTGGAAATCTTTGTGCGGCGGTTCAAGACGGAGCGGGAGTCTCATGGTGCGTAGGTACGGATTAGGGCGACGTCTGTCCGGTTAGTGCCTTTCGGAGGTGCGTTCAGTCGGAGAGGTGTGGCCCCCTGTTAGTGCATTTGGGCGGGTTACTAATCCACTGCAATGTTACTCAGGGCGTTGTCCTCCTGGGAGGAGGATGCTCACAGGTACTCAGCACATTCCTTTCAGATTGGAGTCGCTGCTCAGGCGAGTTTGCTGGGCTATTCGGCTGCAGAGATTAAGCGCATTGGTAGATGGGAATCTGGGTGCTTTAGGTCCTACGTTAGGCCTCATTTGTTGTAATGTTCTTCTTGTTGTAGGTTCAAGTCCCCGTTATGTCTGCATAGTGGGACATTCCTTCATATATTGGGCCGCTCATCGAGCGGAAGAACGCACATATGGACGGAATTTGGGTTTTGCCTTCGAGGTAGCACAGGTTAGATGGAGGGGCATTAGGGGTCTCCTATGGCAGCAAGAATATCTAGAGTGTGTTGCGCTGCGCAGATTTGTCTTGGGGTCAGTTATTTTGGTTATTCACGCTGGCGGTAACAACTTAGGGCGGGTTAGGACAGTAGATCTTATCCACGCAACCTGGCTCGGTGTTTAGCACTTTTTTCAGATCTCAGTGGTTTGGTCGGAAGTGGTCCCCTGGTAGTGCGGGCGTGCATTGGTTGGAGAGAAGCCAGCACCAGCTCAATATAACAGTGGGGAAATTTGTGCGGCGGCTGGAAGGAGTGGTGGTCAGACATGTGGAGTTGGAAAGCGACAACCTAAATTTAATGCGCAGGGACAGGGTCCATCTCAACTTAATCGGGTTGGACATCTTTAACACTGGCCTTCAGGGACGAGGGATAGCAACTAACGTCATCATTGCGGTGGCGGGAGTCCTGGCCAGCGCAGTCATAAGTGGAAGAAGGTGCCGAGTCGACTTGGGGAGAAGTGGCCTGCCGGGAGCTGATGGCGGGGGCAGGCTGCTCCGGACTTATTGTTTAACGGGTGTCATGATCTGTTCTGATGTCTGGACTTGACTGCTGGTATCCAGTACTCTTTTTGCTATTCTTGCTTAGTTTTCCTTGTTTTTTGGTTTCTAGTCTGTCTGGTTTTCTTTATGCTGGGATTTCTTGGGTTCATTCCTATAGTTGGTTCCTGGATTTCCCAGTCTCCAGGTTTCCTTTAAATGTTTGTTTTATGTTGCCACACCCGTTTGTTTTCCATCATTCCTTTCTGTATCAGAGCCCTGCAGGCAGCTGCTCAAAGCTTCTGCCCTTTCTTGCTGGTAAGTGCTACATATGTCTACTTAGGATGTTTTAGCATATATTAGGCAGTGTAGGACCTGCCAGATATGGGGTACATTGGCGTTGTTGGCAGGCTTATGCAATGTATGATCATATAGTGTGACTAAATCCCCATGATTTTCATATGTAGTACTTGGTTAATTCTCCTCTTGTTTTGCCTATGTTGTCTTGTCTTGTCTTGTCTTGTTTTAGTTTGTATCCCAGTCCATGTACACTCCTGTCTAGTCATGCCCATGTTATGTTTGTTTTCCTCATGTTGTGTATATGTTCTGGGTTTAGCTTACTATCCTTCTCTGGTTCTGGGTTCTACTAGTTCTGTCTTGTTTTCATGTTTGGTGCCCATCTCTAGTCTAGCCTTGTTTCTAGTACTGGATACAATCTTGCTGCAGAGCCTCCCTATTCAGCTCCTGGGAGGTCTGCTTAATTTCCAAGCTCCTAGTTCCTGGTATCCGCTGAAGCTGATTCAGGGTCTTGGTATGTGGCTGCACAAACGCTGGTGCTCAACACCAAGGGGCGTGCGGTGACCCTGCTAATCCACCTCCACACTGAAGACTCCCACTTAACATCAGGCATATTGGGTCCCGGTCCATGCTCTGCCGCCTGGACACTGTGTCTGGGTTCCGGGCACCGGACCACCACCCTGACAACGGGAAAGATCTGTCTGTTGGTGAAGCATCCCAACAGCCGACAGTGGTGAATAGTTGCTGGCATTGATTAATTAATAAAGCTGTGGCCATTGCCCTTACCCGACAGAACAAGGTCTGACATTTCTTATTGGGCAACGGGTGGGGATTGTTTCTGGGGGGTAGTTATAACTAGTCCACTGCAAATATTAAAATTATTAAATGTACTTAAAAGAGGAGAGGGAAGCTGTGATGTCCCATCCTTGGAAGCACTGGAAGTACTGTGATCTGCTTGTTGCCAAAGGTATCCAAACATTTTAGAAGTAGACTATTTTTGAAAGTTTCTATATATGGAACACATGCCACCTCTAGACACCAATCTTCCATTGGTGTCCTATTTCCTAACTTGTTTAATTGTAGTCATGACCTGGTAAATTCTTATCTTTGTTTGTCACTGCTGTCCTTTCATGGTTCTCCTAATGGCTCAAAACCAGAATACCTGTCTCTAGAAATGTGCTTGTGTATCACTGTTTTTGGTTCCCTTTATAGTTTACTGCTGAAATCCCATGGAGGCCTGTGATCTTATGGGAACTCTGTAAATCTTGTCAGGGAAGGCTCAGTGGCTTCTTCTTACAGAGAGCTCCTTCTCTACCCCAATATCAAGAAGCACAGCAGGGTCAATTATTCTTGCATGTTCAAGTTATCCCGTCTATCTATCTGCCATTACAACGTGTAACCTGACTGGCCTGATAACGTGTCATCAGAGTTCTGTAGCCACAGGAGTGATCATTCAAATTCTAACAGCCATGCAAACACACCGGTTCAACCGGAGTGGGAAATAATCTATTAAGATGTAGACTGTTCTGGAATGTCAACCTCTAAAAAGAGGCGAGGCCAGAATAAACATGCTGTCTATATTCTTCTTGGCCCCTCTCTATTGAGTAGAAGATATGTACTTACAATGAGACACTTTACTGATGAAGGTATTCTATAAAGTTGGATTCCTTACACCAGTGGTTCCCAAACCAATCCTCAAGGCACCCTCACCAGTTCGTGATTTAGGGTTTACCCAGTTGTCTAAAATGGTTTTAGAAAGGGGGGGGGGGGGGAGAACACACCTTGGACAACTGGGTAATCCCTAAATCCTGGACTGGTTTGGGAACCACTGCTTTACTCTATGGAGACCTCTGGTGTGTCCCCCACCCGGCTCATAAACTCTTTAGTTACAAACCGGATTCCAGTGCCGATGGCAGTCTGCACTCCTCTGACAGGGCTGGGGGGGGCAGCGTGCATGCACGGCGAGCGAGGACTAAGTGTGATTGGGACACTGCACCCAGATCACTTCAATGAGGTCTGGGTGACTATACTGCCCTTTAAAAGGTGCCTCTGCTGTGGAAATTCTTTAAAAATCTTAGACAAATGATTTCTAAATTTGAAACTGGATCCAGAGATCTGTGTTTATCATGAACCAGAGTCTCATTCCTTGTATCATATCTGAAAGGAGTGATTTTAATTTGGGAAATCTGCTGGTGAAATGTATTTTATTCCTGCTTGAAAGTCTCTTGTCCGTTACCTCCTTAACACATTTGCTAAACCGTCTCCTCTCTACAGTCTGATCCATACATTATGGGATCATCATGCTTGACAATCTCTAGTCGATTCAGATTCTTCTTATTGAGATTTATTGTAACCTGCGACACGTGGGAAATTTCTGCACTCTGTCGATCCTTTGATCCTAGAGAAGCATAGAATCCAGTGTATCTCTGAGAAGTATTGACCTCTGCTGGTGTTATGAACATGACCAACTTTTAAAAGCTCCCCCCCCTTCAGGTTTTGCCAAACAACTCCAAGGATATCATACTAACTAGAGACTGCACTTTAAAGTTATTTTGCGTCATAACCACTGCAATAAGCTGTAGTGGCTATCATACTTGGATTGCTCCTTAAAAGTGGCACTGTAACTGCTTCATATCACTAAAGTGGCTATGTCTCCTAATGCTGTCCTTCCATTAAAGGGTTATTATAGGCATCAAAAGAACCTTCGCTCAGGGGCGTGGTCTGAACGCCGTTGAAGATGGCCGCATAGAGCGCGAGCTCCGCACCCCGATGCTCAATTAAACGGCACTGTAATCCGCTATAGTCCCAAGACTACACCGACAGACCCTATCCCGTAATACCCGCATAGCTAGCGGACCACGGGACCGAATGTCCAGCCGCAAGCCCGCCAAGAAGAACCTTAAGGAAGCACCATCGGTGGCGGACATGTTAACGGCCCAAAGGCCTCCAGCACGCGGCGCTCGCTCGGACTCGAGCCCTGGGGCATCGGAAAACATGCGCCCGGGGAGAGTTGGAGACACCTCGCCGGAGGCACCAGCAAGCGCTATCCTGCAGTCCCTGGCCGAGGTGAAGGGGTACCTGGCTGAAGAAATCAAGCGTACGGCAGCGGAAGTGAAGGCAGAGATTGCCGCCATTGGGGCTCGCACGACCAGCATCGAGAAGCAAGTGGGCACCATAGTGACCGCGCATAACACAACGACTCACCTCACCAACAAGCTCCTACACAAAATCACGGAGCTAGAGCTGGAGCTAGAGGACGTCTCCAACCGCTCACGGCGAAATAATCTCCGTATTCGTGGCTTACCGGAGACGGTGGAGGAGACGGACCTCGAGGAGGTTCTGATAACGTGCTTTAAGAAGAGCCTACCTGGTATCCCCGAACACCTTTGGCTGGTGGACAGAGTCCACCGGGCCTTACGGGCCAGAGGACCGAAGAATAGCCCCCCCAGAGATGTCATCATGAAGTGCCATTACTACAAGACCAAAGAAGCCATAATCAGGCACAGTAGAAAGGCGCCCTACATGCATGAAGGGGTTTCCCTCCAAATTTACCAGGATGTGGCGCCGGCCACCCTCCTCAGGAGAAAAGAATGGAAGCCAGTCACTGACCTGCTCCGCGACAACAACCTCCGCTTCGCATGGGGATACCCCTTCAAGATCCTCGTGTTCAAGGGTCCGAAGCCGGCGATACTGCTGCCGTCGATGGATATACCCACCTTCCTGTCTGACCTGGGCATTGAACTGCCAACGGACTTCCGAGCTCCGACCTGCGGACCGGAGGCTCTTTCCATGCTCCCAGAGATTGGAGACCGGAGCCAACAGCAGCAGGACTGATATGGACAAGCTGACACCACAGTGGCCTGGGATCAGGCATCACGCAAGTTGTCACCCACTGCCTGATGATATGAGGGCATCGGTGTCTGGTGTTTATTTTTTATTCAGCACTGTCTTTTATGCTTGACACAGTCTGATTACCTTTACCAGTTTAATATACACAGGGTCTGTTTGGGGATGGGGGGGGGGGGGGGGGGAGAGGGGTGTCGTGCCAGTGACCGTAACTACCTAGCTGGGGGTGGGGAGGAGGTTGGACAGGCAGGACACGCAGCAGCCAGGGGTGCTGGGAGACGGAGACGCAGCCTGGGTGGAAATTAAATACAGAGACACAAATGGGTATGGAATACTATGTTTATGTGTGTACATCTATAGGCACCTTTCGACTTAACTAAGGGTACTCGTGTCAGAATAGACCCTGTTCAAAATTTGAAACTGGACGTACGGGCGCAAGGCCCTTACACCTGGTCCCCGTTGTTTGTTTGTTTATTAAAATGCACGACAACTAAAAACGAACCCTGGTAGGCAACGCGAACAGCGCCACCTAAAACTGTGAGGGCGTCTTGGCACGCGGCTCGGAGCCCTACAGCCGTCCCCATAGGCCCAAAGTTTGAAGAGGACGGAAAAAGGGGAGAGAGGGGACATGTAGAGGGCACACATCCTGGCCCGGTAGGGCCTAACCCGCTTCGGCCTACACGGCAGTTCCCGTTCACTAGATGGTAGAGAGAACCCACTACCTCTCATATTAAGGCATAGGACACTGGCAGAGGCAGGGGATCGCCCACCGGGGGTGCCCGGTGTGGGATGCTCTCCTCCCCCTCCCTCCTGCCTCCTCCTCCCCTTCTGCCGGCGCCATGGGCGCTATGGTCGGCGGGGGTGGGGGGGGGGTGGGATGGTGGGTCGGGTGGCGGGCCGCGATTCCCCCCAGTCTGCTCTCCCTGGCTGACCCCCATAGTCGGATAAATCGGGATTATATGTCTAGGGCTTGGGCATTGCCGGGGTGCTGTTCGGCTGTGTTTCCCCCCCGTTTAGAGGTGATCCCCTCGACGCGGTGGATGCCCACCCCCATAGCTCCCGGCAATTGGTAAGACCTGGACAACGTGATACCTTGTTGTAACACAACTGTATAGTACTGTATAGTATTTTGTTATATATTGATTGTTTAATTTTTATCGTTTATCTCACTTTATTTGAGAGCTGTGCTTCTGTACACTAAGGCGCACTTGGTGGAACACATACCGTTTTATTGCCCCCCCCCCCCGCCCACCCTACCGGTCCTGCCACAGGGGGTGGGAATCTCCTTGCGCCTAGAGGTAGGGAAAACCCGCACCTCTTGGGATCTATACCCAGACTAGTCACCCAATAACGCGACATGGAACTCAAAGTCACTTCACTCAATGTGAGGGGGCTCAATAGTCCCACAAAACGTAGACTCCTATTCCGAGAACTCCGGCGGCAGAAAACAGACATTGCTTTCCTCCAGGAAACCCACCTACCGCGCACCTCAAAGACACTGCTCCAAAACCATATCTACACTAGAGCCTTCGCTTCCCGAACGCTAGGCAAGAGACAAGGGGTTGAAATACTAATACACAAGAAATGTCCGATTAATATCACCCAGGCACACACTGACTCAGATGGCCGGTACGTGGTCCTTACGGGCACGCTTCACGCCACCACTTACCATATGATTAATGTCTATGCACCCAACACCCCCTGTAAAGAATTCTGGACGGAACTGGAAGCGCTGATTTTGGGACTTCCTAGGGGGTATGTAATACTAGGGGGAGACCTGAACGCAACACCATGCCCGGCGGCCGATAGGGGAGGTGGGCTCCGCCTCCCTAGATCGCAGAATAGAGGTGGACAGGACAAACTCTTACACAACTTCCTCAACCGCACGGGAATGTTGGACCCTTGGAGGATCCAGCACCCGAGTGGGCGGGATTATACCTTTTATTCGGCGGTACACGGAACGTACTCCCGGATAGATATGTTCCTCGTCAGCCCAACAGTCATGCCATGGGTTAAAACTGCAGACATTAACCTAATCTCGTGGTCTGACCACGCCGACATTGCGCTCACCTTAAAACTCCCCGGCCCACGTGCCCCCTGGAAATGGAGGCTGAATGCCTCCCTGCTTAAAGATCCCCAAATAAAGCCGGCAATACAGCAAGAATTGACCCGTTACTTTTTAGAGAATGACACACCTGACATATCCCCCACAACGTTATGGGCAGCCCATAAAACAGTGGTGAGGGGATTTCTGATCAAAACTGCCACCCTATTAAAAAAGAAAAAAGTAGAACAACTCACTGACCTTCAAAAACAGCTACGTAAAGCGGAAACCAAAAACAAGCAGACCATGACACCGGACACGGTCAGGGTCGTGACCGACATTAGACGAAGACTTAGAGAAGTCATGATAGATGAAGTGAGCAAAGAGATGATTCGCACCAAACGCTTATTCTATGAAAAAGCGAATAAAATGGACTCATTATTAGCTCGGGCCCTTAGACCCAAACGACGGGAGACAAATATCACAGCCATAAAAGACTCACATGGTAGAGTCTTAACCAACCCCAGGGACATATGCAAGGAATTTACGACGTTTCTAGCCCAGGTATATGACCACTCCCCCACACTCACGACCACAAACGGCACATACATGGCGCAAGTTGCCGCCTTCCTGCAGCAGGCTAACCTGCCGCGACCCTCGGTCGATGTAACATCACACCTAGGCACGCCCATTGATCAGGATGAAATCAATAGAGCCATAACAGAACTGAAGGGAGGGAAGGCCCCGGGCCCCGACGGGTTTGACGGCTCATATTATAAAACCTTTCGAGAAGAACTTATACCTCATCTAACCAACATGCTCAGGACATGGATGGATAACGACTCGCCAAACTCTGACCTCTCAACAGCTGACATAGCCCTTATCCCGAAACCAGATAGAGACGACTCTAACGTGACGAACTACCGCCCTATCTCCCTAATCAACTTTGATCTGAAGGTCTTTGCCAAGATACTAGCTACGAGGCTCAACCCCATTCTTCCAAAGCTCATACATGCGGATCAGGTAGGCTTTGTTCCCACTAGGCAATTATATGAAAACACACGGCGAGCTACTGACTTGATATGGTGGGCTACGCAAAAACGAATGCCTTCTCTGGTCCTTTCACTGGACGCAGAGAAGGCGTTCGACCGAATCCTGTGGCCATATATGTTTGCCCTACTTGAGGAGCTGCGGTTCCCCACTGTATTTGTCAAAGCGGTACAGGCACTTTACACTAGCCCGATGGCCCAGGTCATGGTGCCGGGAACGCAACAGACCCCCTTTGCACTGAAAAACGGCACTCGACAGGGCTGCCCCTTATCCCCGCTGCTGTTTATAATAGCCTTAGAACCCTTACTCCATCTGATTAGAACGCACGACAATATCAAAGGCATACGGGTCGCCTCCGACGAATTTAAAATTTCGGCGTACGCAGACGACCTATTGCTTACCATTACAGACCCAAGGGAATCTCTCCCGCACGTCCTTGACATCCTGGCAGACTACAGGCAAGTAGCCGGATATAAAATAAACCTCGCTAAATCGGTGGGTATGCCGCTGGGGGTCCCCGACACTGATGTCCAGTGGCTGCAGGGCAGGACACACATTAAAATAACAACACAACCAATTAAATACCTAGGTGTTAAACTCACGTCCTCCCACACCGACCTGTACACTGAAAACCACAAGAAACTGCTCAGTACGTTGAGAACGGACCTAGACAAATGGCACGACAAGCCGATCTCGTGGCTAGGGAGACTGCATACAATTAAGATGAACGTCCTCCCGCGTCTCCTGTTTCTCTTCCAGGCCTTACCGGTGACGGTTTGTAAAAATGACCTTAAACCCCTGCAGACAGCAATTGACAACTTTGTTTGGGCCGGAGGGAGACATAGGGTAGCACGACACACGTTATACACACCAAAGAGTAGAGGGGGCCTCGGACTCCCCAACCTATACCTGTACTACCTTGCGGCCCAATTGGCGCAGATAGTGGAGTGGCACTCCCCACCGGACGCCCGCAGATGGGTTGACTTAGAGACAAACTTGATGTGCACTGACCTGCCTCAGTTTTGGATCTGGGTGCCTAAACCAGACCGGCCGGACCTCCATACAACCTGCCCAGCTATCCTTAATTCCATACGAGTATGGAATTTAACAGCACACAAATATGCACTAACGCACCCTACCTCACCCCTCACACCGTACCTTCGCAATAAAGCGTTCCCGCCAGGTATGACACCTAGAGACTTTCGAGGCCTGGAGGACACCGGAGTTCAACGGTATTACCACCTATTTCAGGCAGAAGAGTTCCGCACCTTCGATAACTTAAAGACTTTAGCGCCCCTTACTACCACGGACCACTTTAGATATCTACAGCTTAGGGACTTTGCCAACAAACCCACCATTGCCAAGGCAGCCAGAGCTAGGCCCACATTCTACGAAACACTATGTATGTCTGAGGGACCACGTGCCGGCCTCATTACTCGCCTATACACACAACTGAGCGCGCCAACAGGCGAGACTCAAACACCTTCCTATATTCAGCAGTGGGAAACAGACCTCCAACAAACACTAGAAAGTGGGGAGTGGCAGGACGTGTGGGAGGCTGCAGCCAAGTCCTCAGTCTGTGTCATTCACCAAGAACAGTGTTATAAAACACTCTTGCGATGGTACACGACCCCAGTTAAGCTGCACAGAATGGGAAAAACATCTACTGACGTATGCTGGAGGGGATGTGGGGAGAGAGGCACATATCTCCACATGTGGTGGACATGCCCCAAAGTTGTCCAATTCTGGAGTACCATAGCCACACTACTAACGACAGTCCTACACAAACCAATCAAACCAGACCCCTGGACTTTCTTGATAGCAAAACCAATCGATAGCCTAACTAATAGGGAACAAAAACTAGTGAATAAAATCAATCTGGCAGCCAGGCGTGCCCTAGCACAGACTTGGCGTCAGATGGACACCCCTCATGTGGAGAGGGTGCTTAGTAATATTAAAGAGGCACACTTAATGGATAAACTCACAGCACAGGTACGAGACACATACCCCCTCTTTATCAAGGTGTGGGAACCATGGGAGGACTATGTCAATACCCACTAACCCTGCACTCTCTCCCCCCCCCCCCCCCCCCCCTGTGGCGGAGCCTATCCCTCCTTACACGCTCCTAGTTTTTTTTTTTTTTTTTTTTTGTTTCACCACGTTTTTACGTCACGGTCATGTCACACAATATGCAGAGTAACGCACGAATCCCAAGGGATACTTGTAGAGCATGACCACTGTGTCCAGCCTTGGTGCCTCAAAGTGGGATGAGCACTTTTCTCACTAGGTTATTAAGTTATTTCTTATGTCATATGCTCTCTCTTTCTTTGTTCTCTACAAAAAACTGAAAATGTGACAATGCCAAAAAAGTAACTGTCGTGCAAGACACGCCCTGTAAACTGCGGCTTCTGCGTAAGCCATTACTGTGTGCGACAAAAGATATTGAACAACCTGTCACGATATAAATAAAGAATTAAAAAAAAAAAAAAAAAAAAAGAACCTTCGCTTAATGAAGCAGTTTTCGTGTATAGATCATGCCCAGGGCCGGCGCTACCATAAGGCGGCCCAGGCGGCTGCCTTAGGGCGCACCGGACCTGGGGGCGCAAAATCAGGCTGACCGGAAGGAGGGAAGCGCACTGCACTCCCCTCCAGCCGGTTAATACTTGTAGCGTGGCCGAGCGCAGCCCTTATCGTTCCGCCTGCGGATCCCAGCCTCCGCCCACCTCCTACCCTGGTGTCTATAGACATGTATATTATGTCTATGCTGGTGTCTTCCGCAGGCTGTGTGGAGGGGGCGGGAATATGAATGACATCATATCCCTGCTCCCTGTGTCCCACACAGCGCAGCTGGCGCCCTGTGATGAGGCTGGGCTGCAGGACAGGATGCACCCAGGGGACACGCTTTAACAGATGTAGGTATGTAATTTTGTATGTATGCATGTCTCTGTATGTTTGTATGTAACTGGATGTATATTTGTCTCTGAATGTCTGTATATATGTCTCTGTATGCATGCATGTATGTAACTGTATGCCTTTGTCTCTGTATGTATGTGTCTGTGTGTTTCTGTATGTATGTATGTATGTATGTGTCTGTATGCCTGTATATCTTTGTATGTGTGTTTCTGTATGCCTATATGTCTCTGTATGTCTGTGTGTCTGTATGACAGTATTTCTCTGTATGTGTGTAGGTCTTTGTATGCCTGTATGTATGTGTCTGCATGCTTGTATGTATGTATGTATGTATGTATGTGCCTGAATGTCTTTGTATGTTTCTGTATGTATGTGTCTCTATGACGGTATGCCTCTGTATGCATGTATGTCTTTATATGCCTGCATATCTCTGTATGTGTCTGTATGTCTCTGATTATTTCTGTCTTTTTGTATGACAGTGTACCTGTATGACTTTGACTGTGTGACTGAAAAATTATGCATGTGTGCCTGTGGCTTGGGAGGAAAGACACACAGGTGAAGATCCATTTTTTTTTAATTTTTTTTTTTTAAGGAGGGTGGGGGGCGCAAAAATGCATCTTTGCCTGTGTAACTAAAAATCCTAGCACCAGCCCTGATCATGCCCCTGCAGTCTCACTGCTGAATTCTTTTAGGAGTTAAATACATTTTGTTTGTTTATGCAGTCCTAGAAGTTAAAGGGGCACTTTGATCACTATAATAACTTATTCTAAATTAACAAGTAGGGAACTCTTCAAGTGGAAATCCTCAATAGGATAAAAAAGTATATAAATAGAGTAGTACTGTTAAAATGTAAAACAATTTTATTGCACTTACATTCAGGTAGCAATCAACAAGCACATCTCCACTAGCAAGTGGAACAGGATGGTAAAATAATCTGTGCAGAAGGTGGAACAGCAGCTGGTCACAAACCACTAAGTGCCAAAAATGATAATAAATAAACAAATACAATCAAAATAAGACGAAAATGTCTTTAGAATACTCAATCCAACGCGTTTCGTCAAAGGTGACTTCCTTTTTGTTTTTTTTGTTTTTTGTACATAAAATTATATTTAACTAATATTAACAAAGTTAATTTTTATGTAGCCAACATGCTGAGACAAATATCATCTGTGTGATAAAGCAATTGATTGTAGGGATCGACCGATATTAATTTTTATTACATTTTTTAGAGCCAATACCAATTCATCTGTGAACTTTCGGGCCGATAGCTGATATCTTACCGATATTCTGTACATTTACCGTATTTTTTTTTAAATTCTTTTTGCAAATCGTTTTTTTTAAGTGGTAAATGCACAAAATATACATGCCAGTCAGATTTTTTTTTTATTTCAAGAATATTTGTGTGTGTAGTGCCCCCCCATTCCTCTCCCTTCTCGTTTAGTGGTCCCTCCCTACCCCAGTGTTTCTTTTCCTTTCCCTCCCCTGTACCTTAGTGTCCTCCCTTAATATTCCTCTCTCCCCCCTAGTGTTATTTACCCCCCTTCCCTGTCCCATAGTGTTATTCACCCCCCCTTCCCTGTCCCATAGTGTTATTCACCCCCCCTTCCCTGTCCCATAGTGTTATTCACCCCCCTTCCCTGTCCCATAGTGTTATTCACCCCCCTTCCCTGTCCCATAGTGTTATTCACCCCCCCTTCCCTGTCCCATAGTGTTATTCACCCCCCCTTCCCTGTCCCATAGTGTTATTCACCCCCCTTCCCTGTCCCATAGTGTTATTCACCCCCCTTCCCTGTCCCATAGTGTTATTCACCCCCCCTTCCCTGTCCCATAGTGTTCTTCACCCCCCTCCCTGTCCCATAGTGTTCTTCACCCCCCTTCCCTGTCCCATAGTGTTCTTCACCCCCCTTCCCTGTCACATAGTGTTCTTCACCCCCCTTCCCTGTCCCATAGTGTTCTTCACCCCCCCTTCCCTGTCCCATAGTGTTCTTCACCCCCCCTTCCCTGTCCCATAGTGTTCTTCACCCCCCCTTCCCTGTCCCATAGTGTTCTTCACCCCCCCTTCCCTGTCCCATAGTGTTCTTCACCCCCCCTTCCCTGTCCCATAGTGTTCTTCACCCCCCCTTCCCTGTCCCATAGTGTTCTTCACCCCCCCCTTCCCTGTCCCATAGTGTTCTTCACCCCCCCCTTCCCTGTCCCATAGTGTTCTTCACCCCCCCTTCCCTGTCCCATAGTGTTCTTCACCCCCCCTTCCCTGTCCCATAGTGTTCTTCACCCCCCCTTCCCTGTCCCATAGTGTTCTTCACCCCCCCTTCCCTGTCCCATAGTGTTCTTCACCCCCCCTTCCCTGTCCCATAGTGTTCTTCACCCCCCCTTCCCTGTCCCATAGTGTTCTTCACCCCCCCCTTCCCTGTCCCATAGTGTTCTTCACCCCCCCTTCCCTGTCCCATAGTGTTCTTCACCCCCCCTTCCCTGTCCCATAGTGTTCTTCACCCCCCCTTCCCTGTCCCATAGTGTTCTTCACCCCCCCTTCCCTGTCCCATAGTGTTCTTCACCCCCCCTTCCCTGTCCCATAGTGTTCTTCACCCCCCCTTCCCTGTCCCATAGTGTTCTTCACCCCCCCCTTCCCTGTCCCATAGTGTTCTTCACCCCCCCCTTCCCTGTCCCATAGTGTTCTTCACCCCCCCTTCCCTGTCCCATAGTGTTCTTCACACCCCCCTTCCCTGTCCCATAGTGTTCTTCACCCCCCCCCCCTTCCCTGTCCAATAGTGGTCTTCACCCCCTCCCCCCCCCTTCCCTAAGAAAATCTGACAGTCTCCTCTTATGTTAAACCACACTATATTATATTATATAGTCTTTACTCTATATCTCAATTATGCAATGCAGTATCACTATGGGGGTTTATTTACTTCATGAAGAATTGTTTTTTACAACCCTATTTTTGACTAATATTTGCAATTGTCCTGTCAATTTCTGCTATTTAGTTTAATAAATAAAACACTATATTTATGGGTGAGTGCAATGTAAAGCCTTGTTCAGGAATGCTCAAAACCTTTTGTACAGACGGAGTATGTTTGTTTGCATTAATGTGTGCGTATGCAAGGTAATGTTCTTCATAAATGGTGTGTGTCTGTCCCAACTTTTTATATATTGAATATGTGCCTGTTCCCACCCGCTTTCTCATTTCCAGATTTTGTTGTCTCCCTCTGCCCCCCATTTTGTTTTTTCTCTCCCCGACCCTTCCTGTTACCTGTTTACATTTCTCTGTGCTGTTGCCTCCATTTTCTTCACTAGCCCTACCCCAGCCTTGTCACATGATAGGAGTCTGCCTATAAACAGTGTGAACACTCTACTACTACATGGGTAGGCAACGTTCAGCACTTCAGATGTTGTGAACTGCATCTCCCACAATGCTGGCAATGCATCAGGGGAGATGTAGGCCACAGCATCGGGAGTGCCGAAAGTTACATACACCTGTTCTAAACCAGAACAGGTCCAGAAGGTTTTTGATTATATGTACTCCAGTCTTTAACCCATTGCCATGCTCCAGTGGTGCATGCTCTTGATAAATGATTAGAGTATGTTCCTCAGAGTCTTTATCTATCTAATTTTGGGAAATTCATAATGTAGATGTTGGGTTTTTGTTTGACCGGAGTCAGGACACATGTAAGATGTTATCTGTTTTTAGATGATTCACAGGTCTGGATGAATTTTAGGGTAAGTGTCCTAATGTAATTCATGAAATCACCATCACTCAGAACATCACCTGATATCAATTTAGATCAAATAATCAATATGTCTGATAATACTCAAACTGTGGGGTTAGTTCACTAACCACAGAACTGCAGGATTCAGGGTAAAATAGCCATGCTAGGACTATGGGTGAATTAAAATGGATAAAATGCATTCAGCTCCTTGTCAGTTTGGGGCCACTAAATATGGCCCCAGTTAGAGGTGAGCCTCGGTTATCAACTGATACCTGGATCTTCACGGTGCAAGCAAAATGCAAGGACTTTATATTTCAGGACTGCATAGAAATCAAAACGTTGTAAAGCTGTTAATTACGGCTTTTATTCCTGCCAATAGCCACAACTTTTTAAAATTGCTTCCTGGCATTGTCTAGCACTCATGAACTCCTTCCCAATATATCATGGGCAGGGACGTTGCTAGGTACGAAATATACCTATAGCTGGAGCCCAAAGCAAAATTGAATGTCCTCTCTTCAAAGCCTCCAATCCTGTGCACACCCAAACTCCACATTTTCCACACCCCACTTCATTTGCAATCCTATCACTTCGATTCCTTTCCAGCCCAACCCACTTTAGTAGCATTCTTAATACACCCCCATCCCTCTCCCCTTGTATGAATGACTGTGTGAGGTCACCGCCCCCCCCCCCCCCCTCCACTGACTGGCCCTAGAACAGCCACATTATTGGGAGACTAAGCAGGTTTGGAGAGGCAGGGACTGCTACAGGACCACAGAGCTAGGCAAGCCAATGGCTGTCCAGGGAAGGGTAATATTTGACAAAACCTTTTTTTTTTTTTTTTTTTTTTTTACAAATTTAGTTTGAGTGGTGTGGGTTTTTTTTTTTTCTTTTTTAATTTTCCCTTTAAAATCCTATATTTGTTATATTAAAAGGGAAACTAGAGGGAAAATGATTTTTTTTTTTTAATGCATTCTATAGGTAATGTACTAAAATGCAAAAAGAAAATTAAATATACTTGCCTTTTAATCTACACTTCAGATGCAGTGGGTCTGTCTGCAGCTACTTTAATAATATACAGTACAGCCTTGCGCTTTCCATGTGACCTGTTGGGTTAGACCTCTGCCTACAAATGCCCTCCGTGTCTGTAAAAATTACACCTATATCTACACTTCATTCATTTTAGTGATTTGTGAACTCATGCATTTCACAGAGCAGGGAATATGCTTTTACCACCTTGATATAGGAACATGCAAAAACATTTTATAAATCACCATTTAGTAGATATGCATTTTTTTCTGTTGGGGTGTATATCTAAAAAGTGCTAGCAAAAGTCTGCTGCCTTTGCAATCCTCCCCTTGTAACCACGCCCAGACTTTTGGTTGTTGTCCAATCACACACTTCCCAATGCAGCTCAATGAGAAGTCTTTGCAAGAAGCAGTTGCTCTGATAAATTGCTGCCTCTTCGGTTTATCTCCACTGAACTAACCAAACCAGGAAGTAACAGGACTTGTTGACTGGCAGCCAGGAGGTATAACAAGGTTAATTTATAATAATGCCAATTTATATTAAAACCTGCACTTTGTAAAGTGATACAAAAATAAGAGGGCACACCCTTCACCCATAAAGCAATTCATCAAGCTAAACAATATCAAACACTCTCATTTATTCTTGTTGTAGTCGAAACATTCAATTTTCAACATGCGTTGGTTCAGATGAAGATAATTTTACTGTTTATGTGACTCATTACAACAATTCATGAAAAACAATAGTTAAAGGGACTCTCCAGGCAGAGTCTTTTACTCACCTGGTTCCAACGCCGGGAGCCTCATGAAGCCGCGCCCCCTATTTTGTCAAAATGACGAAATAGGCGGGAGCGAGCAGGGAGCAATCAGACGCTTCCATTTGGAAGCGTCATTGCTCCCTTGTGCGCATGCGCGGCTTCGCCGCACTTGCGCACATACTTCAGAGGGCGGCATTCATGCCGCCCTCTAAAGTCCTGAGCGCACTACTGCGCGTGGTGTGCGCGGCCGCGAGCTGAGCTGATTGACAGCTCAGCTCGCGGTCTTTGCCCGCCCCCCTCCTCTGCTGACAGGCTGGAGAGAGAAGGAGCGCACACAGTGCCTTCTCTCTCCTGCACACGTCAGACGTATTTTAATACATCTGACGTGTACAGGGCCTTTTTAGGGCCCTGCATTATAGGAAGTCCCTCTGGTGGCCGTCTGAGTGACGGCCACTGGAGGTATTCCTATCAATTAATGTAAACACTGTATTTTCTCTGAAAATACAGTGTTTACATCAGATTGCCTGCAGGGAGCTATAGATCATACCTGAACAAATACATTAAGCTGTAGTTGTTCAGGTGACTATAGTGTCCCTTTAATGTGTTCCTCGATCCCTATGGCTGTATGTAACGTTAAACTGTCTGGCAGACTTCTCTAAAACCACTACCAAACTACCAGCTAACTGCAGTGAGTGGCCTGGCGTTTAGTGTGGGGCACCAGGGCACTCATGCCTTCCCCATCTGTACAGAGATTTGTTTTTACTTCCCTTACTAAAGCAATCATCCTAAATTATACTGACTTCATTACCAGCGCATTGGTGTCCGAGTGGAGTGGCATCAATCACTTTTTAACTTTTGCTCATTTTACTATATTTTCAGATTCTCCAGCTTCACGTGCTGTCTAGGGGGTAAAATTAGCAACCACTGCGCACGCACTTTACTTCCTGTGTCAGAGAGCAGGAGAACCCCCACGTAGAATTGTTCTTCCCCTCCAGCTTGTCAGTCAATTGTTGACTCGGTGCTTTACTGATTGCTTGCTTTATGGCAAGGAATTGATGGACAGGGGAAGGATGTGTGTATGTATTTATGGATATAAATTATCTCCCTCTCTCATACATTTACGATCCATTCTTCTAGCACATAACTGGAAACGAATGTACTTTTTAAGTTACACTTGTGTGCGCCATTACGGTACACATTCATTGTATTGCATAAAGTCAGTGTATCTGATGTTTGCCTAGTAGGTTTATAAAATAGTCTCTCTTCTTACAGAATAACTTTTTAAATTTATGCATACAATCCTTCCTGGACCATGTTTTGTTTTGAAGCCACTATCCCTCTACTTATCGTTTAAAACCAGTTGACCATAAAACAGAAATTTTGAGGTAGTTTTTTTTTTTTTTGTTTTATTGCCATAACAATTATGGAAACATTATTTTTTTTTTATTTTTTTTTTTATTTCCTCCATTAAAAGTTGCTTACAATTGTAGACTCACACGCCTGGCATATTTGTCATGTGACATGAAGTCAGGTCACTTTGCATAGCCGGTAAACCCTAGATTGTATTCCACTGGCGTTCCTTTTTGGCAATTTATATCTTCTACTTTTATATAAACTTCTCTTGTTTGGTTAATTGTTTCAAACTGTACAGTTTTAGTTTCAATCCTGTATTAAACACCCCTGTTTCAAGGGAGAGAGGTAGCCAGATGCAGTTTGCACAGCTCCTACACTTGGGTTCATTAACTACCAACCACACAATTAAAAAAAAAAAAAAAAAAAATATTTTAATTTTATTTTTGCAGTGCAGATTCAAAGACAAGATGCCAATATGCCATATAGCACATAACGTAATAAGACCTAGTTATGAGTAGTCATGAGGTACTGAACTTTTCTTGTTTTAAAAAAAACAAAAAGAAACATGGGTAAGTAATAGGTAGCCATATCTTTAGCAGACATATCTAGATGTGAACCACCCCACTATTTAAAGCAGATAACATTTATGGTAATACTGCAATCCCAGCATATGCATTAAGAGCACAGTCTCGTGACATCACTTCACCCTATACCCTCAATGGGCCTGGCACTGTCCATCCCCATGGAAGGGGGCCTTCGGGACCTTGAGCTCACAAGGAGGCCATCTATGACGAGTGGTAGTCAGGAACATCACCCTCCGCACCATATCCAACTCCACAGTGGATGCAATTGTGGTCAGTGTTGGCACCTGCCTCTGTGTCAGTTTGCTTGTCGCTGGACCTCGCCGCTTGCCTAGTCTCCATATTGGGAGCTTCACCCCAGTCAGTGCTGATGGCTCTAGATGGTGGTGTGTGGTATGATGGTGGTAGTGCAAGCGCATCCTCTTACCCGGGCCTCTCCTCATTTCCGCCTACTGTGTAAACCCAGGGCTCTTCGGCTTTAGAGTGGGCTTGTTAGCTGCCCTCCTTGAGTGGAGCCATTGCGGTCTTTGATGCTGTGGATGAACTGTTGGGGGGGCCCAAGACCACCTGTTGGGCCCAAGGGCGGTTGGTTGGCTTCGCGGGTAAACATGTTGGAAGGGTGGGTGGGGCACATGTGTGAATCCTATGTTGTAGCTTTACCCAGAAGAGGCTATGGCTATCTTACCCTTACGCCTACATTCCTGTCTTTGTACAGGCTATGAAATAAGCAGGCTTTGTACTTTGTTACGTTGATGAATTTTGCGGTTGTGGTGTTTTTTTGTTTTTTTTATGTTAAAATTTCTATGTAATCTGTCATTTATTGTGTCTAACCTATTTGATGGTATTGTTTCTTCCTTTTGTCTTTTGTATTAAGTAATGTAGACCCGTTGTTGTTGGGGGGGGGGGGGGGGGATTTTTCTCCTTTTCTTAATTTTGGGGTTTTTGTTTTGTTTTTTAACAAAAGTAAAATAAATTGCTACTATTTGTGATTTCATGAATATCTGTGTTTGAGCACCTTGTCTCCGAACTGTTGACCTATAGTGATGCTGTGATTTCATAATGGTTCTCGAATAAATACCCCAAGACACTGTGTATAGCATTAGCAATACTGAAATGGTTAAAAAGTCTAACTTTGCTATAGGAACACTGTCTAGCCAGGAAACGGCAGGAAAGTCAGGTGTCTCCTCAATCATTTGGAAGAAGGGAAACCCATTATATACTATGAGGAAATGGGATAGATGGTGTAGTAGTTATCTATAAAGTGTGTTTTGGGTTTTTTTTTTTGTCTTTTGTTTTTTTTGTCTCTAAATTGTAAGCACATTCAATCATGCTAATTTTTTTTTATACATTTTCTTTCTCCTATTCTTTCTTGGTTCCATTTCTATTCCATTTTGCATGTAGATAGAAGTTGCATCTCCTGATGAGTCCCTTTTCATTGCTCTTAATAATTTTTTTTTTTTTTTTTTAACACTGAACAATTAATGGCTACAGTTGTCGGTCCACATAGTACCCAAATGAGAAATGTCCTTAATCCATCAGCATGGGCTGGCCCCACATGCCAAGCGATTCTCTCATCTGTGACAAACCACAATGTGGAGCAGTTGGCCTCTCTAGTCCCAGGAAACAAAGGTCCAACCCTGCCCTTGGTCATGACCCTCCTAATGATAACCTCATTATTGCAATACAAGAAGCTGCTAGCCATAAATAAACCGAACTTGATAATTTGCTCTAGAGGAGCAGAGGCCTCTCTGAACTGTCCTTGGGAAACTTGGCTGTTGAGGTCAGGACCCAAGTGACGGCACCTTTTTAAGTAGCATGACATTCCTTAACGAGACCATAACAATATTTGATCATTACCTGACCACAAGTGGTTTTTCAGCAAACCACTGCTCTCCCCCCCCCCCCCCCCCCCGCGATTACTTTAATTTACAAGTATCAAACTCCCTTTGATATGATTCGTTACATTCTGTAGTGTGACACTCTTGCAATGTTCAAATCTGAACAAGTTGCGTGCATACACAGACCAAAAGACTAATGTTTAATTCACATCTGGTTGGCATGTCTCTCCTGGCACCAGTTCTCTTCTAATTGGCAGGGAAAATGTTCCCCCTACACCCCCCCAAAAAAAAAAAAAAAAATAGTCCCCATGCCATAATTTTAATATAACCTTTAGGAGTAAAAGTTATGATGTTATGTGTAAAATTTCACATTTAGGAGAAGACCGCACTAATGTTGTGCTCTTAATGACTGCAGCTCAGGAGGTTGTGTTTTTTTCTTGCTGGAAAAGAAAACCACTTCTGTTTGCAGTTTTCAATTAACACTTACAGTGTGAATTTAAATGACAGCTCAGCTGTAGGTTAGCGGCAGCATATTTTCCACTCCAGTTAAGCAGACGGCACAAAACTATTTCGTTCTATTAAACATAACGAACACTCTGTTACTACACTATCTATTCAGAGCGCTCTTATAAACTCTCCTACTCTTTATACAGAGATTACAGTATAATTTTGAGTAAAATCCACTTTCTCTTTTCGTTTTCAAAAGCTTTTAAACCAAATAAGTTGCTTGTACTTTAGTATTAAACCCCTCTTTAATAAACCATCATTATTCTTTACAGAATAAGATTACTAGTTTGTGGTACTTCTTAACCTCAGATTCGTGTATTCTAAATCAGAGATGCAAAACTGGCTCTTCTAGGTGTACTAAGAGCAAACCATTTCTTAGAAAGGGCAAATTGCTTTTTGCACAGCAGGGCTTAACTCAGTAGGGCCTGCTAAAGCTCCTACCAGAGGCTCTGACTGGCATTTGCAGGCTCTAGGTAAGTTGTCAGATTATACACAAACCATTTATTACTTACGATGGGAGAGCACATTGGCACCATGACCACGGCAGTGTTATGTAGTGGTTATGGTGCCTGGCGTGTTTTTTTTTTTAACAATGTATTAAATTCGGCATATGCATAGAAATACCGAAAGATAATGCATTCCCTTAAAAATGGTATATACCACTGTGCAGGTTAAATTAAAGAGGCAATCTAGGCACCTAACGTTCTGCAATTTGGTTTTCAATTCCCTACATCTTAATGTAGTGGTTTTAGTGCTTAGGCAATGACTGTTTTGTCTGGCAATGTAAAACTTTACTGTTGCTGTGAAACTGCAATGTTTTACATTTTTGCATTGGTTTGGTGGAGCATGACCAATTTGATGCACCTTCTCCATGTGATGTTTTGTGTGTGTGTGTGTGTGTGTGTTTGTGTGTGTTTTTTATTTTAACAATGATTGGTGCCATAATCAAAAAAGGGGACCGAAAAAACAACCAAATGTTTTTTTTTAATTTGTATTACTTAATACTGGAGCACATTAGTAAAAGTGGAGGGAGGCAGCATTTCAATAGAACCCTAACATTCTGCTCTAATAACATAATGGTAATCAAATTTTTCTCACATCCAAGTAGCCCCTTGGGTTGGCTTCTCTCCAAAGTTGACATTTTGCATGGAAATTGTTTCACCTCACTCGTAGGGCTAAATTTACCTTTTGTCCATCTAGGTGTACGTCTGTGGATTGTTTAACACTGTAGACATCCTCTCATATTACAAGACACTAGCTCTCCATAATGATGTCTTTTTTAGTTACAGGGGTTTGTTCACTTAACAGTAATTCATGGTGAACTGAAAACTGGCAAAATTTAGACTAAAATAGCAAAGCTGTGGTTCTAAAAGTGCCTGTCTTGAACCAAGGAGTGCCTGGACCTCTTTTACTTCTACTATTTTGGGAATCTGGTGTTTGGTTCCGGTACAGCAAGCACCCTGGCTCTGACTGATGGGAGTGAGTGCAGTTCCCTACATATTTCAATAAATTAGCAACGCTGTCACAATCGCTGTACTGGAGAATTTTTCCAAACCCACAATTTTGTGTAAATGTTTCAGTTTCTTATACCTTTCTATTTAGCATATAACTTCTCTGGTGTAACTCTAGCAAATTTACAATGCACCTATGGAAATTGCAGAGGAGTGTTTATTTTTTATTTTACTTTAATATGATATATACAAATTAGATAAACATATTCTTCATTCCCCCCAAAAGAGTCATTGTTAATGTTTATCATATCTGTTGCATTCAGCAAATTAAAAATCATTCTCGCTTTTTTTTTTTTTTTTTTTTTGTAATCTGGGCTAACCTGTGCATGTTTTTACTTTTTCAGAAAGAAGAAACCAGCGGGGAAAAACGTCCAAGAGGCCGTCCAAGAAAATGGGTATGAATCATATTTTTGCATGTATAATCTCCATTTAAGATATTGGCTTCGCTCATCAAATGACCTTATTTAGTAACAAAACTCCGATTACAATGATGCTTGAAGTACCATAATAACTGTAGCTTATTTTAGTGGTACTGCCAAATGGTTTCGATGCGGTTTGAGAGAAAAAAAAAAAAAAAAACCTGGTCTCTTACCGGCATCCATAGACCAGATCTCTCCTGCCCCTTTAAAGGAAAATGTGAGTCTTTATCAACATAACTGCTAAATATCTCTATTGGAATCTATTAATAACCCATTGAACTTGTCTTGGGGTTTCTTTCTCCAGGCTCTGTATATGAGCACGGTACGTGACATTCTACTTATTAGAAATGCTGCCTATGCAAACATTAAATAGTCTGAATTTTGATCAGAACTACCAAGAATTCCCTGCCAGATCTCCATAGTCTATCCGCACCTAGAGCGGGGATGCCAAAAAAATTAAATCCCAGGTATTTTAAAACTACTGCTTTCATGATGCTTTGCCATTCTAAAGGCATGCAAAGCATCAAGGGAGTTGTAGTTCTACAACCGATTTAGGGAACTCTGGTGAACATCCTTACCTTCTTACTAGGGGTCCTCCAGGTGCTACTTCCACCTCCGCCACAACCAACAGTCACAAGCTGACTATCTCAGCAGGTGCGTTAAGACAAACAGCTACTCCCACACAGCTAGATTTGGCTCAGGTGAGCGAACCAAAGTTCTTAAACAAGCGGATCTCTGTTGGCTGTAGTGGAGGTAAGGAGTGACGTCTGACAGACCTCCGGTAAGAAGTCAAATCATTCTAAAACGGTTTGATTACTTCCAATGGAGAGTAGGGACACTTGGCACTACCACATTACACTGTAGTGGTTATGGTGTTTGGCGGGTTTAATTGGGAATCGAACAGGGGAGGGGGGCAAAATTTTAGGGCAAAAGAGATTAACTGGAAACCCTTTCCAAATGTGCTGTATTTTAAATTAAGCTATTTTGTTTTAAATTTTGAATTCCTGTAAATTCACACTATATAGTAAATAACTCTGAGTAGACTTAAACCAACTCACCATGTGCAGACTTCGTTTTTCATTGTCTGAAAAGAAGACACTGTCCCTGACATTATCATGCTTTGGCAGTGGGCATATATTATATTTTGGTTTCTGTTTTCAGATGTGATTAAAATGGTTAATTGTAAACTGTAAAAACGCTTTTTAAATGCCCAACCTCACTTGATGACCAGACAATGCTTTTGTAGCGGTAACCGTGGCTTTATCAGCCAGATCACATGCTCCATTCCTATCCTAATCTGTGCTATAAATCAGACCAAAGACCTTATTTGGCTCCATCAAAAGACAAAATACAACCTGGCAGGGGAACTGACAACATAAATACCTTCTTCCTTTCGGGGAACACCTTGTAACAATAAACAGAGGGGTATAGGGAGAGTGCAAGCCATATGTAGCGAAACATAATATTGGTTAAAAGTCTTCCACTTAAATGGATTGTTCTGGTGTGTTAACCCATTCAGTATCAAGATTAGGCAAGTCTTATTCTGACAGTGCCGACCTCGTTTGTATTACTGGAGTTACTCTGTAAGTATATTGTGTCTCTCAATGTCATACTTCTTATCACACATTCTTAAGAAGCTTTCTCGAAGCTAAAAAGTTATTTGAATTATTCCTTTGAAAGATCCAAATGTAACAGGACTTATTAACGTCCTATTTAGTGCCATTTATTTTACTTGTTTTTTGGTAAGATTATTTAAATTATTCACGTAATGGGATATTTTTACTAGGAAAAACTAGTTGCCCATTAGTGTTTGTTTGTTTTTTGTTATGGTTGTAAATCTTCAAACGATAATCTACGACAAAGAAACAAATTAAACAGATTATCATTTAAATGAGACGTTTCTATCGAATAAGGTTGATGGGTCTCCAGCTGGGGTTCCAGATCTCTTGCTATCCTTGGGAGTATGATCTTGCCATCTAACAGCCATCCCTTTTGCCTACTCCTTCGATTAGGCACACACATAAGAGCCCAGGATCTCCTCGCTAGCAATCTAGTTTTTCTCCGCATGTATGAGATGATGGAGTGGTTAAGTTGTACATGGTAATTCAAAAGGGAAGGGGAGGGAGAATTTATCACAAAAGTTTAAGGAAAAGATGTATTCAGCACAAAGTGGTTATTTTGTGGGACAAGTGCTCAACTTCAACAACTCTGCTGCATGTGTCCCCATTCCGTTCACATTAGCGTCTTACCTGGGCTAAAGAAAAACAGACCTGGTCTGTTGCTCAGTGGTCCAAAGTCCTCTTTTCTGATGAGAGCAACTTTTGCATCTCATTTGGAAATTAAGGACCCAGAGTCTGGAGGAAGGTTGGAGAGGCACACACTGCAAGATGCTTGAAGTCCAGTGTGAAGTTTCCACAGTCTGTGTTTATTTGGGGAGCCATGTCATCTGCTGGTGTTGGTTCACTGTGCTTTATTAAGTCCAGGGTCAACGCAGCCATCTACCAGGAGATCATTGTGCATTTTTTTAGAATGTGACATGATTGTTTGTCTTGCTTGTTAGAGGTTAACACCTTGGACGTGTCCTGTAAATTCTAACTTCACCCAGTGTTTTTCTTATTGTTGAGTCATGAACACGGACTATAGCATAGATTAGACAGACCTGCAATTCCGTAGATGTTCCCCTGGGTGTTTTTTGATACTTTTCAGATGAGTCAAAACAGTGTTCTAGGAGATAACTTTGAAACCATGGTAATTATTCCTAGGAGTGGCCAGCCTACCAAAATTCCTCCATTTGCATGTTTCCATTGTGGTTTTGAGTCCCTTAGCCTTAGAAATGGCTTTCTGTTTTAAAACTGACACTATTTTGCTGTTTTCTTTCTTCTCGTATCATCCAGAATTTATTTTGCTTGTTTTAACTTTGTCACCAACTTTACATTGATGGTAAGTTTCTGTATAAGTGATGTTTAGATCCACATGGGCTCTCTGTAATCAAGACTGCATGTGTTTGCTTTAATTCATAGCCATGTCTCCTTAAATATCCAGTATATATGGATATTGACAAACTGTCTGATCCATTCACTGATAAATTGGCATTTTATATAGCAACAACGCTTTCAAATTCTATAAAGATGATAAAACAACAAATAAACTATTACAAATGTTAACAGAGGTTAGCGAGTGCCTTGCTCAAACGAGATTACTCTTTAGAGCTAAATGATCACAAAAAACATATTTAACTGTATAAATATACAGTATACTGAACAGTACAGAGGACTGCTATATATTAAGCAGTTGGTAACTCATTGTTTTTATTCCTTTTTTAAAATTTATTTATTTTTCCCTCAACCTTGTAGATATAGGCGCACTCAACAGTCATAGCATTCTGACTAGCCCTTGTAGTAGGTTTAACATATGTCCTAGTGAATTGGAAACGTGAGTAAGATTTTGTGATAAACTTCATTATGTTTAATAAGAATTGTAGTCAAAAATTAATTATTTTAGGTAATAATCGAAGTGACTTGTCCTTATATTTAAGTGTTCGCTTTACTCACGAAGTAAAAAGGTCCTACTTGCAGAAGAACTGACCAGTAAAACACCAATAGTAGTTAGTAATTTAAAGGAACTTTTAAAGTCACACCATTTCATATCACTGAAGAGGTCTGGGTGCAGCGTCCCTGTCCCCTTAACCGTGCTATGTTTTACATTTCAAGGTTAAGTCCTCCTCTGGTGGACGGCCACTAGAGGCACTTCACTACACTGATCGAGTAAAACTTGGTCATGTGATGCAGAAGCCCCGTTGAAAAGCATTAATTCAATGCTCTACTATGGGGAATTTTGTTCACGTGGATATCGGAAGAGGAGTTCATGCCTTCAACACGGGGGGCGAACAGCACTAAAGACAAACCATAAGTGTCTGGTAAATCCACAGCTGCTATGGACAAAAGATAAGTGCCCATTTTTATATTTCTCTAAATTGGTCGCCCTTTTTGAAAAAGCAAAACAATGGTGGCAATATAGAAACTGCAAAAATGTCTAGGTGACACAAAATATCATATAAATGTTATGCATATAAAGACCCAGTCTGTATTTATTTTAAAGATTGCAGTTTTTGTCTTTGTGTCGTAGAGATGTGTAACTTATCACTTTGCCAATGCTGTAATGTGTACATGCATTCCTATTTAAAGTTTCTAGCATGCCATATTGGATCAGTGTGCATAGACGCACTCACACCATCAACCCAACTATAAAATCACCCTTACCATTTCACTTGCCTGTTGTATAGATAGTATATAATTGACCCAAGTGTTTATCCATAAATGTAATCCACCCCTGCTTCAGCCAACCTTGGTGCATGAATTTGAACCTGTGGAGGCATTATTTTTTTTTTTATTATTTTTTTTTACTGGTTTATAAAGCGCCAACAGATTCTGTAGCGCTGTACAATTAGTCGATCACGTACAATATACACAGACAAATACAAGCGGTAGAGAGAGCCCTGACCGTGAGCTGTTAACTACCTATTAAAGCGCTTTTATACACAGTGCTTAGCTAGATAGCCCGTGATCCTGATACACGTTCTAAATCTCTGACAAGCCCTAGAGGCTGCAGTCTCATGGACTGATCTCACAAATTTAGGGTTAAGAAAAAATGGTTAGTCAAACGACTTCTTGATTGATTAATTGTTGTGTAGAATGGGAAATGTAAAAAATGGGGGGGGGGGGGGGGAGTTGTTTAAAAAAAAAAAATTTTATACAAAATTCAAAGCGCTGAAATTTTTAGTTTTTATAAACAAAAAAACAAAAAAGCAAAAGATGAACTTTTCCTCTTTCATTCGATGTAACAAGTTCACTAGATAAAACCCACTTTACATGTAAAAGATTTTTATCATAGTTCAAAGCATTCCTTTTTGTATGTTTGTGAAATATATTGCAAGGTCAGGTCACCTAAAATCTGGTAGTCTTTGTAACGTGTTGTCATTAAGCGGTTACCTCCCAGACCCACTTGCTGTGTGCAGGTTTGCAGCAACGCTGACCGTACCAAAGTTCTATGCTAAATCATAATCTACTGCCTTGTTAAAAATGATATATTTCTCTTTAAAGATTAATCGGAAAGCTGCATTCAAAACGGAGCAGATTTATTTCAGCATTATCTGTGATAGGAGTTTCCTTGTTTCGAAATGTTCAATTTTTTTTTAAAACAAAGCGTGAAGATGAGTTCGTAATGGTATGTTTCCAATAACACACTCCAGAAACATGCCCTCTGGCGCTTTGGTATGCACACAAGGTGTAAGATTTAGAAGTGTCAATATAAGACAATTGGATAAATAACCTTGGTAACAAATGTAATGTTCCTGATGATTCTGTAGGTTTCTATGGCGATTACTTGGTTTTTACAGCTTTGTTTCACTTGGCAGCAATTTTACAAACACCCCTACTGTGTACACAACCTTTTTTTTTTTTTTTTTGTACTGTAATGATCGTTTTGGATGAGCAAGTAAAGAAATTTAAGATCGGTATCATTAAAGGGTCTCTCCAGCATCAAATACTGCAGTGGGGTATTTTGCCAATCGTGTACCTGCAAGTGTTCTGTAACATAGATACAAAACAAAAATCTGGAGAGTCCATTTTTATTTTTATTTTTTTTACTTAACCCCTTAAGGACCAAACTTCTGGAATAAAAGGGAATCATGACGTGTCACACACGTCATGTGTCCTTAAGGGGTTAAAGGAACACTTTATAGGGTGAACACAAACCTGGATCCCTGACCCTATAGTGTTAAAAACACTATCTAGCCCCACCGTCCTAAATATAGTAAAAATCTTTCCTTCATTCCCGTCTACTAGTGCTTTCTCTGCCCCGATCTGCCACCTTGGCTGACATCAGAAATATCCCATCGGAAGGCATTGGATTGGCTGAGATTGTCAATTCTAATGATCTCAGCCAAGAAAGTGGACTAGGGGCCAAGGCCAAACTCCACCTGGCCAATCAGCATCTCCTCATTGAGAGATTAATTGAATCAATGCATCTCTGAGGAAAGTTCAGTGTCTCCATGCAGAGACACTGAATGTTAGTGCTGCAGTGGAAGCACATCTAGTAGCTATTTGAGCAGTGGCCACTGGAGGTGGGTTGTAATGTAAACACTGCATTTTCTCTTAAAAGGCAGTGTTTACAGCAAAAAACCTGCAGGGACTAACTATACTCACCAGAATAACTACATTAAGCGGTGTGTTGTTCTGGTGACTATAGTGTCCCTTTAATTGCTGTATAGGGTGTGAATACAAATAGATTGTTCTAGTAGTTAATAGGTAGATTTGTGTATGCTTTTGGTAGCAGTGTGCCCTTTGTGTGTACAAAATCCCCCATTCCAACCAATCACCGGTCTAGCAAAGTTACAAGAATGGTTTAGAAAAGTTACTTGAATAGTTACGAAGTCTCTCCATTTTGTGTTTAAATTAAGTGCTATATTCTGAAAATTTGCGCAAAGTATGAATGGTGGAACAATCCCTGTGGAAGAAACAGGAAAACTGAATTGCTGGCTTGTACACTTTTTGTGTACCACTTTTCAGAAGGTGGCAGTATGATAAATCTCCCCCAATCCGTCCTACAGACTGCATTAATAGGTTTTCAGATGGAAAAATTGTCCAGAATTGATATTTATACACAGCCGCAAATACTGGGCATGGTTTGTATCGGAGTTCTGTAAGAGGTGCATTCAGAAGGCACATTTGTTGGATTTGTTGGCACCTTGTCACATTCTTGAGAGCTAGAGGAATTCATTGTTCTTGTTTGAACTGATAAGAACAAAAAAGGATTTTCTGCCTGAGACCTTGGAAAGCAGGAGGCTGGAATGTTGACACGGAGATGCTGGGCTGCATTTTCCCAAGCCTCCTTCCTGCATGGTTTCTTCCATAGCCGAGCAGCATTGACATTAGGTGTGCTGATTAGGTTTATTTGCTTCCAGGAGCATATCCAAGAGAAATGATGGAGTGTGTGTGGTAGATTCCTGTGTTGATCACAATGCTGGGAACAAATTATTAAACTTGAGGTGACTTCAGTTGAAGTTTGACTTAATGCATGATTGCTCCTTGGTAATTACTCATCTGAATATAGTTTCACTTTTATGTCATTCTCATAACCTTTTTAGGGGTTATTTTTAAAAGCCTAAAATAAAAGCCGTCTTTTTTTTTTTTTTTTTCTTTTCTTTATTCTTTAACCTTTTTAAACTGCTTTAATCAAGAGAGACAATAATCCTGGCATGCCCTTTATTCCTGCCCTGAATACCCACAACACACAAATATTGTGTACAGAAATAGACAAAATGCACTCTTGGCACCGTAACCACTACAGCATGGTGTAATGGCCATGGTATTTGAGTTTTTAACACTTTCTGTATTAGTAGGTATGTCTCTATATTGCTTGTAATATTTTAATTTGTCAGTTTGACTTCACTGTTGTACAGTACTATGAAAATCTGGTTGTACTTTGCTAAATAAGGACCCACGCTATGCGTACATTTTGTCTATTTCTGTACACAATATGTGTTTGTTGTAGGTATTCAGTGCAGGAAGAAAGGGCATGCGATCGATATAACCGTTTAAAAATGGGGGAAAAAACAGCAGACTTTGCTTTTAGGATAAAAAATGACAAAACAAACCATAAGATACCACGCAAAGAGGACTCAATGATGCCCACTCTCCCCCGGGGAAAATCAAAATGGTGGAAGGTTTAGTGTAGACAACTTAGTAGATAATGTTTTAAGATCTATGGGGGATATTCACTAGATTAATTGTTTTTTTCCGAAGTAATCTGCACACGAACTACAAAATAACGTATAAAGCAGAAGAAGGTGCGGACACTGCAGTGGTCATGGTGATAGGATTGCCCATGCGCCCTACATTTTGACAATTTACCTAGGGTCCACCAAGCTGATGCTCTCAGACAATTAGCAGACCCTGCAGTGCAAGGTTTAGATTCATAGGGGCTTCCAGCTCTCCTGCTGGCTTTGACCCTTTCCCATTGGGCATCAGGTAAGTTGTCAAACCATTTGTTGCTGTAGTGGTTATAGTGCTTGGAGTGTTTAAATTGTGTATTCTTGGTCATACTTAATGGGTGTGTAAAGTAGAATCAAGGTGTGCGTCTTGAAGAATCAAGATTAAGCAAGCCTACATATCCCAATGATGAATCACTCAAATACCTGCTTAATGGAGTGGCCCATGCTTATTACTAAGTACAGTACACATATCTGGTAAAATACATTGCAGTAACTTGATCCTAAAATTGTCTGCAGTGGTGATTCATAATTAATAATACAACTGTTTTTAGGAGAGCTAATATTCAGCATGCTAAAACCCATTTCTAGTTTTAAAAGCCAAACCCCTTTTTTTAGGTACTTTCCAAGGTTTAATGAACAGTTCCTTCAATTTTACACGCCTCCTTACAAGGTTGTGCATGCCAAAACCAATCCCTGATACATCCCTACGGAGTTAGTGAGCGCCTCTGAGGACAGAGTGGTACATTAAACAAGCTTTTTTTTTTTTTTTTTTTTTTAAGCAGATTTATACTTATACTCAGAAATACAGTCTAAAAAAGTTATTGCTATTTTGTTAAATAAGGCAGTTATATCACATCTGTACATAATGTCATTTAAAAAAAATTTATTTTAAAGAAATGGGAAAGTGATGGAATGTAGCCCATGGACCCGCAAAGCTAAGGGAGTGTACTTTGACAGAGCTAGGAGGCAAGCATAGAGATGGGTGGTTGCTTAAGGGTTCAGCTAGTTGTGGGGGGTGGGGCCTGTCACTGGAGTCATATAAGAGGAGAAGCCATTTTAGTTTAGGGGCCATTTTAATTATCCAGACTTACCTGTAGTTGCCCCACCCTCCCTGTAGTGTTTTGGGGTGATTTTTTTTTTTTTATTGATTTTTTTTAATTTCCCCGTTTGGTCATGGCGGTGGGGGCTGGATAAGAAACTGGGGGGTAGGTAGGATTGGTAGTTGGTATGTTTGAAGTTTGGTAACAATATTCACATGGTTGAATTTGTTATTTGGTAGATTGGGGCCGGTTGGGGACTTTTCAACCTGGGGTTTAGGGGTATCTCAGTATACCCCTACAATGTTAAAATCAGTTTGGAATATGATGCCTGTTGTGGCTGTTTTATGTTTTGTGCTAAGATTGGGACATAACCCCGCCTCATTTTCCAGGGATTCCTTTAGAATTGGGGAAGCCACCTCAGCCTACAGTACGGACACACCAGCCCATATCATCAAAAGACTGGGCAGATGGAAATCCTCTGTCTACAGCACCTATATTCCACACCCTGAGAAAGAACTCAGGAAAGCCTTTAAATGTCTAGCATTGTAAATTATGCAATAAAGTGTGTTTTCTGCAATATCTTTTGCCCTCTTTATTACAAGCCTAAGTTGGTTTCGGCAAACAACTACCAACTTTCCCCCTCTTCTCTATTTTCATATACGAATTTAAGTTCCGACCACAAATTTATTTATTTGTTATGGGTCATTGCCAAGGGGTATAGTAGTGGTAACCTTTGGGGTAACTATGTATACATGATATTATTATTTTATTATTTATATAGTGCCATCAGATTCTGTAGCGCTGTACAATGGGTGGACTAACAGACAGGTAATTGTAACCAGACAACTGGATGTACAGGAACAAAGGGTATGGAGGGCCCTGCTCAATGAGCTTACATGCTAGAGGGAGTGGGGTGTAGTAACGGAGAGGGTAAAAGTAGGGGTACGAAGTAGGTTGTTAGAAAATTATTCACGGAGTGCTTGGTAGGTAATTTTTGACAGTTGCAGGAGAGGGGTGATGGGGGATAAAAACCTGCTAACAGTTTAATTGATATGGGAAGGGAGGGAGTTCCACAGAAGAGGTGCAGCCCTGAAGAAATCTTGGAGGCGAGCATCAGAGGTGGGAGTATTGACAGAGGATAGACGTGGGTCTTTGGCAGAGCGCAGGGGCCTCGACGGGACATACTTGTGCATTAGGGAGGATTGGTAGGTTGGAGCAGCATTATGTAGGGACTTGTAAGCAAGCACCAGAATTTTAAATTGAGCCCTAGATCTAACTGGAAGCTAATGCAGGGACTGATAGAGCGGGGAGGTGTGGGCAGTGCGAGCGGACAGAAAAATTAGCCTCACCGCCGCATTCATTATAGATTGCAGCGGTGCAATCTGGGAACACGTAAAACCACTGAGACGGGTATTGTAGTAATCAAGGCGAGAGAGAACAACAGCATGGATCAGCACCGTAGCCGCATATGGCGTTAATTAGAAGCGGATGCACGCTATGTTTTTGAGATGGAAGCAACAGGATTTGGCTATTTGATTGGACATGAGGGGTGAAGGAGAGGTTGGAGTGAAAAAGAACACCCAGGCAGCGAGCCTGCGAGGTAGAGGTGATGGAACCAGAGGGAGACAGACACGGGAGTAGCAACACTTGAGGGAGGAAAGACCAGAAGTTCTGTTTTGGACAGGTTGAGTTAAAGGAAGTGAGCAGCCATCCATTTGGAAATCGCAGAGAGGCAGTCAGAGACACTACTCAAGAGGGACCGGGAGAGATCAGGAGAGGACAGATAGATTTGCATGTCATCTGCATAGAAATGATAATGGAAGCCAAAGGAGCTGATGAGTTTACCATGGGAGGCAGTATAGATAGAAAACAGTAGGGGACCAAGGACAGAACCTTGGGGGGATGCCGACAGAGTGGTTGGGGGGGCGGGGAAGAGTCAGAGTCAGAGAAAGAAACCCTGAAAGAGCGCTGGGAGAGGTAGGAGGAGCACCAGGAAAGAACAGTATCTCGTAGACCAAAATTACAGAGAATGCGAAAAAGCTGTTGATGATTAACAGTGTCAAAGGCAACGGAAAGATCAAGGAGAATTAGGATAGAGTAATGGCTGTGAGATTTAGCAGCAATTAAATCGTTGGATACTTTGGTTAACAGCTGTTTCGACAGAATGACTAGCGTGGAATCCAGACTGAAGGGGGTCCAGCAGAGAGTGTTGGTTTGGCAATGACCCATTTGTGTGAATTTATATATTTTATTAAAGCGTTGATATTTAATTCCACTTTAACTTGGTGTTGGCCCCTTTTTTGGGGGGTTGATGGTTATAATTTTAATTGACATATGCCAAATAGATGACTATGCGCATGTCTTGAATTGCAGGTGCACTTAAGCAAGGGATTCCAAAAAGGTAGATCCCCCAAATGTTTTAGAACCAAAACATCTAGTGATTTTACTTTTTTGGCACCTCTGATTAAACATAATATGAGCACGGCCGTCAAATTTGGCTGCGTTTTGCACAGTTCAAGCTTATTCAAAAGATCCAGCTTGTGTACTGCAACATGTAAAATAATGTGTGGCACAATACCGCAGACATGGCATTATTCAGTCCCCCGTCTCCCCCACCCCTCCCAAAACGACTGACTCAGAGCACTACATTGAGATTGTCTGGTTGCCTATAGCGTCATGGGACTGCCACAAAATCAAATAAATATAGAATATTAATGTTTTACTTTTGGCACCACAGACTGAATGCAGATTTATGAATTAAATTCATATTTGTCCATTGTCTGTTTTTTTTTTTTTTTTTTGTGTGTGATACTTTTTATATGGTGCTTTGGAGTTACAGAATTCAGGTGACCCGCCGATCATCGACAATTCGGACGAATTGACAGAATGTGAATGGATACTAGACTCGTGCATTCCGTTTCAAATTATTTGTTTGGTTCTTGTTGTATTAAAGGGGAGAGGGTGTAATACTCCGGCATAAAACTGTCCATTGCTGTTTTGCCAGATTACAACCCCCCCTATATGATTGCATCTCAGTGATAGACATTGGTAGGTAGATGGATGGATATATTGTTCTCTCATCTTTAATATATGTTCCCATGTCTGGGAAGCTGTTTTTCTTTCTCATGTATGTAATACACTGGTAGTGTTTCACTGCTCTCTGCTGGTGAATGATCTCTGTAGTCTCGTACTGAGCAGCAAGGTCATGATACTTGTTTCAAAAAGAACAGGTGCATTGGATCCACAATTAACCTACATGCTTATGAAAATCAAGCAAATTTGCATGAACTTGTATGCATTAGCTAAACAGCAGACAGACCATTTATAGAATTTGTTTATACCAGCAAATTATTTTGATATTCGTTTGCCACATTGTACTTCAGTTAACTTTTACCTACCATGTTTAGAAAATCTGTTCCTTCGTATAAAGTTAGGATTTTCTTTTTTAAAAGCATAATATAACTTTTTTTTTCATTTCTGTGCACCACTGAAGTGTTCTCGTGTGTATATGTATGTGTTATTGTTATCCACATTATCAACAATTTAGCACAATGATTACCAGTAAATACACACAGTACTTAACTTATATGGTGGCAAAGATTGAAGCTGCCTCCCCAGAGACTTTTCATCAAGTCTCCTAGATTTTAGCCGTACTCCAATTTGTTTGGGGTGTTCTCATGTTAACAGCTTTATGAACACAGTACATTTAAATACAAGGATCTGTATAGAATATTGATATTCAAGCAATATGAATTTAAAGGGACACTATAGTCCCCAAAACAAATACAGCTTAATGTAGCCGTTCTGGCTTTCATGCAGGCCTTTTGATGTAAATACTGCACATTCAGAGAAAAGGGCAGTGTCTACATTACTGGCTAGTAACCCCTCTAGTGGCAGTCACTCATACGGTCACTAAAGGTGCTTCCTGTGTCAGTGCTGCACAATGTGAACACTCCATAGAGTTGGGTACTCAATGTTACTTTTTTAGGAGTACTGGATTGGACTATTGTGGAGGGGGGCATGCTTCCTTCATGACCCTTACTGGAGAGTGAAAGCTGAGGAGTGCTGAGGGAGTAGCAACACTGGAGTAAGGTAAGTATTACATTCCATTTTTTACATTTTTATTGCACATTGGGGAAGACTTGGAAAGGAGTAGGGACAGTGAATACTATAACATTATGAATACAGATTTTTTTTTTTCATTCTTTAATATCACCACAATAGTTTTATTTATTTAACTTTTTTAATGGTTTTTTGGGGGTGGGAGGAGGGGGTTGTATATATCTATCATAACCCAAGAATTGATTTGGAAAAGGCATCTATGCTGAAAAAAAAGAAATCTATGTTAAAGGCTTTTTAACTTCAGTGAAAGTGTGAGTGGCCACTTGTGAATTTTACACTTATGGTTCATTCATATACACAGTTATACGCTATGTTCTTTTCTCATTATTAATTTAGCAGATTATCCCCTATTTTTGTACATATTTCATTGAAGACAAGAGGAAGTCTTCGGGGAAGTTCTACCCTGTCCAGGGAGGTTCTTTTCTGCTTATATCCTATTGAACACTTATTGCACTGTGGTTTGTGTACACACACATTGTATTTTTATAACCCAATATCTGTTTGTTGTACTTTTAAAAAAAATTCTCGGGGATTTATGCCTGGAACAGCCCATATACAATGTATATTTATGTAATCTCTGTAATGCTGTGTGTGTTTATATGCCTATACAGCACTGTTGAAGAAAGATGTACTATGCACACACTATGTATGTCTGTGTTGTAGAATGGAAATTGGACATACCACCCACAATATCAATTTTCATTCACTGAATGTTTTTCCCTTTAAATCCTCTCCCCTACTCTTGCCATTTAATACATGTTTTTCTTTCCTACTTCTTAGTCAGTCAGATGATTATTGCATTTTAAGCTCCTGCCTACTTACTTCCTTGTATTTATTTTTTAATTTATTTATTTTTTTATTTTCATTCTACAACTTTTCCCTCCCACTCAGGCTCTAAGCCTGATGCTCTTGGCTGCAGGACAGATACTGTTGGCAGAGACCAGAGACACTCTTATTGGTAGCAGCAAATAAGAATTTGGCAGCAATCTGAGCCCTCATGATTGTGATTCATGCAGTACTCATGAAGCGAGGATAGTTCGTAAAGGCTTCCACATCCAGAGCACTGCAGATATAGTCACGATCTTTTTATAGCACACACATGCCTCGAATGCAAAATATTGAACTTCTTCTCTCAGCCCACCTCTGATCTCGCTGTGCGAGTCACCTACTTAATCAGTGAGCGCTTACTTGTAGGAAACATTTAATTAAATATTCAGAGACCATTTATTTTCAATAGACTGTCCTCATTTTATGTCTGCCAAACCAATATAAACCAATATAATATAATTTTATTTTTATTTTATACTGGGTAAATGGTTTTATAATGGATGAACATTGCATTTGTGCCTCCACCATCAATCCAACCATTATTTCTCATGCAACTTCACTCTTGAAAATTCCGTGACCTGCCTTGTATGTGCGTTGTTGGTAATTTTGAGAAACTATAAATGAGGATTCTCTTTACTCATTTAGAACCAATGACATTTCGTCATTAAAGGGAACAGAATCACTTATTTGGAAATTACACCATTCAATAAAATATTAAAGCAATCATTAAAATAGCCTTTTACTTTATTTTTACTGGAGCATTGACTCTTTGGCTGAGATAATCAGTCCTCATAATCTCAGCCAATCCAATGCTTCCCCCTAGGGGAAAATCGGGAGGCTAGTGTGTATGCACAGCAAATTGCCGAGCTGCGCCAATCAGCCTCTCCTCCTATAGATGCATTTAATCTGTGAATCTCTGAGGAGCATTCAGTGTTTCCATGCAGAGCGTAGAGACGCTGAACTTCATCCAGGATGTCCTCCTAGTTGCTTCCGATTAACAACCAATAGGGGTGGACTAAGGCAGCAAAGTAACAAAACATCACAGTCGAGCGTGCACTCAGGAAATGAGCTTGAATGTCCGAACAGCATGCACCTTCCACTCCTTAGGTCAGCAATGTAAACTCTGACTTGTATTAATGTCTCTAGCGCTATGCTTCTGGGTAAATAGATGCATTGTGTCTTACATTCTTGAAGTTATCAGAATTAATCATTTATTTTTTATTTGTGTGTTTTTTAAAGTGTGTCTGTCACTAAACTTACCTCAACCTCAGTCTATGTATGCCTCCCTCCAGCAATGTTTAGTGGCCCTGGGACCAGTGCTACTTAACTTTTTTAAAGTGGTGCTGGTCTTGCCAGATCTTCATTCACGATTCTACAATCTTAGCATTTTCAAGATGGTAGCAGTCGAAATTCTCCTTCAGTACCCTTCCTAGAGCACACAGTGACCATCGACGAATTGACGTTGCCAGTAGTGACCTATTGCTGGAGAGAGGTGAGTATTAGGTTGATGGCAAGTGACAAAGTTGACTAAAGCTCCACCCTTAGACAACTTTTATATTGCTATAAAATATTATATATTTAAATATTTTGCTGTATTGTAAATATTACAAATTAACTTGTTAGTCACCTAAAGGTTACTAGTTTATCCTTTGCCTCTCTTCTGTGTTAATATATAATTTTAAGGTATCCTTGGGAGAGACACACTGAGGGGATTGCATTTTTTATGTGTTTTTTTTTTTTTTTTTTTTGAATGGGGGATTAATATAATAAAGAGATACAAAAAGGAAAAAAAGTGACACAGCCACTTAAACTGCCGTTGGGTTTATTGTGTTCAACACACCTCCATTTCGTGAATCGTAACATTGTAAATAAATACCAAATTATTATTTTTTTCCTTTTTCTCCAAGATGAACAAGAAATGTCTGTATTATGTGTTTAATTCAAAAATTCCTTTTCCTCTGAGTACGTATTTATATTGATAACCGTGGTGCACTGCAGTCAGACTTCTTTTCAAGCTATGCTAACCTAGCCTGTTTCCTGTTTAAGGTGAGAGAAGGTCTTGAATGAACCAGGGGTAAAATTACAGCTGAGCCTTCTAATTGATGTTGCTGCAGGACTTTAAGACATACAGTTGTGCAAGAGCCTTTTTGTGCAGCTTTCTCCACAAAGTCTATAGAACAGTGCAATGGGTGAGCAGTCTGTTTTTTTTCATGATTGCTACAGGATGCTCTGTTTGTTTTATTTATAGAAGTAAAGGTAACCCGAGTCTAAAATAAATGCCCTGAAATGGTACAAAAGGAACAGCATGTCTGACTTAACTCCCAGAATTTCCAAACCATTTCAGCATTGATTGTTTTGAATGGGACTGCTAATGTATCTTCTAAATATTCAGGTTCAGGTTGCGGTGTTAGCCTGATGATTTGGATACAGTTTCGAACTGTTTGAGGTTTTGTTTTAAATAAAATTCCTCCGCATATTCCACAGTGCTGTACAACAGACAACACCAACAGTTGCAACAAGGCTATTCACAGTGACGAGATATTACGAATATCACGCTCAAACTGATACAAGTAGATGTCTAGACTGTACACCACTGTAACTGGCAAATTCTTGTGGAACTCCATAAAAAGTGATATTCCTTAGAAAATGTAGATACAAGGCAGAAGATAGATCTCACACACACGTGGACTCCAAAGAAGTAGCAATTTAATAAACTCTGCAAATTTTATCACTAGGTAGTGGTTGTCTCTACTCATGACTCCTTTTTTCCACAGCTTTATGGAAACCGGTAGAATATTTAGTTTTGAATGAAAGCAAAGGAGGGAATTGATGTTCTAATTATGAACAAACTAAAGCCTGTAACCCAGGTCAGTTTGCCATTCCTAGAATAACCAGTTAGCTTTTGTACTACGCTATTGATTTTTGTTCCTCGGTGATCTCGGGTAGCATTTGACCTTGTGGGTCAGAGGAAATGATATTCAAGAATCGTATTTTTTTTGTTTGTTTGTTTGTTTTCTTGGTAGTGTGTGAATCTTAATAAGGGATAGCTTTAGTGTGTCATAACATTTTGATGTAGCAAAGTCGATGATCATTGTATTGAAGTGACGGACCTAGACACACATCTTTCTGCATGTATAATACTCTGGCAATTTGAATAGAAAGTATGACGCTTCCACAGTTCTAACCATCTGTAGTTTTCATACAGCATGATAAATCACGGGTTGGTTTTTTGCAGGCACTGCATATTTCTTTGAAGTATTTTTCGAGCTGATAAATATCTTTTTAGAAGATGCACTTAGAATGTATGCAGCTGATGATAATTAATTTAGTGCTGCTTTGCACAGATGTCCACTTGGAAGAAATGTTTTATAATTTTTAATCTGGAAAAAAAAAAAGACTTAATAATTTGATAAAGATGCAGTTTTTGTGTGTATCTGTGTATATATATACATTTTTTTTCCTTCTTTATTTATCCCCTTATGACAATAAATTGTCATCTTCTACTTATGTGTTTCCAGACTTGTGGAAAAATTTTGGTGCTGTCATACCTCCCAAGAAATCTGGAACTTGGAAAGGCGTGAGCTGAACATCTTGGCCACTCTCTTTGAATGATAGCAACACTGTCTTTTCTCCTTATGAAGGAAATATTTGGTGTACATGGACTGGAGGTACACTCATTCAAGAGAGTGTCTAATGAGATCCAGGAAATTTTTAGGAGGTATACCTTGGGGGGAAAAAAAAAAAAAAAGTCAAAACTCATGCGTTAATCAGTCTTCTAAAGATAGACGCATAATGATCCCGTTGTACAGCGCTACGGAATTTGTTGGCGCTATATAAATAATAATAATCTCGTGCTTGCAAGGTTTAAAAAAACAATATAGTTTATGAAATCTTTGGTCTTGGTCAGAGTAACCATTCCTATACACCACCACTCCAAAAAAATAATAAATATAGCTTAAACTTGCCTTGTTCCAGTACGTGACAAAGTGCTTCCTGCAGCCCGATTCTCCTCACTGGGGGGTGTGGAAGGGGCTCCCATTCTGCCATTGGCTGTCTGTCGCCAGCATGCTATTGTGTTTGTCAGACCCCAAATTTGCACACAATTCACATTTTGGGCTAGCTAATGATGCGGCTGGAGGTGCAGTTACACCTCCAGCAGGAGAGGCTTTAAACTTTATGTGCACAGTTTAATAGCAAAACACGGCACATACAGACTCTATGCACCATGACCACCTCAAATCACTGAAATGGTCATTGTCACGAACGCACCCTACTTCAAGAGTGTGCGTGACGTAGTTGTTGTGGTAAAAGGGTTAAAGTTCACTATTTGTCTGCTCTAGACCGGAAATAATGACAAAATCCCCCTTAACATCCACCCACACTTAAACATAATAATATTACTATCTTAACGCTGCCACCGCCAAGACAATTTTATAAATGGGGTGCCTTGGTCCCCCAGGTAAATCAATAATAAGAACCCACCAAATACAACTTGACACAATATCTAAGCAATTGCAAAATACTAATTAGTCTCTTCAGGTAACGTGATTCTTAACCAGACAAAGGCAGAACTTTAATAAAGGAATATTTATTATGAGCAATAAAGTCACAGTGCATACAAAAAATAGATATCCTGTGGATTACCACGCCTGGTCTAGAGGTGGAGTTAAGGTGTGTGTGTGTGTGTGTGTATATGTATATATGTATATCTAAAAGACTGGTATATATTATTCATCCAATTTGGGACTTATATATTTATACTTGGACTATTTGCTGCTATGAAACATAATGCTGTGATTTTATACTGAGTATAACTTTGTCTGCCTGAGTACACACATTTGCATTTTAAGAATTTCCTCATTTTTAGAAATTAGAATTTTATTGTGTAACTATAAGGCATTCTCTTCTTTTTATTGTAAAAGCTCCTGGATAAATTGTATCTTTTCTACGTTAATCCTTGGGATTTGGTGAAACCCCACTCACTCCAGTTTTCGAGCTTCCACGTATTACTCTGTCTTGTTCCCTCTTATTTTCTGATAGCCATTACTTTTGTCTTTCAGTTTTGTTTAGTTATATATAAATGAGTGACCACCCCTTGTGTTCCAGACCAACCTGAATCCAAATGGAAACATTTAGTTATATCTTCTCTTATGTACCTACCACAGAAATAATAATTGCATCTACGAATGTGTTATTTTCCCATTCTAGACATATGTCGGACACCTTACTTGCGACCCAATATGGGGGACATCACAATTCCTTCCCCTATGGTTAAGTTATGCCAATCATGTTTGGGCTTGTTTAGAAGATGGCGCTTGTCACATTCCAAATATAACAAATGAGGCTTAATTATTATTCTGTGGGTGAATATGAATGTTTTTAACTTTTGGATATGATACTGGAACAAGGCTAATGGCCATTAACATATCAAAGAGATTGACCCATCAATTAATAAGTACAGGCCAAATGCCTGAAACCAGACCTTCAGGCTTTTCAGGTGTAGAATCTCACACATTGCAGCTTTCACATTCTTATGCAATTTATTTTACCCCTTCTGTCATCTGACCTCTGTGGGGGTCTTGGCTTCAAAAGGAATTAAGGCTATAAACCTTCCATACTGTCAAATTAACCCCTTTTGACATTGACAATATTCCATCTCTACCAAGCAAGCAGATTATCTATGCACTAAACAAATTACATTAAAGGACAATATTCCAAAGTGCAATAATGAGTTTTGCAGCCTTGCCGTGACAGTCGTGGTGCTTGAAGTGCCCCTTTAAAAGGTCAAACTGAAAAAAGGAAGCTAGAGGAGCACTAGTATAAGGGGTTAACCCAAAAACTGGAGAAATGGTTAAAAGGAGAAAACGTGAGTGCCCTGAATACATTCAAACATAACTTTTAATAGTAGTAATAAAACCTAGTATAGGTGTCCATAATAAGAAAAACACTATATAATACACTAAAGTACATGCGCACTCTGATAGGTGACTGTACAAAATAGGAAAATATGTATAGATATCCTGTGAACTCTAAAAAAAAAAAAATTCAGGGATAGATAAGGTTCTGTTTCTAAATATACAGAGACCTAATAGGTGTATACATATACACTTACTGAAGTATACAATATAAACAGGTTCTGTTTTCAGAAACCATCACTAGGTGGTGTAAGCAAAACAAAGTTTAGCAATCCCCAGAGCCTGCATACGAAATGGGGTTTATTTATTATGCCCACTGTTTGGTCATATCAGGGATATTTTTTCCTATATTTGATAAGTGCTAATAATAGATAAACGTATATCCTAGTAGTTAGCAGGTCCTGTTCAAAAGTTTGCAGGGACCAATGCTTACGTCTGTGTGCAAAACTGGTGTTTTGCAATTTGGCGTGAATCGGTTAGACCTATTGGTTTAATACATATATAATGCTGTGATCTGGATAGATCAGGCGTGCAGGTCCTGTGTTTCTAAACAGGGCACCTAAAGTGCGTACAGCCCTGTGCTATACAGACAAAAGAATTGGCTCCACAGTCAATGTGCATCCACCTTAACGCTTCAAAGGGAATATGAACAGGAGCCGCAAGCACTCCAGGAATATGCGCTAACTACAGGCTCCGTGGAAGAAAAGGAAAGTATGATACCGCTACAAGTGAGGGAATTACTAAGCTATCCAAATAAAGCTCATATGGACAAATACACTGGCTAGTACAGTAGCTAGATATTAGTGGTGAATGCTTAAAGCGTAATCCCCGCAGGAAAGAAAAATAGTTATCGATAGCGGTAAAATACAGCTCGGGATCCGAGACATACAACTAAATTATAGAATGAGATGTAGTAAATACTGTCTCAAGATCTCCGAGAGCCCCTGACGCGCACGTTTCACCCACAGCTCATCAGAGGGGAACCGATGTGCGGGAAGAAACTGAAGTTAAAAATAGAATGACAGTTCATTATTGGTGGATTCGAAAGTAGTCATCTTAGAATTGGCCAATTAGTCGTATCTATGGATGATGTCATCTCAAGCTCAAACTTCGACCTTTGTTGACCTGAAATCCATTTCCACAGGCACGAGGCAGTACGATTTCTTAGCTCATATTCTTCTATCAGTGGGGTTGTTGTACATATCATATGATCACTGACCAGCAGCAGTTTGATATGTTCAAGAGAAACTTCATTCATGGTGGGGATGGGGGAAGAAACTGAATTAAAATGCATAGCAAGCAAACAAGTTCCAGCCCAGATTCTATTCGCTTATGTAGTTTCACTCCTAATTTACATGAATGACACTTGTGACGCTTGTGCATTGCTGCTGTACTGGTGTCTTACTAAATGTCTATGAAAGAATCCACAAAAGTCCCTCCTCTGTGCTTGTGGGTGTGTGTGTGTGTGTGTGTGTGTATGTGTATATATATATATATATATATATATATATGTATGTATGTATGTATGTATGTGTATATATTGTATGTGTTTGTAATATATGAAAATAAGCAGTGAAAGATATGTAGGTAGTTATGGTACTGGAGTTTTTTTTTGTTTTGTTTTTTTTAAAGAATGTCTAATGCCAGTAAAATGACAAGTTATTTTTGTTGTGTTGCACAAACAAAAAATATAAAAATTTAAATCTTAAATTACATTAATTTTTCCCCCCCCCATGGTCTTTTACTCGTATTTTGTGTGCCGTAAACTGCTGAAAGATTAAGATGTTAAACACATCACATATGAGTTATATGGGCTGTATATTATTCCAAACCGATTCTGTTCTTTTTTTTTTTTTTTTTTTTAAGGAATGTTTAAATGAAGCCTTTGAACAGTTCGCCCCCCCTTCCCCAACATCACCCCAAATAATTATTGCCTCTCATATCCCTTTTGAGCCTTTATTTGCTTCAGAATACCACTAGACTTCCAACAAAAGGCGACCTGTGCTCCCAGGAATTCTCTGCATTCCATTCTGGAGTAGGCATTTTCTTAGCTACAAAGGCCCTTTGGCCAGCTCTCTAATCACTGGATTTATCCTAGACTCTGATAGGTGCCATTCATGGGCATAGTCTGCTGTGTGATGGGGTAAGGCATTAATGGGTTCTTTTCATCATAAACAAAACTGTGTAGTTACTGACGGTGCTGAATCACAAAGCAACTCTTGCTTCAGAGGGAATTGCGTCCACATCTAGTTTCTTCTGACTTGTTTGCTGCCATACATCACTTCATGTCCTTGACCAAATGCCTTTTTTTTCTCTCTTTTTCGATGCTGGAGTTTTGGGACCATGTGACCTGTATTCACCCAGCTAGTCAGTGAGCCAGTTCAAAGCAGATTATTGTAGGGTTTTTTTTTTGAATGAAGCATTGCCTACAGGGGAGGTCTGCATTTTAATTGTCCATAAAAAAAAACTGCAGATAGTGACTATACAAGCAAACTATGTGAGTGAATATAACTGCCGGTAGCAAGGGTGGCTCACCGTAATGCCGATAAGACCGGGGTGGGTTGGAGCCACTGGAAGTTGATTGAAACTCTGGTAAAGCAGAAATCGGGGAGTCACATGTTGGAACTAATGAGGCATGCTGGGAAATGTGATGGGTATAATCAAAGTCTGAGAGGGAATATGATGTAAAACTACACGAGTTAAAATGTGTTTAATATCAATATATTCAAAATTAGTTTGTATGTTTTTATATATTTATTTGCATATCTCAAGCTGGACTTTGGAAAGCCTATCTCGGAGGACAGAAACCTAAGAAATCAGATTCCCTATCTGAGCATTCACGCCTTGACATGCAAATTGGCACAAACTGGTATTATGTTTCAGACCTCACTCTGCGTTTCTGCAGAGGACACTGACAAGACCGTAAAGGTCAAAACTATACAGTCCATGGCTGGTTTATGGTTGTATCCCATGCTATGGACACAAGTCAGACAGGCAACTTCATTCTATTGAAGTGGTCTGGGTGCAGTGCCCCCAACTCCACCTCTCTGGAAGACCCTAAATGCGCATCTTGATCTCAAGTAGAGTTTTATGTCTCTATCCGACATTGGACGTCCTCACACTTTGCGTGAAGACGTCTAACATCTTCTATGTTCCCCACAGGAAATGGTCGATTCGGTGATTTCTGTGCTCTCTGCACATGTGCATTAGCTCGTACCATCACCAAGACATTGCGGGAGGAAGAGCTCAAGTCGGCACCAAGGGAGCCTTGGCGTTGGAAAGATGCAAGGTTTAAAAAAGGTTTTTAACCTTTTAATCGTCAAACGTTTGTGTGGGGACCTACAAAAGTAGGGACAGGGCACTGTAGCATTAGAAACACGGGTTTTGTATTCCTAATCCTATAGTGCTCCTTTAACCCCTTAAGGACCAAACTTCTGGAATAAAAGGGAATCATGACGTGTCAGACATGTCATGTGTCCTTAAGGGGTTAAGCAAATTCTTTTATCAGGGAAAGGCAAAACTACATATGGGTCAATGTGTCCGTCCAACCACAAGGACTTGATAAAAAAAAAAATAATAATAATTATATTATACACAATCCAGCGCAACAATGATTTCAAATCTTAGAGATTGTAATAGTTTGATTTAAAAACACCTCACCTAGGCAAAAATGAATGGGGGTTGAATTACAGTATATGATCATATATTGCATAAGCCTGCCACAACGTCAATGTACCCCATTCTTGGCAGGTCCTACTCTAGCAGCCTAATGCCCCAGCAGCACCCTATGATGTATGCATGTTTAGGTGAGTGCAGCCCTCTTTGTTTCATATATATATATATATATATATATATATATATATATATATATATATATATATATATATATATATATTCTCAATCATGCGTTCAGACTTGCTTTATCCAGGGTGCAATCTGTTACTTGTGGAATTTACAAGGTGGTAAGGTATAGCACAGCCTCTAGGCAGGAAGCTAAATTGATAGCTTTCCTTGTATAAATTATACTGGGGGGAAAACATGTTATAGAATAATGCTTCAAAATCCTAAATGCATGTTTTATAGCAGTTTACAAAGTCTCTTTTCAAGAGAAAATGCCGACAAACTTTTATGATTGATGATTATTTGGCAACACGTTGACACTGGCTCTTTTGCCTAAACATCAGTTTTGTTCTTATTCAGGTTTTTGTTATATTCCTTAGACACCAAAATGTTGTGCGTTAAAGGACACTGTAGTCACCAGAACAACTACAGCATATTGTATTTGTTCTGGTGAGTATAATCATTCCTTGCAGACTATTTGTAGTAAACCCTGTCTTTTCAGAGAAAATGCAGTGTTTACATTACATCCTAGTGATAACTCCCCTGGTCCCTCCTCAGAAAGCTACTAGAGGTGCTTCCTGGGTCAGTGCTGCACAGTGTGACTGACATTCAGTGTCTCCACCTTCGAGACACTGAACTTTCTTCATAGAGATTCATCCCTGAGGGGATGCGGATTGGCCAGGGCTGTGTTTTACTTGTGCTGGCTCTGCCACTGATCTGCCCCCTTAACCATCTTTCTATGGGAAAGCATTGTGAATAGAGTTTATCACTTCTGAAGATGTCAGCCAAGCAGGCAGATCAGAGGCAGAGCCAGCAGACTGGAATAAAGGTAAGAGTTTACTATATTTAGGGGGATAAAAGGAGGTCAGATTTTTTTTTTTCTTTTCTTTTCTTAACACTATAGGCTCAGGAATATGTGTTTGTGTTCCTGACCCTATAGTGTTCCTTTAAATTGGCCATGCTTTCAGTTTGGTTTCTCTGGTCTTTAATTTGAAATTCTCACTTTTGTAAACGATCCTTACAGTTAGTTTTGGTTTTAGTTTGTGTCTATTCCCACCCAAACTAGTCACATTGTATCCTGAAAAACACTTTCACAAAGACAGCAGCTATTTTTCAATAAGTCATGTGATCTATTTGAAACCATACTTGCATAGGAGTATTGGAGGAAGAAATGTGTTTGTAGAAAGTGCAGTGGAGATTGCTAGCATTACAACAATTTCGTGTCCAGAGATTTTCAGTTTTTCTATACTTTGTATTTGCATTATTAATAGATTCCCTAAAAAGCACAATTTCTCACTCCTAATCTGAATTGTCGATTTACTGTAAGAATTGGACAATGTGTATGTATTGTGAAGGGAACCCCTTGTTCCCAAACTGCATGGGACAGTTGCCAGGGACCCCCTGCTAAAGATGGTCACCTACCTAACAGTTGACGGTGATTGTACACTGGCCTCATGGAATTTGCAGCCTTATTGTAGCCCCTGGAGCAGCGCAGCTAATGTGAATTGACATGGCTAGGAGAAAGGCAAAGAAGGGGTGTAGTGTAAGGGATTGGCTAGTGTTATTGCAGGTGGGGTTTCGCTAGAGGAGTATATATATAATATATATATATATATATATAGTGGCCATTTTAGATTAGGGGCCCTCTTAATCCTCACTTACCTGTTTTGGGTAGATCAGTTAGGGTAGGTTGTTTGTCCTGATGTAAAATAGTTTAATTCGCTAAGAAGAGTTAGGTTTCGAAAGGTATTGGTAGGTTCGCGCTCATTGGTCGCTCCAATCCTGGTGTGTGTAGGGTGTATCTTGGTATGCCCCTACATGGAAAAAACCTGGAAAATCATGCCCTCGGTGGTTCTGTTTTTATGTCCATATATATATGTTATAATGTGGTTTTAGGTAGTTGTCTGGGGTAGTATTGTTAAAGGAGTTATGGTTATGTTTAACATGTGGACAATGACCTTTAAAAACTTTTAAGTACTATTTTTTTTTATATTTTTAAAGCTGTGATAATTTTCCCAAAACAAAGGTGCCTGAGTATCTTTGGGGGGTTGTGGGGTTTGTTAAGCATATGCCGTAAAAGGCGACTAAGTATATGTCATGGAAGACTGCCTTGGCCTAGTCCTAGTTGGACCAAGACATACCTGGGGGGGGAAGGGAGTCAGCCCAGACACAGAGGCGAATTGAGTCTGTCCCTATTGTTTGACAATTACCCACTGCGGTGCGAATATGCCATTCTTACTATATGCAGCGCTTCTACTGATAAAAGCTGCACATGTTTTAGCAACACCAACTCTCATCTAGTTTATGGAGAGTTGGCTATAATCCCTGCTATACCGGTGCTAAAACTGCTCTGGTCCAGAGCTCTGTAACATGTATCTATTCAACACAGCGTAAACATATATAATGGTAAAGTATTTTATGAGAAAAGGTTCTGGATATTTTATAATCTAGGGATTAATGGTTAGTGTTAGAATACTGTATGGGTTAATAGCTAGCGTATCGTAGGAGTTAATGTTTACTGATAGTGTGTTGTGTTGGGCTAAAGTAGGGATTAATATTTAGTGTGTGTGTGTGTGTAGTGCTGGGGTATTCTAGGAGTTAAAAGAAGGACTTCGCTGTAAACGGCACTGGAACATACATTTTCCAATACTAACCGAGATTAATGGGGGATACAGTCCTGGACATCAGCTATATCTGTGAATAGGGAATAAGAGCATGTCTGTCTGCATCAGCCTTTTAATGTGTGTGTAATTCTAGAAACATGTAACTTAATTTTAATTGTGCAAAATATATATCACCTCTTTATACAAAATTCAGTTGGAGAGCTAAAAATGGTATGGTGCCTTTTCTCATCAGCTTTATAGAAAAAGCTAGTCCCCACATCGTGTGTGTGTGTGTGTGTGTGTGTGTGTGTGTGTATATGTATATATATGTTGCAATATTTCTTTACGCCACTAGGTGGTATTAGCATAGATTTTATCACTGTTTAACCGTGAACTTGTCCTAAAATAGAATCACTAAGCAGAATTTTCATTTTGAACTCGTCTTATGTTCTATTATGTAAAGGTCAGACTTTCACTCTTGTTTCCAATGTGGTTAAAACATTAATATCAGATTTCAGCATACTTAAAGGGGCTCAATGTAATCAATTAAAAATTGTTTATCTGAAACCTGTATCTTTTACCTGGCTGTGACAGCCACTAGGTTGTCATTTCATCCTTAAGACCTTCGATTTTAAAAAGGTCTTTATCTTTTCGGCGTCTTGTACAGCATGACTCAAAATGCAGCTGCAGCGTCTGTATGATCACTGGATTCGTGGAGCGCAGCGATTGGTCCACATGCACTGTAGGTCTACAATGCTTCACTATGTGAAGCATCTGATTGGATCAGACATAATCCATGGTGCTCTCACAGTACACAGATCAGGATTACAGACCAAATGCACGCACTGCACATTTTAGACATACATGGTTGTTTATTTGTTGAGGTATTTGCCTCCTCACCCCCATGCATTAATGTCTTTCATTAGCCTAACTTAGCCGGGATTTATATATAGTAAAACATTTTTTATAGATCAGTTTTGGAGTTATTGATACAGAAGTGTAAGCTAGATGATATAAAAATATCTACAATACTTTGTAAATACATTTTCCTGACATATTGCTAATCATGGTTGCCTTTCAAGCAATTAAACACTTTAATAGGTCTGCAAATATAGCCCATTTTTTTGCACTCCCAAAACATAAAATGTGGAGCATGTTAATCGTAAATGTACACTTTGGATACATATTTTCATAGTTTAGGCTAATCGTTTGTTACAAATTACAATGAAGCATTGTTTTAGAATAAATGTAACACTGTCTTCTAATCTAATATTGGTGTACAGAGTGTTTTTTAACAATGCAATTTTAATATATAATTGTCTGGTTATTTCAAGTACCAAATTAATGTTTTCACTTTTCGTTTTAGCCACAACAAGAGAAAAAATCTGGTGAGGTGAGTGATCTTTTCGACATTATGTGTTTATGCTAAAATGTCTGTTTATTTGTTTATTGCTGCTTAATCTTGTCATTATACCATGTGCTTATGCTGCAACTGGGGAATTAAAGGGGTCTGCATAGTTAAGCAAGAACATCTACGCTTAAAAGAACTCGCCACTGCAGTACAAAAGATCACTATTTAGTAGATAATCTGCACTGAAACCATGCTTGTATTTACTTATGCATTTTTTTTTCATTGGGCGTATATCTAAAAATCGCTTGCAAAAGCTGCACATCTCTTGTCTGCCGTTTTTGCAAGCCACGCTACCCTTCTTCTTTAGCCCAGACTTCCTGTTGCTGTCCAATTATAGACTTCCCAAGGCAGCTCAATGAGAAGTCTTTGCAAGGCAGGTGCTCTGGTCACTTCCTCCCATTTGAGTTTATATCCACTGAGCTAAACAAGGAATTAACAGGATCCGTTGACTGACAGCCAGTAAGGTGTAACCGAGTTAACAATTTCTGCACTTATAGTAAAATGGGAAAGGACACACTCTTCAGACTCAAAGCACTTGAGCAAGCTAAAGTGTTTCATGTGTGTGTGGAGTACTCCTTTAAAAAGATTAAATCTATCGTCTAATTTATTATTAAATAGGGTTGGTCCAGTTCTATTTGGTGTAACCTATTGCACACGATCTTCCACTTACTAGGTTTTTTTTTTTATAAATATTTTGTTTACTTATATACCTATATTTAAAGGGAACACTATAGGGTCAGAAACACAAACCTGTAGTGTTAGAAACACTACTTGCCCTTCTAAATATAGTAAAATCTTACTATTTGTCCAATCTGCCAGTGTTGGCTCTGCCCCGATCCGCCTTCTTGGCTGACATCATTAGAAGTGATGATCTCAGTCAATCACAATGCCTTCCCATTCAGAAAGCATTTGTTTGGCTGAGATAATCAGTTGTGGTGATCTCAGCCAAGGAGGCGCAGCCGGGGCGGGACCAAATCCGTCATGGCCAATCTGCATTGAATCAATGCATCTCTATGAGGAAATTTCAGCGTCTCCATGCAGAGAAGCACCTCTAGCAGACATCTTAGGAGTGGCTACTGGAGGTGTCCCTAGGCTGTAATGTAAATACATAAATTTCTCGGAAAAGGCAGTATTTAGAGCTAAACGTCTGCAGGAACTGACTATACTCTCCAGAATAACTACATTAAGCTGTAGTTGTTCTGGTAACTATAGCGTCCCTTTAACAATGTATATATTTTGAGGTGTGGGGAAAAAAAAAATCTTGAAATTCACACCTGTTTACCCCGTAGATAGACCCCTCCATCTTAGCCCCTGTCATTCGTGTTTATAAGCTATGTCCTTTGCGTCTGGCAATGAAACAGTGTGTCTACATTTCCTTATGTGCAATGTTTGCCCTGGCTTTGCCTTGTCGGAACTGAATTATGGTGTCATTTGCTAAATCTTTTTTAACATGACGTTTAAATGAAAACTGAGCATCTCATGGGAAAAAATGGTTATGGGTGATGTTTTATCAATGGTGTAAATTTCAGAGAGACGGAACAGTTCTTTAAATTATGTACAGTGGCGCACACCCCCGTATATCTTTTAAGAACACATTTCTTCATCGTATGATGAAATCTGCATTGTTTTGATCCATCTTTTTTTTAGCTCTGTCTAGAATATAAAAGGCAGAGCCCTAATAAAACTTCCAAGCAATCAATTTACTGTATGTACAAAACCACATATGAGGTAATACAATCTTAGATGTCTTATCGTGAAGTTCAGATGAGGCCAAATACAGTCTCTGCTGTTGTGTTAAGTGATGCTAAGACAGAAGAGAAGATTAATCTTGTATTCCTCGTCCTTACAAAGAATTGAGGTGGAATGAGTTGTGAGGACTTTTTTTTTTTATATTATTATTGTTCCCATCCCAAAAGTAAATGTACGTAGGGGAAGGATCCCTGTCTTATATTTGGAGAGTTAGGAAAGCTGCATTTTATCTCATAGTTGCAAAGAATTTGTGCTAGTAAGGAGTCTGGTCTAGAGAAAACATTTATCTTTAAACAAAAGCAAAGAACAATATGCCAATGCTGGTTTGTCTGTTTGTTCTTGTCATAGTAAATTGTTTGACATTATTGATATGCAGTAGTTTTCATGATGGCTTTAGATTTTTGGAAAGCTTCTAAAACTAGTTTTGTTGAAAAATAAAAAAAAAACTTCACACACACAAAAAAAAGATTTAAATAAATTTCTCTGTGAGAACTATGGCAAAGATGCGTCTATAATTCAGTCCTGATAAATGTAGGGCAGAGGAAAAAACATGCTAGTATTTCAGAATGTTAGTTTGTAGGAGTGTGTTTGGAGGAAATAGAAACACGGGAGTTTGGGAGGAAGGGGTTAAAAGATGTTTCCAATGCTTTGGAAAGCAATGCAGGGCTCGCAGGGTTAAACTCACTATAAATATGTTCAAATCAATATTAGGTCTCCCAATAATCTGATTTCAGCAGGACAGTCTCGATTTTCTCATCCTGTCCCGACTTAACGTGATGGCTCACTTTTGGGGACACCAGGAAACTGTCCCTAACAAGCATAGTGTGAGCTCATCATCAGATGCGCATGCGTTATACTCAGGGCATTAGGAGCCTGCAGAGAGCACTGAAATAATGCTCTTTGTGGTCTGCATTTGGTTCCTGGGTTCCACAGGATTCCGGTCTCAGCCTCCGGGAGAGCCAGAGCACTGTATCCACTACAGAACACTTTAGTATGGTGCTCGGAGTGTTCTTGTAATGTTGGTGTCCTCGTTTCACCCTACGTGTTTGTTCCTGCATCCTCTGTCACTCTCCATTCTATCTCAGAACCTCTAGGAATGTGTGATGTTTCATTCCAACAAATTTCATTCCACTCTCTGGGACTAATTCAAATTTAAAAATAAAGTTAATCTGGCTGTACCAGCCCGATAAATCCAGTCTCTTAATAGAAAGTAAAAATTTGACTTTTTTTGAAAGGGTATTTTCTTCTTCTTTTTTTCTTTCTTTTTTTTTTTTTTTTTGCAGGACAGTGTTTATTCTAACCTTACATATGTAAACTATGTGAGACTAAATAGTAGGATGTTTGCCTTTAAACATCTATTCTCATTGCAAAGCTCGGGGGTCGTATTTTGTTCAGTCAGTCCCTCTGTTTTTCTTTTCTGCACTAGAGAATTTCCCTTTAAAGGAGAGGAGTTTAGGCTGAGAATTAACAACAAGCACATGAGCTTATGTGGGTTTCCTAATCTGAACTGTCTAAGGAAATAGTGATAAATTATATAAACATGGGGACTACATGGAAGTTCATGGAGGATAATGTAAATCTTAAACTACATTCACAGGAATCTCTTCCTTTTCCATCTGTTTCCGTCAGAATATCCTCACTGATGGCTTTTCCATGTGGCATTGTGAATTTGCTTTGAAAGGTATCCTTTCTCTAGCAATGAGCCCTGGGGGAGTTTTCCGAACTACATCTTCTGTTCAGCCAGAAACCCTTCAGTTGGGACGATATGTGTGTTGGTTTTGTTTTCCCTTTAATTTTAAGTGGTACTTGCCTTAAACCTGAAATTTCTATCAACGAAAGGTTTAGCTCCAATTTTGACTTTGGTGTGGTTGTTTTACCCCCTCTTCCAACACATGGACATGTTTTATGGCACTATAGTCACTATTACCTCGAGTGCGGGGCTTGACAAATTCCAGGTGCCAGGTCGCCATGACGATTTTTGTCCTGGCGTCTGGGATTTGCCAAGCCGTTCAACCCGCTAGGTGGCCAGCTGAATGTGAGTGGAGGCGGGTGGTGTGCTGGAGAGGATGCTGGTGGCCGCCCTGCTCTGTAAGAGAATGGGCGGGCTGGCAGCTCATGCAAGCCTGACTGGGGCGTGCAGCAACGTAGCTGTAATCTCCTTGCTCTGCTCTCTTGCGCGCCGTTTAGTGATGCTGGGAGCCGGAATATGACGTCACTCCAGCCCGTCATCACTTAACATCGCTTTAGGGAGCAGAGCAAGAAGATACATCTCCCTTGCCTCCAGCCCGCCTGCATCAGCCTTCCACGATGACAGCAGTCCCACTGGACCCCAGGGAGAGTCAATCCACTCCAGCTTTCACAAATGTAGAGAGGCTGGGTAGACACATTAAAATAAAAAATAAAACTTGTGAGTGTCTGTGAGAAAAAGTGTGTGATTTTTTGCAGTATCAGTGTGTTGTCTATAACTGAATGTGTGCGTGTCTCTCCAGGAGTGTCAAATCAGTGAGTGTGTGTTTCTGTCAGAGTATCTATTTAGGTGACGGCCCCCTTTAATCACATGAGAGAGGTGTTTTTATTTACTTTTTTTTTACCATGCCAAGGCTGGCCCCACCTCCATGGCAGGGATCATCAATCTTGCAGTATCAGTGTGTTGTCCCTTGAAGCACAAATAAATTTGCACACAGCACCTTTCTACTGCCAGAGCAGGTTCTTGCCAACTGGTGCATAGCTGGGGGTGCTGCAAGACCGGTACCTGCTCGGTGGCTCTCCTGGAGTTGCTACTGGGTCCCACCATATTAACTACAGAACACAAGTATACTTAAAAGATGCTTAAAGTACACAAATCGGTATATATTTCTCCCTGTCCTCACGATACCCCTCCCTTCACTGATTAAACCCTCACAGCTCCCTAGGAGTAGACCGGTGTCATGGTCTCTATCTCTATTCTTGTCTTCTCATGAATGAAACTTCTGCTGACTACTGCTTCATATCCTGCAAACCATGCTGAGCAGGGGTATACAGTGTATAATCAGCAACCCCATGGAATACATTAGGAAGGTTTGGATTAGAGAGGTTTTGACTTCTTCCCAAGTTTCACTGCAGAAGCTGAAAATTCCATGAATGGCGAAAAAAATAAGAATGTAAGAAAATGTGTTTAAGTCCAGGAATGCTTCTTAAATAGAACCTTACCTTCTCCCTCTTGTATATCCCCCTACGAAAGAATGTGTAGCCATCCATGTTGGTTGTATTTGTGAAGTGGTTATGGAAGTGACTAAACTGTTCAATGTTAAGTAACCCTCATGCCTGGTACTCATAAAAATGTCACTAAGCACTTCCACTTTGAAAGGGCCTTTTTTATGTTCCTTTCCTGAAGCCTTTCCAATGGCTAAGTAACTTGACCTGGAAGTTGCATTCTTGCCTTACCACATAGCTGGGCCTTAATGAGGTGTGTATGTAGGTCTCCTGGCTACAGATTCCACCCTTCATTTACTATTTAAATTCTCCATCTTGGAGCTCTTCACATAATGCTGGTCAGTATTAGTGTGTGTGTTTTTATTACCGTAAACTGAAATTTAGGAACACGTGATCCCTTCTGTGCACAGATAATATAGTATTTAAGTGAATATTTTCTAAGCGTGATGCCTATCCTGTTGGCGTGTTTTTATTTGCGTAAATTAACATTTAAAGTGATGTTTTATTTCAGGGCTGTCCAAAAGGTAGATCCCCAGATGTTGTTTATTTTTATTTTTTTTAAACTACAGCTTCCATGATGCTTTGTCATTCTAAAAGCATCATGGGAGTTGTAGGTTTACAACATGTGCCAATCTACCTTTTGGACAGCCCTAAAATAAAAGATCACTTTAATGTTGATTTATGCAGCCCTGTTTTTTTTTTTTTTTCAATCAAGACATGAATTAAGATTAGCAGAACTAAGACTACAGCCCTTGTCCATTTAAACCAATAAGATTTCAGTTATTTTTTTATTTTTATTTTTGTATTTAGTTACTTCTAATGAACACATGTAAATATTATTGATCCTTTAATTCATTTTGCTGCTAGTGCTACATTTTGAATAAATGGACACTCTAAGCACAATAACTACTCCACAGTATTGTAATAGTTATGGATCTAAGGAGTCTTTGGGCGCACCCCTTTCCCCCATTAAACTTTCATATTATCACACACGAGGGCAGCAGAAGGGTTGGTCTTTAAATGCTGGGGTCTTTGTTAAACCACTTTAAAACAAGATGTCACCCAGAGACCCCTTGGTCCTTAACTATTACTGTAAGCTGTGGTCATAAAGCTTGGTGTCCATTGAACTGTTTTAAGTAGGGTCACTTGCATACTTCAGAGATTCCCATAGCTATCCAAACTAAGTATGCAGAATCATTTGGATGGTTTCCAGAACAATGCAAACTTTGTTTATGCAATCCTAGCCACACCTACCCTGGCAGTCTGTGGAGGCACGATCTATACACCAAATCTGCTTTAATGAAGTAATACCATAACATTAAAAGTACAAATAACGCTATAGTACCCTAGTAACCAGATTTAGATGACCGGGCCAGTGCTGCCATGGTTAAGAAGGTGATTTACTTACCTTTCATCCCTCTATGCATCAGTCTTCTCCATGTAGCTCCGCCTCTTTGGCTAAGATAATCAATGTTGATGATCTCAGCCAATCCATTGGTTTCCTAGGCGATGCGCCTATAGGATCGATTTCTGAGACTATGTGACTAAATTACCAGAGTTTTTCTCTATTTGCACGGAAGTGCCTCTAGTGGCTGTCCTATTGTCCTGCAGAACGGTAATCTTTTCAACAGCAAATTTAACGTGGGGGACACGTGGCACCAAGACCACTTTAAGACGAAGAGGGCTGAGAGCCTATAGTGTTCCTTTAAGCTAAAGTTGTTTTGGTGCTTGGTGTACATTTTTAAATAAAATGCCTGTTCTGGATATGAAGTTGCTAGTGATATTGTTGAGCTTAGTAGAATGCATCATACAATCTCTACCATGTTGCAACCTGCCTTGAAGCAGCCATGATTGGCTGAGGCCCGTGTAGGACGTACAATGTCCACAGACCACAGCAAATAGGACGAGGCTGTTTGCAAACCTTGGTACAAGGCCTCTAGCAAGCAGTGGCCTGTGATTAAAGACTTGCATTCTTATCCTCTCCACGCTGCTGTTGTACAGTGGTGTCACACATGGTAGCAGTTAGAAGTTAATTCACAGCTGAAGTGTTTCAAATGCTAATGAATGAAAGCTTAGTCGTGTAACACAAAGTTTAAGGAATGCTTAGCTGAATGGTGTACTGTAGTGGCCTGGGAAAGGAAGAGGGTTATAAATTGTCTGCCACCCAGACAAAATGAAGCCATGTGGAAAATTAAATCTATTAAAGTATGAAGCCTGTTATAATCTGGTTTAGCTGTAAGAGGTTTCGTTTTTCAATAGAGGTAAAGATTTACCTATGATTGTAGGCCTTTGTATGCAGTGTCAGACATGACGCTGGGAGTAAATACTGGTTAAGTAATCCATCCAAGGAGAAAAATTAGAATGTATTTTTTGTTAAATAACTTTGAAGAGATCATTATAATATACCTCCCAGCAGTCCTAGATCTGACAGGACAGTCATGATGTGGGTCCCCTGTTCCTGGGTTGCTTTTTCTCTGTTGTCGTCCTGTGAGTACCAGAAAAACCACATCATACATTAATCCAATATGCTGCACAAGGATCTGGAACTCTGCCTGCCCCCCTACCACCCATCCGAAGTTAATGGCCTACAATTCCCAGAATTCTTTGAATGCAATATATTGCCAAAGGATCATGGGGGTTGATGTTTAGCACCATGTAATGCAGGAGTAGGCAACCTTTGTTGGCCCTAGATGTTGTGAAATACATCTCCCATAATGCACTTATAGCCAAAATGTTGGCCAAACCTCATGGGAGGTGTAGTCCAAAACATCTGGAGAGCCAAAGGTTGCCTAACCCTAATCTAGGGGGCTGGATTATGTGATACCTGCCTTAGCTGGTGTTCCTATCCATGCAGGAGTATTTGCAGCAATCTTACAGGCCCCACAGGCTAACAAGGCAGTTTGTCAGCTCGGTGTTCATGGTTGCCAGACCACATCTAGCTACATTGCCTAATTGTATGTGTTCTGCAAATATGGATATTCAGATTTTTCCCTGTCCCCTAACATTATTAAAGTGAAATGGACCAAGAGCAGTTTACTTAGCTTGTTTAACCCCTTAAACTGTTTTACTGTTTTACTCGGAAGACTTCGCTGAACACAAATATTAGTGTTTCAAAACAGTAAATATATTTCAACGACTATATCGTCAGTGACATATTTTGCATTTTTCACACACAAATGGCACTTACACTGCCGATATAATTGTTGTGATACGTTTTACTGTTTTGAAACACTAATATTTGTGTTCAGCGAAGTCTCCTGAGTATAACAGTACCCCTCATGTACAGGTTTTATGGTGTTTTCAAAAGTTACATAGTCAAATATAAGGTTTGCGTTTCAGTTTTTTCACATTAAAATTCGCCAGGTTGCCTTTGAGACCGTATGGTAGCCCAGGAATGAAAATTATCCCATGATGGTAAACCATTTGCAATAGTAGACAACCCAGGGTATTGCAAATAAGGTATGTTCAGTTTTTTTAGTAGCCGCTTAGTCACAAACACTGGCCAAAATTTGCGTTCAAATTAGTTTTTTGCATTTTCAAATATTAACACTAACTTTGGCCAGTGTTTGTGACCAAGTGGCTACTGAAAAAGACTGGACATATTCCATTTGCAATACCTTGGGTTGTCTACTTTTGCAAATGGTATGCCATCATGGGGGTAATTCTTATTCCTGGGCTACCATATGGTCTCAAAGGCAATGTAACCAATCTGGCGAATTTCAATGTGAACAAACTGAAATATGCTATATTTGACCCTGTAACTTCCCAAACCACCATAAAACCTGTACATAGGGGGTACTGTTTTACACATGAGACATCGCTGAATACAAATATGTGTATTTTATTGCAGAAAAAGCAAACAGTATTTTGACATTCACAGTTAAAATGTCACGTAGAACTAAAAAGAATTTTTACATTCTTATTTTCTCCCATTTTTTTATATTTGTTTCATATTAAATTATGTTTCATACCTAAATATTTGATTTTAAATGAAAGCCCTGTTTCCCCTGAATAAAATGATCTATAATAAGGGGGGTGAATTTAATATGAAAGAGGTGAATTACGGTTGGACAGACATATAGTGCAAATACCAGGTTTTGTTTACGTTTTTTTTGGATCACAACTTGTACATTTGGCTGCGGTCTTAAGGGGTTAATATTGTCGGGCAAGAAATTCTAGTCTGTATATATATATGTGTGTGTGTGTGTGTGTGTGTGTGTGTGTGTGTGTGTGTATATATATATATATATATATATATATTTTTTTTTTTTGTTTTGTTTGTTTTTTAATAATCCTGAAGCCTGGTTGTTGTTCACGTTCCAGCATTTTCAACTAAGCTTGTCTCCTGACATGTATGGTAACTTTGGATATTTTTCTCAAGTATTTTTTACAGTTCCACTCAAACTGGACCCAATAGGTTTGCTCACCTCAAAAAAACATTATACTGACTATTAGAAACAATATTGACTCATAATGATAGTGTTGTTGAAAATGTATTTCTGAATTGTATCCTTGCGCTAAAAGTATGATAAATCACTCCAGTCTCTTGCCAAGTTTTTGAATTGTTTTTTTTTTTTTTTTAGATGAGTAAACGTTTTGACCACATGGTTAAATTTGTATTACTGTTCTAAACAGGGCATATTCAGACCTTTTTACAGTTCTGAAAGTCGTTGAAAGTGCCAATGCAACCTCTTTAGTTGCCTCAGAGGGGATATGGTAACAGTATATAAATACAAAACATTGTGTGGAAATCTATTCACAAACAGGTCTTTACATAGGACACAAGGTCATGTGTTTACTCTTGGGGGAAAAAAAGATTTTGTCTAAGGCAAAGGAAAGGGTTTTTTACCGTAAGTACAAGAAGGTTATGGAATTTTCTGCCTGAAGAAGTGGTTTTATCAGAGTCCGTACAGATGTTTAAACAGCAACTAGATGCATACTCTCAAAAACAGAATATTCAAGGATATCATTTTTCAATGTAGGTTAAATGCTTCTTGATCCAAGGATTAAAGGGACACTATAGTCACCCAGACCACTTCAGCTCAATTAAGTGGTCTGGGTGCCAGGTCCCTCAGGTTTTAACCTTTCAGATGCAAACATAGCAGTTTCAGAGAAACTGTTATGTTTACATATGGGGTTAAGCCAGCCTCTAGTGGCTGTCTTCCGGGCAGCCACTAGAGGCGCATCAGCGACGCTGGAGGCATGTTATGCCTCCCATCGCGCAGAGCGTCCATAGGGAAGCATTGAGAAATGCTTTCCTATGGACACTTTGAATGCGCGTGCAGCACTTGCCGCGCATGGGGATTCGGCTCCGCTGACATCGGCAGGGGAGGAGAGGTCACCAGCGCTGAGGGAGCCCGGCATTGGATTAAGGTAGGCTGCTGAAGGGGTTTTAACCCCTTCAGCGCCACGGGAGGGGGACCCTGAGGATTGGGGCACCTTCAGGGCACTATAGTGTCAGGAAAACCACTTTGTTTTCCTGACAATATAGTGATCCTTTAATCCGACTGCCATTCTGGGGTCAAGAGGGAGTTTTTTTTTCCTAGTTTGTTGCAAAAATAGAAGTGCTTCAAACTTGGTTTTTTGCCTTTTTTTTATTAACAGCAAACCGCAAATGTGAGGAAGGCTGAACTTGATGGACACATGTCTCTTTTCAGCCTATGTAAAAGTATGTAACATACAAAAACTTATAAGTAACTTATACCAGAGTATTTTCTAAATTTACATTTGTCAGTTGCTTGTTAGATGTTTTTTTTTAAATCTGAATTTTATCATGTGTTACGTCCTGGGATGTTGACGGTGAATACCTACTCCATTGCCAGCTATAGATGAAAACATTCTCAAGTGCATTTTGCCCTTAAAGGAACACTATAGTCACCAGAACAGAACAGCTTATTGTATTTGTTCTGGTGAGTATAAGCACTCTCTTCAGGCATTTTGCTGTAAACAGTCTTTTCAGAGAAAATGCAGTGTTTATATTACAGCCTAGTGATCACTCCACTGACCACTCCTCAGATGGCTGCTAGAGGTGCTTCCTGGGGCAGTGCTGTATAGTGTGCAGCACTGCCATTTAGTGTCTCCACCCTCTGCATGCACACACTTTCCTCATAGAGATGCATTGGTTCAATTAATCTCTACGAGGTGATTCTGATTGGCCAGGGCTGTGTTTGACTTGTGCTGGCTCTGCCCCTATCTGCCTCCTTGACCGTCTTAACAAATTCTATGGGGAAGCATTGTGATTGGTTAAGACCACTGCTTCTGATGATGTCTGTAGACAGGGGCAGAGCTAGCAGCTGCAGATTTGAACACAAGTAAGATTTTACTATAATAAGGGAGACAAGTGGGTCCCACGGGGGCTAGATGGTGGTTTTTAACACTATAGGGTCAGGAATACATATTTGTGTTCCTGACCCTATAGAGTTCCTTTAAATTCTTTCAGGGTTATCCACTAAAGTGAGAATTCAAAGTGAATTTCAAATTGAAGGTCAAAGTAGGTAAACTGGTAGCTAGCTGACTTAGCTCACGTTTTAGATTTGGCTATTTTGGCCTTGAATTTGAAATTCACTCAGAATTTTCTCTTTCGTGAATAACTAGGTCTTTACCAAATGCTGAAGTGATCATCTGATACAAAGATCATCATTTATAGATTGTTTCTTAGAGGGTCTTAGAGGGTTTGAATGCAAAAGATGTTATACATTTTATGTGAAATCTATTTTATTTGAAATAATCTATCTAGGACTTAAAGAACACTGCAGGCACCAAAACAACTACATATAAATTAAGTTATGAGGCCCCCGGAGGCAATCTTACCTCAAGGGGTTAATTGTTCTTGAACGGTCTAACACCTAAGTAGCCTCAAGCGCTGGACTCCACTCCTCCCCTGGCACCATCTGTCTTCTGAATTTTGAGATTCATGAGTGCTGGTGGGCAGGGGTGTCGCTGATTGAGAGTGGTCAGACTCCCAATTCACTATATTAGCTTTCAAAAGGTACGTTCATTGTTTTACTAAGCTGTACCAATTCCAAATTAATATAAAAATATATATATATATAATAAATACTGAATAAAACATGGAAAAGTTAACACTTTAAGGACACAACTTCAGAAATAAAAGGGAATCATGACGGAATATTTTTTCGTTAAAATGAAAACTGCCCTGATATTTATATCAAGTTAAAACTTTGGTTTTGCACGCATCTTTGTGTACAAAGCTTTTTCAATTATAGGTGGCAAGCACATCTATCCTAAATAAATTCTTATTCTATAGGCGGTTACTGCATTTTAGCTCTTCGGAACAATTGCCATTTGTAAATGACATGGCCCTGTTCACCAACAAATGAAACAGAAGATAATTAGTGTGTGTAGAACTTACCATCAGAAGAACACCATTAACCCCTTAAGGACACATGACATGTGTGACATGTCATGATTCCCTTTTATTCCAGAAGTTTGGTCCTTAAGGGGTTAAAAAGAAGAAAAAAAAATACACAAAATACAAAGTGTTTAATCTCCTCTCTATAGTTTGTAGAATTCATACCTTTAAATCCTTAGCTCAATCCATTGTATAGATGGATACATAATTTGTTGAAAACTTAATGTATTTTTTTTTTTTCATTAGGAAGAAACTGAAGAGACCTCATCACAAGAATCAGAAGAAGACTAAACGACCACCAAACTCAAGCTCTACCTCAACCAGCAGTTGGGTTTCGTAGGTTCAGATTCAGCACCTTCAGTGCATCTGAGCCTTGGAAAGGAAAATACGCTGCCTTGACCACTTAATTTCTGCTACCAGTCTTTTTGTATTAACTTTTTTGTTTTGTTTTGTTTTGTTTTTTTGATTTGCCATGGGGATGGTGGAGCAGAATCACACAATTTTTTTTGAAAAAACGTTTGTTGATCACTTTCTTTTGTAATCCCTTTGCTGTCCCAGGTTTAAAAACTGCTGTAACACAGGGGATACAAATTGTTTGGTTTTTTTCCTTTATAAATACAGTTTGGGATTTTTTTTTCTTTTTCTTCCTTAACCTACTAATAGCTAAAGGTGTATGGGTGAAATTATCTTAATCCACTTTAGTCATTCACTGCACTGCATGCAGACAAAGAAACCTGCAACAAATTGTATGTTTTCAAGGGCATTCAAATGGGAAAGGCTTGGTGTGTGAAACTGTGTGTAGGCCTTAAATTAAAACACACCAAACCTCTCTAACATGGGGAAAAAAACTCCCTTTTATATAGAACACCAAAGATAAGGGATGAAGTCTATATTTTTCCAAGTTTTTTTTTGTTTGTTTGTTTTTGTCTTTTTATTTGTTTTTTTTAATTTTATTTTTATATATGGCAGAAATCTTCCTCGGTTCACATATCACATTAGTCTGCATAGGGAAAAGGAAACATAATTACCATATCTAATTTGCCTTTTAAACAAGATTTTGCAGCATTATATTAATATAGTGTAGAACAAAATATTGGTACAGGTAAATAAATGAAAAACAAAATTCAATAGGTATAAATTTTCTGAGCTGTGTGTGAACAAAGCCAAAATTTGATAAAGTTAGTTGGTAGACCTTAAGAGTAATGCATCTACATCATTGCCAGATTGGTGAAAACTATACTCAAGGACAGTGTTTCCCAACCCAATTGTTAAGGTGTACCAGCCATCCAGGTTTTGTCGGTATCCCCATTGGAAAAGAACTGGGGAAAAGCCCAAATCCTTGACTGTTGGTGTACGTTCATGATTGGGTTGGAAAACCTTGCTCAAAGTGAAGTCTGCCTTCTCCCAAAGAGTGTGTACAAAGCCAAAAGAACATCTAATTTTTGTTTATCATAATGTGCATGTTAAGGGAAAAACCTGACTCATTAGAAGAGTACAAGTGGCTTGATTTGAATATCTTCATCAGAAGCCGCTCGTTAATTAAATATTCAGTTGTCCTAGGATTTCTCTGCATATATCTGAATTATTCTCTAAATTGTATCAATGCAAATGTAACCAAATTGTGCAGTTTATTATCCCCTACCCCTCCGAACGCATTGTTCACCTGCTCTTCCCTTTTTAAAGGCAGATTTTGGTTTACCAGACTGTTCACAAATAGTAAATACAAAGAACAGGACACGAACTGCCTTAAAACGTTATTGACCACCTATAAAGTATAACTTTATAGTTACAGTTTAAATATGCTTGAACAATATCTAAGGGAATGGACATTTTGCAGTCCTCTGCAATTAATACGTACCTCAGCTATATCGCTTGAATTTACTTCCGGCAATTTTATTTTACTGATTTATAGTTCGTGGTTGCATTGCCTTGCGTTAAAAGCCACCCACACTTCTCTTATATATAATTTTAGGCCACAGTGCTCTACAAAGTGTCCCAGATGCACACAGACATGGTCTTCAAATTATGGGGAAAAAAAATATATTTAAAAAATAAAATAAATAAAAAATTCCCATCATTTTATAAAAAGTGTGGAATTTTTGGAAGCTGGGCCACATGAACAGTTCAGGGTAATATGGCTGATGCTAGTCACAGAACCACACATTTTCAGCAATAGACCTTTTTTCCTCCACTATTCAAAACTACCTCTGATTTTTATATATATTTTTGTTTAATATATTTTTCACATTCATATTTACAGTCTGATAACTGAATGCTGCTATTCTAAAATTATAATAGGGCAGTTAATTACCCACAATGTCATAATTTTATTACCTACATAAACACCTTATCACAGCTATAAGAGCAATATCCTTTTTTTTTTATTTTTTCTTTTTTTTTAGCATGAGTATTATGTGTCTTGGTTTTCAACTTTATTACTAGATTTCTGTATAATGAACTGTTAACTTGAATATATTTTTGTACTGAATTCTTCTAGGTTTTAAGAATAAAACATTTTGTACTTTACACAACACAGAACATAATTAGAACTAGTACTTACAATGTTACTGTCTGTTTTCGTACCTCAATTTTGTGTTAAGAAATGGACTGATTAACAGTGCCTCCATAATATGTATTGCCATTAGGAACATCTTTATAGAAATGCTCATTTCATTTTAGGACTGCATTTAATCCCTGTTCCAAGTCATGTTCCCTCTGCGAGCAGTTCAGCATTCAAATGCTTAAAAGGGATTTATTGTTTCATTTCTGTTTGTCATGTTGTGTTTTTTGTTTTTTTTAGAAGGCAATCATGACATACAATATATAAAATTATAGTTTGGGAACTATGAGTATTGGAAATGTGAGAAAATTAAGAAACTTTATAGGAACTATAGATGCTTAAAGGGATAATATAGGTACAACAACTTTAGCTTAATTTTTGTTGTATAAGCCATGCTCCTGCAGGCTCATCCTCAGCCATTTAGGAGTTATCACTTAGTTTACACAGCCCAAATGACACCTCAAAGTATGTGCCTTCCTGAAAAGGAACCTGGATTTTGTAGATTCCTTTATTGCACATTCTGTTTAATTTAGAATTTTGATTCTCCTGCTCTGTTATTAGTCTTTTAGAGCCTACCAGAGCCTCCTGCATGTTATTACATTTAATTTAATTTACAGAGCATGAGATAAAAACATCTAAAGTCTGTTAACATCTGACTGGAAATGTAACCATTTATACAGTCAAAGGATGTGTGGCTAGGGCTATATTAACAGAAACAAAAATGATTTAACTCCTAAATGGTAAATAATTGATCAGCGAGACTACAAGGGTATAATCTATGCACCCAAACGGCTTCATTAAGCTAAAGTTGTTGATTTTTATAGTTTGTTTTTGCCTATAGTGTTCCTTTAATGACATCTTGTATCCCTTTAAAGTGACACTATAGTCACCTGAACAACTTCAGCTTAATGAAGCAGTTTAGGTGTATAGAACATGCCCCTGCAGCCTCACTGCTCAATCCTCTGCCATTTAGGAGTTAAATCCCTTTGTTTATGAACCCTAGTCACACCTCCCTGCATGTGACTTGCACAGCCTTCCATAAACACTTCCTGTATAAAGAGCCCTATTTAGGCTTTCTTTATTGCAAGTTCTGTTTAATTAAGATTTTCTTATCCCCTGCTATGTTAATAGCTTGCTAGACCCTACAAGAGCCTCCTGTATGTGATTAAAGTTCAATTTAGAGATTGAGATACAATTATTTAAGGTAAATTACATCTGTTTGAAAGTGAAACCAGTTTTTTTTTTCATGCAGGCTCTGTCAATCATAGCCAGGGGAGGAGTGGCTAGGGCTGCATAAACAGAAACAAAGTGATTTAACTCGTAAATGACAGTGAATTGAGCAGTGAAATTGCAGGGGAATGATCTATACACTAAAACTTAGCTTTATTTAGCTAAAGTAATTTAGGTGACTATAGTGTTCCTTTAACATTTTTGTGCTGGTCTGCTCAATCTAGGGTGAACAGAGTCCAAGTATTTCTGTAGGACACCATAAAAAGCACTTGTATTTCTGTTTTTACTGAGCGGTGCTTGCATTAGATACCCTATTAGATATGGGTCTGAATGCCCACTAGTACGATCCTGCAAAGAAACTTGAAACATTGTTGGTGGGGAAAATGCAATGTTTGCTCTTGCAAATGCAATCAAAAGTATGTGTTTTAAATGGAGGGAATTGACATGCATTTGACATTTTCATGTATTTTACACAATGTGATGATGATTTTTTTTTTTATATATATATAAATATATATATATTGAGTTTCATTCAGATTTATTTTAAATGCTCAAGTAGATTCTTGTTTTTGTTTTCATAGCCAGTATCTACACACATTAACAATGTATTAATATCTGAATCAGAGAGAGTTCTTCAGAAATGCTTTTGTCAGTGTAATCGCAATGAGAACTTTTTTTCCATAAAATGTTAAGACTTTATTTCAAACTGTTTTGCTGCTATTGGCCTGTTTTGTCCATGCCAGAAAATTTGAGGAGAGGGGCAATTGATTTAAAAAAAAAAAAAAAAAAAAGTATAAATTTGTAATTGGTGCAGCACAGTTTCTTGAATGATTTGAGATTTGATTTTTCAATTACATTTGTGTTTGGACATGGTTATATGACCATCGTCATGCTTTTTGCTTTTGTATAAAGCTACAATTACTTTGAATTACATTTAAAGTATGCAATTTATTGGCAATGATTATACCTGCCAGTACAAGCTATGTGGCATATCTAAAATTGATATTTCAAGAGGGAAGAACGTTACTCTGACATTAAGCACTTAGAGGCTCACTGCTCTGAACTTAATCATGTTTATTTTCTATATATTTTAGTACAATCAGAAAAACACATTACTACCTCTTAGGGTTTGCTATACCTCATTTGTTTTTGTTTTTTAATTGGTTTTGTTTTTCTTCTGACTGAATAAAAGCAGCTTGTGGCCATGCCGACAGAAAGAACATTATAAATTTTTATACATATAGTTTATTTTTTGTGGGAGATAATTTTTATAAGACTGTTCTTTGCTGTTGACAGGTCACTGCTAAATAAGACTGGACATTTTACTTTCTTGATATTCCTGCATCGAGCGTGAGGTGTGCAGAACAGAAAGTATCAAAATGCTTAACCGAAGTTTGCTTTTAATTCTCATCTTTGAGTGTATGATAGCTTTGCCTTGCTCCCTGCATAGACTCCTTGTCTGTGATTGTACTTCTTGAATGCTTGCTTGCTGAACGTTTTTCTTAAAATGGATTACCACAGTCTGTTTAGCACAATAAACATAATAGCCTCTGTTATTTCTATGTTGTCTTTATGACTTTGCAACTCTCAATAAAGTTTCTGATTGTATTGTAAATACACAAATAATTCATTAAAACCAAAACACTTTCTTTTTTGATCTTTTAAGTGGGGGGTAAGTTTTAAGCAAACTTTTAATTTACCCCCCCAAAAAATCACCTTAACCCCTTAAGGACACATGACATGTGTGACATGTCATGATTCCCTTTTATTCCAGAAGTTTGGTCCTTAAGGGGTTAAAGGGACATTAGTCATTGAATGAACACCATTTTATGAACTGTCTACATAAGGTATTTAAAATAAAAAATGAAAATGCTTAGTCTATACTCCAAACCAGAAAGTGCCCCAGCCAATCCTAGTTGTGCCGTTGCTTTCAGAAGGATAGTTGTAGTTCAGCTGTGAAAGCTATTGGATTAAGGAAGTTTGCACTGGGTAATAGACGTCAGCTGTAGATTTCGATTAATTTGTAATTACCATGAAATTAATTTGGCTGCAGAAAGCCATTGTAAGTCTCAAAGAATTATACAGCAATATGCGATGTCACGCTGCAAACTGAAAAATAGTTTTATTTTTTATTTCCTGCAAAGTATTTACCTTCATTCAAATAAAAATAAAAATTGACAATGTACAAAACATTAACTGTAACCGCACAATCCACACCACATGTTTTTGTATAATAAAACCCAAATCCCACATATGTAACTACTTGCACCGTATTTCCAAGTCCCCTTTACAAAATGAGACTAAGGCTTAGAAATAACAAGGAGTCAAGGAATTTGTTATTTGAGGTATCTAGAAAAACAAAACCTATTTAATGGTATTCATTTTTATTAGACATTGATTGGATCTTTCTACCTTACAAGATGTGACCGAAACAAATATATGTATCTGGGTTTGTTTGTTATTGGTGGGTTTTATGTTCTGTTTATGCTGGGTCTAAGCTATTCATATGACCCATAAATCCATCCTTTTAATCGCAATATATAGTTTGTGCATGGTACCCTGTGCTTCCAGGATGATCTAGCTGTGTTACTGTGGGGATGATTAGTATTCCATCCAATTTCATGCTAGAGTCAGGTCGAATCCAATTTTGCTATATTGTCACTAAACTTTGAATTGCAAGACCTATTTTATTTATAAAAAAAATGTTTTTTCCCATTTCCAATATTGTAACTTATTGGTAAAGGAACCTTAATAAGGGATCAATAAGTTTCCCAGGTAGCCACGTTTATATCCGTAGACCTGCTGCCCGCACCAAGCATAATTATCTGTTAGTCCTTTGTCACTGCTGCTTTGTTCTTGGGGGATCTAGCCATCATCTAGTACTGAGTACCAGGTCTCGCAATCTACAGGATCACATCGGGGGCTTAACAGCGTGATTTATTGAATATTTTGGATGTAGCTTCTTATACATGCGTAGCTACATCCAAAGTACACTGATCAGCCACAACATTAAAACCACTGACAGGTGAAGTGAATAACATTAATTATATTGTTACATTGGCATCGGTCAATGGGGTGGGATATATTGGGCAGTCAGTTCTTTATTTCATATGTTGTAAGCAGGGAAAATGGGCAAGCACAAAGATTGGAGTGACCGTAACAAGGTCGAAAAAGTGATTGCTAGACAAATGTGTTTTTTTTTTTTGTTTGTTTTTTATTCTTGTAGGCTGTTGGGACACAAACTTCTAACTCTGGGTATATGGGGGTCAATTGATCTGTGTCCATGTATATTCTTGGACCACTAGGGACTCCTATGATGGGTACTAGCAAAATGAGCGTTAACATAATCGATGACATTTTCCTCTTTTGGCATAATATATTAAAGCTAGAAAAAGGTATTAGGTGATAGAAATCACTTGATTTGACATTTTATTGATTTTAATTTTAGTACACTCTGGTCCATAGTAAGTGTTTGGCAGACTGGACAGTAGGTAGAGATGTATCAATAGCGATAAAACAATTTGATTAAAACAAAAAAGTAAGTGTCTAATCATAAATTATCGTTTTTCTTGAATGTCTGTTTTTGCCAATCAAGTATGACACTTCCTTCATCTGAATCCGGCCACGTTGTTTGTTTGTTTTTCGTTGTGCCAGTGAAAAGGTTTTTGGCACAATCTATGTTAAAAATAAATCTTATTAAAAAAATTCCCTTTGTGCCGACTAAATCTGGAGCAGACACAAACCTCATTTAGTCACTTGAAGGAAATGGACACAGATTTGATAGAAGAAAATAGCAACTGGGACAGCATTGCCATTTTGTAGTGGCAATGCTGCTTAATCCATATTGTCAGCTGTGGAAAAACCACTGTTCAAAACTGACTGCACTTATAGCACAAATTAACACCAAGGAATGTCTGTCTCAAAACAAAATTTCTTGAGCATTAATCTTCAAGCTGTAAATGCTATAAAAGGAGGCTGGACAAGGCCAGCAAATACGTGGATATTTTAACTCTTTACTTTGGAAAAACTGTTGTGGGACATTTGAAGGACACTCTTGTAGTTGAAGAACTGTGGTGCCCTCATAAATGTGCTAGGAGCAGAACTAGGACATACCTAGCATTTGCTAAGGAAAAATAAAATTGAAAAGAGGAATGGAAAATGAGGACGCTGAAGGTATGAGGGTACAGACAAAGGTTATGATGCCACAAGGACAAAGAGGCCTGGTTGCTCGTGGCTTTGCTGATAACCATTTCACCTGGAAAAATTGTGACTGTTTTAGAGTTTTCAGTGACCCTATAATTTCCCTCCATTGTAACAATCAAAGGAAATCAAAATTTCTTAAGATGAAGTCACTTTAAGACAAGGGCAACAAGCCACATGAAATTGTAATTCTTCATAAAAACCATTATGTGAAAAAGAAGTATTGCAAACTGGTTTGATACTGTTCTTTGGGGTGAAAAAATATTTTTAATTTTTTTAAAATTCAAAATGTAAAAGCGGGTCATGTGCCATTAAGGTTTTTGGGTAAAAAAGGACTCCCCGCGTGGTTCTGAGATCAAAAGAGAAATCATAGCACTAGGAACTGGAAATGTGCAATTGTGCCAAACGTACCAGGGATTGATGAGTGTCAGGAATAGCTAGTGATCCCTACACACTAGTAAAATGGCAAGAAAAGTCAAGCATTGAGGTCAAAGAAGAAATGCTGCTTGGGCTAATGAAAGGGTAGCAGGTATATGAGATTGTAACAAATCCCAAATCACTGAAATGTATCATTAATACTATAACTTGCACTGCAAGTCGCCTGAATTTTGATCAAACGGATGATGGATTGAATTCCCGAACTCCAAACCGAAATGTATCTGACTCCCAAAACAAATGAAATGCCCAGTGGCCGAGCATATTAGTTTTGATTCATGATTCTGAATTCCACCTCTTAGCACCAAAAAAAGAGATGAATGATTGAGAAGAAAGAGGATTGACAGCTGGGGGACTTTTCCTAAATGTTGATTGTATTCACAGATCAAGTGAGAAGTAACCAATTGAGGGGAAAACAAGCAGTAAGAAATTTAAATTCTGTATGAATCTAGATTTATTTTTTTAATCGCTCCTCCACTTTTTACCTCTATTGGTTACTTTTTCTTTCTGGGAAAATTCTCCTACTAGTGTACTGCAAAATAGTTATGTAAAATATTATGTATATTATTTACAGTACACTGGCCATTTTCATTTCCTTTTAGTTTAACTGATTTGTTTCCAAATTGGGCATTCAGTACAGAAATTCTGTGGAGCCAAACAAACGTGTCAAACTTTGGGTGCCACAATAAAATTCTAGATTTTTCCAACTTTAGTCACGCCAGCTGGAGAGAAACTTTTAGGACGTGTATTATGCTTTAACTTTCTTTACTAATCAAATAGAAGCAAAAAGATTAAAAAAAAAAAATAACCGTGAAAACAAACCTGAAATGAAATAACATGGACAAAAACATATTGAATAACAAAGACGAGCACAGTCTATATACATAGCAACCCAGTCCTCTTTATTTGACTGCAACAGTCAACAATGTAGTAGAATGAGGATAAATAAGAAAATGGTAAACTGGATTCAAAAAGTAATCCAGAGGGCGAAAAAATTATCTTGAAGAAATTTTCCTTAAAGGATATGTGAGAAGAAGAAAAAACTCGGTGAGAAAGATTCTATCCATTTATGCTAAAAGAAATAAGTAAGCATAAATAAATCCGTGTTCAGAAACAAGGGAGGGTATACAAAAAAACAATGAGGAGTGGTGGGATAAAACTCGACTTCTGTCTTCATAAAATCATGACTTTAAGTCACTAATGTTAAAAAAAGCTAGAATTTTAATTAAAGGGACACTATATTTACCTGAACAACTTTAGCTTAATGAAGCAGTTCTGGTGTATAGAACATGCCCCTGCAGCCTCACTGCTCAACCCACTGCCATTTAGGAGTTAAATGCCTTTGTTTATGAACCCTAGTCACACCTCCCTGCATGTGACTTGCACAGCCTTCCATAAACACTTCCTGTAAAGAGAGCCCTATTTAGGCTTTCTTTATTGCAAGTTCTGTTTAATTAAGATGTTCTTATCCCCTGCTATGTTAATAGCTTGCTAGACCCTGCAAGAGCCTCCTGTGTGTGATTAAAGTTCAATTTAGAGATTGAGATACAATTATTTAAGGTAAATTACATCTGTTTGATAGTGAAACCAGTTTTTTTTTCATGCAGGCTCTGTCAATCATAAACAGAAACAAAGTGATTTAACTCCTAAATGACAGTGAATTGAGCAGTGAAATTGCAGGGGAATGATCTATACACTAAAACTGCTTTATTTAGCTAAAGTAATTTAGGTGACTATAGTGTTCCTTTAATGTTCTATAGGTGTACATATAAGACAGGAGGCTCACATTATGCTAGTTGGAAGCCAGAAAATCAATTACTTTAAAACATGCATAGTGACATAAGGGGAAAGCTTCAAGTAATAGTGTTTGTAGGTGGATTCTACAGACCAATCAGCTGTGTTGAGAATGTCGTAAAGATTACCTCCAGTAAGATATGCTTTGTTAGCCATAGCTGATTGAGATGAATGAAATCCAAAAAGGGAAATGTCAATGCATGCAAGATGAATGACAGATTTTAACAATAATGACACTATCTGCTGGAAGATAAGGTTTCCGAAAAGAGATTAAAACTTGGAGTTAGAAGAGTTAGGAGTTCTTAATGTTTTCAATTTGGCCATTTTTAAGCAGTAAACAACACATAGTTCAGGGTTTTGAGAAAAAGCAGGATAAAATACTAAAGACCGATTAGTCTTAATGCGCCATATGGAGAGAAACTTTAATTATGGATATCAAGTGCTTTGACATCTGAAACACATTTGAAAGGTATGAGACAGAATAACATGGCAAGTTTCAGATATTGTTATTGGCATTTATATAGCAAAAGGTCAGTAGTTGGACCCGCCTAGGGGGATGTGCCTTGACGTTGGCAGGCGGGCATTCCTTCCAATAGCCATTGGAGTAACTAAATGACCTCCATTTGTTTAAAAATACATAGAGATTCCGGAGAGAGCGCAGGTAACTTTTTCTTTGGTTTTTACTGTATATATTGGGGCTGATGTGTACTGTGGTCATTGCTGCCGCCCAGGAGTGATGGGAGTGAGCGCAGGACTTATCCTTTTGTATTTTGTTAGCGACAACAGATTCTGTAGCGCTTTATAATATTTTAAGAGGGGGAGATTTAACAATAAATTAGACAATTACCAAAACTTACAGGAACAATAGGATGAAGTGGACCCTGCCCAAACGAGCTTACAGTCTATAGGAGGTGGGGTATAAAACATAATAGGACAAGAAATCGCAATCAAATAAGGTGGGAGTGAAGCAGAGCTGGAGGAGAGAGTAGAGTGCTGTCCTTTAGGAGAGAGCAAGGGGCGGGTATGTGGGTTACCCTGGGAGGCTATAAGGCACTTCTTAAACAATTGAAAACGAGGGGAGAGTCTGATGGCGGACGGCAGGCTTTTTCAAAGGAAGGGACATGCCCACAAGAAGTCCTGCAAGCGTGAGTTGGTTGTGCGGGTGCGAGCAGCAGACAGGTTGTCATGGGCGGGGCGGAGAGACTGAGAAGGGGCATACCTATGGATCTGTGAAGAGATATGAGGGGCTAGAATTGTTCAGTGCTTTATAGGTATGACTTAGTACTTTGAATTGACTCCTATAGGATACAGGAAGCCACCATAAGGACTGACAGATGGGTGAGGTGTGAGAGGACTGACTAGAACGGAAAATCAGTCTGGCGGCAGCATTCATTACAGACTGTAGCGGGGCAATAATAGTTTTTGGGAAGACCAATTTGTAATGCTTTCCTATAATCCATGCAAGAGATTACTAGAGCATGGACAAGCTCCGTAGTAGTATCTTGCGTAAGAAAGGGGCGGATGCGGGCAATGTTTTCAAGGTGGAATTGACCAGATTTGGTGACAGACTGGATGTGAGGCTCAAAGATGAGGCCAGAATTAAGTATAACGCCAAGACAGCGTGCTTGCAAGGATGGGCTGATGTGTGTACCACTAACTTGAAAGGAGAGTGAAAGAGGAGGATCAGTATTGACTCTGGTACCTGGATGTCAAGTTTCTGATCAGATGTCTTGAGTTGAGTGTGAAAATGCATTTTGAAATAAAGATTCCCCAAAACTAGCCAAATGACAAGTGTTAACTGACAATCCAGAATCAATGGATGGAATTGATAGATTTGATTCTCCTAAAACGGTATGATTCCATGAAAATCCATGATTAGTTCCAGGAGATGGTGAAACCATGGTTTAGTTGGCCACAATGGGGTTATGAAAACCAAGGAAGCCATCTGGCATTCCATCTGAATTAGTCCTCTGGGAATCATTGTGACCAGTCTTCTAAGAATGCATCCAATGCTAAAGCTTCTGGATCCAGATGCCAACTGAAATACTTTAGTAAATGCCCATATTTGCCAAATGGGTCCCATATTTGTTGAAAGTCTGATTGTTTAACTTCCAGTTGCTGGGATCATGTAGATGTCTGGAATTTCAATCCGCTACAACATTGGACAGTCCTTGTAAGTATTCGGCTTTCAGAGTAATGCCTCGGTCTAGACAAAAATGACAAAACATTTTTAACAACTCTGTCAGATCTTTGGATTTGGTACCTTCCAACCTGTTGATACATTGAACTACAGAAATGTTGTTTATGCGTAGAAGAATGCAGCAGTTGACTTGGTCCTTCGCAATACTTTTGAGTGTAAAGATCCTGCTACTAACTCTAGACAACCTGTGTAATTTTGATTCCTGCTGCGATAATTTTCATCCTGTAGTGAGATCTCCTGATTGGGCTCACTAGGCTGGCTCACACAACCTCTATGGGGAAAAAAAAGAGGTTTCAAATTTATGGTATACTGTCTTGTAAAAGTTCTTACTTCCTGCTCTGTTAATTGAACTTTAATCACACACAGGTGGCTGTTGTGGGCTCTATCAGAGAATTAACAGAACAGGAAATGGGAAATTCAAAATTAAACACACTGTGCAATAAAGGAAGCTAAAAAGTCCTTCTGGTACTTAAGATGTCCATTCTAAACTTGCTGGAGACCATCTTTTTCTGTGTGATCCCAAAATTCACTGTACTTCTATTTATGCTTGTGTGCATGTTTGTCCAAGTCAGACTTTACTCAACACCATTTTTAACCCTTTCCCATGACCAGGTCTCCATAAGGCGATTAATATTGAGCCTATACTTGGCACCCGCTTCTTTAAAAATTAGAAAGATGGAGTAACTTTTACTAACCCTCTATTTGTTGTACTACACTAGTGTGTTTTTTTGTTTGTTTGTTTTTTAGATACAAGATTATAGGTTTGGAGAGGTTGAACATTTTGTAATTATTGGATTTTTTATTCACTGTACATTATTCTAGTTGGGTGTGTGAAATATTTAGTGTGTATTGACACAATTATTGCTTTTTTAAAGTTTGTGGTGTGGTGTGGTTGTGGGGAACATACACTTGCTTATTTTGTTACTTTTGGCTTGACAATAGATGCATGCCGGAAAATTTGTCTTTACAAATATATACTCTTGAGCACTAGTTTTGAATTTAGTGGCCACGATTAAATTTACAGGTTCAACATACCAAATTTTCAAAACCTCTGTCAAAGGGAAACTATGGGATAAATTGAACCACCTATTATTACTGATTTACAAAGATAGTGCGTTGAAATACTATTTTAAAATAAACTTGTTACTCCCTTTTGAAGTTCCCAGTGTCTCATTCCAGTCTATGGGGGTATTCCAGAAGTGGCCTGTGAGGCAAGTAGTTTATCCCTAATGTGCTAGTCACTTCATCTCTTAGGATGAATAGAAGTGCATGTGACACAAACTCAGCCAAGGTTCCACGGAATTCTCACTCTGGGCTGCTTGATTAACTTCTTTTTTAACAAATCGTAATTCTAAACCTTTCTCAGAGGTGAGAGTTGGTTCAGGATGCTCTATGCACCATCAATCTTGCAATAATAAAGTAGTGATGGTGCTTAAAATGACTCTTTAACCTTGGAAATGGGATGTCCTTCTTTTAATATTTGAACTGTAATTAGAATAGATAAAAAGCCAACCCGTATGAAGCATTCCCATAAACGGGACAAATAAATGAAAGCACTAAGATGCATTTTTTTTTAGCTGCAATAATTATTTCTTTATTATCCATCCAAACTTTGACAGCAATAAAAGACTGCAGGTAGTTTAGGGGCAACAAACAGAGCAGGTTTGATTGCGGAGGTGTCCCCATTTTTTGGTATACCACTCAAGCAGTTTAGTTAAAAAGGGGGCTCTAGTCATAAGGACTAAACCACATTGTAGTGGGTATGATTCTTTGAGTGTCCCTTTAACCCCTTAAGGACACATGACGTGTGACATGTCATGATTCCCTTTTATTCCAGAAGTTTGGTCCTTAAGGGGTTAAAGAGTAAGGCTTGCATATAACAACCAAAGAGCAATTTACTAAAATTATATCAGATCATTAAAATGATATTTCATGAAATGTCCAAAATATAATTACATTTTTTTTAAAAAATGTATATACTGTCTGCATTCTTGATCAAATAAATATAAGGTGAAAGATTAGACAATTAGTGCAGTACATATGGACTTGAGTCAGTGAAGGGATTGTCACCAGGAGTGAGCATGTCTTCCTGGGACAAACCAACTATAGATGCCACATCTATCAACATTTATTGATATAACAGCTGCAAGATATTCTACCAGGGTTAACACGTCTTGCTATTCTGTAATGATCCAAGATATGCCTTTATTCCTGGCCACATGCTATGACCACTACCCAGTAGACCTGAGCGCTTATTACTGTGAACCCACAACAGATCAAGTGAGGGGAAGTTAAAAAAAAAAATGTTTTCAAATCACATATATATATATTTATTTATTATATAATAGAGGAAAAATACAGGCACTCTAGGATTTTCATATAGTCAAATCTTCATTTATTGCGAAGAGAAAATCAACGTTTCAGCTCCTCTAGGGAGCTTTCATCAGATGTCCTGATGAAACGTCCCTAGAGGAGCTGAAACGTCGATTTTCTCTTCGCAATAAATTAAGATTTAACTATATGAAAATCCTAGAGTGCCGGTATTTTTCCTCTATTATGGTTCAGCCACCAGAGCACCAGGTATTTTTCTTTTTGTTATAGTTGGAGTGCAGGGGTTCTCTATATTTTTTTATTTTTATATTTATTATATATATATAATATATAAAATAAACAACAAAAATAAACATATTAATATAGATTTTGTTACTGCTTCTCCTTTTTCCCCTCTATTGACTAGTTCCTTTCATCCCGCAAGACTTGAAGCATAACAGCTTATTACTGTTAGCATGTTGGGGTTTCCCAAATACAATATAAAATAAAAATAGGCTCCATACGCAAAATTACTTATTCACTAGATTTTGGATTGCAGCACATTAAGATAGTTGTTACTATTTATTTTGACAAATATATTTTTATTTATTTTTGCTGCAATTCTGATTTTTTTTGTAAATAAATTGGATAACTAAATTTGGATACTTAAGGGGGGCGGGGCCTGACCTGCAAGCTGTATAGTCGCATGGCGGAGGAGCTCCCGCAACACATGCTACTTTTCGGGGGAAAACTCACTGATACCAAGCCTGAAATGAGACCGGGGCACGCTACCCAAGCTGGGGGCACCCTGGTAATCTTACCGATACCAGACCCGAGTTTCTCCCGCAATCCTGGACCTCAGGAGGCAGGCTGCGGCCTAAGGCCGATGGAGCTGGGGAGAGACGGCCGCTCTCCTTACCCAAAGGCTGGGGGTACTGAGCCATTGCCTACCCGCTCCCCCCCCTTGGGACCGGTGGGGGTGATCCCGGTCCAACCTCTCCAGGCAGCAGGGCTACAACGAGTGCTGAAAGCAGAGCCTCACAGGCAGCCCTTCGCTACACAGGCCTATACAATGGCGGGCGACACGTGTGACCACAACCTCACTGAAAGGGACCACTTCCAGTACAAGCTTGATGCCTTATTCGAAGCCTTCTGGGCAAAACTGGCAAGCAGAGAGAGACAGAACGCAGAGTCAGTGCACTCACCCAAAGGCGAACCCGCACATACCCGCCGCAGCCGCACGGGCTCCCGTCCGACGAGACCAAGAACATGGCGCCGGAGATGGAAACCCCTCCTGCCTGCACTTAAACAAGCGAGATCGTGCTGCGCAATGCTGCCAACCCGAAGTGAGCTACACGCTCCACACAGACACAGCATGAAGCCGAGACCCACAACGCCACCAACTACTGGCAAGCTTCCCTCACAGCTCCGGACCCACCCGATATCACGGAGAGCCCCAGACTATCGGAAAGGGACTCCACTTGCCTGTAGCTTTGAAGCAGGCCCTCACAGCGACGGGCGGACGAGCCAGCCCCTGGAACCAGCGACGCTGCACCATAATATGCCCCAGGAGGACTCCAAAGTATCCCCAACATCTCTCCCGGTGCTGGGCATAGGCTGACAGTAAATCACTGAGGGACATACTTAAAGCCTCTGCTGCTGAGGACGCTGTCTATGCCACACTGCAGCCTCCTAAACAGAGACTCCCTAACAATGTAGGACTTTAAAGAAATATTCACTGTTCGACTGTTTTGATTTAGCATTCCCATAATATTCTGTTCATACTTGTGTAATGCCTTACTGTACTCATCTATCACACTCTCAGATAGCCTGTCAACTTCTCATTTAATGAGGCTAAACCTGCCTGCCTGGCAAATACTATGTGTATTTCTTTTTTCATACACTTGTGACTCGCAAGCATATACCATACCAACGCTCTCACATAGCTGCACACACCTGAATAACGCATGCTGACCACACAAATTAAATACTAGCATTCTTAGGACACGCATAACCAACTTGAACCCAAACTGTATTAGTAAACATGTGTGTAGCTGTCTTAAACGTACTTTAACCGCAACATAAAAATGTGCCGACTCAGCGTAATGGAACAGAGCAATAGTTTTAAATGTTTAACACCTCATGTCATATGTTTCATTGTGAATGATGCCTATTTTCTGCACTTGTTTATTGTGATGATGCAGGAAAATCTGTTAACTCATGCACAACAAAAAATAAAGAATTAAAAAAAAAAAAAAAAAAAAAATTTGGATACTTAAAGTGCTATTCACTACAGTGAGAATTCCTAGGAATTCTAAGTGAACCAAAATTTAGGCCAAGAAAGCCAAATTAGAGAAATTCTCCAAACTAATTCTGACTGTTTTGGTCTTAAATTTGAAATTCACTTTGTGCAATGCTGAGTTTAATTAACCTGAGAAGGATTAATTGCTGAGTAAACCTTATATAGTCTATAGTTAAATATGAAATTCTGTTTTACTGTGCTGGGGCACTAAACACTGAGTTATCTCCGCAGTTTATAAAGCAGGAATCTCATACTTTGACCCCCATATGTTGATGGCTTACAATTGCCAGCATTATTTGAATGCAATAGATGGCCATAGAATCTTGGGAGTTGCCGTTTCGAAACATCTGGAGGGCTGGAGTTTGAGATGCCCGGTATGAAACTATCTGTGGCATTAAAACAGGGTGGAGAAAATGGGATCCGTGCGGTTTTCGCTACTCTTCTTTTTAACCAGAAAAAGATTCAATTTATCTTTTTAATTTATTATTTTATATTGTGCACGAACAAATGCTGTGATAAACATGAGGATGATAAGCACTCCATTGTAGAACATCTTTATGTTCTTGAGCCAAGTGTTCTGTCTTGAAAAGCATTTTGTGCTATAAAAAATTGTATAGTATCATTCACACATCATTATTTGCAAGTATTTTGACATGAAAAGATGTGAACATGTATTTTTTTCTGAAGTTTAACTACAGTTTCCTAAAATCCATAATCCCACTTATAAAATCCAGCGTCATCATTCATAGTAATATCCTGTGTAATTTTTCCCCATAAATACTCTTTTGGGATAAATCCTTTTAAATAAAAAAATGTTCCTTCAATGCGAAACAAGCAAATATTCAATAGAATTGTACACATGCCACATAAATACTATAGCAATTCTGCCTCTCTAGTGAGAAGGAAAATGACCGGGCCACATTCTGCTTACAGAGGTCAACAGAAAATTAATATATGGGGCTTAAAGGAATAGTTGTTAAATAAGTCCTAGTACTATACTTTTTTCTGAACTTCGACATGTTTCATTTTAACTTAAGTGTCATAACTTGATCTGCCTTCTACTTAAATATTAGTGAGCTAGCATGTGTTCAGATTTCTCCCATAAAAATGTTTTTAAAAAGAAGTTAAAAATATAGATTAGCAACTATTTTGATTCTCCATTTCCAATTATATCCAAAAATTTAATTTGATAGGTGAACTCTGGACTGAGCATTTCATTCACCCTGCAGTCGCACAGCATGAATATTTAGCTGGGAAAAATAATAGTATAGTAACGTTGTTGACTTTTTCACAATACAAGAAATATTATGGATTTTTAAAAAAATTATTGTACTTTATCCACTTTTTATTTTATTTAGTTTTTTGGTTTGTTTGTTTTGTATTTGTTTTTTTCTGAAGGAGAGGGCATAGAGTTTGAAATGTAAACTCTTGGACATTTTGATATGTTGCCAACCTTGGAATTATTTGGGATAATGGAATATTGGGATACAGTTTGAGTAATCCCAAACTCTCTGGGATGGAAGTAAAACAAAAGAAGTCTCAGATGACCCATTATACCCGACAGACCTCAAAATGTTTGTGGAAAATTTCTCTCAAGGAGTCTAGTCTATATTATGATATATATTTTTCCTGTAAACAATTATTATTCAGTGCATAGAATTATTTATGCTCTATTACCAAATAAAACAAAAAGCACAAACTAATTCTTGTACCTTTTGATGTTAAAATTTATCCTGTGTTTTGCATAATGATTTTTAACAGCTGCAGGACAAAATGTTGTTTTTTATCTTTTGGTTGACATATTAAAAAATAAAATTGCACAAAAATCCTGTAAAGGTAACAAAATGGACAAAAACAGGGTGCGTGTCCTGGGCCTCAAACAGAATGGATGCATGAGAAAATAGCTCCGCGCTAAGTTGGCCACTTTAGAAAGTGATTCAGCTGGACCCACGAAGAGTTACAACAATAAGATTCTTCAGAGACTGATTACAAAGGGAGGCCCGAATCTCTCCAACCTGTGAGCTTACCCCAGAGCATCTCTAATGAGCTCATAGTCAACTTCACAACTTACTCTAGGGATGTGCATGAGCAAACAATTCGGTTCAGACTTCCGAAATTCAGCAATTCGGGACTTTGGCACTTCGGTTTGGTTCAGCACTTCCAAAATTCGGCACTTCGGCAATTCGGCTTGGTTTGGCACTTCTGAAATTCGAGACTTTGGCAATTCGGGATTTTGGCAGTTCCCTAAGCCTAACCCTATCCCAACCATACCCCCAACCCTAACCTTACCCTAACCCTATAACCCTAACCCCACCCCTAACCCTACTCCAACCCTAACCCTACTCCAACCCTAACCCTACCCCAAACCCCATAACCCTAACCCTACCCTACCCCTAACCGCACCCCTACTCCAACCTACCCCAACCCTAGCCCCACCCCTAACCCAACCCCTAACCCTACCCCAACTCTAACCCTAACCCTATCCCAACTCTAACCCTACCCCTATCCACACCCCTAACCCTACCCCTAACCCCACCCATAACCCCAACCCTACACTACCCTAACCCCACCCCTAACGCTACCCCAACCCTACCCCTAAACCCAACCCTAACCCTAACCCAACCCTAACCCCAACTTTGCTCTACCCCTAACCCTACCCATAAACCTAACCCTACCCCTAACCCTTGAAGGGGTAGGGGTAGGGGTAGGGGTGGAGTTGGGGGTAGGGTTAGATTCCTGTCATCATTCCCTTAATTTTCCCTCCCTCTCCTGTTTTACCACTTTTCAGAAATCCAAAGCACTTCGTCACTTCCGAAATTCAGCACCTCCGAAATTTGGTAATTTGGTAATCAGCAAGTTGGGACTTCAGCAATTCGGTTTGGTTTGAATCGCCGAAATTCGGCCGAATATAAATTTGGACCGCAAAAAATTGCACATGTCTAGGAAACACCTTAACAGCTGGCCACTGAGTAACATTGTAATTATCCTAGTGGCATCCACTACATATATGGCTACCGAATAGAAATGTCCGAGATGCTTCTAACTACAGACTCTGACCTGCAAGTGTGGGATACTGTGCACAATTCTCTCTGCACATACAGAGTATAACAGACAGGCATACAGTGACATTTCACATGAGAATAGGCATAGTGAGGTTGAAAGATGTCAAAATACTGCACTTTTTTATAATAACAAAAAACGAAATGAGAAAGCAAAGACTTGTCAGGGAAGAGAGAATAGAATAAATCAACAGGCTGCTCTAACTGACAATGTGATTGTATGTTAATACCACTGGGTAGACAACAGTGAGAGAGAGATCATGAGGCAAATACAATTAAAGCATAAGGCACACATTTTAATCAGAACTCTCAGCAAAAGAAGTTGGAACAGAACATGTGTCAAGGTGTCACTGTGGTAGATCACCCTATGCCACAAGCAGGGCAAACTCTGCATTTCAGTGTCTCGTCCGGGCTGCTATGTGACCCCTCCACCACACTACTGTGCCGAATCTGCCTGCTAACATACTGCATTAGGTGGGGTAAGCCTTCTGGGTTACTCCACAACTAGAGCACCGGGCCTTGGTGAGGGCTAGTGCCTTGTGTCCATTGATCTGCCTTCTCCAAGAGGCTGGATCTTAAGCCCGCAGGGTCTCTGGGACTCCTCCTTCCGGGCCCCCAACCCAGAAGAAGAGCGGGGAGCTGGGTTAGCAGGTGTGATTGTTAGGAGGGGTGAGTGCCTGACGGGCTTTGGACTCCAAAGGAGGGTGGTGGCCTGCTACAGTTGCTTGCTGTAGTAGGACTGTTAGCTTAGCAGGGTTGCAAGAAGTGCTGCCGATGCCGCGCCAAAACTTTGCCTTGAATTGCTCCCTCCATTCCCGGCTCCCAAAGCCTGTGTTAACTTGGTGAGATGTATGCATGGAGGCTACCTTGAGTCCACCATGTGGTCTTCATTGGAACTTTGTTCAAGGCCTGTGGAGATGTTAGCTTCCCCAGTGGGGACCGGGATAACCCCCACTAGTCCAGACCGGGGGGGTGGGATAACGGGTCGGCAATGAGCTGTGATGTGGGACTCTCCCCAGGCCAGGAGATCAGCCTCTTCCCCTAGCCGTCGGACAGGTGCCCCAAGTAGGCCGCAGAGCTGGACTTGGTGAGTATGTAGGGAGATTTGGTGTGATCCGGGTTTTTGTCAGTGTAGTTTACCTAGTTGTCGATCAGCATTCATCATCGGGCACCAATGGGCAAGGTTTTAGGCCCAAATCATAAATCTGGAGCTAAGGAGCAGCACGTCCAGCCATCTTGGGTGTAAGGCTCCGCCCCCCTAATTAGGGCTTTGATTACAAGATATGGATTACAGGAAGGCACTCATCTAGGACAGGGACAGCAGGACAGGGACAGAGAAAATCTATACCATGTTTACAAAGGGGATACCATTTGCAGACATACAAACTAGTTTTAGCTTATCCAATAAAGTGAATTCTCATATCTGCAACTTAAATCACTTATATCTAAATCAACAAGGCTTCAAGAGCCTGAGAACCTGGATGTTTCTCTTTTTACATTTGCTTGCAAACGCATCCACATAAGAAAGTATTTTTTTTTTCCATATGCTATGGTCAGAAGAAACAGGTGGTCCAGGCACTTCATCAATTCAAGCAGCTTTATTGGACATGAACAGACATTGCAATATTTTGTCAAGCTGAACAAAGGCTCTGTTGCGGGCAGAAACATTGAATTGACGGAGTGCCTGACCACCTTTTTCTTCTGACTACATGACTTTGAGAGATTGCCAGCCCTTGATCAAGAGCACCCTCTTACTTAGTGCAGTTTCCAGTTTCCTTTTCTACTGTGGACTACAATATATTATATGGGTCACAAGACCAAAGTCTTCACTTTATTTATTTATAAAATATTTTACCAGGAAAGATACATTGAGATTTCTCTCGTTTTCAAGTATGATTACTAACCCCCCTTTAGAAATCGAGGGCTAGTTAAACCACAGGTAATATAGGGACATGGAACCTACTGAATAACACCTCCTCCCTCCCTTTCCTCTCCCTTTCAGTTACCCACCGTGTTAAATGAACCTATTATTTAAGGATTGTGTTCTGTAAAATAGTATTAAACCAACTGTTGCACTATTAAGTGGGGTCCTTTGGGATATGTTACAGTTTGATTGTTATAATCCACATACTCATGACCTAATAAGTGTTTTGAAATGCACGGCGGGTACCACCTTGCAATTAAGCACATACAAAGACAATAGATGTCTTACAACTCTACTAAATGAACATGACAAGGGAATGTATGTGAAATATATCATTCTGATATTGTACTTGTACCCCGTTGAATGCGGCCTACTATGTGTGATTGTTGTTTATTTATTCTTAATGATGCTCTATCGTGAAATACACATAACTATTTGAAAATATATTTTTACAAAAAAGATTCAAAATGTTTACAAAAACATTATACATAACAATGAATTCCCTAGTGATGCTTGTAAATTTATTGCGTTAGAAAAAGGGAAAAGGAGGGTTTTACAATGCATGCAAACTTCAATAGGCATGACAAATTACAAACGTTACTAAATGATAAATTGTGCATTAACCTATTAGTCCAGCCTTTTGAAAGTATGAATCATACAGACGAAAGAAAAAATCAAAAAGGGCAAACTATGTTTCATTCTGTAACTATACACATTTGCTACAGCACCACCTACTGTTCAGCCGTTTTCTTACACTTGTTGTATACAATGAATGATGTTGCTACCCAAACATATCCCTAAACCCCAAAAAGTCTGAATTATGCAGTTACAATAATATTTTATACAGAATTCAAATGATTGTGCTAAGTTATCCTGTAACTGCAAGTGTACTGTTGCAAATATGATGTTGCTGTAAAGTTTTAGAACTTGCCTGTGCTGTGTAGAATGATCTTGCTCAATAATGAAGAATCAGGAAAGTATGTCAAATTGTAGCACTGTAACTAATCATACGATTGTCCTATAATTGGAAGGAAGATCATCTAGTGACATTTTTTCCATCTGTTGTTATTCCATTCCTTCCAGAAGATATACAAGAAATTGAGGACAGAGCTTTGATTTCTATTTAAATTTTAAATCTACTCTTGCAGGAATTTTCTCATGTTTCCTATGTTCCTTGCTCTGCACATATAAAACACAATAGCTCCACTGTTTTATGAGCAAGAGAAACAAAGTTTTGTTTAGGCTCATTTCACCACGTGTATACATTCATGATATTCAATAATTTGGTGAAATTCCAACATGATTAATGTACCTGATAACCAGAATTGGTTTGAATATCATACAGACACTCACACTAATGAGGAATAGTAGAAGATTACCAGTCAAAGAATTAGAATTGTAATTATTAAGTCACGCTAAATAAATTAGTGCTTATAGAGCAGGACTAACCATAAGGCAACCCTGGACAGCTGGGCAGCTCAAGGGTTTAAACAGGAACCCTGGAACCATGAATTTGCCATTACCGTCCCTTTGTGAAGAGTGACGGGAGCCCCAATTTGGTAACCTGCCTTGGGCTCCGTGGGGTTTTAATCTTTCTCTGACTGCTTAGGCCATTGATCGCTAAACTGGCACCACAGATATGAATGTTTGAACTTATGATGTTGCCATGTCACTTGGAGAAAGGAGAATTGCATGCACTGTGACACTTGCCACTCAGGTTAGTAGTCTTTACGGTTATGCCCTTAGATTATGTCAGTAAGACTTAGAGACCATATTATTGTATCATTGAATGACGATACATTTTCAAGCACAATGGTATTAAATAAATAGTTTTCTCTCTCTACAGAGCTTGCCTAATCAATCCCAGTGACTTGAGTGGCAGGCTTAGACGCTGTCACTAGGCTTGATTATCCTTAAATACGTTATAAAGTAAATTATTGATACACAACAAATTCTTATTAAAGTGCAAATTGCAGAGAATTTCTTTCCATACTTTTGTCTGGAACAGTTCCAGAAGAGGACAGAATGTACTGTTCACTTTAATAATAAAGTTACACAAACTTAGTTTAGAAATGTGCAGCAGTCAACGTACTCAGGAGGACTTCTCACTCTTGGGCCCAGTAGGACAGGGACAGAGAAAATGGCAGGCAAGGAGGAAGCGGCTACCGCTCAGCACTGTCACCCACGAGGAAGAAGACACCACCAGAATCTAGCTATGCATGTCACGTAGTATACTAAGACATGTGTGCTGGACTCTGTTTTTTCCCTCATCGGCTGGGTCTCCTGTCACAGTGCCCTCAATGCAGAAGTGATGTGCCTGCTCTGCTCCTCCGCATCTCTTGCACCCTCCTAGAAACTTCACTGGTTATCTCTGTATTGTACGCAGCTCTGTGTATTTATTAGATATCATTGTGTTGTGCACAACTTGTTTTACTGTATGAACATCTCTGAATAATGTTCATCTCTCTGTATTGTACGACTATCTCTGTACTATATAGAGAGGAGTAAAATTCTGGGGGAGAGGTGTGGTGCACCACCATCTTAAACCTTCACCGGACACCACTGGTCATGACAAATGATCATTAACTTGTACTTATCAGGTGAAACACAAGGAATTTACATGGAAGTAGTTCAGCTATTATTTACTTAACTATTACAATTCACATGTCGATACCTCACAATTCTCAGTTCAGTTAGAAAACATTAAAATGTTTCGGTTTGGGTCTTTTTTTGATCCATTTTAGCTTGTAACCTAAGTCTTTATCCTGTATTCAATGCCTCTTACATTTTCTTTCCTTTTCATAACATCACAGTTTCCTTTACTTAAGCAATGTCTTTTTATAAATGTAAAAAATATAGTCCAGATAAACAATACACCAACAAGGATCCTGTAGGGATATATTTATCAAACATTCCTATCTTAAACAATGCCCGTGATCTCTGTAAAAAGGATGGCTATTTTTTTTTTTTAATTGAAATTAATTTAGCTATTTTTAGAACTACAATGTAGATATGTGTCCACTTAACACATATTCATTTCCTTGAATACAAGAAGTGTCTACATTTATGTTTCATCTCTAAAAATATATTGCATCACCCATTTCAACACCCATAGCTCCAGCCAGGAAGCAGCACTCATCAATATTCCATTATAGTCTAGACAAGGTTACAAAGTGTTGAGTCAAATATCTAACAGACAAGCATTGATAAAAAAAATTATATTTTTTCCATATTCTTTATGTTGATTGCTTCTAATCATGACCCATATTTCTATGTTTTTCAAGTAATCGATGCACACGTTTGCTCATACAATTAAGATTATACTGCATTGAAATATCTTGACTACATATAATTTCTCTGGTCAAGAAGAAGGGTGATAATTTGGAAGACATCCATGTTAAAGCAGACCTATTTCCCGTGGGGTCTCTGGGCTTTGTACAAGGACCCACCAGGTAACATACTTGCTGGATGATGAAACATGGAAAGAGAAGAGGTCGATATGGTCAAGTGAAGTTATCAGTACCATCTTTAAAACTTGAATTGTGCGGTCAGGGTTTCTTTGGTAGATGTATGATGGTGACATCCCTTAAGCACAAATAGGTTTGGGAGCTTTATTTAAAAAGTGGAAGCCCAGTCAGTCCTGGAATAAACCAAGGGTTATAAGAAACATTAGTTAAAGAGGATACCATGTTCGACAAGCCCATAGGGTTTATATGTTGTCTCCAGATTTGGAAAGTTGGTACTATGATCGGGTGCTCTTTAGGGCAAAGGGAGGTTATTGGTGCACTTGGTGCCAGATTGTAGTAAGTGGTACCTTTATTTGTGCTTGCTCTATCACCTTCCATTGTTTGACCACATTGGGCCAGCTACATATTCTGTTAAGTATGATGGCCAGATATTAATAATACAAATTTGAAAGTGAGAGCCTGAGCCCTCTTCTACATTTAGGATGAGTTAGGGTGATACATTTGAAGACTTTTTGTAAACCCAAATAAAGGTCATAATTATAGAGCGATGTTTGTGAAAGAGACCCATCGGTATGTAAATATTGAGTGTGTAGTAGATAAAAATTGCGAGGGAGGACATTCATCTTTATAATTTGGATCTGGTGAATTAAGTTGAAATGGGGTAGATTCCTGAGTTGCAAATCCTGTTTAATGTTGGTTAGGAAAGGTAGGAAATTGATGTCATAAAGGAGGGTTGATGTAGCCGCAACTTCTATCCCTAAATAGTTGATGGGTTTGGATGCTAATATAAGCAGAAATGTTGTTTTCATAACCTCCACCTCTCTAGGGTGAACAGTCATATTAAGTTCACTTTTTTCTATGTTTACTTTGAACCCCCGAAATGTTACTATATTTCTCAATTTCTTACTTTATTGCTGTTGGGGAGTTAGTGGGAAAGATTAAGGTACATTTGTACTTATTTTGCCATCTGAGTATCTCTAGTATGTTGGGGTTATTTCAGACGGCTTGGAGAAAAGTTCTGAACTAAAGAAAGTGGACAGAGCTAGAAATATACCACATTTGATTCGATGGGCATAGTATGTATGTTTAAGCATATGTAGATCTCGTTTAGCCTTTGAAAAGAGCAGTTATATTAATTCAGCTCTAGCTGAGACTAGGAGTTTATATGGTCAATTGAATGGAGCAGACCATGTTGAGACTCTAAGAATTGGATATGAGAGTTTAGCTCAGATATATGTTGCACCTGGCGCTTTTTCACTTGCGTTCCAATTTGTATAAGGATACCACAGTGGACCGCCTCGTAGGCCTCCCAAGTAACTGCTGGCGAAATATCCGGGGTTGTATTAAGTTGGAAAGACGTTTCAACCAATTCTTTTAGGTCTCTTTTCTAATAGACGGAGTTGTTAAGTATGGATTCATTAAGTCTTTATTTCCAGTGTCAGTGTCTTGGTGACATGGTCGTTATCCACAGTGTTACAGTCAGTGGGGATCCAACCAGGTCACCGGACCGATAGATGCTTCCTGCAACAAGGGCCTATGAGAGAGAAAGACCATTTCTTTTTTTTATATTTATAATATTTATGAGAAAGACCATTTCTATTCGTGAAAATGAGCTATTAGGAAAGGAGTGGAAGGTAAAATTCTTGACTGAAGAATTAAGGACTCTCCAGCAGTCTATCAACTGAAATGTGTGAAGGGTAGCTGATACCTGTCTACGTAAATATAGAGATTGTTGTGTAGGACATAAGACTGCCTCCAAGGGCCCATCCAGAAAGAAATTGCTATCCCCTTCCACCACTAACACTCCTTCTGCATAACTGTCACAGATTGCTAAAACCTTTTTAAGCATACAGCTGTATTAGTTAGATAGGTATTTGCCAGTGTGAATAAGGAGTCTACTATCTTGCTCTTTACTAGGAGATATCTACCTCCATGGTCTTCAATGTGGGCTACATACATGAACAGGAATGAGGGTGAGATTCATATGGCAACTCCCCTTGATTTGGATTTAAGGTAGTTACTAAAGTATCCAAGTGAGTATTTAGCATTTTTAAGAGTATGAGCCTTCACTGCCTTAAAATTAGTTTCCTAGAAGTATGTCAGCTTTTTTGCCTCTGAAAGTTGGAGTGGCTGGTGCTCCCCTTGCTTTAAGTGACCTGTGAATCCTATCAAAGAGTGGTTTGCAAACAGTAGTTTGCAAAGAATGGAGTTAAAAAAAACATTGGACAAAGGTTGGTAGATGTTATCCCTCTGCTTCGGGGTATCCGTGTTGCAGCATCCATATTTTCTAATGTCTTCCAATGATTGCTGCTAACCAGCAACCTGTTGTTTAAGAGGGCTTACTTGAGTATTCAGGGAGGTTTGTTGGTCGCCGACATGTGCTCGAATGTGTTGTATATCTGCATCCATTGCAGAGAGTTTTGCCTGAAATGCTGCTTCTAGTTTAGCAAGCATCTGGGCCTTGTTGTATTTCGATGGCAGTTGTAGAAGAATGTCCTTTATGTCGGCTTCAGACAAGGAAGCCAGAGCATCTGAAGTAATTTTGTGGGCACCATATTGTATTCTGCTCTGTTGTCTTCAGCCAAAGTGTGATTGTGGAAAAACTTAGTGAGATTACAGTGGACAGATTCACGTTTTTGTTGCCAACAGTGTTGGTGAGACTTGCGAGATTGCTAAATTTCTTGCTGTGAGCGAGGAGCTTTAGAAGGACACGCACGTTAACATGCACCCCTATAATTTTGCTTACATACAGTGCCCACCTATAGCAGTGAATAAAACTCCTGAGTAGTGTAATTGAGTGATCTCTAAGATACTAAAAGTGGCCCCCGGGGGGCGGGGCCGGTCCGCCATGCTGGTCGGTCGCAAGTTGGATGAGCTCCTGCCTGTTTCCCACCTAACGGACAAAAATCACACGGAAAACCTGCCTAAATTCACTGGAAAATCTGCCAGCTACCTCACGACGACAAACGGCCCACTCTGCAGACCTCAGATCCGACAGATGAGCACCCCAGCGGGGAGATCGTGTGCCCGGGGCCTGCGGCCTGCTGAAGCGGGGAGCGGGGTGGGCGGCCGCCATCCCGCTCGACCGCTGAGAGTTTGGTGCGGACCCCAAGCGAATTGTTCCACTGGCCTTGTCACCCCCCCCTTTGGACCGGTGGGGGTTATCCCGGTCCCCGATAGCCCTGCACGACCACCCTCATGGCCCTCGGCAGCTCAACAAAGCTCCTGCACTTCAAGCGAAGTCCCTAATAAGATGGCGGTGGGGCCTACGTCGCTCCCGCCATCCTCAACACACGATGAAAACACTAACACTGTGGCGGAGGGTATACTCACCCGAATTGAGAAAAGCTTTCAACGCTTCTGGGCACTACTGGAACAGCGCATGACCTCAAATCCAGCCCCAGCAGAAAAGGAGAAGACAGGGGACGGGCTGGGGACGGAGCGACCGCTCCCGGGCGCTCCTACTTACCTACCCAGGCTGAGGGCCCAAAGGAGAAAGCCCTTAAAGCATCGCCCACCTCGCAGGAAGACCGCCCGCCGCTGGCGGCGGATGACCAACTGGGTCTCCCACTGCACCCGATATGGGAAAGTCTCGGACTCTCGTAGCCACCGAGCCTGTGGATTAATGATGCAGCCCTCTTTAAAGGCCTGGGGCCGGAGGAAGATCCCGATCCGCATGCAGCGCTCTGCCACCTCCCGTGACCTGAAGGCTCCTGCAGCCACTCTGCCGAGAACAGGCATTGGATGACATGGACTGGTCTCCCAGCCGTGGGATTACACCGAAGCTGGCATCACTGTCATGTATATCCTGCCCGCGGCAGTTTACAGCCTGCCTCTGACTCTCACGATACCGTTCTGTGTCATACTTAATTTTGATGCAGGAGTTTGCTTGAATCCCTTGAGGTTACACACTGCTTTCATTTTTTAGTTCAAAGTTTTCAATGTTTAGACCACTGTCTGGCTAAAGCATGCCAATATATGTCGCAGTTGAGTGTAACATAAAGTTTAAATATCGTCACATGCTCAGCTGCCTATTACCTAAAATGTGAAGCTAACTAGTGCATTTACTCAGCAAGTTTTCTTCCACGCATGCCCTAATCATGCAGACATGTGTACCTAACATTTTATTTTGTTCTAATTATATCACCATATTGCAGTTATCCTGGTCACTTAGACAAATCATTAGTGCAGGTACTTCAAGCATGCGTCACGTAAACAGCAACCAGAATAGGGTGCCTGCACATGATTTTAACTATAAGCCCACTTTGTCGGGAAATATGCAATGCCTAGCAAATACTATCTGTCTAGTAACCCACTCGATACTTTTAACGTGTACCTTCCAGCGATGTTAATTTACGTTAAGAACACGCCTATGCAACGATACTCTATATTGTTTATAGCCATGCTAGCCACAGAATTTAACCGTTAATATCATAATGCTACCGCAACCTTTGTACTTTTGTCTCTCTCTCTCACTTCCTGCTCTCCTCATGTACTCGCTTATCGCTTATAACAATTATTGAATAGAGCAACGCAAATCTCTCACCTGTGTAAGCTGAGCTATCTTGATTCAGATATGAGACCTAACTGCCAATAGACTGTAAGTTGTGCCTAGCTAGATAGCCTGCTTCAGCGTGATTATATATAGGGCCGCAGCTAAAGAGACAACGATTAATGCACTTAATATCCATAAGATACCGTTACCAAATGTCTGTGTAATTAATCTTAGACAGCCAGCATGTACTCAACCTGTTTTATCATTTATTGTTTAAAAACAAAAAACATGTGCGCACTTTCTAAATGCTTAACAACTGTTTGAACTCTTGTATGTTTATATTACCTAAGAATGCTGTTGTGGCATTACAGTCAAGCGAATGTTATACATGCACATCAAAAATAAAGAATTTAAAAAAAAAAAAAGTGGCCCCCAGTTTGACATAAACATAATTAACAAAAAAAGTTTTAAAAAATATTCTGTTTTTTGCAAAAGACAGAAAATAGTAATATACAAGCATGTTTTGAACCAGAATTATAAAAGTTACGTTAAAGCTGCTATTATGTCTATATAGTAAAAATGTTATACAATAACAAATAGTACAAAGTGTGGAGATAGTACCTTTTGGTTTATTATTTGTTTTCTAAAGTGCTTTCCAACCACAAAAAGTTTGACAACTACAGCAATGGTCAATTATTGCTCGGTTTAACTTGGGTGTTCTACGAGGGTTATTTAGGAATGTCCTCTATGCTTGCTTGGAACTGATGCCAAACCCTAAGCAGGAATTCATTATTCATTACTATAAACAGTAACTAATAGTTACATTAACAACTTACAGGGTTGACTACTCTAGGCTACCAATAAAATAGATCAAGGTGAGTTTCAAAGTTCAATAGCTAGATTTATAACAGGTAACACCATAAAAAAAAAAATATATACATATAATTGTACTTTGTCTCACATAACAACATGTTTGGTAAAAAAATGTATTGGTACTTTGTATAAATGTGTGTGTTGTTTTCCGTGGTTTTCATGTGCAAACAGAAAGTTCTAAAAATATTATGATTTTTGAAAGGATGTTGGAAATCATTAGATTAACGTCGACGTACGTGCCAATGAGGCATTTAAAATATGGGAGAGGGGTTTGACTTTTTTCCAGGAGGAACTGCATTAGACATATCCTAGCTCGGGACATACGGAGATGCCTATCTCTCCAATGATGCTTATCCAGGAGCCATAAATCTTCTGATATAGGAATAACTGTAATACAATGTAAAATAAGTATGCCTAAATAAAAATGGAAATACCTTTTTGTTTCATCTTCTGGTTAAATAAACCATAAATTAAAAAAAGTTAAATTCATGACCTTGCATATTATTTGTTTTTCTACTTTGAACATTGCTGTTTTTTTTGGAGTAGTATGCAAAAGTACACATTAAAAAAAATCTTTAAAATGAATAACACATTTTACTGAGAAGTTTAAAAAATAAAGTTTCATATTACCGAAAACCCATTTGTCATAGGCAGATATGATTTGCTAAATATCTGCTTAGAACTAAACCCTTCCTCCGACTAGTGACATCTCGGAGAATCTCAGGTCCAAGTCTCCTACATCAGCAATGTCCTATTAACTGTCCATAACTTGTCTGGTTTCTGCTTTCTGCATTTCCATTCCCTGCCACTCATTCAATGTGATCAATAAATAAAGTTAAAAAAAAGACTTTTGTTGGTGATAATATTTCTCTAGTTCCCCAAGTTTCTATTGAGTTTAGAGTCGTTATTTGGAAAACAACCCAGAAGCACAGTTTGCTTAGAAGACACTCACATACGAATATACCTATCACCAGTCTTAAACGTGTGACTTTGATGTTGCAACATACTGAAGAGATAATGTTGCTGTTGTTAGCGACATAGGGTGTTCAGAAAAACATATTTTTTTAAAGGAATACTTCATTTAAGTCTTTAAAACAAGAGATGCGATTAGAGTTTAAAATAAAATGACTTCCTATATTGTTGATTGCAGTACTGTTTTGATGTTAAACAGAACTGCAATCAATCTGGGGTAGTCCACTTGTGGCATTTATTGTGATCTATAAATGTAACATATTCCAAACAGTGATGTGAGCAGGGATGTGAAGTTTGCGTTCACCCTTATAGAGTACAATGTGTTACTTGTTTAAGGGGCTGTGGTTTGGAATGAGGTAAACTGGAGGGGGATATGTTCCAACAAGCATTGGTTATCCACTTGTGGTTATTTATTTGGCTGATGGGACATCCGCGGGTCTGGCCTGATATCACATACACTGGGCTCCCTGTTAGAATACAATTAAGATAGCTGAACATACAGTAAGACATATAATGGACTGGCACAAATTCAAAGACCTGCAGGTTGCCCTCTCTAGTGTCATTGCGCTTGAATTAATGTTTCTTTAAAATAGTGCAGCATTTTCCTTTATGACGCTGAGTTTTTTAGTCTGGTAATCAAGTTAAATAATGAACTAATAAATAGGACAATGCAATAATGGACTTGCAATCCTAAACAACTTCCAAAAGAAAATGCAGCGTTACATAGTGTGCTGCTGTGTAGCCCAGATTCTAAGTTTAAGGAGACTTAGAGTTAGGGAGACTTGAAGACAGTATTCTTGGTTAGCGGGGGTATGGGAGGATAGGTAAGGTATAAAAGCTAAAAAGCTACTCCAACCCTAATACTCCATAAACCTTACTGACTCTGCCTGGAAGACAATCACTGGTGTTTTAGTTTAGCAAACATTGAAGGTAAGCACCCCAGGTCTAAGCCCTTCTAACCCTAAGTACCTCTAACCTTTACCCAACTCTCACCTCCCCCCCTTCCAATGTGTTTTTTACAAAATTTGCAATGGTTTAATTATGCTGCAGCCATACAATCATAAGATCAGTAGTAGTCATCCTATTAATCAGGGACATTACAAAGACACCTTTTTGTAGACAACATTTTCAAGTATTCTGGGGGAAAAAGTCTTGAAGTTAAGGCTTCATGCCCATCCAATGCCGTATCTTCCGTATTTTAACAAGAGCAAAGCACAGTTAACAGAACATTGTTTGTTTCATTGTTTGTACATTGTGTACCATTTAGCCATACCACAGATACACTGTGTATAGAATCTGGCTATGACAATCATTCCACTTTCCAAAGGACACCCATTGCGTAAGTGCCAGTTGGAATAGAACACAAAGTTCGAACCACAAGAAGCATTGGACTGCAATTCCTTGTCCACATACACATTATTTGTAAGATTCTTTTTATACTATTTATTTACGTTAAAAGCCGGAGCAGGGATTTCTTTGCTTATCATTCCCACATGCAATGAGTGGTGAAAAGAATCATAGAAATCATTTTTATTATCTTCATATGTTTTCTTTAGCTGTTGCTATAAGAGCAAAACATCATATTATCTATCACAATACACTATTGTTTAACTTCCAACTTTACAACTTGTTTTATTAGCACTCAATCAGTTTAGCCTAGACATTTTCTCTTATGATAAATTATACGCTGAGACCATGAGACCAGATATTTTTTTTTCCTTTTATTTTTAGGGAACTAACATGTCATAAAAGTTAGATGCATTTATTTTTAAGAATTATATGCCTAGCTTTTTTGGTCCAAGGGATAATATTGTCGTCTACGGAAATTAAGTCTCATTCTTTATGGTCAAAAGGAGACATATTGTGTACGTTGGGAACAGTTTCAATGCTTCCGAGTGATCACAGTAATACTGGGTTTAAAGATACCCCTAGGGGCTGTATATTAAAAAAAATCAAATAAAAAAAATCAAATGTGATTTGTCCATTATTGCCATGGACACACAATGTATTTATAATATTCATTATATAATATAAAATATATATTGTATTTCTAATATTCATTATATAATATAAAATATATATTATATAATGAATATTAGAAATACATTGTGTGTCCTTGGCAATAATGGACACATCACATTTGAGATATTATATATAAATTCTGTCTAAATATCTGTTGTATAGCTCCTGAGTGGAAGCGTTTTAATTTTTGTAGTTATGTGAGTGAGTGAGTGAGTGAGTGAGTGAGTGTGTATGTGTTACCTTTAAATTATATTTTAAACATATACTGTCAATATAATTCATATTTCATCTTGTAATTTTGCCATAAATAAAAATTGTAAAAAAAGTGATTAGCACTAAAAACTTTGTCGTACTAAAAATATATCATTTATAAATGATAGTTCAGGAAATATAAAGATAATTTACTTTTTTTTCTGAACAATTCTGTCCTATTCCATCCTGATGTACGCTTTATAAAAAAAATGTGTAAATATGCTTTTTTTATTTTCTTTATCTACAAAGAGAGAAAATAATAAGTTTAAGGATCAATATAAGATTTATGTATTTATTAATCTTTCTCTGACTTGGAATGTCTAAATCACTCAAATGTGGCCCCAGATGACAGATGGGAGCCCCGGTTATTAATTGTTTCTAGATGATATAATGAACTAAATAAACCTCTTAGTTTAAGCACTGCATACAGCTCTTCTGTCAGCCTGAGGCCACTAAAAACGGTCCAGCCTACAAAGGGAAGTCCCAAGTATCTACTGATACCTGGATTTCCTGGTGCTAACAGGGTTTTAACTCTTTTCACACTGCATTACAGTCAATGTTAAATCCCCATTTAAAGAGCTCTATGCACACTTAGTTTGAGCGCTGCATGTAGCTCATTTATCAGTCATGGGCCACTAAAAATGTCCCTAGCTGACAGAAGAAAGCCCCAGGTATCAATTAAAATTTGTGTCTCCCTGGCCAGAATGTTCCATGCCTTCTTAATGGCTACTCTGTGGAGGACTACATGGAATGTCCCAACATATATTTCTATATACTGTATGTTGACACACACACATTAGAACTTAAGGCATCTGTTATCTACGATACTTACGTGGGAAGGACACGAACACTGGAGATTGTCTCCTCTGCTGCATCTTTACTGGTCTCTGTAGTCACCACGGATTCACTTTCCCTTTAATAACCCTCAAGTTATCATGAGTGCAGATCTCTAAACATGAGCAATTTGGAACACCACTGCTGTACATCAAAGCTCTCCAAAAAGATGTCCAGAAACTGCAATGATCCTGCTTCGTGCTTTGTCCTAGCAGAGAGGATCGGTTCCTGAGACTACCCCCAGATGAGGTCCAGAAAAAGACTAAATGTACGCATTTAGTATAATCTGATGTAAATACAGATTTAAAGACAAAACTGTTTGTGATACTGGGGAATTCTGATTATACATCTCGTAATTAATACCATCGTTTGTCTCACAAATTATAGTTATGTAGCAGCATATTCAAAAGAGTTCATCCACATTATTTTTTTTTTATTTGCAAGATAGAAAATAAAACACCACAAACACCTCTTCTCTGAACTGTCTTCAATAATTAACATAAAATAGTTTTTAAGCTTGTTTGAAAATATCCAGTTTCATTTCTTGGCTGCTTGTTTACTGCTGGTCATGAGCCTGTGGCTTTGCAGGAAATGCAAGCTGTTCTGGACTGACCTAAACTGTCTGTTGCTACTACAAATTTAGACTTTTGGATCGGTTCAATAAATAGTATGTCATAGTGAATGTGACAACCAGTTTGCAAACTTTAATAGACTTGTGCATCCGGAATAAAGCAGAATTTGGGCAAATTGGCTGTTAAGACGAATTCCGTAACTAAGTTCCATGCAGAGAACTAGTGCGATGGCAGAACATTGTTGTTCGATTCAGTAATCGAAGTTCCATCCTGGAGCTAAAACAAATAGAGGATTGATGGGAAAAAAAGATGATGGATGGTCAGGGGACAAGTCATAAATATAAATTTTATTTCCAGATCTTCATTCTTCCCTCTATTGGTTAATTTTTCTTCATTTCTTCATTTCATCCATATTAGTTACTTTTTCTTTCTTGATAGACGAATTAAACGTTAGGAAAATGCACCTAATAGAGTACTGCAAAATATATACATTATATTTATATTATGAATATATATTGCAGTATACTGATTGACCCATCTTCGCAACCTTTTTGGTTTGTTTGAGTATTTCTGCAAATAATTTTCCATGGATGATATTTGTCCGAACCACAACACGAATGAGTATCAGACAACCCGAACAAAATTTAAATTTCAGTGAAAATGATTTGGAAAACCAAACTTTACCACCATCCACACGTATTTAACAAAGGGGAGTCCCAAGTATCTACTGATACCTGAGTTTCCTGGTATCAGTAGACTTGTGGATGGTGGTAAAGTTTGGTTTAGCCAAATGTTTACATTGAACAAATTTACATCTCCACCAAGTTTCCAAAGCTAACATATAGGCCCTGAGAGTTTTGGAAAATGATTTAATATGTTCGAAAATATTTTAATATTGTAATTTTTATATATACATATTATTATTATTATTATATTTATATAGCGCCAACAAATTCAGTAGCGCTTTACAATAGGTGAACTAGCAAACGTAATTGTAACCAGACAAGTTTGATGCACAGAAACAGAGGGGTTGAGGGCCCTGCTCAATGAGCTTACATTCTAGAGGATATATATTAATATTTCAATGTATAATTTTTATTGAATTTTTCAACATTCGAAAGTAAGACAGTGGTTAAATAGTAGTTTGGAGTCAGTAATGAGATATACAAAGTAAAATGATGGATACAGAAAATACAGTGTCATATCAAAGTTGTAACATAAGCAATTTAGTGCGTCGTGGTATCCATTCAGTCATCTTACCATTTACTACAGAATTTAGTATTTTCTGAGAAAACAATAGCGTGAGGGAAAATCAGAAAAAGAACAAGAACACAAATAAAACAAATATGAAGAAAGATAAGGAAATTAAGCATTTCTGTCAGTGATATACCTGCACAATGCCTCTCTTGGGGTTTCAATTTGCAAGAACGGGACAACTCAGCATACGTGTTACCATCCAACTCCTTTATTATTCCCATATCGTTTTTTTTGAGCAGCGTTCATGTTTACTTATTGTAGGTGGACACCAATTCAATAGGCACATCTCACATCACGCACCCAATTCCAAACCTATTCTCCACCATATGCCATTTGACCTATATGTGGGCATGTCGCTCATGGGAGCCTGCCTGTCTGTGTGTCATTTCTTAGTATTTCATAGTTTTCTTCAGTTTATCTAACACCATGGAACTTGTGGGAGGCTCTAGTGATCCCTGCCCTGCTATGCAACTTTTTGCAGCTATTAAAATCTGTTTGATAATGAACCTCTTGGTATGTTTGATTGTTATTGTTAGTGTGTGCAGTAAGTAGGTCTCCGGGAGGAGAGGGAGGCCCTGTCCTGAAGTTAACCTTATAATGTTTTTAATCTGAACCCATAATGAAAATAGTTTGTGGGATGACCAAAATATATGACTAATAGAGCCTACCGCTTGTCACATCTTTGAGGAGTCAAACTCCAGCATGACCACAGCTTGTATGAGGACTATAGTTGGACTAGGCAGTGTCCACCTATATATGACCACGGCTTATATGAGGACTATATGTGGACTAGGCAGTGTGCTGCTGTTTGTGTGTGTGATATTGCCCTTTTCCATTGTTCCTCTGTGAATTATTTGTTGAGATCAGGTTCCCATTTGAGCATGTAAGACAGTTTTTTTGGCTTGGCGTGTTCTAACAACGCTTTGTAACATGCAAAAGGATTTAAGCCCTCTGGATTTACCTCTACAAATGTTGCCAAAGTCAGTTATAGTGGCTATGTTTGGTTTCTGTTATTTGAGTTGCAAGGGTATGTGTTTGATCCTTAAGTAGGTAAAGACCTTTCTACTAGGAATTTTAAAAGAGGATTGTATGTCCAAAAATGGGAGCACACCCGGCCACCCACCTAATAATTAGGAAATGTTAGTTATGCCTGTCTTTTGACCTGATGAGAAAACAATATATTTTGTAAAGTACTGTAAGCATTTCAGCGTTTTAACAGGGTACAGCAATTTGGCAGACCAAGTATGCCACATATGTAATGAGATTTGGTTCTGGATAAAGGATTCAACTGTTCCAGCTGTAGACGTTGGGGAATCCAAATCAAGTCAAGTAGAGAGTGCCGACCAAGGTGTGCATTTTCCAGCTCTAACTAGATAGGGGGTTCTGATGTAACGTGATGAACTTCTATTTCGGCCAATATGGTAGCCACACATTCTTTGCTAATTATTGGTATCCCCAATCCCCCTCTAGCAACCCATAACCCAAAGTGTTGGTTGAGACCCTAGTGGGTTTGCATTTCTATTTGTGGGGACTGAGAGTTGTTTGGAGGCTTGTCAAAATTGTCTTGGGTATTTCTATGGGTAGCGTTAGAAAAATAAATAAAATTTGGGGTAAAATAATCATTTTTATACATCCCAACCATTTTACCTCCTTTTTAGTCCAGCTTTGGAGTGTTGATTGTATGTGTGTAATAAGTTTGGCAGGGTTAGTCTGTAACAAGGAGTGTTTTGTAGTGGTCAAATGGATACCGAGGTATGAGAGCAACTTGTCTGTCCAGTCAAAGGGGTACATACTTGACAAAGATTGCTTCATTTGTTTGCGATCATTTATTGTTAAAGCTTGGGTCTTTGATACATTATTTTTATAGTATGAGACCTCCTAGTATGAGACATTAGGTTTGGCGGTGATTTAATTGGGTCCGTTATTAAGAGTAAAATGTAATCCGCGAACAATGCAATTTTTTGTTCGCCATAGCAAGTGTGTAGGCCCCTAAGGTTCGAATCTTGTTGTGTATGTTTGACCAAGGGCTTTAAGGCTAAAATGAAAATGAGGAGTGATAGAGGACAACGCTGCCGTGTGCTGTTTGTTAAGAAGAACTTTTTCAAGCAGAATCCCGTATTCCTTATTTTGGTCGAAGGAGTGGTGTATAGAGATAGAATCGACCACTGAAGTCTGGGAGTAAATCCAAGCTTGTGTAGTACGGATTCAATCTATCCCGAGTATAGACAGTCAAAGGCTATTTTGGCGTATATACATATATATATATTAGATTGTAGCCGTATTAGTCCAGTGATGCACATGTAAAAAAACTGATCAAATTCATATCTTCTAATACCTTTTTTTATTTCTGGCAAAATTCTGTTAGTCCAATAACAATGGTTTCAAGATATGAATTGTATCTGTTTTTTACATCTACATATATATATTAATATATTGTTTGATATGTTAAAAAATGATTTTGAAAGTTTACCCGAAAATATTAAATAATTTTAAAAGTGTATCCATCAATATTAAATCGAGGTTTTATATGTCAGTTGTCAACTAACAACTAACTGAATAAACTCTGTGAATCTAAACTCTGCTACACAAGGGCTTTTATTAACTAAACCACTTATGGTAAAAAAAATTGACAAAGTGTGTATAGGAAGTTGGAAAAGGACAGTGTAAAAATAGTTCTACTTTGGGTTCAAATTTGTTATTCCCATGTCAATTCTACAATAAATAGATTTCAGCAATAACTACAGAACAAAAAGTATATATACAACACACGTGCTCCCCAATAGGTAAAAAGTATAAAATAAATTTACCAAATTTATGATTGTAAGAAGAACCTTCTAATCTTCTTAATACAAATATAAAAAATACAATCTACAGAAAGAAATAAACATAGAAGGACATAGTGTAATAAATTAAAACACCAAAAGTGCGCTGATTCAAATTGCACTCACAGAACTTTTATTCTGTGAGTGCAATTTGAATCAGCGCACTTTTGGTGTTTTAATTTATTACACTATGTTTTTCTATGTTTATTTCTTTCTGTAGATTGTATTTTTTATATTCAGCAATAACTAGTCTGAAAATAAAATAAAATTCACTTTAATTGTTCTCCTGTGTCAGCACCTCTAAAATGAAACCATAAAAAGCATATTACGGGTAAAATAGTGAAAGTAAAGATTTTACACAGAATCCCCTGTAAATAAATCCCAAAAATGATTAGTAGCTCGTCTGTATAAATTACTTGATGAAGTATGAAAGGCATAATTTTTCCATGGGATTTACATGCTCAGTTAGCATTTGTGGTTTTCAAACAACTTTTCAACAGTCTAGTTTTTTTTAAACAAGTTAAATGCAGATCATCCTATTTTTTATTGAAGATATCTTGTTTTTTTCCAATTGAAAATACAAACATGCTACTTTCTCAACTATATGTTGGTCGCAGTTCTCTGTGGCTGAGTTTATTTAATGAAGATTGACAATGAAAATAATTATGTTGTTGCTAAAATAGGAACTCCGTCGAATAACAATCTGTTCTTTAAATCTAGTTTTCCAATATGGAATGATCCATTCCTTTAATGACTGGAGGGCTACACGAGCTGCCAAAACTAAATAAACAAGGATTTATTTGGTTGTATTTGGTATTTTTTGTGGGACCAATTGGAATGACAGAATAATATAACTGGTCCATAATTGCTTAAATAATAATAATAATTATTATTATTATTAATATTACTAATTCAACATATTTCTCAGTTCTGTATAATGAGTAAAATGTACAAATAAATACAATTACATAGTTACATAGTTACATAGCTGAAAAGAGACTTGCGTCCATCAAGTTCAGCCTTCCTCACATATGTTTTTGCTGGTAATCCAAAAGAAGGCAAAAAAACCCAGTCTCAAGCGCTTCCAATTCTGCAACAAACGAGGAAAAGATTCCTTGTTGACCCCAAAATAGCAGTCAGATATCTCCTTGGATTAAGCAGCTATTACCCCACTAATTATAAATTATATCTCTGTATGTTATGTTTTTGGAAGTATTTATCCAATTGCTGTTTAAACATCTGTATGGACTCTGATAAAACCACCTCTTAAGGCAGATAATTCCACATCCTTATAGTTCTTACTGTAAAAAAACCTTTTCTTTGCTTTAGATTAAATCTCCTTTCTTCCAGTCTAAATGTGTGACCTTGTGTCCTATGTATAAACCTTGTGACAAAACCAATCTCGACACATTGTATTGGAGGAGCCTGGTTGCCCGCCTGCTGCCTCTGGACTATGGACCGGCAGCTAAAGGGTTAATTTTACTGTGCAGAAGGATTTATTTCTCCCTTTCTGCACAGCAGTTCGGTAGATTCCATCTACCGAACAAACAGCCGTTCACCAACATCCCCAGAGCTGTGGGAAGCCGGCCGGCGTTGTTAATTGGCCACCCAGAAGCTGGAGTGTGCTGCCAATTTACCTCCCTGAAGCTGCGGTTAACCGCAGCTTAATTGCTTGTTAACTGTGTGGCCGCTGTTACACTTTGCGGCCGCTAGGTGGCGGTGTTCTGGAGCTCCCCGGGCAGCCAGCGCTTTTCTGCCCGGCTTTCATGCACCAAAATCGGACACTTTTACGTGCAGGCACCGCTGAACCTCCAGCCCCTGGTTCTCATTCGTATGGATTTGGTGAATGCAGGGAAATTCGGTAGTTTGTTTTATGTGAACTGTAGTAACCCAGATAGCCTGCCATGGAGCCTGTTCGTATAATTAAAGACTTTGGCTCCATGGCAATTAAAATGTATTTGTGTGGTCTGGGTGCCATTCTCCTAATAATGTGCACCCAGACCTGAGCTATCTGGGGATATGTTACATGTCTGTGTTTTGTGTATAAAATGTGTCTGTATGTATTTTAAAGTTATAGTCTGTTTCTGTGTCACCATGTGCATAATGGAGTCTGGCCTTTGTCCTAGGAGATAATTGAATTACTTCATTAATTATCTCCAGGGCAGAGAGGAGGAAACCAAGATGCATGGTGGGAAAGTATTGTGGCTGTGTGTACGAAAATGATACATGTCTGTCTGCTGTTTCAGTCTTCCATCTGGTCCCCTAGGGGAGTGTCCACCAGGTGGGAGACCTGCATAAATACAGGGGCAGGTAGCCCTGAATAAACAGACCACTGCTTGACCCTCAACACGGAGCCGTGTCTCGTTCTTGGGGGGATTCACTGTATGCTGATAGGGACTGACTGCCAGGAGTGTAAGCCGCTTGGGAGCTTTTCCTGTTCGTCTGCTAGCAGCAATTCGTGAGGTTCCAGTTCGGGAGTTTGGAGTGCTACCTTATTCCCTTGTATGCAGTTCGGGAGTTTGATGTAACAATTGGTGGCAAGCAGCGGGATCGTTCCTACAGCCAGAAGGACAGCTACAGGAGACACCATCGCTCTGGATTTTACAATTTGAGGGCAACGCATGTCTCAGTACAGCGACCCTGACAGCACCAGCATGGAACCAGCAGTGGAGTTCGATGAGGGTGACATGGACGAACGAGATGCAGTACGCAAAGGCATCTGGTACCAGGCACTGGGTATGGTGGAATACCAGCAGGACGGGAGATTCCCCAAGGAGGAGCAGCGGTTGCAGAAGCGAGTAGCCCTGCGGATGCCCTTCCTGGGAGAGCAGCCCCTGGAGGAATGGGTGAGGGAATTGGAACACCTAGTATGGCAGGAAATGTGGCTGGAGGATGCCTACCAGGCGCTCTGGTGGTATGAAGCTCAGTACCTGCCCTGGACAGCTGAGCATGACAAGCCAGAGGGAGACGAGTTTGATGGTCCTGGCTTGTTATGGGAGACTTTTGCAGAGCCTGAGTTTGGGAGCGCTACACAAGCCCGGTTCCAGGATCTCTTTGAGTGGAGGGAGAGCAGGTATGACTGGGACGACACTCATAAGATTGAGCAAGACCTGGTCCACCTGGTGACCCGGGAGATGGAGCTGGAACAGGGCTACCAAAATCTGTTCCACTCCAGTCAGAAGGCTCAGCAGGGAAGCGCAGACCCAGATCCAGACCCCTTCAGCTGGGAAGATATTGTACAGTTTTACTGGGAAGAACCCCAGGTGGCCAGTGGAGATGGGACCGAGGTCTCTCCACCGGTCCTGCAGGGAATTGGGAGCCCAGTCTCCATTCCCCAGCGGCAGTGTAAAGTGCAGGGAGAGGAGAGCAGTGTCCTCCCTCCCCAGCGGCAGGCTGAGTTACAGGGGGCAGAGGTAGTTGTTCCTGCCCCCCAGCAGCAGAGTGATATGCCAGGAAGGCAGTGTGAAGTGCAGGGAGCGGAGAACAGCGTCCTCCCTCCCCAGCGGCAGGCTGAGTTACAGGGGGCAGAGGTAGTTGTTCCTGCCGCCCAGCAGCAGAGTGATATGCCAGGAGGGCAATGTGAAGTGCAGGGAGAGGAGAGCAGCCTCCTCCCTCCCCAGTGGCCGGCTGAGTTACAGGGGGCAGAGGTAGTTGTTCCTGCCCCCCAGCAGCAGAGTGATATGCCAGGAGGGCAATGTGAAGTACAGGGAGAGGAGAGCAGCGTCCTCCCTCCCCAGCGGCAGGCTGAGTTACAGGGGGCAGAGGTAGTTGTTCCTGCCCCCCAGCAGCAGAGTGGTATGCCAGGAAGGCAGTGGGAAATACAGGGAGAGGAGAGCAGTGTCCTCCCTCCCCAGCGGCAGCGTGATTTTTCGGGAATTGGGAGCCCAGTCTCCATTCCCCAGCGGCATTGTGATGTGCCGGGAATTGGGAGCCCAGTCTCCATTCTCCAGCGGCAGTGTTATTTGCCGGGAATTGGGAGCCCAGTCTCCAGTCCCCAGCGCCAGAGTATCCAGCAGGGAATAGAGAGCCCAGCCTCCTTTCCCCAGCAGCAGGACTCTGTATTGGGAGGAGAGACAGTCGGTCTCCCTCCGCAAAGACTGGAAGTATGTATGGGAGAGGAGATTGTTACCACCTCTCCCCAGCGGCGGATCATTAATGGGCAGAGTGTTATATCGGGAGAGGAGCTTGTTACCCCCTCTCCCCAGCGGCAGCTTAATGTACCAGGGGGAGACTGTAAACCCCCCACCGGTGCAGATGGGACCGTGGTCTCTGCACTCACCACACAGGGGGTAGGGACGGTCGGTCCTACCCCCTAACGACAGAGCTGTGTATCCAAGGGGGAGACAGTCCGTCTCCAGCAACCAGGCTCCAACCAGACTACTCCGGTGGTAGTAACCGCTGGTCTCTGCCGCTGGTCTCTGCCCACTCAGCAACCCACCAAGGCAGCCTACCGGTCCCCCACACAGCCGTGGTGAGGCACCTGGACATGGACAAGATTCTCCTCTACCCAGGTGTAGTAACCATTTATTGTGGGTGGGCTGTACTGTTTGTTCTGCTTTGTGGGTGGGCTGCTGGACTAACAAGGGCACTGACCGGCAGGAGGTCAGGTACCCTGTTAGTCTTTTTGGAAAGGGGGAGAGAAGTGACGAAACCAATCTCGCCACATTGTATTGGAGGAGCCTGGTTGCCCGCCTGCTGCCTCTGGATTATGGACCGGCAGCTAAAGGGTTAATTTTACTGTGCAGAAGGATTTATTTCTCCCTTTCTGCACAGCAGTTCGGTAGATTCCAGCTACCGAACAAACAGCCGTTCACCAACAACCCCAGAGCCGTGGGAAGCCGGCCGGCGTTGTTAATTGGCCACCCAGAAGCTGGAGTGTGCTGCCAATTTACCTCCCTGAAGCTGCGGTTAACCGCAGCTTAATTGCTTGTTAACTGTGTGGCCGCTGTTACACTTTGCGGCCGCTAGGTGGCGGTGTTCTGGAGCTCCCCGGGCAGCCAGCGCTTTTCTGCCCGGCTTTCATGCACCAAAATCGGACACTTTTACATGCAGGCACCGCTGAACCTCCAGCCCCTGGTTCTCATTTGTATGGATTTGGTGAATGCAGGGAAATTCGGTAGTTTGTTTTATGTGAACTGTAGTAACCCAGATAGCCTGCCATGGAGCCTGTTCGTATAATTAAAGACTTTGGCTCCATGGCAATTAAAATGTATTTGTGTGGTCTGGGTGCCATTCTCCTAATAATGTGCACCCAGACCTGAGCTATCTGGGGATATGTTACATGTCTGTGTTTTGTGTATAAAATGTGTCTGTATGTATTTTAAAGTGATAGTCTGTTTCTGTGTCACCATGTGCATAATGGAGTCTGGCCTTTGTCCTAGGAGATAATTGAATTACTTCATTAATTATCTCCAGGGCAGAGAGGAGGAAACCAAGATGCATGGTGGGAAAGTATTGTGGCTGTGTGTACGAAAATGATACATGTCTGTCTGCTGTTTCAGTCTTCCATCTGGTCCCCTGGTGGAGTATCCACCAGGTGGGAGACCTGCATAAATACAGGGGCAGGTAGCCCTGAATAAACAGACCACTGCTTGACCCTCAACACGGAGCCTTGTCTCGTTCTTGGGGGGATTCACTGTATGCTGATAGGGACTGACTGCCAGGAGTGTAAGCCGCTTGGGAGCTTTTCCTGTTCGTCTGCTAGCAGCAATTCGTGAGGTTCCAGTTCGGGAGTTTGGAGTGCTACCTTATTCCCTTGTATGCAGTTCGGGAGTTTGATGTATTCACCTATATCCAAATTCGTGAGTTTTGGTGCTTTTACAGTAGCTGTGCCTTTTTGTGAAAAGGGGATTATCGCCTAAACGGATTTTTACCCTTTTCTGCTGAAACGGTCCGTAACAAACCTGTTTATGAATAGATTTCCAGATAATGGTTTGTACTGGGCTGGCCCCGAATATATTTATATAATGTTATCATATCCCCTCTGAGGTGCCGTTTTTCCAAACTAAAGAGATTTAAATTTTTTAATCTTTCTTCGTAACTAAAATGCTCCATTCCTTTTATCAATTTTGTAGCTCGTCTCTGCACTTTTTCTAGTGTCATGATATCCTTCTTTACAACAGGTGCCCAAAATTGCACAGCATAGTCAAGGTGTGGTCTTATTTATAAAGAGGCAAAATTATATTTTCATCCTGAGAATTTATGCCCCTATTTATACATGACAAAACCTTACTGGCCTCAGTAACTGCAGATTGACATTTCATATTGCTGCCTAATTTGTTGTCTATACTAATTCCCAAATCCTTCTCATGTGTGGTTATCCATAATTCACTACTATTTAGGGTGTAAGTTGCTTGTGCATTCTTGACCCCGAAGTGCATAACTTTGCATTTCTCTACATTAAATTTCATCTGCCATTTTAGTGCCCAGTCCCTCAATCTATCTAAATCCCTCTGCAGCAAAGCAACATCCTGCTCACATTTTATTACTTTACAAAGTTTTGTGTCATCTGCAAACACTAAAATATGGCTTTCAATGCCTATTTCAAGATCATTTATAAATATGTTAAATAGAAGCGGTCCCGAAACAGAACCTTGAGGGAAACCACTTACCACTTCTGTCCAGCTTGAAAATTTACCATTAATGACAACTCGTTGTACTCTATCCTTAAGCCAATGTTCTACCAAAGAACAAGAATATTCATCTAGACCAATTTATTTTAGTTTGAAGACTAACCTATTGTGAGGAACCATATCAAATGCCTTGGCAAAATCCAAGTAGATCACATCCACTGCAACACCCTGATCTATACTTCTACTTATTTCTTCGTAGAATGCAATTAGGTTAGTTTGACATGACCTATGTTTCATAAAACCATGCTGATTATTTCTAATATCAAAGTTTTTCCCAATGAATTCCTGAATATTATCCCTTAAAGGGACACTATAGTCACCTGAACAACTACAGCTTAATGTAGTTGTTCAGGTGATATCTATAGCTCCCTGCAGGCAATCTAATGTAAACACTGTATTTTCAGAGAAATACCGAGATTTTCAGAGAAAATACAGTGTTTACATTGATTGATAGGAATACCTCCAGTGGTCGTCACTCAGACGGCCACCAGAGGGACTTCCTATAATGTAAGGCCCTAAAAAGGCCATGTACACGTCAGACGTATTAAAATACGTCTGACGTGTGCAGGAGAGAGAAGGCATTGTGCGCGCGCCTTCTCTCTCCTGCCTGTCAGCAGAGGAGAGGGGGCGGGCAAAGACCGCGAGCTGAGCTGTCAGTCAGCTCAGCTCGCGGCCGTTCACACCGCGCGCATGCGTGGTAGTGCGCTCAGGACTTCATAGGGCGGCATGAATGCCGCCCTATGAAGTATATGCGCATGTGTGGCGAAGCCGCGCATGCGCACAAGGGAGCAATGACGCTTCCGAATGGAAGCGTCTGATTGCTCCCTGCTCGCGCCCGCCTATTTAGTCATTTTGACGAAATAGGGGGCACGGCTTCACGAAGCTCCCGGCGCTGGAACGAGGCGAGTAAAAAGGGCTGCCTGGAGTGTGCCTTTAATAGCCCTTCAAATATTTTCCCAGTCACAGAAGTTAAGCTCACAGGTCTATAATTCCCAGGCAAGGATTTTGAACCCTTTTTAAATATAGGAACGACATCTGCCTTCCTCCAATCCTCCAGTACAATACCTGAAACAAAAGAATCTTGAAAGATTTAATACAGAGGTTCACTTATTTCCCCACTTAGCCCCTTAAGTAATTGTGGGCGAATACTGTCAGGCCCGGGAGCTTTATTTACATTAATTTTCTTTAACTGCTGTAGCACCTTGTCTCGAGTCATCCAATCACAAGTTATCTGCAGCAAAGTTTTTTTGCAGCATTAATTTGCATATCTCTTGCCATAGGATCCTCATTAATATATACTGAAGAAAAATAGTTTTAAAAAATGTCTGCCTTTTTCCTGGTCTTCATTAGCTAACAGACCCATTTCTGTTTCCAGTGTACCTACACTTTCATTTTTTTTTTTTTTTTTTTTTTTTTATTCTTTATTTTTATTGTGCAAAGATTGACATACAGATTTGAAATGCCATGACGGCAGTAATAATCATTCTAGGAACATACATCAAAATGTTGTGTCATAGCATTTGAGGATTGTGCACATTTTTATAAGTTTAATAAACAAGCTAAAATGTTTACCTGACTAAGATTCATGTTTTATCATGTTGAGGTTACACACCAGAGATATTAAGCCACTGGCCCTTGACACCAATTATACAGCCTTAACTAACTGTGATAATTAACAGAATAAGCAAAGAAAGCAATATAAAACAATGGAGCATATTAACGGTACTGGGTGCCTGCTCTGCCAGGAATGTTAAGTAGCTAGCAATGGAAAAAAGCAAGCTAAGCTAGCTGGGTTAAGTACTGCTGTGTGTGGCCTAGCGTGGTGGGAGGCCTGTGGCAGGGTATGGCCCAGTGTTTGCAGCTACCCGATGCCCCTCAGTGGGTATCTATAGTCCCGGTCAGTGGAGTGTCCAGTCAGGCAAGGGAAGTGCAAGGCTTTGTTTGTCCCTGGTGAACTCAGGTAAGTACAGGCTTGGGAAGTAGCGTTGATCATCACCTGGGGCAGCAGCCCTCCTCCTTGGTGCTTTTCCTTTTGATGAACCAGATCTCTCACAGGGTGCGAGTTGTGCCGTTGACGGTAGGGTTCAGCCAGAGCGAGTCGGCGGCCCCCGGCAGGTCTCCCCACTTTCAGTGAAGCAGCAGTAACTCGCCTGGTGGGCTGTAACTTAACGAGGTTGCAGGTGAGTCGGCTTTGCTATGACTCTTTTCCTCTTACGGACTGTCCTCCGCTTCTTAATGCAAGTGAATGCTTGTGTGATTACCGATGAGCGGCAGACCCCTGTGGTGTGTGGTCGCCGAGTGGAGGTTACCCGTCCGTGGGCCTCCGGTGCATTAGGTGCAGGCTGGTTTCGGCTCTTTGTAGCTTCTGCCGGAGGTGAGTAGCCTTGCATGCTGGCACTCCGTTGCCTCTCCTCGAGCTTACGCCCAAATTTTGTGAATATTACATCTAGCTTTGTGAGTGTTGTGTCTTTCGGGTCTTGTAACACGGTGTGAGGACCTGCGCCCGCCATCTTGGCTCCCGACGATTCTAGCAGGGACGTGTGCAGGGTCGCATGGCCACCGGGTGGTCATGAGTACGGTGTGGGTGCTGGAGCCGGGATAACCCCACCGGCATAGGCGTGCGCACAGGGTGTGCCGCGTGTGCCTGGGCACACCCTAATCCCTGCAGCCCGCACTATGTGCCTCCCTCCGTGGGCCGGTGGGGAGATCAAAGATCTCCCTCACAGACCCACTGCAGCATGGATGGAGGCAGGAGAGGACCCGGGGAGATTTAGCCAGCAGCTCCACTGGGTTCCTCTCGGGAGATCTGAGCATTGCCGCGGCAACGCTCAGATCTTCCGAGAGTGAACTTTAGCCCCGCAGGCTAGAGTTCACTCACCACTGGACCATCAGGGATGGCAGCAGCATGGCCCCCCTCCCTACATAAGGTAAGAAGGGAGGGGGGATATTAACTAAACGGACCCCCACACATTACACACAAACACATACATCACCCTTACACACACAGCACACACTAACAGCACCCTCACACACAGCACACACTAACAGTACCCTCACACAATAACAGCACCCTTACACATACACACACACAGCACACACTAACAGCACCCTTAAATATACACACTAACAGCACCCTCACACTAACAGTACCCTCACACACACAGCACCCTTACATATACACATACACAGCACACACTAACAGCACCCTTACACATACACAGCACACACACTAACAGCACCTTCACACACACATACATACATCACCCTTCCACACACAGCACCCTCACACACACAGCACACACATACTAACAGCACTCTTACACACACAGCACACACACACACAGCACCCTTACACATACACACACTAACAGCACCCTTACACACACACACACACACACACAGCACACACAGCACCCTTACATACATACACACACACACACACTAACATCACCCACACACAAACAGCACCCTTACACACACGTACATCACCCTTACACACACATGCCCTTACACACACACAGCCCCTGCACACACATACAGCACCCTCACACACAGCGCCCGCACACACACACAGCGCCTTCACACACACACACACAGTGCCTACACACAGCACCCTCACACACACACAGCATTATATGTGTGTGTGTGTGTATGTGTATATATATATATATATATATACATATATATATATATATATATATATATATATATACGCGGCGTGTGTGTTTTAGGGTGCACACCCTTATACAATAGGCTGCGCACGCCTATGCCCACCGGCAAGGGGGGGGACCCTTGTTGTGTCCACCTCTAGCAGCCGGATAGCCAGCCGGAAGATTGGCCGCTTCTTCCACGCCAGCCCCTCCGTGTAGGCCGCAGTTGTGTGTCGAGACCAGTCTGCTCATTTTGTGCCCAGAAATCTGCCAGGTGTTGCAGAGCTGAAGTCCGCTTTTGCCTGCCTTCAGTTAGTCAAGTATGCTGAGTGAAAAGTTCTGAATTAGGACTTTGCTGGAGTGTTTTACACGGAGCACACTCTGCATGCGGCCATCTAGGGTCGACAGCCAGGCCCCGCCCCTACACTTTCATTTCTTGTTGTTTTAGAATTGATGTACGGGGGGGGGGTTTGCATTCTTTGCCTATCAATTTCTCATTTTTGGCTTTCTCTGATTTGGCTGATTTAAATGCTTTAAAAGCCCTTTTCTTATTTTTAATCTCTTGTTTTACTTCTCTACTAAGCCACATTGGTTTCAATTTGTTTTTTTTAATATATTTATTACCCAAATGAGAAATGCACCTTTCTAATATTTGTTTGAATCATTTCTATTTATCCTAATTTTTTTTTCACTAAGGAGTTTATTCCAGTCGATATGTTGTAGAGCTGCTCTAATCTTATTGAAATTGGCTTTTTAAAAAATATACATTTTAGTATACCCCACGTGCGTTTCCTTTTTTGAGTTTATTTAAAAAATTATCATATTGTGATCACTATTTCCCAAATGCTCCCCTACTTGAATGTTGGTAAAAAAAAAAAAAAAAACATTGGTTGTTATAAGGAGAACGAGACAAGCATCCTTTCTAGTTGGTGCTTGTACGAATCTGGAATACATTGAATCAGGGAAGAGACTTACTTTGAGTTACGTCTAGTGGACCATTTTCTTCACAAGACTCAGTTATCATTTATCATCTAGTCCAGGCTCTATGAAAGTCCCACTTCGTACCTAAACCATCTAATAATTGGCAATTTCAGGATCATAGCATCCTCGTCTTCTTCTAATACCCAAAGACTAAACATACTAAATAAACTGCAAGTAATTTAACCCCTTAAGGACACATGACACGTGTGACATGTCATGATTCCCTTTTATTCCAGAAGTTTGGTCCTTAAGGGGTTAAACATATCTGCCAGTACTTCATTAGCACCACATTCTGTTAGTAGTGTATATTGATGTAAGCCAGTGTCTTCTCCTTCTCAGAGCCAAACTGGGATCAATAAGTCCACAGAATTAAAACCTCATGATTGCCAAGGCATGACTGAACCTAACCCAATCATGACAGAAAACTTGACTCTTAAAGGACAACTGTCACCTAAAAAATATTTTGGGCCAAAGTAATGACTTATATAATTATTGAAAATAAATGTTTTTTCCCCCATGGTTGTCGAGGTAAAATGTATTGTAAAATGGTTCCCTACCTGCGGACTCATTATTTTTTCTCCACCAGGTCTGTCCATCTTATGAGTGCAATGTATCAATTATTGTGCTTGGAGTGTTCCTTTAACAAAGAAAGTGCTAATATTTGGGCTACAATATCTTAACTGGAAAAAAATTAAATCTTATTTTAGCTAGTTTTCCAATCTGGTTATATTTAACTAAAATGTACAATGCCCTTGTCATTTCTCCATGTGGAGAGGTTTAGTGAATAACCCTGTGGGAATCTGTGTTTACAGCACTTTAAATCATTAAACCTACGTGTACAAAGGATATATTTAATATACTAGAATAAATGAAGTTAATACAATGTTTTATTTTATTCTTTCTCTGCTTTTGGAAGCAAGCATGGACTCGTCTTAATAAGTTTCACGTGTGCGGAGGTTCTGAGTCTTGGCTACTTCAAACCTTTAGCTGGCAGGTCCTGGATTGGTGTACGCAAGATTTGGGGATGTTCTTAGGAAACATTAGAAGTTATGAATGAACGTTTCTCAAAGGCAGATCAAAACAGACTAGCAGAGCTGTGACAGAGCTAAGCCCAACTGAGACTCGATGCAGGCTACGGTTTCTTTTCACAAAGGAACACTGTAATTAACAAGCAGTTTCCAGATGTTTTCTACCATTGCCTGCTTTTCAGATGCTACCTTTAGAGTAGGTGGTCACAAGGCATCTGCACGGAACGTCGGTGTATGGGCTCTCTTACTCCAAAACATATGTTTCTCGGAATACGTTATCATCCATGGCACTGAATAAGCTTGGCTAAGAAATATTACACACAGACCATTTTCCTTCTAGAAAATAACATGTTTTCAATTTAATAAAAGAGGCAATAAATTAATATGTCAAAGTCATTATTTTCATCTGACTTGCTGCTCATTTTTCTTTAAAGGGACACGCCAAGCAGAACAACCACTACAGATTATTGTAATGTGTATGCTTCACGGGGTCCAGGGCCGGCCTTAGGGGTGTGCGAGCTGTGCGGCCGCACAGGGCGCCATGGTGCAGGGGGCGCCCTGCGGCCGCATAGCTCACACGGCATGTCTGTTAGCCGCAATGCTAACAAGACATTTGCCTTGGGCGGCATTTTCCAGGGGGCGGCAAAAAAAGCCGCCCCCAAATGCCCAAGGCAAATGTCTTGTTAGCCTTGCGGCTAACAGACATGCCTGGCTGCTGGGCGGGCGGCTGGCGAGGGAACACTTCCTCTGAGCTGTATGCTCAGCTCCCTCGCGCGCCGCAGAGTGAGGCTGGGAGCCGGAATATGACGTCATATTCTGGCTCCCAGCCTCACTCTGCAGCGCGCGAGGGAGCTGAGCATACAGCTCAGAGGAAGTGCTCCCTCGCCAGCCGCCCGCCAGCGCCGCCCAGCCCAGCAGCCACTGGACCACCAGGGAGGAAGAGACCCCCCCCCCCCAGCATTCCCAAAGGTAAGGAGGCTGGGGGGGGGTCTAAATAAATTTTTAAAAATGTGTTAATGTGGGTGAGTGTGTGTGTATGTTAGTGTGTGTGTATGTTAGTGTGTGTCTGTGTCTGTTAGTGTGTATGTTAGTGTGTGTCTGTTAGTGTGTGTGTGTGTATGTTAGTGTGTGTCTGTTAGTGTGTGTGTGTGTATGTTAGTGTGTGTGTGTATGTTAGTGTGTGTCTGTGTCTGTTAGTGTGTGTGTGTATGTTAGTGTGTGTCTGTTAGTGTGTGTGTGTGTGTATGTTAGTGTGTGTCTGTGTATGTTAGTGTGTGTCTGTGTCTGTTAGTGTGTGTCTGTGTCTGTTAGTATGTGTCTGTGAGTGTGTTTGTCTGTTAGTGAGTGTGTGTGTCTGACTGTGTGTGTGTGTGTGGCTGTCTGCCTGTGTGTGTCTGTTTGCCTGTGTGTGTGTGTGTGTGACTGTCTGCGCGTGTGTGTGACTGTCTGCGTGTGTGTGTGACAGGGTGTGTGGGAAGGGGTAAGGAGTGGGGGAGGAGGGGACGGGAAGGGGGGGCGCTGTGAAGATTTTTTGCTCAGGGCGCCCAAATGCCTAAGGCCGGCCCTGACGGGGTCTATGGGTACACTCAATAATATGTATATATATATATATATTATTATTACTTTATTATTTATATAGCACCATCAGATTCCGTAGCGCTGTACAATGGGTGGACTAACAGACAACTGGACGTACAGGAACAGAGAGATGGAGGGCCCTGCTCAATGAGCTTACAATCTATATATATATATAATTCAATATTTGTAGGATATGAGCACTACACGTTAATTGTTGTGGTTATGATGCAAGGAAGCTACGGGTGCCTCATCCATCCATGTTGGATCTCAGCAGCCGTTCCACAGGGGATGAATTGCTGCTTACCCTTGCATTGTCCTCCAAATTGACAAAAGTCGTTGGTGTTAAATCTGTAATGCCAAAAAAAGATCTACTACAATCTGACCATGGTATAAAGCTGATTGTGATTTAGCATGGTCAAATCCTACTAAGATTCTTAATCAGAGTCAGTAAATTGCAGTTGGGAACTTGAATGGATGAGCCTACGCAACAAGCGCATGACATGCAAAACAGTAAAGTTTCCAGAGTCGCCCTGTTTTACTGGACATATAATATTTCTTCATGCTGTGAAATAATAACTAAGAATAAAACGATATTGCAAATGAACTGCCTTTAATAATAAACTGAATTCCCCTTTTGGCTGTTTTTCATAAATGCTAAAAACCAAAGAAAAATGTACCTGCACACTATCCCAAATCTCTGTAGACTTTTATAGAACTGGAGTTTTTTTAGTATTACTCCAATGGCCAATAAAGTTTAAGCTCACCTGTCAAGTCAGGCAAAAAAAACCTCTTAGGTGAGTCGTACACTAACAATTCACCTTGCTTGCTGTGTTCAGCTAAAAGGTAAAATCTCTAATGAGGCAGATAGGGGTATTTTTTTTCTAAACCCCTACGCACTCATTAACCATTAATATGGAACGTATGGGGTAGTTGGAAACACTGTAACATGGCTGTGTGATACAAAAGCAATTACAGACAAACTTAAATCCTGCGCTCAAACTCCCACTGCTCCTGGGCGGCAAGAATGACTCTAGTACACATCAATCCCAATACATTCAATAAAAAACAAAGAAAAAAGTTGTCATGTGCTGCCCGTCTATCTGAAGAATTGATATGTGTCTACGTAAGAGTCTGGAGAAGTGCTACTGTGTATTTTATCTAAACATTTTTTTTCTACCCCATACTCCTCTAATATTTTATGTGCTGCTTAATATCACTGTCTAAAATCATGATTAAGATCTTTAGAATTTTTTTATTTTTTTATGTTTATGTGGTACGCAAGATATTTAGGTTTTTTTTAGGGGTTGTTTATGCAGCATGTATCCTACACTATATGCGATATACTTTCATTGTTATCTGGGATTTGCATTCTTGTGATATTACTAACACTGAAATATGCAGGTGAAATGTTCAAGTGAAATGTGTTCCATATTTTACACTGGATCAGTTTAGCAATATATTGGCAGATCTATTTAACACAATATTTTATAACTCTGAAATTTTGTTTTTTTAACGGAAATTCATTATGTCTTTCAACCAACCATAAACCCTCTGTGGATACTTTGATAATGCTCATAAAACACTGCTCTGACATAAATGCGTACATTTAAAAGAAAGAGCCAGGACTAGACAGAATAGCGAATTCATAATAGACAATAATAGTTGCTGAAGTTAATTATCTCTCTTGCTTTACTGTTTCGTATGTCGTTAAAATACTGTAAGTGTCAAGCCACTTTTCCTCTAATTTATTACTCGCATAGATGCTTTTATATGCAAATATGTTAAAATAAACCCTATTTTCCTTCACTTCTAGTTCTCATCTGTAAACATTTTTTTTTCTCTGTCCCCCTGCATCAGTTAGGACTGTAATATGACTTTACCTGCGCTGTACAGAAGTTGCTGCAAATCAATATCTTCAGTATTTAATGGCACCGCATTTACTTAATCCTCTCTTCGTACTCACACCTCTGACGCGCACCTTGAAGACTTCACTACGGCTGCGACATTTCTATGGAACTCCCTTCCCTACTCCGTTAGAGTCTCACTCGGTCTCAGTTCCTTCAAAAGATCGTTAAAACCTCACTTCTTTAGAAAAACGTATCAATTATTGTTAATAATTTCCATTCCAGCACCTTAGTAATCCACCCTGCTTCCTCTCCTGCACCTGTGTCATCCAAAAAGCTAACCCTCATTGTAAACTAATCTAGTAACCTACTTTTCCCTGTACATGAAATAGATCCTACCAATACCTCTTGTGCCACTTTACCCCAATACCTTTAGAATGTAAGCTCATTCGAGCAGGACCCTCAACACCCTTTGTTCCTGTGAGTTCAACTCGTTGTTGCAAATACATGTCTCTTAGTCCACCCATTGTAGAGCGCTGCAGAATTTGTTGGCACTTAATAAATAATAATAATAATAATAACTATCTCTGGTACTTTTCAGGACCTCATGCGGGGCTCCAGACACTGCCAGCCCTCTCCCCTAGCAATGCCCCTGGCTGACACCTACAATCACCTCCATCAAGGACAATAGAGATACATATAATGGCAGGGATAATTTATTTTTTAATTCTGCATTGAGTGGCGTCTGTTTTAATATTGATCATTTCATCTAAGATTGGGATTTGTGTACGAACCTTGAAGGACAAGGTTTAGAAGAAACCCCTAAATTATATTTATCAGAGTCATTGACATGTTTTTAAAGATTGGGTTGGTAGGTATTAGTGATGTGTGTCCTGCTGTATATTTCCCAGTGAACCCCAGAGATTGTCTTGTCCCGAGGCAGACCAAGTTAAATTATACAGATCATTTATACTCAATAGGATGCAAGATAGGTCACCTGAACGCTAATCACAAAAACGGACACAAATAAAGCACTGATCTAGAACCTATCGAATTCAATAAAAACATATCAACATGAAGAAACATAACCTTTTTTTTCCTTCTTTTTTTTAAAGGGACCCAAATAATGTTCATGATATTAACTTCACTTACATTTTCACAGTACCCCATCTTAGACAAAAAAATATATACATTCTCCAAAACACGTTGATAAGACTTTTTACAATGTCAAATAGTTCTCCATTATATTGTGTAGGAATTATCTGCTTCAGATAACAAATAATTGGGGCCATTTAACTGGTTCACGATGTACATAATTTGTCTCTTCCAACCCACAAAAATAGCATTGTGACTGAATTTTGGGTCACATTGCTCTACAATGTATCTAATGTCCCTCTACCATGAATTCCATGAATACAGTCATATGTGCAGCTAAGAATGCTATTTGGGTGCCTAACACATGAGTCACCCAAAATAGCACAAGAAGAAGCATGTCCTTTATCAAACCACACACTCCCAGAACATTTTGTGTTTATCTTTCTTCTTTGCAAAAGCCCTTGAAGTATGAGTAAGACAGTTTGTTATGTGGGCCTGTGGATTGGAGGAAAAATAAGTATATCTTGATGGTAATAGAGTTGTACAGGATAATCAATCTTTCTCCAAGGTTTGAATGGCAACATCTCAATATCACCTTTAGTATGTTGAAGTCAGGAGAGAACAATAGCCTTATCCAAAATTTAAAATGCCATTTAGAATGGAAAAAGCAAAGCATCAGTGTGGCATAAGACCATGGTTTGACCAATGCATGCAAAATAACACATGACCAAGCCCAGAAGACAGCCAACAACCATACAACAGTGACAAATCAATCATCACAAAACATGATGTAAATGCATCAAAGATTCTGTACATAAAAATTGCAACAAATAAATTTATTAATTTTAAAAAATAACACAGTTGGGATGGGGCCTGACAGCTGACCAAAACAGTCATACATGGCTGGACCTACTGAGGAAAAGCTTTTAACTAACCCTTTTGACCACCAAACAGGTAATATTTTTAGTAAATAACCTGCTATATCTACAGAGGAACACCGTGCCAAGCATTTGGTCTGTACCCAACTGGACTCGTCAAGCATTTCCTGTGCTAGACATCTCTGATGCCTACAGACATATCTAGGCAGGGTTGGCAAACCCAGACCTGCTTTTCAACATGTCATCGCACAGCGGCCCTCCCGTGGATCCGCTTACCCAAGTCTTTGAGCTATGCTTGTACTATAATTCATGAGTTAGCCACTTACCTGCATGTTTATTAGCATGTCTAGCACTATACCTACATCAAATACTGCATTTGGTAGTTTTGTATTTACTGTATGAACAGATGTCAGATGACCAACATACTATACCAGAGGTAGGTAACATTGGGCACTCCAGATGTTGTGGACAACATCTCCCCTGATGCTTTGCCAGCATTAGGGCTGTAAGAGCATCATGGAAGATGTAGTCCACAACATCTGGAGTGCCCAAGGTTGCCTACACCTGTACTATACCAAGGTTATTTAATAGGGTAACCATGAACACAAATCATCAACAGGGTTATTTACTAAAGTGAGAAGTGTCAGGAATTCAAAGAAAATTTTAAATTCAAAGAAGATTTTAGACCAAAATAGTTGGACTACAAGCATAGGCCACTTATAGTATTTTCCAATTAATTTATTTTCACCTTAAATTGGAAAAAAAATAATAATTTGAATACCTAGCCATTCTCACTTGAGTAAATACAACTTGAGTACGATATACACCACCTACCTCTACCTGTCTCTCAATATCACCTGTAACCTGTCAATCAGAATTAGATCTACGGATGATGACTCATTGAATCTAATCTTAAAGATGGAGCTATGCTAAGATCCTTTTCACTAGAAATATTGAAAAAAACACCAGATTTAGATGTTTTGTGAAGAGGAATTGTGGATATCTCAATGTTTTAACACATTGGGGTGCATGAGGTCAACTGCGTATGTTTAAGACACTTGTAAGTAGGTGATATAAACATGGATACATGTTTTTTACCTTTTAGGTGCAGACATAATGAATTTGATCATGATTTTGCAATGCCTCTCTGCATATGTTGTCATAATTAGAAACACAAGTTCCTGAGAGATACATCTTAAGTATCTGTTTGTTGTTCACACATTGACATGCAGTCCAAACTGACATGATAACGGCTATAAAAATAATACATTAGGATTGATAAATGAATGTGTTATTCTCTAGAATCCGACACTGAAGATTTAACAAAACTCTTTTTTTGTGAAATATTTCACAGAAGCTGCCGACTATGGAATTGTGCTTAATAACGTCTAAAACATACATAGAAACAAATGTGACAGCCTTATTGCCTGCCGCCTGATGATCACATTACAGCTTCAGCTAATGTAAAACAGCTTATACCATAAAAGAAGATATCTTCTGACACTCAGACCAATACACCTGTGCTTATTCTCATGTAACACTTCTAAACAGAAGACTGCACATTAGTAACATGTGCATTTATGAACTAGAGATAGATAGATAGATAGATAGACAGTCAGACAGACGAATATAATCAATTCCAGACGTAAATACTGCAAAAGAAAACAAAACACTTTGTCTTTTTTTTTAATTCTTTATTTTTGTTATGTTGCATAGGTTAACAAGGAATACCATAAAACAGTATGTTTAAGCATACAGTTTACAATCACAACAGTGTATCACACACATAAAGTTGCAGAAAGTAAGCTGCAGCTTGCGATATCAATCACCTGGTGTTTGCATTAATGAGAGTACGAGTCAAGTGGCATATTTATGCCTTGTTTCCACTGAGCGGATCGGTTCGGGTCGGTACAGTTTGGAAGGTTTAGAATGGACCAGCCCATTCTGGTGAGCGTTTCCACTGCAAGTCAGACATTTCAGGGGCCATGCGGGGTTTAGAAAAAATGCTCTTCCTGTCCACCAATCAATGGATTGTATAGTAGCTCCGCCCTTACCGAACCGTTCCATTTTCTATGGCCCTACCTCGGAAGCAGGACCCTGAATGGATTGGTACGGTTCGCTTGTATGGACCACTTTCATAATGGAAACACCCAAAATAGCGAACCATACTGAACCGAACCAAACCGATCCGCTCAGTGGAAACGAGGCAAGTAGCTCATGTGGACCTGCTTGTGAGCAATGGAGGTGGCACTTGTTCTCCTCTTTGTATGTTGTGAGAAATAGGTATTGTTGTGAGGTTGTAGCTCTCTGCTCATACCTTCAACCCTGTAGTGGTCTAAGCATGTTATTTCTGCAGATAGACGTGTGTACCATTGTGATTTTGTGCGGTGTTGTCAAGGTGTAACAAACTAATGATGAACGAACAGAGAAGGGGGCAAAACACTTTTTAGTCTTACTTACATTTTATAGCAAAAAACATGGTTTGGACAAAAATTAAGTAATTGTTTTTTCGCTTGAAAAAAATTGCATTTACATTTTCTAGGGATGTCCGTGATTTGTTATTTACTATAAAAAAATTACCATGATTTCTTGATAAATCTTTAAGAGCACATAATGAGCCAAAGTTGAGTTTCGCTTCCTAAAATCAAGTACAATGTCACTGGTTTTTACTCAAATATTTGAGGAAAAGTTGAGTAAATCCTCCACACAATCTCCTACATATCAGAGCTGTAGTAAAAGGTGAGGAGAGAGGACACACAGCTAAACAGAGGCCTCAAAAGTTAAACATGTCAGCACAAATGCACACGTTGGCCATTGGTGTTTTCACTGGTACTATTATTCAGTAACATTTTCAACAGAGGAGCAGATATACATGAACCATCCATGGGATCACCATCCATTCACGCTCATTACCCCCAATCATATATCCCATACATCGATACCCAGCATTCAATCATCCAGGTAGCATTTTAAAGGGACACTATAGTCACCTGAACAATTTTAGCTTAATGAAGCAAATTTGGTGTATAGAACATGCCCCTGCAGCCTCACTGCTCAATCCTCTGCCATTTAGGAGTTAAATCCCTTTGTTTATGAACCCTAGTCACACCTCCCTGCATGTGACTTGCACAGCCTTCCATAAACGCTTCCTGTAAAGAGAGCCCTATTTAGGCTTTCTTTATTGCAAGTTCTGTTTAATTAAGATTTTCTTATCCCCTGCTATGTTAATAGCTTGCTAGACCCTGCAAGAGCCTACTGTATGTGATTAAAGTTCAATTTAGAGTTTGAGATACAATTATTTAAGGTAAATTACATATGTTTGAAAGTGAAACCAGTTTTTTCATGCAGGCTCTGTCAATCATAGCCAGGTGATGTGTGGCTAGGGCTGCATAAACAGAAACAAAGTGATTTAACTCCTAAATGACAGTGAATTGAGCAGTGAAATTACAGGGGAATGATCTATACACTAAAACGGCTTTATTTAGCTAAAGTAATTTAGGTGACTATAGTGTTCCTTTAAGTGTACTATATCACACCTCCCAACTCAGTTGTCCTGCAAATCGTGATGCCAATGAGCGAAATGTAAAGGATGCAGGCCAGTGATGCAACACGGTCATGGCTGCCTGTCCATCATGCAGGCTTGCTCACTGAGGCTAGACCCTGCAGGGAGCACAGTTTCAGTGCTCCCTGCAGGGTCCTAGTGCCCTAAACAAAGTGTAAGTGTGCTCTTGTGCTGTAAATGCTTTGGACAGTGTTGTGGAAAATTGGGACTGTTCAGCCAAATTTGGGACTGTTGGGAGGCATGCTAAATGGTATATCTATATCTCTGGAAATAATTGTTCCTATATAACAGTAAATGTAAACAGGATTTTGTGTGTCATTTTTATTTACATGGGTTACGTTATTCTAGCCTTTGTCCTATTTAGGCTCTGTCCTGTTTCTACGTGACCCAGAGTTGTAGAAAGTGCACACAGATCTGGATAAATGTCTAGAACCATACACATTCTAGAGTCATCCTCAGTGGGTTTTTTTTTTTTTTTTTTTTAAAGCTGGTTAAATGCAATACAGAGCGGCCTGAGCTCCATTTAATATAGAGAAATAGAAAACAATGTATAAAGAATGCTACGCACACCCACAGCATACTTTTTTATAAAAACATGTCAAATGAATCACTTTAGTTTCAGTGTACGGCAAACTTGTGGTGATGAAGGGGTTAATTTTTCTTTCCCGTTACCAAGTTTAGTCACCGTCACATAATTACAACCAAGTGTCTCATTAAACTGTAATTATATGGGAAGTGGCAGAAGCTGTAGTTTGTCCTACAAATGTTTTTGAAGGAAACTCCTTTAGTTCCTGCAGTCCCCCCTCTTGTTGTACCTCTTTGCTGTTAGTCATCCACAGGGCGTACCAAGTCTCTTCCTACACCAAAACAAGTAGGAGTGGTGTTAGTGTGTGGGCTGTATAGTAGGCTGCTAAATATTACTTATGTTTATGTTACATTGATTATAGAGCTGACTCACTGGTAGAAAGTGTTTAAGGTATTTGGGAGGTTCCAATGACTAACAGAAGAGTCACTTGCCTTGGCATCACACAGATTAGTTAAAATACAAACACACGTCATTCCAATGCACTGTACCAATACTCTGTATCCGTTTGCTTGTCAAAGTGCCTGCCAGGTACTTCCACATTAGTAATGGAATTAAATAGTGTTATATGAGATCTAAAGAAAGATCAGGGGAAATAGGGGGTGAAAACTCCCCATATAGTTATCCAAATACCTAACATTGTATGATGTGTCATCACTAATGAGCATAAAATACTGTTCCTGTTTTTATGAAGAAAAGGAAAAAAATGCAAATTCAAATTAAGCTTAAAAACTAACAGTGAAAATATAATTTTAAAGGATCACTATAGTGTTAGGAAAACAAACCCGTTTTCCTGACACTATAGTGCCCTAAGGGTGCCCCTCAGCGTCCCCCAAACGTGGCGCTGAAGGGATTAAAATCCCTTCAGCAGTAGTGATGTACCGAACGGTTCGCTGGTGAATAGTTCCCGGCGAACATAGCGTGTTCGCGTTCGCCACGGCGGGCGAACACATGCGCGATTCGATCCGCCCCCTATTCGTCATCATTGAGTAAACTTTGACCCTGTACCTCACAGTCAGCAGGCACATTCCAGTCAATCAGCAGCACACCCTCCCTAGCAGACCACATCTATTTTAGATTCATTTGGAAGCTGCATACATTTTTATTTTTTTTTATTTTTTTATTCTTTATTTTTGTAGTGCATGGAGGTATAACAAATGAGCATGTGGTACCCCAACGGCATTCCTCATGCTTTTCAAGTAACAATTGTAACAATAGGGTTGAAAAATGAAGATTTTAGAAAAAAGAAGATGTTGAATAGTAAGTTGAATTTTACTTTACAGGGTAGTAATTTTATTCCCCCTCACTATTTTTTAGGGTGAGGGGGGATAGGTAGTGGCCTTTTTATTTGGGTGTGTGACTAGGGGCTTGGGGACCCCTAGTCACCTTTGATGGGGGAGGGGAGATTTTCATTTAGGGCCCCCACCCGCCGCTCAGTGGTGGGGGCCGGGGGGGACAGTAGGTCCCCCCCTTATTGTTTTTTAGGGCCCCCACCCACCGCGCAGGGGTGGGGGCCGGGGGGAGGACAATAGTTCCCCCCTTATTGTAACTTAGGGCCCCCACCCGTCGCGCAGGGGTGGGGGCCGGGGGGGAGGACAGTAGGTCCCCCCCTTATTGTAACTTAGGGCCCCCACCCGTCGCGCAGGGGTGGGGGCCGGGGGGGAGGACAGTAGGTCCCCCCCATTATTCTTTTATAGGGCCCCCACCCGCAGCTCAGGGGTGGGGGCCGGGGGAAGGACAGTAGGTCCCCACCTCTTATTGTAACTTAGGACCCCCACCCGCCGCTATGGGGTGGGGGCGGGGGGGAGGACAGTAGGTCCCCCCCCCATTATTCTTTTATAGGGCCCCCACCTGCAGCTCAGGAGCCATGTTACTCTGTATATAGAGGGAGCCATGTTTACACTGTATATAGAGGGAGCCATGTTACTCTGTATATAGAGGGGAGCCATGTTACTCTGTATATAGAGAGGAGCCATGTTTACACTGTATATAGAGGGAGCCATGTTACTCTGTATATAGAGAGGAGCCATGTTTACACTGTATATAGAGGTGAGCCATGTTACTCTGTATATAGAGGGAGCCATGTTATTCTGTATATAGAGGGAGCCATGTTTACACGGTATATAGAGGGAAGCCATGTTACTCTGTATATAGAGAGGAGCCATGTTTACACTGTATATAGAGGGAGCCATGTTACTCTGTATATAGAGGGAGCCATGTTACACTGTATATAGAGGGGAGCCATGTTACACTGTATATAGAGGGAGCCATGTTATTCTGTATATAGAGGGAGCCATGTTTACACGGTATATAGAGGGAAGCCATGTTACTCTGTACATAGAGAGGAGCCATGTTTACACTGTATATAGAGGGAGCCATGTTACTCTGTATATAGAGAGGAGCCATGTTTACACTGTATATAGAGGGGAGCCATGTTACTCTGTATATAGAGGGGAGCCATGTTACACTGTGTATAGAGGGAGCCATGTTACTCTGTATATAGAGGGAGCCATGTTTACTCTGTATATAGAGGGAGCCATGTTACTATCTGAGGTGGTTAACTATGATTGGCCCTGGCATGTTTGTTAGTCTGGCCTGCATGGTTGTCTGGCATGAATAAAAGTAGCATGTTTCAACTATATTAGTAGTTAGACTAGTTTGCACTAAAACATGTGCAAATGGGGAGTTTGCGATTGTGCAAATGGACTGTTTGCGGTTGTTTGCGGTGCGTTAAACGGGGAGTTTGGTCTGTCACTGTGAAGCCGGCGTAACCCTTACACTACCTGATCGATACAACATCATACCTGATGTTTTAAAGCCCGTTATTCCAAACAATTTAGGAATGTTAGGTGATTTATGCCCTTTATGGATTAAAACCAGACTTTGCATCAACTATGTAATTTTCCATGGGAGTTTTGCCATGGATCCCCCTCCGGCATGCCACAGTCCAGGTGTTAGTCCCCTTGAAACAACTTTTCCATCACTATTGTGGCCAGAAAGAGTCCCTGTGGGTTTTAAAAATCGCCTGTCCATTGAAGTCTATGGCGGTTCGCCCGTTCGCGACCATTTGTGGAAGTTTGCGTTCGCCGTTCGCGAACCGAAAATTTTATGTTTGTGACATCACTATTTAGCAGCTTACCTTAATCCAGCTGCATCCGCAAATTTTATGTTTGTGACATCACTATTCAGCAGCTTACCTTAATCCACCTTGGCGCTGGTGACCTCTCCTCCCCCACCGACGTCAGCTCCCGAGTGGAGCAGAATGCGCATGCGCGGCAAATGCCCCGCGCGCATTCAAACAGTCCATAGGAAAGCATTTCTCAATGCTTTCCTATGAACGTTCTGCACGCTGGATGCGAATTTCGCATCCAGCGTCTGAGATGCGCCTCTAGCGGCTTTCACGAAGACAGCCACTAGAGGTTGGAATAACCCTGCTTTGTAAACATAGCAGTTTCTCTGAAACTGCTATGTTTACATCTGAAGGGTTAAAACATGAGGGACCTGGCACCCAGACCACTTCATTGAGCTAAAGTGGTCTGGGTGACTATAGTGTCCCTTTAAACTTTCTCTATGCGATCTTTACGATATAAAATTTTGTACATAAATCTTACATTTTGCAGAAAGGAAGCAAAAATAATTGTTCTTCACAAATGAT